>NC_139427.1:600000-1200000 GCF_905368555.1 Meleagris gallopavo | reverse complement strand
GATGGCTGTTGGCCATGAAGTCCCATCTGATGGGTGCCCAGCGTGAGCTCTCAGTCTGTTACCTGCAGCGTGTTGCCTGTGTTTGGGTGTTGCATCGAGTCAGGATGCTCAGCACTGGGAGCACTTGATAGGAGCATTGTCCTGGTGGTTCCACCACCATCCTCTTGGTCTTTGAGTCTTTGCTGTGATGATAACTCTTTTTTTTTTTTTTTTTTTTTTTTTTTTTTTTTCTTTTTCCTGTACTGTTCCCAGATCGTGGGTCATCTCACCGTGAAGGACATCAGCATCGAGAGGATCACGCTGGATTATTCCAGCTATGGTGACACGCAGGTCCACGAGGGGGATTTTGGGCACATAACCGAAATCTACGACTTCTCCCCATCACTGAAAACGGAGCACCTGATGGAAGTGTTCTCAGATTTCCAGTGAGTGCCTTTTTGAGAGGCATAAAACGAGCAGTATTCAGAGCTGAGTGCACCACAAGGTGTGATGATGTGTGCTGGATTTTACCCTACCTCTGTGCTCTTACTCCTCATGCTCCATGCTTTGAAGGATGTTTTCCTGCAGTTTGTGACTGGAGGTGTTCTTTGAAGCTCTGTTAAGCACAGTGCTGCCTACCTGCAGAGTTATTTGTGCTGCTCTGGCTTCATTGGGAGCCTCTACCTGCTCCATAGGAGCCTCTTTGCTCTCAGGTCCCAGTGCCTGTGTTGGAATTGCACGCTTACATAAAGTGCAATGTAAAAAGAAAATAAAGGGTCCAATCCTGCTGCATGAGATAAGATGTATTATGTAAACATAGGGAGCAGACAGCATTGTGCTGGAGGGGTGACTTTGGATTAGCAGTGGGATCAGAGCAAGGTTCTGCCCTATGGGGCGGTCAGTGGGCTCATACAGCTCTCCATGGGGCTTGGATTCACTGGGAGTGCTCATCCCCTGTGCTGAAAAGCACAGTTTGCATTCTAAATGTTGTCAGTGTTTCCTCTTATATGTTTTCCCTTCCCTTTGCTGTGAGAGTGGAGCTGAGCTGCAAATTGACAGATCTAATTTGAGCGCTCGATCGTGGTTTTTATTTCCCCTGCTGCAGGGAAAATCTTTGATCTCCTCACTTCCCAGCTCTCATTTTCCACTGACACTTTATTAAATAGATTTCTGCTTCGGTCTTTTCATCCAAAGCTTTGCAAACCACTCTGTAAACGAGTTCTGCTTTTCATTGCAAGTGGCTGAGCACTCAGGTAGTGCTTATAGGGCGCTGCGTGCACGGCAGTATTGCAAGACAGCCCACGAAATAGAGGCTGCTTGTTGGCCAAGAGCTTCTTTAGGGGAAAAAGAGTCCTTGGGGGAATCACAGACTGTGATTGGATTTAGTTCTGATCCTTTCCCCTCTTTGTGAAATGGGTGCACTGCTCGGATGGCAGCACCAAATACTTGGAAACTCAACGTGGCGGTGGACTTCACTCGGGTGGCTTTTGCTTCCTATTAACCAATACTCTTGTATTGTTTTTTTTTTTTCATTGTAGTGAGAGTGGCTTCAAAATCCAATGGGTGGACGACACGCACGCCCTGGGGATCTTCTCCAGCCTGTCTGCAGGTGGGGAGCTGTGGGGCTCCTGGGCACAAGTTCTGCTTCCCCACACCTTGCTGCTTTGCACATCAAACTTGAGTGTCTGTAAGGCGTGTAGCGTGGTAGCTCTGCTTTGCAAGATGAACAGGTTTTTAATTGGCTTGGGTAATTAGCAGGGCACCTGTTGTATGGTGAGCTGTGCGTTGCAGGAAATGGTTTTGTCATTTCAGTTTTTATCGTGGAGTGGCTTGAGATTGGGAGGACCTGTAAAGGCATCTGGTCCAACTCCCCTGCAGTGAACAGGGGCACCTGCAGCTCCAAGTGCTCAGAGCCCCATCCAGCCTAACCTTGGGTGTCCCCAGGGACAGGGCGTCCACCATCCATCCGGGCAACCCTTGGCAGTGCTCTGCAGAATAGATCATTAAGGTCACAAATGACCTCTAAGATCATTGAGTCAGCTGTCAGCCCCTCCCCACCGTGCCCAGAGAACCATTGAGGTTGGGAAAGACTTCCACCATCCTCAAGTCCAACCATCAACCCATCACCACGCACAGCCTGAGCGCTCACACTCTGCTCTTGGGATCTGTTCCTAATTATCAGTGTGGTCTTTAGAATTCATGTTTCCTTAGAGCTCTTCCTGCCCAAGGAATGGGTGATGTAAGGTGGAGGTGAGCCCTGAGATGAGTTGCCTTCAGCAGCTCGTGGGTTGTGCAGCACTGTGGTACCGTGGGCTGGGTTTTGTGTGATGAAGGCTACCACCAATCCCCTACTGCTGACTTTGTCCTCTGTTCTTTGAAGCATCTCAAGCCCTGGGGCGGCGTTACCCTTCATTGAAGATCCGACCACTGATCCATGCAACAAAGCAGTCTAAAATTAAGGCACTTCAGCGACCAAGTAAGATGATAAACATACATATATATACATATATATATATACACTACTATTTTTTAGTTGCCTGTTCTGTGTCCTGGGTGGTCAGTCTCACAGTGACACTTTAAATGGGGAACTACTTATTGCATACCAGTATTCCTTTTTTAACAGCTTTATTGGCTGCAGCAGGGCAGTATTTGCACCCAGCCTGTTACCTTACATCTTCCTATGCCAGTAATGCTGCTTGTTGCTCTGACAGCCAAAATAGCTGCAGATGGGGGCACGGGTGAACGTGAATATGTCAAACATTTGCCCAAAAAGCTCTGCCCTACTCTGCACAATTAAAGACAAACCCCAGAACAGTTATTTTGTGGTTGGCATAATTTTATTCAGTATCAGGTGAAGAGGAAATGGTTAAGCTTAGCCATTAACATTGGTTTATTTAGTTGATTGCCTTTTAAAATCATACTGTAATCAGGTATACTTGCCACAGTAAAGAAATGCCATGAATCTTGTAGCAGAGAGACTGATGAAGGTACAGCTGTAGTCACTGCACTGAAACAGATGTCAGTATGAGTGATTCAAAGGGACACTGTCACAGTTAGAAGTTCCTGAGCTGGATTCAATGTGAAAGAAGTGGTTTCCTTTCACACTTCTCACCTGTTCTCATTCAAATTCTCCTTATGTACCCTGCTGGCAGGAGTGGGAATCAGCTTATAAGCTCCAGCCACATACAAACCTTGCACTCACTTCAAGTGCCATTTATTTCCAAATGCAGGTTTGGATCTCAATTAGCTGACAGTGTCTCCTTTTTTTTTTTTTAATTATCATCTTTTAACAGCTTTTTAAAGAAAGATTGGCAGTTCCATTGTCCAAGCTGTGATGCTCTGAGCCTGCCCCTTTTCCCTTAAGCTGCTGCTAGGCTGCCTTTAGGAATAACATTTCTGAAAAAGCAAGCAAAAGCCCACTTGGCTAACTGGATAATAATTTGCAAACAGTTGCTGATAAATGATCAGATAGCAGCCAAGTCCAGGTTAGTTTGGACTTGGTAAGGGTCTGGTGTATTGCTTTATTGAGGGTGAAACTGTAGCAAGCCAGACGTGTGGTAGGAACTGGAGCTCGCTGCTCCCTCCTGGCCAGTTTTTTCCTAAAGCATCTGATAGATTTAACAGTTAAAACAATAAAAATAAAAAAAAAAAAAAACAGGTATTTTTCCCTTGGTGCTTTTTGAGGATGGAGGCTGTTGGTTTTGGTGAGCTGATGCTGAGATGAAATCTCTCTCTGTGTGGCCCTGTGGGTTGTTCTCAGAGAAAGGAATGCAGTGTTCCTGGAGCACTGCACAGTCATAGAACCTTAAACACACGTTAGGGTTGGAAATGACCTCTAAGGTCACGTCAACCAACCCATCCCCATAGAATCATTGAGGTTGGAAGGGACCACGGAGACCAGCAGGTCCAACCATCGTGGACCATTAGAGGACCAGAGCTTCTTCATATCCAAATATTGTCACTGTTGCACAAAAGCTATTGTACAAAATCTGAAGGAAAGCCTTTCCAAAAGAACCAGCAACTTGCTCTGTAGGAGTGGGATGGTTTGCTCACAGTACTGCTCATCCCAAAGGAACTCAGAAAATAGACACCTGCTCTTGTGTCCTGCACTTAAGCCATAAGACTCCTGAGTAACCTCCAGCTTCACCATTTTCACCCTTTTTCACCCAGAACTCCTTCAGCTTGCCAAAGAGAGACCCCAGACTGACACAGTGGTGGCAAGAAGGTTGGTGACCCGAGCCCTGGGGCTGAAGCACCAGCAGCAGAGCAGCTCTGGCCCTGAAGGGCTCCTGCCAGAAGGTTTGGACCAAGAGGAGTGAACCACCTCCACTCAAAAAAACCATGTGTAGCTGAGCGTGGCTGTGATATTAAACTGCATGCAGAACAGTGAGTTGCCATGGGGATGTTCTCTTTGCTTTCTGAGTTGAGGAGGGAAAAAGTTGAATGAGATGTTGAGCTCCAGAGCCCTGCAGTTTGCTCTTTGTGCTGGAGAACACCGTGCCCTGCTCTCTTCCAAAGCATCTGTACTCTCTGCAGCACGTAAGGAAGCGTTACTTTATGTTAAAGCCCACTAGGAATTGTTAGGAGTGCACCAGGGTGAGGGAAGGGCGTCTCACTGGCCAACATTCAGTCGGAGCAGAGCATCTGTAGGAGTCAGAAACTCTGTTCAGTGTTTACTCTGTTGTCATATTGTTGTTAAAATATCCCCCAGTAGTGACAGGCATTGAGGTTCAGGGTTTCTTCCTCGTTTAAAAGAAGCCTGCCCGTGTTGTTCTGTTAGAAAGCAAAGTTATTTGTTCCTTAGGAGAAGCAAACCAGAACTCAACAGTAGCTCAACTCGCACAGAGCCCAATGGCAAGGGATGCTCCAAGAGACACCTTGAGTTGCAGCAGCAGCAATAGAGCATCCCCCAGGCTCTGCTTTAGCTGCACTGTCCTGCATCTTGAGAACAAAATGGACTTTTCCAACTTCCAGTGGGCTGAAAACCTCTCCTCTGTGTCAACATCTTGGATATAAGAAATACTCCAATAGGCGTTAGCAAGAATCGTTAAGCCTCACAACATCCCTGTGAGGTAGGCTTGTGGGTTGATCCCTGTGGATTGAGATGGTTAATTGGCATTATTCCGTTAGTTCTAGCTGCGTGTAGAAGCCTTCTCTACAAACACAGAGGGAGAAGGAAACTTCAGTACCAGAAATTGTGAACAAAGCCCTAAGCTGATGGGGAGTAGAAATATAAAGTAGGATTTAAAAACATATATATGTTTTTTTTCTGGGTGAAACATTTTATTCAAGTAGCTGTGTTGGAAAATCTGTAGCAACGTGTGTCCTCAAACAAACAGAGGAGCACACTTAGCACCATTGTGAACTGACTAAGTGTAAAAAAGAAATCCTCAGAGCCAACTGAGGCGGTCAGCGCATCCCCAGCGACGCAAGCCA
Source organism: Meleagris gallopavo (assembly GCF_905368555.1). Taxonomy (NCBI): domain Eukaryota; kingdom Metazoa; phylum Chordata; class Aves; order Galliformes; family Phasianidae; genus Meleagris; species Meleagris gallopavo. The sequence continues at coordinate 1,194,585 of NC_139427.1, read as the reverse complement.
CGAAGTTACCTCTGTAAGGGACAGGGGTACAATGCCTTAACTGAATTCATCTTTTAAGAGTGAATATCCAGCTCAGCAGGTAACGTGTAGATGGATGTAGGGGCTGCTGGGTGAATTGCTCACTGTGCAGTGGGAAGCAACAATCCTGTGGACTCATCACGGCTGCTGGGTGGTGGTGGAGCTCTGCTGCACGTGTAGGCAGAGTTCTGCATTTGCTGCTCCGTTGGTTCTGGGAGTTGGTTGTTGAATGCAAGAGTTTGGCTGTGGTATTAAATTATGCTTTAGACTGTTCTGCTCAGAAAGAACGCCTCAATGTTGTTTTCTTTCCTGTGTTTCTTTGCTAAAATGGAGCAGTGGCAGCAGTGCTGAGGACAAGCATCATCACAAATGGAAGAATATGCGTCAGTGGTGCTTCAGCTCAAGCTTAAAAGTACCAAAATTTGAAGAAAATGAATGGTAAAGACCCGTTGAGGTTGTTGATACCCAACCAAAGGCAAACTGTGCTCACTGCAGCCCAGAGCTGTGTACACACATAAAGATGGTGGGGGAAGGTTGGAGCCCGGTAGAGTTCGAAAGCCTGCTCCCAACACCCTCGGCAGCGGGGATGGGATTTACAAGAGGTGGTCCAAGCATTTACACTGGGAAGGAAAGCAGCTTTAGAAAATAATTTACCTTGCTAATTTAGAGTTTGATTGCTTGCTTGATTTTTGTCTTGGCGCAGTGGTTGGGGAAATCACCGCAGCGGGGAGCCTCGCTTCTTAAATAGTGGGATGGGAGGCAGTGCTGCTCTATCGGGTGGACACTTTGTTGTTTGTGAGTCCACTGAAGTGATCAAACTTCTGTTCCGTTTCGTCGCTGAAGGAGCCACCTGGTGAGCCCAGAGAACACAGGGGTTAGGGAAGTAGTAGGCAAGAGAAGAGGTCAGCATGTTGTGGAATTGGGGCATTGCACAACCGGAGCAAGGTGCTACAACATGGCCTCAAAGCAATCTCTTAGAAGAGCAAGGAAGTTCGTGGCTAATTAATTTAAGCATTAATTAAGCCTTGCCGTAATTGGAACAGCCAAAGAGTCTTGAGTCTAATTGATGTGTTTGGGAGACTTGGCTACAACCTATCCTCAGTTTTCTGCTAACCTTTGTCAAACGGTTGGACTGGATGATCTTTTAGGTCTTTTCCAACCTTGTTGATTCTATGATTCTATGATTCTATGACTATCATGACTGTGAAATGGTCTCCCTGAGGATGATGGTAAGTGGGGGCTCTGTTTTGCTCTTAAATAGAGGCCCTGGCCTCACTTTTTGCTAGTTTGGAGACAAAAGCTAAACGCATTTTTAAGTAAAAGTATTTTCAAGCTCAGCTGGAGAGCTCATCCAGCACTTCAGTGCTCTTTGTCCAACTGGAGTGGGTTTGGCTTTTCGAACTAGGTCATAAGCTGTAATATGAGATGAGTATTTTCTTCAGAAAAGCAACAAACTAATAAAAAAAAAAAAAACAAAACAGTAAAAACATTCCTTGAGGAACTTCAGCCAACCATGGAAACTGGCTTTGCCATGGGCTTTATTTGGAAGTTGACAGGCAGCTGCTGTTACTTTCCATGTTAAAAAACGGTTCAGCTTAGCCTGCAACTTCATTCCATTTTCAAATGGATCTGATGATTTTTAAGGCAAATTGGAGGCAGTTGGGCTCTGCTGATCTCTCACCTGTGTGGCAGTTGTACATCCAGATGCGCTGCCCGTCGTACCGACTCCGGCATTTCATCACATTGTTGGAGTAATCAGATTCAGCCACTTCATAGTTGGGGTTGATGATGACCTTAGGAGTGATGGAGAAACACGGGATGGAGTTAAATGGAGGTGAATGGATGTGAGAGTCTAGGATCAGGGTGGGAGAGAGTCGAGCTTTTTCATTGCAGCGTAATCATGGTTGGACTGGATGATCTTAATGGTCTTTTCCAACTTTAATGAGTCTGTGACTGTAACTCATGAGGGAAGCAGACAGAGGCTCCTTAATTAAAGCCAGATCAAGATCACACCTTTGCCCACACACCAAAACATACCCTCAAACACCTCTCCATTTCACACCATCGCAGTGAAGACAAAAATAATGCCTCCTCCCTTCGCTCCTCTGCAGCTCTGGGCTGTTTTTAGAACCAAAGAATTCCCCCCGCCTCCTTCCCCTTGCTCAAAGCAGACTGCAGGCACAGAACTCCTCCTGCAAACACCCCAAGAATAGCACTTCATCCATCCCCAAGCAAAGCAAGCATTGCTTACAAACAACCTCAGAGCTTTGTCCAAGGCAGGGCGTTGCATTCCGTGTCACCTATCTGTGTTACTGGCGTTAGCTGCACGTGGATTGTGGAGGACTACCCAACATTGGCTGCACGTGGGTTACTTAAGACTGACATTCTTGACACCCCTACTGGATAAAAAACCTCTTTTCTCCATACCTGGAAGAGGTAATCTCCTGGTGGGACGTCGGTGATGTCGATCCATTGGCAGTCGATGTCGTGTCGGTACACGTCCCAGCAGCCAACAGTGATCCCTTGTTCACCAAAGTTGGCACATTCATACTGTTTTTGCACATCTGAAGGAGTTGAAAACACAGTGTTGGGTTCTCAGACCGTGTCAGGGCAAGGGCGGGTTGTTCTCTAGCTCCCATGGGTAGCAGTGAGCTACAGGCACACAATTTTGGATGAGACAGTTCAACACTGCTTTGCTTAATGTCTTGTATTGAAAAGGAGGCACCAGTAACACACATGGGAAGAGCTGCCACCTCTCCTGTGTCATCACCTGGAGGCAAGTTTGGGGATTTCTTGCTTTATGGGAAGGAGAACATGCACACTTTGTAAGTGAGAAGCTGAGGTCTGGCAGCCTCAACACCCAGGCTCTGTAGGGTTTCTCTTGTACCATAGAGAGTAAGGGAACAGCCATACCTGCTTCACATTCAGTGTCTTCCAGACAGAAGCTGGCTTTGTGTCCTTCAGCTACCTTGGTTCCATTGAGGTTCAGTAGATCATAGTGGGTGAAGACCTCCATGCTGTGGTAATGCCTGCAAGACACAGAGAATTCATTAAGGAAAACAGCTCGTTAATTACTGCCCCTCAGGAGCTGCGTGGTGGAATAGAAACAATGCAAAGTGCTGGGGACCAGAAGGAGCAGAAGAAGAGAAACCACAGCCAGGAAACCTTCCCCTGGGCACCATCCTACGCGCTGGCTCCCAGCCCAGGGCTGGTTCCCATATCAGGTGCTGAAGCTGCTTCCAGGTAAGAGCCTTTGTAGGATCACACACTGTTTTGTAAGGGCAGCAGCAGCCAGGTTATCATTTCTAGTGTGCCGTCATCACTACAACAAGAAGCATTTCAGTTGCTTTGTACCGACAGGCTGTAATCAGCGCAGGGTGTACTCAGACTATCAACCTATTTTCCATTTTCTGCCCCTCCTCAAAACGAATGACAGATGGAAGCATCTTCTCAGCACTCACTTCACAGGGAGCTAAACAACATGACAGCTGGCATCACACACCTTCCAGCCCATAGCTTGAAATGAGGAGGTGTTAGCATCAACTCAACCTGGGCTGCACTGCCAGCACGAATGCATAGAGAGAGCACACGAGGTGGGCTGTAGACTCATAGTTAGCAAGGTTAGGCCCATAATTAGCAAAGTCAGACCCCCTACAGGGTTTGGGTAATGCTGACCATTGTGTTCTATGCCACAATGCTGGTTCAGCGAAGCATTGAACCTGCACTGAGGGCAGTGGGAAGAACCAGGGTGCAACATGGGGTCAGGGCTGGGAGCATGAGTGTGGCCATACGGATGGAACACACTCCATATGATCCCAGCCTTGGGACAGGGAGAAAACCCACAGCATACTTATTGGGAACAGGAGGTCCTGAAACCCTGAGACACATCATAACCCATCTGTGTGGCTCAGGAGTGAGGCAATGCCCACGCAATTCAACGCCAACCCAAATTCAGCAGTGCTGAGCACAAGGCACAGCTCGCCTCCTTCCCAGCTGTAAAAATAACTGTGGCTCAAAGCTTCCAACCCATAGTATAGCAGCACACGTTGCTGCAGAAAAAGGGGGCAAGGCTGGAAGGGGAAGAAATGTTTCCTTTTTACCTCCTTCCCTCTAAAACCAGCAAAACCCAAACCCACCACCTGCCAAAAGTCAATCCCTTCTCACTCCCTGCTATGGTCTTTCCCATTTTTGTTCTGCTCCCACATCAAAAGGCTCCTGAACAGAAGCTCCCAGTGATGGGGTGAGGCAACAGGGAGAGAAGGGACGTTTCCAAGCTGTTGACTTGCGAGCTGTCTCCTTTGGCAGCCTCTGATAGAAGTTTGAGGTCTCCAGCCTGACTCACTTTCTGAAATATGTCTGAATCACTCAAAGAGGTGTTTACTTTCTGCTGTTTACAGACTGGAAAGATTGAAGAGGAATTGAGTTCATCCTCCTCCGTATAAAGGATCCAGTTTTGAGCACACAGATGGCTCTTGGCCTCTCCCCAATCTCACCTCACTTATGCAGTCTCCCAAATTGCTCCGAAGGTCTCCTTTACCCACCCCACAATGTGCTCAGCTCCTTGCAGAACCCATACATTCCCCCTTCCAGGGCCAGAGCAGAAGCAGAGGTGCTGCACCCATTTGGGTTTCCTCCTCCTGAAACTGCCATCTGCTTATTTCTGGGCTCTCTGCTGCTGAGGTTTTAGCAACACACGTCACAAAAGCAACCTGGCTGCGAGGTATGTGCTGACATGTGCCCCATCCGAAGCTCTGCAGCACTGTGACACTGATGCAGCGCTGCCTACATCCCACTTTGCTCACACGCTCTTCATAGAAGAGTCCAAAACTTGAGAATTTGTTGCTCTCTGCAGCACAAACCTTACGGCAGTGGCAGAACAAAAGCTGTGAGCTGAGTTTCTCAGCTCCCAAATTAGAAGCAAACCAACCCTGTCCCACACCATCACTGCAGAACCACAGCATCTGCTCGGTTCCCACCGCCCACATTGGTTTGGTCGATGGACCCAACAGCACTCACCGATGGCAGTCATGCCAGACCCAAGCGTGGCGACCATTTTTGGGGCGGAAATCCGACTGCCCGTTGTTGTGGATCTGGGAGGAGAAGCGCAGCAGGCGGCGGTACCCAGAGGTGACAGAGGTGTTGATGGCTGAGCTGGCCAAGCAGTTCTCCTCCTGCGCACACTGCAGCATGAACATGGGGCGGTCCTCCAGGTAGGCGGTCTGCTCCACCAGCTCGGCGTTGAGCACCAGGTCGGGGGCAGCTGGTGGGAGGGAGGTGGGAAATGAGCTGATGGGCTCCTAAACACACCACAGTTTGCTAGAAGGGGCCCAGTCCTTCCTTCGGTCAGCCCCATCCCGATGCTGGGGCAGGTCCTTTTCTCCTGCGTATCTCAGGGCAAATGCAACAAAATGAACTGAAGCCCAGGTTAGGGTAGTGAGACACTGACATGGAGCTCAGAGAGCTTGTGGATGTCCCACCCCTGGCTCAAGGTCAGGTTTGATGGGGCTCTGGGCAACCTGGTCTGGTGGGAGGCAACAATCCCACGGTGGGGGGTGGCACTGGATGGGCTTTAAGGACCCTTCCAACCCAACCATTCAATGATTCCATCATTTTTAAGGACCCTCCCGCCCCAACTCATCCTATGGTTCTATGACCTTTAAGGACCTTTCCACCCCAACCCATCCTATGCTTCTATGACCTTTAAGGACCCTTCCACCCCACCCAACTATTCTGTGATTCTATCGTCTCCCAGGACCATTCCAACCCAACCCACTCTATGATTCTATCACCTTCAAGGTCCCTTCCAACCCAACCCAACCTGTGATTTTATGACAACTCACTCTCTGAACAAGACACGCCAGCACCAAAGCGACCTCCTCCTCTGGGACAGGAGACGTCGGCTCCATCATGACGACAGTGGGCCAGGGACATCTCCGTCCCTGAGCACTTGACCCCACTCATGACCACACTGTCAGCACTGACGTCTCCATGCCAGTACCAGGTTTCCTGGGCAGAGGGATAGAAAGAGGCATTTACACTCCATTTCATGGGCTGCTGGGGGAATATTTGTGCATCCTTGTGAATAACTTGTGTTCTCCTTCCATGCATGAGCTTGCATCAGAGGCAGATTTGTTCGGTGCCCTCTTTTAAAGGATTGGGGTTCCTGATGGAGCTGTTGGTATGTGTCAGTGCAGAGGAATGGAGGCAGGATGCTGCTGATCAGCATCTCTCACCTTCTCAAAACCTTCAGTAGCCCCAATCAAACTGCATTGGCAAAGCTCAGGTGAAGGGAAGGGAAGAAAGAAGAAAAAGAATTCTGGTCCTTGCATTAGTGTCCAAACTGGAAACGTTTCTAGGAAAAGAGAACCCATCTGCACCATTGCTTCCATTGCAACAGGCTGTTTGTTAACCCTGTTAGCAACACTCTGCACACAGGCTGCCCTGTTCTACACAGTGTAGCTTTATGCTCGCCTTGCTGGTGCAGCCGGGATACGCATAAGAGCCTTTTCTGTTCTAAATACCAACAGTCTCAGCTAAAGGAAAAAATGTCTTGTTTCTCACTGGACTCGCAGGGCTGTGTCAACAGAGCTGGAAAGGCCAGCATTGAAGGGACGTGGCTATCCGCAGCTCTTGTGCTCTGCTTGGCAGCTGTGCAAGCAGTCAGCTGGAGGAACCAGCTTGCAGCAAAGCTCCAGCCTCCTCCCTCCTATGGCATCAGACTCCAGGTCCCCTCTCTGGCCATGAGCAACACTTAAAACCCGTGGCAATCTGCTTGCTCAGGAGCCTGGTATGTCCTCCTGGCATCCTGGCTTGGTCAAAAGCCCAGTGGATTGGACACAGCACCAAAATGGTGGAGTGTGGCACAGCCTGTGCTCCCTGGGAGGAGATGCTCTGCGCTGCTTTTTGCTTCTGCACCCAAGTTCTGGCTTTCTGGCAATTGTTTGGGGGGGAAATAGTTTTCTTTCTATCAATGAAAGCCCACTTGAATTTTATTTACTCAGTGGCAGCGTGAGCCACATTTTCCCCAAAGCTCCATTCTCAGGGGCCACTTTGCAAGAGAACAGCTCTGGCAGGGGACTGCTTTCCCAGAGAGAAGCCAGTTCCTTTGGGGAGCCATTGTGCCAACACCAGGAACTGCAATAAAGGCCCGGAGGTTCTACATTTCCTTGCAAAAGCTGCCTGCCCTTGTGATCCTTGAGGGGTGCATCAATTCAGGAGCATGTCTTGCACCAGGATTATTGATCTTGTCCTTTATTAGTGTGGGAAGCTTCTGTTCCCCTGCATGCAGTCCTATTTCTGTGGCTGCTGCTCTCTTTCTTACAGCCAGCACAGCAGGCTGCTGCCTGTGCCAAGGAGCTCTGCTGGGAAAGAACACTTCATCCTTCTGTGGTCGTCCCAAACTTGCTAGCTGGTGGCTTTTATCCCTTTTAAGTGCTGTTCTTGGTCATGAGTGAGGAGGGAGGCTTAAGGGCATTTGTCATCAGAGAAGCAAAAGCCAACAACAGCCCAGGGAGCTAGCATGCAGCTGCACCATGTGCTGCACTGAGAAGTAACAGGAGCAAAATCAAATTGTTTTCTTTTGATTTGACACCAGGAGAAAATTGGCTTCCAACTTCACTCAGCTCAAATCCCAGTGAGACCCAGTGAAGAACAAGAATCAGGTTGGATATTAGGGAAAATTTCTTCTCTGAAAGAGTGGTCAGGCATTGGCACAGGCTGCCCAGGGAGGTAATGAGGACACCATCCCTGGAGGTGTCCAAGAGCTATGGAGATGTGGCACTGAGGGACACGGCCAGTGGGGATGAGTTGGGGTTAGACTTGGGGATCTTGGAGGTCTTTACCATCCTTAATGATTCTGTGATCCTATTTGGGGACATGGTGGTGATGGGTCAATAATTGGACTTGGTAATTGTAGAGGTCTTTTCCAACCTTAATAATTCTATGGGCGTAATGGGGGTGGGTTATAGTTGGTGATCTTAGAAATCTTCTCCAACCTTAATGATTCTATTTCAGGACATGGTGGTGATGAGTCAATAATTGGACTTGGCTATCATAGAGGTCTTCTCCAGCCTTAATGGTTCTGTGAGTGGGCACGATGGGAATGGGTTGACATTTGGACTTGATGACCTTGAAGACCTTTAGAAGTCTTTCCCAACCATAATGATTCTACCCAACCTCACCCATGCCACAACAAGGAATACATGGGGACCCACCTGGAAGGCATGGCTGGCAAAGCCCAGCCCCAGCTGCCTGCACACCACCATGGCCTCCACAGTGCTCCATCCCTGGCTGCAGACCGTGCCCCAACGCAGCGTGCCATTGCGTTCAGCCAACACCTCCACCCGACCCTCGTATGGGTTGCGACCACCAACCAGGCGCAGCTGTAGGGCAAAAAAAACCAACAAACCCTCCCATCAGTAAATGCCACTGCAAACAGAGGTGACACAGCAGCTGGGCAAGGATCACAGGTCAGTTTTGAGGCTCAGGAATTTAAGCTTCTGGGCTTCTCTCACCTGGTTCTGGAAACCCATCGCTGGAACGTTGCATCTGACAGCAGCATCTTCCTCGTGGTTGCAGCCCTGCGACTCCATGTTGAACTTGCAGTCTGTGATGGATTTCTCAAATCCTGTACAGTCGATTTCATTTAGATGGATTGGACCCATGCCTTCGGGAGGGGAAGAAAATAAGGTCATATCTTCTGCCCATGCTACTGGGGAGTGGAGAACTGTCCAATAACCATTTACTAATACTTTGCAGACCTCTAGCATTCAAAATACAGTGATCCTGAAAAAAAATCCCAGCGATTTCTTGTAAAAATAAAAGAGCTGCAAGATTATCATTATTAATTTTACCATTTTACATTCTTTCCAGTAGTCTCCGGGAGCCACACGCTGCAGAAAAAGCCAAGTTTCCGTTGTTACATAATTTACAAACTTCAGCTGGAGCAATTCACAAATTATGACCTTTTGGCTGGTTTGTGTGACAGGAATCTGTTCTTGGTCAAAACCTGACATTTAAATGCAACATGGACACATTCACTGGGACAGCAAAATGGAGTAACACGGGGATGTGCAAAAGGCCAGTGAAACACTTTGGGGCAAACGACTGTGACAAGACTGGTAACAAAACAGGAAGGGAGCCATTGACTTTAGTTGCTGCAGAAAATTGTGCCAAGGCACTGGGGGCAGAAATCGGAAAGGAATAATTGGTTCCATCTTTGTGAAGTGACAGTGCACAACTGTCACTTCCAAAGAGACCCTGAAAGGAGAGAAGGCGCATGAGAAGGTAATAATCCTATAAAAATCCTATGTCCTGACTCCAAACTGAGTCCAAATCTATTTGGAAAGAAGTTTTGGGGGAATTAATCAGATTTTTTGATCACAAAACAGACAGAGTCTTTCATGGAGCCTATGCAAACCAGTTCCCGTAATTGCTGATGGACACACATGGACAAGAAAGGAACATCTGTGTGTCGGTGATGACCACCACCACCCACTCCCAACAGCCAGAGGGGCTGACCAACACCATACAGATAAATGAGGGTCCAGCTCAAGGCACCGAAACAACACCCACTGCTCCAGTGGGTCACCCAGAGGTGACACCAGCTGCCCAAAAGAAGATGGTGACAGCTCCACTGACTGCATCCCACCAGCACTGCCTCACCATGAGCCACTTGGTGCTCACCTCTCTGCAGAGGAACATGTTACCCAACTCCAAGCCTGCTCCTTTTATCCTTCAAGGCAGGAAAAGATAATTGGTTTGCTGATGGGAGGTGGGATCCTTTGCTCAAAAACCTTTCTGTTGCCAGTTGGAGCCTTCCTCACCGCATGGCAGCCAGCAAACCAGGGACTCAGATCCCTCACAGCTTAATGACGTGCCCGGTGAACCCCTCACCTCCACAGACTGCAGCACAAGGACTGGGAAAATGCAATAGCAACAACAACAACAACAACAAGAGCTCTCCAGCATATTTCTGCAGATTTGTGGCATTTGTGGCACGCACATCTGGTTTTTTTTTGCTCTCATTAAAATCCATTTAGTGGTCTGCAGCTGGAAATGGCAATACTGTCCTGCAAGCAGTTCTGTAGGAGGAATGGTGCTGACCAGAATTGGAGGGTGATGCACCAAGAATGCAGCACGCATCCAGCCTCACATTCTACCCTGACAAAGTCATACCCAGGCGATGACAAAACCAGAGGGCAGGGCCACATCTCTGCATTTTCCCCATGCCATTGCCTTTAGCAGAAGAATGGAATTAGGGCTGCATACCCAACAAACATGTTCACCCACTGCTTGGGCTTTTACCCTGGTTCTCCTAAGGACCTTGCAATGGATAGATAGCACATTCAGACCACGGGACTAAGCACCTTGCTTTCAGAACTAGATCCCTTTTGTTTTAATTGGGATTGCTATTCACCCATCCCTGTGTGCTTCACCTTGCACATCCCAGTGCATCATCGTTGGATTTCTGTTTGTTTGTTTTGCAAATCCAACAGAGAAGTCCCATTTTAAAGCTCTCCTTGTCTTGCACTTTCCTTTCTCCAAGCCATGCTGGTCTGAAGAAATACCACCTGCTCATTGCATTTCACTATGAAAGGTTGGGTTTGGTGTCATTATCTATAGGGTTCACATGAAGGCAATCAGCAGTTGGTTTGAGAGGGCAAATGTTAGGCTTTGAGTTGCCATTTACCAGAGTTTGGGATTTGAACCAACTCCCAGCTACAGGAAATCCAAACCCAAGTTGGCTCAGAGTTGTGCAAACAGCCCTCCTATTTTTAGCAGGCTAAATTAAGGTTCTGGACTTAAATTGGAGAGTGTCTGAGGTCTATGTCCAAGACCCACTTTTGCCAGGAGCCTTCTAGTAATGTGCATCTGGAGAACTTGTAAAGAGAATTTGAGTGCAACGGATGCGATAACGAAGAAGTAATTACTGGAACAGCTGCTTGAGGGAAGGTTAAACTCATCGGCACCGGAATTCTTTCAAGGAATCCGCAATGCCTCCCTAAGGCACAGCCTCAGGAGACTTATTAAGAGGAGAGAAGAAATTCTTGGCACCCAAAACAAACATCCCAGCGAAAACACGCTGCTCTGGATCATGAGGGGGTTCTCAGGGGAGAATGGGACACGGAGGGTCCCCAGAGCTCCCCTGCCCTTACCTTGCCCCAGCCTTGCTCCCGTGATTGCCTCCTTGGCGCTGCCGAAGCCCAGCTCCCGGCACACCACGCTGGCAGACACCAGGTTCCAGTTGTCGTCGCACACCGTGCCCCACTCCCCATTCTTCAGCACTTCCACTCGGCCTTCGCCGGTGTTGGCTCCTCCTTTCAGCCTCACCAGAGGTTGCTGGAAGACATGGATGGAAGAGACACTTCAGTTCTCCTTGCGTGTGCTGAAGAACTCGAAGGCGGACCTTGAATATAAAGCACTTAAGCATCTCGGCTGAAGGTAAATTTTTGTATTATGAGATAAATCGTAGAATCAGTAAGGTTGGAAAAAGCCAATGAGATCATCAAGTCCAACCATCACCCATCACCCCTATGGCCATAGAATCATGGAATCATTAAGGCTGGAAAAGACCTCTAAAATCACCAAGTCCAACCATCACCCCATTCCCACTATGCCCTCAGAATCATTGAAACTTTGAAGTTGGAAAAGACCCCTGAGATCATCAAGTCCAATCAGTTCTAACCATCAACTCATCACCACCACGAGATGAAGTGGTGCTTATCTCCCTAAGATGAAATTAGTTGCATTAATTAGTTAACGGCCAGTTGTTTGCTGCTTTCCTACCAAGCAACCAGCCCTTTGCAAGTCTCATTCTTCAAATAACTCTTTGTACTGAAAATGCTGGCAGCTTGGATCAAAGACACCTGAGTGCACTTTGCTGCAGCTTGGACTAGATGCCCTTGGGGATCTACCAGCCTTGATACCCTTCACAGATCAAGGACCCCTCCAAAAATGGGGTCAACAGGAGCTTTGCAGCAGTCCTGCAGTCCCTCCCTCCCAATGGGATGAAGGTGCTCCATCCCAGTGCCAAGCAGAGCAGCCCTCCATCTGCTGCAGCACCCGAGAGATGTGGATTGAGCTGTGGGAACACCACATGAGGTCTGCAGAGCCTGAGAGCACTGAAACCATCACTTTTAAAGCTGGAAGCATACGCAGTTCTCCAGGCTTGGGGTCACACAAAGGATATCCAAAGCCAACACAAAAGCTTAAAGAATTACTTGGCAGCATGCATGGCTTAGAAGATTAGTAATGATTTACAAGACTTTTCACCCCGAGATCTAAATCCTTATGGCTTCTATTAGAGTGGGATTTTAGGGTACTGTCTGGGGTCTTCTGAACACCAAGAAAAAACCCACTCCTACAGTCACAACAGCACAGGGCTGGGGAATGCAGGCTAATCTTGAGATCCACAGTGCAAAATACCAACCCAGTATTAAGGGCCTGCAGCTCTGCGATCCCCCCCTAAAGGTGAACATACCTTACAGACAGAGGATTTCCTTCGGCATCAACCTAAAACATGTTTGTTATTCTTCCCCATTCAGTTGCCCCACTGACACCAAGAGCAGCTGAATCCAGGCTTGTTTTCTAACAGCCTTTTGCATAGCTGAGGATTTTTATGCTATGCTCAGCCTTCTTTGCTAGACTAAACAAACACAGCTCTCCCGACCTCTCCTGCAGGTTTTCCCTCCTTCTCAAGGCACTTCTTTGCAGAAAACATGAGAGTAGTGGAAATACAACCTCACTTCCATTGGATCTCTACAGGAGACAGAGCTCAGCAGCATTTAATTGACTGCAAAACAGCAAAGCCCAGCAGCAGTGGGCACTTGTTCAATTGGCTGGAGCAGACAGAAACGTGACAAATTTATTTGCTTACTACTTGAGCTGCCCTTCCAAGCCTGGCACCGCGTCCTTGCGAGGACGGCACAGTGCAGAGCTCTCCCGGTTTCTCCTTTCTGCTCCCTGCTCACCTCCTGCCTGAAGGCTTTTCGGAAGCCACTGTGGCTGCTGGGGGCAAAGGCACGGCCAGGGACACAGCTGGCCACCGCGGGCATCCCATTGTCACATGTTGCATTCTTCTCCGTGTCCACGTTGAGGTGGTTGCCCAGTTTGCAGCTGGAGATGTGCGCCTCGTTCCCAGTGCAGTCCATGGAGTAAGCCCAGTAATGCTGCTTCCTCCTGCTGGCAAACATTCTGAAAGAAACCAAAGGGGAGAGAAATATAAGAGCCAGAATCTAGAGGAGCTGCACCGATGGAGCTACATTTGGGAAAAGGACACCTTGTAATTAAATGGATGGAGCGGGGATAGATGGAGCAGGGATGGATGGAGTGGGGGGTGGATGGAGCAGGGGGTGGAGGGCTTCTCCATTCACACTCACAATGACCTTCTGTTATGTTGTCTCTCAAGAATCCATAGGTCTATTAACTCAAAAGGCAGCATGCTAACACGTCCCCCAAAAAACCTCTCCCAGAATGAGCTGCTCCCCTTGCTGGCCATCCCCTATCAGCTGCAGAGAGCTATGGCCCTCCTGCTTCTTAGAGCTGCAGTGTTAACAACTGTGAGCCTGAAAGCAGTATCTGGGAGTGAGAGAAATCTCCTCGCTTACATGTTTGCAGCAGAGGAGCTTGGCAGCAGTTCCTGCTTCTTGCTCCCAAACTGGAGCTGCTCCAAGGACTGCTAAGGGGAAAGGGCACGTGTGATAAATGGGAAAAGAAAGCATCCCTCATTCATCCTAGCTGCAGTCAGACAACTGTACCAGGGCTGAAAGAGTCAGCGAAGTGTAAATATGGATCAGGGCACTGCTGAAAAGGAAATGTGAGAAGCTGAAGGAAGCAGAGGTGCTGGGAGCCAACGCCTCGCTGGGATCTGACGTGGCTCTGCTGGATCCCTGTGCTGCTCCTTGCTCCAGGGTTAGCTGTGAGCAAAGGCAGAGCACAGTGCAAGGAGAGACAACAGCAGTGCTGACCAGTGAGTGGGACGGAGAGCTTGGCCAGGATCTGGTAAAAAAAAACAAAACAAGGAGCATTTTTCTAGGTTGGCTGCTTGAAACCACACTGGTGACTCAGCTAGGTTGTCCCAGATGATGCTCTTCGGTGGTCCCACATGAACTACGTTGTGCCACTGTGGATGTTCGTCTGCTCACAAAGCTCTGCTGATGAGCCCAGCAGCTGTCCAGGCTCAGAGCCACCAGCAAATCCTGCCCGGAGCCCCATTTCTCAGGGCTGGAGGTAAGGCCAGGTACAGGCAGGCTGGAGACAGGCAATTGCACCACGTGATGGGGAGACCACAGAGCCCCGGGGCAGACATTAGGGTTATAGGCAGATGTTACACACTGGAGAACATCTGCAAGAGCCTCACGCAGTGACTTTACTCCTCTGGTTCTGCTTCACCATTCTGTGCACTGGAAGTGAGAACCAGGAGGAGTGTTCTCACCGAGGAACCCCCCATACACACACATGCAGTGAGCTCTGAACTCTGAAGCAGACAAGAAACACGGCCTGTCTTAGAGCAGTAACTACGGGGATGCCTTAGAATAGCAAACAATGACCTCATCCTGGAAACTTTATGAGGCATGAACATCTGGTTGGTGTTAGCAGCCCCTAAGTAAGCTGGGGAAAAAGAGCCAGAGAAGCCCCACCTCACTTCCCCAGAATGGATATGTGAAAAAAGCAGAATGCAGATGATCTCTACAGTCAGAAACTCGGGGCATTCTTGCTATTTAGCACAGAAAGGGTGCAGCCCACCTCTGGCTGGCGTTGGTGCAAGCCAAGCACAACGCTGCTCAGATCAGAGGGGTGAGCGAGCAGTCGTGCTGAGTTCGGCCAATTCGAGGTCATGCTGGAACCCAAAGCACGTCGGAAGAGATGGATCTTCACTGTGTAAGCTTGAAAAAAAGCCACAGGTTAAGTGTGAGGGCTGTGGGAAGCATCACAGGGCATGGCTTTGTAAGAACATGTCGGAGAGGACAAGGAGAGCAGAGAGCAAATCACACACGTGCTGGGAAAGTCACCCATGGCAACTGAATGGCAGCTGGAGAGTTCTTTGTGCCCTGACCTTCTCCTGGAGCCCTTAGGACCCTGGCTTTGCTGGAGAGAACCAAACCACGAGGATTTCTACTGCAAGCCCCACACAAGCGACCAAATATACAACTCAGACCGGTTAAACTGAGAGATGCTACTCAGGCAGACACTGAACAAAGTGTGTTGGAACTGCTGAGCTCTTCCTCCACCCTTTGGCCACCCATGGGCAAACCGTCCACTCTTTCGGCCACATCATTCACTCCTTGAATGCCCTTGGACAAAAGCTGTAGGAGGACATCAGGAAGGCATCGGGCTCATTCTCTGCCTTAGACATCTCAGCTCACAAGCTCGCGCTGTCCCTGTCAGCAGGATGCGTTTAATGCTGCTCAGAGCAGGGCTTGGAGGAGGAGTTAACAAACAGCTCTTATATAAAACCGCTTTGAAGCACGAACAAGAGCATGGAAACAACACTGAAGATTTGTTTCATTTCCGAACATAAATCACGTTGTCAACTGCAGAGCCTGAGTTACATTCAGGAATAAAACCCTGGCACGGTGACAACAATGAACTAACTTGTTTTCTTTCAAGCAAGATCCATCTGCACATCATTTCACTTCCCACCATAGCACAGCCGTGGTGGGAGCTGAGGACCGGCGAGCTCAGCTCACCAATGAGGGTGGTTTGGGTCTTCATTAAAAGACTTCATTAAAATTGTGTTTTACAAAGCACAAGATGTTGTTTTGGTAGCAAGGTGCACGAGCCTGGTGGTTAGCATTGCACATTCATAACTCCAGCTCCAGTGAATGGGATTTTCAGTGCTGCTGAAAAACTGTGCATCAGCTTTTCCATCTCTGCTAGTGCTATTGCAAAAGACAGGACAATCACACGCATCCTTTTATTTAGGGCAAATGGCTCCAGCTGCTAAAGTTAATGCTCTTGGAAATGCCATAACTGAGAAGCAGGAAAAATCTGCTTTGTTTTACTAGAAGTGTTCCGTCCTCCTGTTCTGGTGAAGGGAATGGGAATCTCAGGTCTGAGTTTGCTGCTCTGATGGGAGCAAATGTTCCTATGGATAACAACTGCCTGCTAGCAATTATCAGCTCACTGCTTGGCTCCCAAAGCAGAGCTCCACCTGGGTTATTCACTTTATATTCTTTCTGCTGCTATATGGCTTTACACTTTCCCAACCCAAAGACCTCTTCTATTGATCACGGTCTTTCTAACAAAATAAATGAGACTTGGCCAGCCAGTTCCAGGGGGAGCTTTCAGAAATAGCAATGCAGAGGCCAAAAAGAACAGGAAAACCACAGCTCCTGCCTGGAGAGCTTCCCCCTCACCGGCTGACACTTTCCCACTCCTGGGTCACAAAGCAGAGGGAAAAATGAGACAGAACTGAGCTTAAACTATTTAGCATCTGCTCTGGGGTGTTATTCCTAGGGAACAGCGTAGGAAGAGCTACGTCTGTGATGAAGGATGGTGACAGAAAGCATTGACAACAACAACAAAAGACCAGAGCTCCCAGCTTTCAGGATGGAGAAACACAGCCTGAACTGCTCAGCCTGCGGCTCTCAAAGACACGAAATTCTTTCTCCCTGGGGATCACCATTTCCTCCCCTCGTTTTAAAGCAACCGAGAAATATAAAATAAATATCTATGTATATGAAACGGCACTGAAATCACAACTGCCCTAAATTGGAGAGCAGCTGCTTGATAGGAGTAAGCATGTCATTGGAGGGGCAAGACCAGGACTGAGGAACACGGGCAATACAGCCAACAAAAGCCTGCTTTGTTCCAGGGTTCTCCCAATGGAGCCTTCAGCACCAAACCTGACCCTACTTTTTGCTTTTTGCTGAGAGATGGGAAGCACTTAGCTTAGCTCACACAGAATGGGTCTACTGAGTTTTGCTCGTGTCCACCCAACCCTGCACACAACACAGGACCTGAACCCATTGCTAATGGGAGAACTGACCGCCCCATAGGTGCCAACAAAGGGATGTACTGGGCTGAATGCCCACATCTCCTACTGCAGGAGCTATCAGCTTCTAACAGTGATACTCTTGGTAGAGGAGCAAAGCACACCATCCCCCTGCCCATCCAAGGAAATACCTGATGTCTGAAGTATTTACACAGAAGGAAAACCTGATCTGAAGGGATTAAGCAGTCAGAGCTTATTCTACCTCGAGGTCTCCGGTGCCATTTGACAATTTGGGCTTTCTGAACAAGACCCCGAGTGCTCAAAGGAACACACAGAGCTCTGCTCTTACTTGTAGACCTTGGTGTTGTATTTCCTCTCGCTCGGAAACCCAAACATGCCGCAGACGACTCGGGAATTCTTCATGGTCCAGTGCTTGTCACAGATCTGCTTCCAGGTCCCTTCATCTTTCACCTCCACATAACCCTCCGTGACGGGCACCCGCTTGCGATAGGTGGCGAGGATGGGCCGGATCCTGATGTCCTCCACCTGAATGTTCATGTTCTGTGAGTGGAAAAGAAAGAGGAATGATGCAGGCTTGCAAGGAAGCTGCTGGGGAAGGGGGACCTGTCGTGCTCAGAGTGATGAGGGCTGAGCAGGGGGAAGAGCTGTTTGGGGAAGAGTCCAGAGATGTGGTGGCATCAATCTTCCTGGAGGTGTTCAAGGAATGTGAAGATGTGGCACTGAGGGACGTGGTTAGTGGGCATGGTGGGGGCAGGCTGGGGTTGGAATTGGGGATCTTAGTGGTCTTTTCCAACCTTGATGGCTCTGCAGGTGCGGTGGGTTGGGATTGGACTTCAGGATCTTGGAGGTCTTTTCCAACCTTACTGACTATAATTCTATTCCATGAAGCGCTGGCACAGGTTGCTCAGAGAGATGGTGGATGCCCCATCCCTGCAGACACCCAAGGTCGGGCTGGCAGGGCTGTGAGCACCTCACTGAGCTGTGGGTGTCCCTGTTCACTGCAGGGGGTTTGGACCAGAAGGCCTCTATGGGTCCCTTCCAATTCAATCAATTCAATGACAACAGTGAAGCAAACAAGCCTTTCTACCTGGTGCAATTCCTTCCTCTGTCCTTCAAGTGGATATATATACACACATATACATATGTGAATGAATGGCTATGCAATAAATCCCCTCTGTTACTGAAGTTCATTGAAAGTGTTGATTTCAGAAGCAGTGACCTCACTACATGCATAGGTTTTGGCCACTCCTGGAGTGAGCCGAGCTCACTTTGGTGGGGCTGATTACTGGCACAGAGCACTGGCAGGGGACCGAGCTGGGGGTCCCTCTGGGCACCCATCCCCACACTGTTGGCGCAGAGATTCCCCCAATTCTGCAAGCTGAGCTCCTCCTGCAGCAAATGAGTCGGGGAGGTCGAATGGATTTTGCATTTTGGAGCCTACGTGAGGATGCTGCAGAAACCTTGCAGGGACCTGAGCCCAGAGCGAAGGCTGACTGGAAAATATTTGCTGTGGCAAGCAATTACAAAGGAGCTACTGAAAATTTTATTGCTCGCTTCCAGGAGAGCTTTTCTTGTCAAAAATGTACGAAGCCACGTGGTTCTGCTCAGGGTTACATCAGATCTGAGGAATCCTGCCCTCCCCTCCATTACTTGGAAACGGAGGGGGCCCAAAGCTTTAAAGAGACACAGCCTCTGGGGGTGGCACGCAGGTATTTGGGGCAGGGAGAGCACTGCAGGGCTGATGCAGCTCTGAGAATCACACGTGGCACATCCATCCCCCAGCACTGATGGGAATCACAGCCTTGGGCAAATTGGAACCAACTGCAGGGAGAGGCTGGGCCTTACTCCCAGCCTTGGGCAAACCTTTATATACATATATTATTGACTGCATTTACCACTTGACTGATATCTCCTTTTCACCTCCAGCTGCAGGAATTCAGCCCTGCACAACTGGAGCATCCGTGGGACACCCCGGTGACTCTGCACAATTTGCCCCCAAAAGGATGAACACAATGAGTTGACAGCTCAGGCTTAGGTCTGAGAAGCTCCCACAGCCCTTGACAAGAAAGCAAACGACACAACAGTATCCAAATTTTGCCACATCTGAGGCACTCAGGTGTTCAGAAAAAGGGGCCCATGCAGGAACCAACTGGCACATCTGGAAAGCACATACTAAAGGAACCGAAACATTCAGAACAAAGTGTGGTATCACCTCCAGGAACGATGCTCTGAGATGCACACGTGTCTTGCAAAGAAGCTGCACGGTGGCACTGCTCCATGTGCTTCAAGCAGAGCAACAGTCCAGATGTGAAACATCTGCCTGGTGCTTCCGCAGCAGAATCGTTACCCTGTGCTGCACTCATTAGTCATCATTAAGCCATTACTGCTCACTGCTGCAGCAGAAGTCTTCACCTTATTGCAGGGGGCTGAAAAGCCTCCAAAATAAATACAGCCCTCATAAGATGGGAGAAAGGAAAGATTCTCAGACTCGTTCTGCAGTTGAGCAATGAGATGCAGAGGGATCAAAGTGCTTCTGCAATGACCCGAAGGCAGGAATTGCATCCAAGCAACAGCAAAACCTCCAGAACTGAGGGCCCCTTTTTGCTCACAGAACTTCTGGTACAGCAAGTTGAACTTGATGGTCCCTGTGTGTCCCTTCCAACTTGGGACATTCTGTGAATCTACGAGCTCAAGGCTTTGCTCTGGGTCTGAACAAACAGCAAAACATCCAGGAGAAGAATTCAGTGTGCTGCTTGGATTTACATTGGGAGAATAAAGAACGATGGATGAAAGTAAGCCCTCCTTCCTCCTGCAGCACACTAAGAGCTTCTTCCCAATGGCTCTTTACAGCCTTGAATGGTTTCCTCTCTCTGCACTGGGAGTATTCAGTAATGCAAGCACAGCCAGGTTGTATTTTATCCCCAACACCAATGCACACAGCTGAGGAACTGATGGTGAAAACAGACCTCACATCCAAATCAGAACAAACAACATTCAATAGCTGGAGCAGATGCTTTCAGACAGCCTGTGCAAGCTTTCTGTACATGTGGAGACAAAGGCCTGCAACAGAGCTCGTGTTAACGAGGAAACCTCTGTCTGAAAGCTTTGCTGGTTCTCTTACGCCAGCTATTGAGGCAGACCTGTAAACCCTCTGATGATCTCCAAGCAGCTATCAGACGAGCAGCTGTGCTGCAACTATAAAGCAGAGCCTGCAGCAGTGTTTCAGGAGCCAGCCAGCCA
Source organism: Meleagris gallopavo (assembly GCF_905368555.1). NCBI lineage: Eukaryota > Metazoa > Chordata > Aves > Galliformes > Phasianidae > Meleagris > Meleagris gallopavo. The sequence continues at coordinate 1,174,370 of NC_139427.1, read as the reverse complement.
TCCAAAGAGCAACACTACCTCTAGGAAACGCAGCAGGAAACCCAAAGGCGTTTCTCTCCTGCTTGCATTAAGCCTCCAGAACGGAGAACTGTTTTGGGTCCTTTCCCCTTCCTCCTGCTCTTCTCTGCTATGAAACCCATGAGTTTCACCTTCAGAGGGGATAGCAAGAAGAAAAGGGGTCTGTTCTGAGCTTTCACAAGGGGATTTCTGGCTCAGAACACTTTTGCATGAGCCTCAGCTGTTTTGTTTTCATCTCTCTGAACCAAACGCATCCCCTGATTGCAAAAACCCACACTTTATAACATTTCCTTCTACCTTTTGCCATCTGTTCCTATGGGAAGGACCATCCTCCCCCCCCTTTCTCCTTGCAACACCCCTGAGGATGCCCAGCAATGGTTACACACATTTAGATGTGTGATTTAACCAAAGCAATGAGCCTGTGTGCTACCTCTGTCCCTGGATAGTCCATACTCACTGCCCCCCTGCTTTCACAAAGCTCTCTCTTCACATACATGGGAATGAGAGGAATCTGTTTGGACTTAAACATCTGGAGTTGTGCCTCTGAGTCACCACTGAGGTCCCAGCTGTTAAATAAACACAGGGAGGGAGATGCTGCAAGACTGAACAGGCTGTACAGGGCAGGCAGCAGCCCTGGGAGCATTGCACTGCGTTGGACCACGAGCACTTTTTGTTCTGAAGTTTGCACAGAGCAAAAGGGTGAGAGATGACAGAGCAGTGCAGGATTAGGCTCCAGGAGCAAACACAGTGCGGATCATAAATGACAAAGCTGAGGCCTTTGCTAAACTGTGCAATGCTTCAGTGGCAGCCCTATGCAAAGCAGGCTAAGAAAGGCTAACAGAGGCTAACAAGCACCAGAAACCCCTACACACACAGTAAAATTACAGTAGTGAAGAAACAGAGGCTTACCTCAATGGCTTAATTAACTTTGACTTGAGTTACCTCCAGAACAGATGCTGAGATGCTCTCTGGGCAAACATCAGCATTTATGTTGCATACAGGCGTGTGCTTAGAGAGGTAAACATTTACATGAAGGGGAAAGAGCTTAAAACCTGTTGATACAAACAGGTAAACAAACATTGGGTTTTCAAACAGCGAGGACGAGGCTGGTCTCAGGTGGTGGGAGCAGATCCTGGTGGCACAGAGAGAGCATCCAGTGATTTGCATGGTGATGTAACAGTTCTACTTGTGCCAGGCCATAAGCAATATCATAGAACAGTAGGATAATTAAGATTGGAAAAGAATATTAAGGTCATCAAGTCCAATCCCAAACCATCCCTACCATGGTCACAGAGGTTGGAAAAGACTTCTGAGATCACCAAGTCCAACCCCAACCCATCCCACCGTGCCCACTGACCATGTCCCCGTCCCAGCCTCGCACTTAGCAGCAGCACACAGAGGCATTCTATACAACCCCATCCCCACAGCCCAACTGGGCTGGTTACGAACCCCAGACAATATAAACTCCAACCTGGCACAACTGGACCCTTTGAGCCACCGGGCTTTGAAGTGAGGTTTTTCTGCTCCAAAGAGGAAAAGGAGGACAGGAATAGCAGCACAGCCCGGTGTGCTCCACCAGCCTCGTCTGCCCACTGTCTGCTCCCAGGTACCACATCTATTTGGGAACACTGTGGCTGCAGCTATTCGATATATTTAGGGCACATCCTATTTGCAGCCTGGATGTGTGCACGGAGAGGAAGAGGACGGACAACAAATATTTTGCTAAGGATGTTTTGGGGGATGGCTTAAAAAAAATGCATTTATTAAAGAAACGTATTCAGGGCAGAGCTGGTTGCTGTGGTCTTAGCAGTGCTGTCACAGGTGGGTTTGTGTGTGTTTGGACAATGCACTGCTCTCATCCAGCCCCCAGCACATCAGAGAAGGGCATCTCAACTCCCAGCTCCCTTCCTGCACTTTGTGGGGCTTTCAGGCGTGCCATCCCTAAGAGCATCCCCTGCCCCATCTACACAGCAGCTGTACAGCTGGACCTGGAGACACTGTTGTGAACAAAGCAGGTGCTGTGCTCTGCCCTCCTGTTGTATTCCCAAGTCATGCAATTACTCACAAACGTGAATACAAGCACGCAAACCTGGGAGCTTTCACTCCAAGAAATACAAGCTAAGTCAACTCCCCATGTTATTCCAACCGTAATTTGCCCACATGGTGTTGGATGAGCTGATGCCTGCATGGAGGAGCCCAGGTCCAGAATCAGTCTCCTCCTGCCCCTGTGGCTGTGGGCAGCCTTTACATTCACAGTAAAACAAGGCTAAGCCACAAGGCTTGCTCTCTCCATAAATGAGAAGCTGTCTGCATACTTAGTCTACATATTTTAGAGAGGGGGGGGGAAGCAGCTCTGCATTGCACTCAGTGTCATTGCCCCAGGTTGCATCGAGCAAGCACTGCTGAAGGTGGGCAGTGCTCAGGAGGCTGATCCCAGCCAACAGCCCCGCTCTGTGCATCCACCTCTCTACAAGAAATAACCTTCAGAACAAGGCTAAAAGCTGCAGCATCTGCTGAAAGTATCAAGCATAATGGGACCTTCAGCAAGAGGCTGATGGATTGATTTCAGAGCTGCCCTAAGCTCGGTCCTTTTAAACCTCTTCCTGCCCATCTGCTGCTTCTGTGTCACATATCTCCTACCACTCAACCTGGGCTGAGAGGGTTTGCTGCATAGAACTGGGGGAGCAGGAATGGAAAGGCTCAGGAACAGGAAGAGGTGCGATGTAACCCTCCAAGCATGAGCTGTGATGGGAAAAGATCCGGCTGAGCATACGTACACATAGATATATTTAAGCCAAGTAGCTTCTGGTGATGGAAATTTCATCCTATACCACTTATCTACAGCATTTCCAAACTGGGGAATAGAGGCATGCATAACGTCCAATAAAAATAAGCTCTGCTCGAAGGCTCTTGTGTTGCTTTTTAAGAGCGTGCAATCCTTCTGCCTGTCGGATTTTAGGAAGTGGGGCCAGATTTGAGCAAACATCAGTTTGCACAGCCCCTCCAAGCTGGAGCCAAGTCAGAATGAAGTCAGACATTGCCTTATAGCTGCTGGCTTTCCCCGTTAAACCTTGGCAGCCCCACAGAAAGTAGCACTAACGGGCTTGAAGTCAATTTCCAAATGATGAATTTAAGATGAGTGCAATGGCACTTGCTTGGTGATGGGTTGTCTGTGCTGCCCGGTGCATGCATTTCCCAGGAAGGCAGAACAGAAGTGCTGCTCCCACCAAATGCATCAATACATCACTATTATCACACTGCCTTCACCAGTGTGTAGCTGAAGGCAGAGGAGAGACCTATCCATAAAAAAAAATCTCAAGTCCTTCACTCCAGTTCCATCCTAATGGGGAAACGTCCATTGAGCAAGCACTGGGCTCCAGCCAGAGGAACCCAACTGCTCACAGAACGGTGACGTTTCCCCCAGTGAATGCAAGCTATGACATGCAGAATTCCCAGGCATGTTGGAGAGGGCAAAGACTTTCAGCTTGCGTTCACATCAGCCTTTTGACCTCACTGTTTGGTGGTTTGTGACCCTATGAGTAACTCTTCTCATCGTCTCCGACTCCCAGCTATGCCACAGCAGCTGCTAATGAGATAAAGCAAACACAGAGAAGAGAAGGAAAACTGGAAGGGGGGTGGAAAACCTGAAGCATTTGACAGCTAGCTGTGACTGAGATGTGCTTCCACAAAGGCATCTGAAAAATTCATAGCACATCACCTTTAGCCTTAATCCTGCAGCATTAGAACCAGCAGAATAAAGAACCCTTCAGCTCCCTGTGACTTTAGAGGGATATGAGAAAACTCTCTACCCACACCAGTGCCTTTAGTCACCGGTGCTCCTCACCCACCGCTGGGAATGCAATTCACCACTTTACCATAGTGGTGAATGCCTTCACCCCTGCCCAACTCCCAGGTCATGGAGAATACAACTCACCCAAACTTTTTCTCCTATGGCTTCAGCCACATGAGCTGCTCCAATCCTATGATTCATTCTCTTTATCTTACATGAAGCTCAACACCCACACAGCATCAGCACGACCAGTTCTTGGTCACCTCAACGTGTTCTACTCATTAATCAACCTCCAGTGCTTAGCTAATGGAAAAGCAGAGCCCTCCCCAGCTTTTATGATTAATACCCAAAGCATCTCAGTGCAATGTCTAGACGAAAGCATCCTTTCTTCCAGGCCTCTCTTTGGAGGATTCACTGTGGCTCTGGGAAAGCACACATCTGTCAAAGCCATCACTGATGTTCTATGAGCTCGCCTCGCTCCCTAAGCAACTGCCTGGGGCCATTGGGATCCCTTTGGAAGTCCTTTCTTCCCCCTCTGTAGCAGAGGGAAGCCAGGTCAAGACAAGCAGAATTTCAGAGCCTTCCATCCGTCAGTGACTGCAAAGCAAAGCTAGGACAATTTTGCTGCATGGTGATAAAGAATGCTGCATCCTTTGTTTCAGATGGCAAACAGAGCCAAGATTGAGCCACGGAAACCACGGTGTGGTATGTGATGCACCCTGGATTCTCTCTCTGCTTAAAATAAAGTTTGACTCTGGTTAGTGGAGAAGTTCTTTTGATATGTTCTGCACACTGAAACAAGGGAGCAGTTGGCTGAGTCACCACAAATATTTTCCAACCTGAACGTTCGAGAGAGCAAACGTTTTTTCCTTTGATGAGCTCAGCCCAGCTTATTTCCAGCCCAGCATTCCCCCTGGGTTATTCCCCTACAGAGTTTTGTACTGCAGAAATCTAACAATGCTGGTTGAGCACTGATTCAGGCATTTTACTCCTGTCATTTCCCCTGGAGATCCAACCTCAGCCAAAATCCAGAGCCTTTCCCCCAGTGACCAGCCTACGTTTTCCTCTGCTCATGTTCATTTCATCACTTCTAGCACTAATCTCCCATTCCCAGAACTATTTCCATAGAATTATCACAGTCACATCATTACTTAGCTAACCAGACCAAAAACCCTTTTATATTGAAAATCCATCCCTCCCAACCCCATGCTTGTGAGCCCTATTTGCTACAAACCCTACCCCACCGTTACACCAAAGACCTCCAGTTTGCTTCCAGTACCCAAAGGGAGGCATGAGGGGAAAGAAAACTCAGCAGTTCGGTGCTATGGGCCAACAAAACCACATGGGTAGAAGCTTATGGGTACAGCAAACATCCTTCTCTCCTATTTTTTTCTTAGAAATACAATTAAAAAATCACTGCCAAGCACTTGCTCTCACCATAGGGTGCAGCTCAGAGAACCTACAACATGTAGCAGACATCTCCAAGGAAGATTTGACCACCATCCTGGAATTTTAAAGCCCATTTACCTCTATTTGGTTGAGCAACGAGTTGTCAAACTTGAAGCCAGGGATTCTCTTCTCACTGCAGATCACTCCCACGTCCTCCGTGTGTTTGCAGTCTGTCACTCCCCAGCCATTGGAGGTGCACGCTGCCAGCGTGGTCTCCTTGCCATTGCAATGGACATTGTCCATCCAAATTTTCCCTAAAGAGGAAAGAAAATAGAAATGAGACTCAGAAAGATGGAGATCCAGATTGTGATAATCAGGGGTTTGGTTGATTGGACCCTCCCCTCTAATCACACAGCAAATCACCCTCTGTATTTAAGGCTTCTCTTTACATCGTTTCCCATCAAACCCTCATTAAGTCTCTCCTATGAGAGTGCTCCAAGTTTTGATTAAATGTCCTAACGTTTTAAAGGCAAATTTTTGCAAAAGATTTAACAAGCCACTGTTGATTGGAACATCCTGTTACTGGTGTGCTCCTTGAAAACCAATGACCAGCTCCACTTTCCAGACTGTAGCTACATGTATATTGGATTAAAACAAATTAGGTCCTTCGGAGCTGGCCGACAGGAGGACAAAAATCTGTAGTTGCCACTCCAAGAACTTGAGGTCATATTTTCCAAGCAAAGAACCAAAGAACCTTCGAGACTCCCCTTTACCAAGTGCTCACATTCCCTCTGGAAACATGCTGGGCACGTGCTATTCCCCTATGATTTATCCCCTAAACTCCAAGGAGCAACGACAAACAATTCCCGTATTTTAGGGTCCCCAAATCTCTGCTTGTCTGAAGGACGTGTCCTTTGGATGGAAAGGGCTGCCCAACATTCAGAGCCACAAGGAGATTTTGTAAGAGCAGTCGGAGCTGTTTCCCTTGGCTTTCCCAGCTTCGTTCCAGCAGCCCTAATGCTCGGTTGGTTCAACACCAGCCAGCTGGTGGATCTGCCAGCCCTTCTCATGCTCCCCAGACATTAGGTCCGTTGAGTCCTTTCTGACCTAGGAAGGCACATTTCCCCCTACGCAGGCTCTCTGCATCAGGATTTACCCACTGAACCAGATGGCAACGATTTTCTGGCTTGTTTTTCAATGTCATGGACTCTTTTCTCTCTGTCGGAAATCTTCTCCACCCCAAAAGCCAAAATCCACAGCTTGGGACAACATTCCAGGTTTCATGTTTCACTCAAGTCAACCTTAAGCCTTGCTTGCTCCTTAACGGGCAATTTTATAGGTGTGAGCACTAACGAGCAGTGCTAAGTAACAGACATACAGCACGTTTATCCCTGCTGGAGTGGAAATAATCTGTCTGTGGGTTACATCAGCAGTGTGCCAGGCCTTAATGTTTGGAGAAAGAAACTCCACCGGCCAGTATTAAACTAACAGCGTAGTAAAAGACAATTAAACAAGGCTGCTGAGTTGCATACTCTCACAGAGCTATTCTACCTCAAGCATCACTATGTTGAGAGTTTATTACTATCTATAAAAAGGAAAGACCCAACTTTCCAAGCTGCAATTGCCCACGCAACCTCCATGTGCTGTTTCGAAGATCACGATAGAAGCGATGTGCAGTTTGGGTTGGGGGTGAATAGCTCTTCCTCACCAGGACCAGCTTAGAGAGTCCCAAAAGATTATACTAAACACAGTCCTGTACAGGACACAAAGCATACATACTCCTTTAGGGTTTTACAGGCTACTCTGCATTGCAGAACAACGTACGCCTCTCTATAGAAGATACAGGAGGAAAAAGAATTGTACATCATCAAAAAGGCAATCTATTTTAGAGCCCCAAGGGAAAAGAAGAACAGGAGGAAAGAGTGTTTAGAGGTTCTGTTTGACTCACTGCGTGGCAATGGAAGCGTGAACGGGGAAATAACTACCTGTAAATTACATCTGTGGTTACAGATGCCCTTTTCAGTAGCCCTACTGGCTGCTGCAGATTTTCCTACCCTCATCCCCTACTAGAGCTCACACACCAAGATCAGCTCCTTCAGCTCTTTGGTCCTACATTTTCAAGTCTGGCCATCAAGTCAAGAATTATCAGGGTTGGAGAGAGAGCTAAGCAAGATGCTGCAGCTCTGGGGGTCACTTTACCTTCTCCTTTCCCATATTTTGAGCTCGGTAGCCAGGACACTGCTTCCACGTAGCCCAACTCCCTGCAAATCACGTGTGCTGCATGGATGGAGAAGTCATCATCGCACACCGTGCCCCACTCGCCGCTGTAGAACACCTCCACTCGGCCTTCGTTGTGTTTTCTCTTCTGCCCTGCGAGCCGTAGTTGGATTTTGGGAACGTCTGCTGGCCTCTGGGGGGGCTGGTAGACTTGTGGGGGTGGCTCAGGGTAGCCGGGGAGGTAGGGCCAGTGTTCGTACTGGGCAAGGCTCAGGGAGACGAAGAACAGCATGATGAAATAGTGGTTATGGTTGAAGCCCAGGAATCCTTCCATTTTCAGTGCTCACAGTTCTCAGAGCCAAAGTGTTGTTTTGCAGCTGCTGGTCAGTGCAGGTAGGTGCTGTGCGGCTGTCCTGGAATGAAAGGGGAGGGTGGGTAAGGCTTGGTAAGGACGTAGATTTCATTCCTCCTGCTGCAGAAGGGGGTAAACCTATGGAAAACACCATACCCAATGACTTGACTTGGTAAGAACCAAAGTCAATTATTTCCCACGGGGTGGGAGAAGAAAATGAAAAGAAACCTATGAAAACCGCTTGCAAATTTAAGTCAAATTGCTTTGGCTGGAGAATATATATTTTTTTCAGGGCAATATTCTACAGTCAAAAATGGCAGCAATAGGATTTTCCTATTCCTCTGCAAATCCAATAGTTCAGTATTTGCAGCACAGAGCGATGTGGTTTAGCAGGGATGGATTGGTGATCTCAGAGTTCTTACCCAACCTTAATGATTCAATGATTCAGTGTAAGTGCAAGATACTCAACTAGGGTGGAACTAAACATTTTCCCCCCATATTCCCCTTAAAAAAAAAAGAGCACAATCCATCACTTAAACAATGGAAAAACTAAAAGGGCAATGAAATGTATTATAGCGTGGTGAGAAGCAACGTATTTCTACTGAGGTTTGTTTTACTAATTCCATGATAGAAGACTTGTTTCTGCCACTTCACATCATTTCCTCTGCAGAAAATCAATGCAGGTAACCATATTTTGCAGAACAGCAATCTCATTTGGCCTTGCCTAGTGCTAATGATCTCCAGGGTTTGCTTGCTAAATCAGGGCTGGGGCTCATCCCACAGCGTAGCAAACTGGCCATTGAAAGTATGAACCAGCAACTTTTGGCTCATTAGAGGATTTTATCCGGATGCTGTGCAAAGCTTAAAGCCTGGTCATTTTCTGCCCACTTCACACACTCCCCAGCACGTGGAGTGGTCAAGGAGCACACGTGGGGGCTGATGGTTGAATAGTTTCCAAATGAAGCAATGCCACAGCACAGTGGGAAAAAGCTCCCCAGCCCTTAAAGCTCCGTTATTTCCTGGCAAATACCAAAGAGGAGGGAGAGGGAAAGATTGGGCTCCAAAAACAGATGTTGTGATGTAAAACCCTCCAGTGGTTTTGCTGGGGCTCAGCTATCCCCAAACAGGGACCAACATGACACAGTAAGCTAGAGAGATGGATCAGAAATCCCAAGGAACAAGCTTGAGATTCAGAATGCAGTTAAATCTCAGCTTCAGCCTGCTACCTGACCTCAGCCAGTGCTCTGCCTCAGTTTCCCCTTGTGTCCCATAGGGCTGGTAGTAGTGAGTACCCTCTGACATGCTGGGGATGGAAGATGTTTCCATAAGAGCCACATGCATGAAATAAAGGACTTAGCTAAAGGAGTTGCATTGGGTTTTGGGGAGAAAAGTGAAAAAGCAAAGGGGGGACTACAACAGAGGAGGGGGAATATGGGGCAAACATTTCTAAGACAGTAACAATTTGGCTTCAAGGAGCCAGATACTCTCACAGTGGCTTCACCAGACTGAGATTTGTACGTTTTCAAAGAAATTATGGCACGCAGACAAGGTATTTTTCCAATTTCTGCAGGTCAGGAGGTGAGGCTGAGAGGAATGGAAGCAAGCCCTGCCCTGTGTCAGACAGAGAGGAAGGAAATACAGTGCTTTCACAAGGCTGCTCTCCTCCAACAGGAAACAAAGGGGATTTCCCAAAGCAAATGCAGTCGGCGGAGCAGGAGACGTGCTCTGCAAAACTAAAAGGCTCCCGAGCCAATGCACATCAGTGCTGTCAGACGTACCCGACTTCAATACCCACCAGCATGGATTTCAAAAGAAACCTCTTACAATGTGTTTCATGGATGCAAGATGAGCTCTAGCCCAGAGGATAAACACGTGGGCAGAGCAGTTGTTGTGAACAGGATAACGATTTCCAAGTAACCCCCTTAGATCATAGCATAGAAATAACATATGTTAGTTATAAGTAAAAATACCAGAGGGGGAACGACGAGCCCACAGAGCTGTAAGCCCAATGGTCTTTGGGAAATCTGGTTTTCAGCTCTAATCTTGAAACATCTGTTTTGTCCTACCGTGTTTTACGCGGCTGTTGTTTCTTGCTACTGAGTAAATAGGATTTAAGCAGCCTCAGCAAATGCGAAACAAAAGCTAAGTTGGTTTGAAACCTCTGTTTCATCTCAGTTCCTGGAGAGGGAGAATTCAACCCAACCCTAAGTGTCATTATGGCTTTCTCTTGGCAAACAAACATCATCTGTGATCATTGGCCTTGTGGTCAAGTCCTGGAGGAAGCTCTCGAGAGATAAAGGCACACTGCCATAATTAAGAGGAGATGCCCAATTCCCATCTAGGTTACCTTTTGGGAGTAGCTCCAACTTGCAGGGCTGCATCCAATTCAAACGAAAGCTCCTGGGTCATTTCAATGGAGGACTGCAGCCAAAAGACACAACAGTTTGGGGAAACCATTTGGAGACAGGATGTAATGGTTACCAGCTGAGCTCCCTGAAGCATTAATTAATAACACAGAGCCCTGGAAGATGCCAGGGCCCTATAGGAAGTCACAGCATCAGGATATCTCACAGTCAATGGGCAGATTGGTGGTGCAGACTTGCAGGTTTTAATGGGCATCAATGGGCTTCAATGGGTACCAACATTTCTAATACAGATTATAGCAAATTCTGCAGGTGCAGTGTTCGCATTTGGCAAAAACTCATCAGGTCAACACCCTGGGAGCACTAAAAGCCAACTGCAGGATAATTTGTCTTTGTTTCCCAAAGCTTAGAGGCTTTCAGAGCCATGCAAAGCTACAAAAACCTGTTTACTGCAGAATTTAAGAAAATCTGAGGAGGATGGATAGGTCCCTTGCTCCATAGAGGAAAGGCTGATGAGAAAAAAAGGCATTTTAACAACTTCGTATGAATGCAATCCTGAATCTTTGCCAAGGAGAACGGCTTGGGGGGCACACATCTCGTGCTCAGGTCATGCATCGTCCCATCTCCATTGGGATCCTTTGAGATAAGACCCAAAAGAAGGTACTGGAAAAACAGCCTGAAATCTGCCTTCTAATCTCGTTAAATCTGTGCAAGTGCATCTCAGAGGAATTCTCCCCTAAGACCAGAACAGCAACAATTGCACACGCTCCAGGAGACAACACTGCAGTGTGTACTGGCAACCACAGCCTGCTTCCCTTCAGGTCGTGTTACCACCCTAAATAGTTGCACATTCAAACATTTGGAGACAAAGCCTTCCCAGTGCTTGCATCGCCCCAGAACTCAAACCTTGCAAACCCAGAGCTCTTGTTCATTGAGGAGCTGAAGGAAAACCATTCAGACTAAGCCATGATGTCAGGAAAAGCAGAATCCTGCTGAAATATCAGAGAGCTGCACGCGCTGAGCTGCCTAAGAGCAAATCCAGGGTTGGGTTTGCAGGATGTCTGCTCTGTGCTGTGATTTCCTTTGCTTTAGGGCTCATTCCTCCCCTCAAATCCTCTAACAGCCTCCAGACTCATTAATGACATAATCCTAGAAGTATCTCACTTGGTCTCCCCATTCAGAAGAATCCAAGACAGAGCATTAAAAACTTACTGAATAAAGAAGCCAGGAAAATACTCCAGGTCTCCTGGCTCCTGTACATCAGGCCATAACAACGTGATGGAGAGTCCTTAAGTTGTAATTTAAGGCTTTGGGGCATGCTCCTGCAAGCTGCTGACTCAGCCCTTTGCAAGGCTCTGGTCTGAAATCTCCAAATGATGGACACACACAGAAGCGTGCAGCAATCTCATTTCAAAATTATGTTGAGCTTTTGCTTCTTCAGAGAATTCGCCAGGTGAAACTAATAGGCTATTCATCTCCCCACATCAAAGCCCGTCCGAGCTGCTAGAATCCCTTTTTCATTTCACCAAATCATCAGAACAATAGATCAGCTCTGACAGAGCCAGCAACAAACCAGCTTCCCCTTTCCCCTCTGATCCAGCAACAAAAGGAAAGTCTCGAGTGGCTGATTTGGGACTGCAGACCCAGCAGTGCTCTTATTTGCATGACATGGAGCATCCATCAGGAGCGAAGGGACAACTACACCCTGACCGCAGCTCTAGGACATGGCCAGGAGCACTGCACACTGATATCTGGCCACCTGACATGCTGCTCCCTGCATTTCCAACTCCATACCGCAGTCACACATCCCATAGCAAGCATGGTGATAGGGCAGTACTGGGATTTCCCACTGGGGAAGCAGTTCTCCAGCCAACAGGCAACTTGCATTGGCCTCTCCAGTCCTATTAAAGTGAATGGAAATGTCACCACCCACTTCCATAGGAGCTGAGATGTATTATCCTGTTGTTCCAAGGGACAGATTGACTGGGATGGCCAGAAAATCATTGCTACTGTTAACCCCCATCCAAGGGATCCCCAACCATCATTCAGGCTGACTTCATTGTAACTTGCCCTAAAGCAAAGCAGAACAACATGCGGAGAAACTGGCATATAGAATTCTGTGATGATGAGATGCCTCTCTGCTAGGAAAGTCTGAGTACAAAGACACTTCTAAGAGGGGTAGCATAGGGAAATCCAAAAATCACACTGGAAGTGGAAGTTGAACGGACCTCTGGAGGCATCCCAACTGTAAGCTACAGTATTTTTAGGTAGAATGCCATATAGGACTCAAGGCAGAGCCCAGACAAGGATAACAGAGATCAACCCAACATTTTGTGCTTTACAAACCCAGATTCCACCTGCCAGAAGGATGAAAGAGTCCCAGCTTTTGGGGAAATTATTTATTTTCCTTCTTTTTTCCCTTTGCCTGGTGTCAAAAAGCCAAGGTGAACAGAGATGGGAATCACAACAACTCTCAAAAGGCATTGCAGCGTGCAGAAAGTGCTTTGCAAACCTGTTGGTGGTGATCTGCTGGATGGGCCCACCCACTGAAGCTGCCATCTCTGAGAAAAGACATCTTGGTGCTTCTAAGCAACACTAATGGTGTTAGGAAACAGATCAGGAATAGAAAGGATGAAAGGTTAAAACAAATTTAGAAGACAAATGTAAAAAAAAGAGAAGGAATTAGTGGCAAAGTCAACGATGTTCGGGGTCAACCTATTGAACAAACTACAGAGAACATCACTAAGCACTTGGAGGTCCCTGCTTAACTTACAAAAGGACAGAACTGTCAGCAGAGTGCATGGCTGCTCTACTAAAAGTGACCAAGACTTTGTCCCCTACTGTACCACCACCACTCCTTCAACCTCTACACGAAGGTAAATATGTGGTTTCCCCCTGCATGCTCTGCATTATAGCAGCTCATCAAACATCTCATTTTATGTCTTCTAACTCCTCTCCACTTCCAACCCAGGAAATTCTACCCCAAAGTGTGGTTCAATGCAGATGAAATGAAACTGGCAAGCAGCAACCCTACAGCAAATTATTTGCAGCCCTGTTCAGTGCCAGTCTGAAAGCAGAGCTGATGAGAGATGCTAACCAGGTTTCCTACTATTGTTCCCAGACAGGTAAAGTGGGGTATTTTTGCATAGCATGCTACCTTATATTCGGTTTTAAACCTCTCTCACCCTCCCACAGTAACATCTTCCTAATTTAAAGAACAGAAATTTACCTAAAAGAAGGCAGAGTCATTCCAGAAACAGTCCCACGTTTCTCTGCTGCAACTTTTCAGGTGGATACCACTGCAAATCCTGAAACTCTGTGATAAAACAGCCTAACGAACGAAAGCTGCCAGTAGGATGCTTTGCAAATAGCTGTAGATCCCAAGCATGACAACGGCAAACTTTCTTATCTATGGATGTATCTGTTCTACGCCTTCTGCCAAGGGGAAACATCTGCACCAAAGCCTTTTCCACTGAAAGCACAGTATTCAAAGAAGAGAATTCAAACTGCTTGTAGCTGGCAACATGTCGATGGCATGCACTGCAGCTTTCTGCTTTAAATCAAGCAGATTGTAATAACTCAGAGAATACACATTGCCTCGACTTGCAGGCAGTTTGCAACATGTCTTTTTTTGCTTCAGTAGTGCGCGCCTGTGCGCGAGCAAAGGGGAGAATAACTTGCTCACAACATCTTTGCAAAGCGACACCGTGTCTGTGTCATCCCTCCCTAATCAAGACTCAGGGGAGAGGAATTAGTGGAATCATATGCCTTACTGCCAGCTCGTTAAGGCTAAACGTTGCACACAGTGATGGGAGAGAAGGAAAACAAAGAGAAAAAAAGAGGCAAAGTCAAACTTTCAGCACGAGAGGAAAGGTTAGAAAGGTTTAACTCATCAGCTCCTTCCTCCCCAGAGAGAACGGGCGACAGCACTGCGTTACCTTGGGGTTAGTGGTAGGTTGTGCTGGGGGTGACCTCGGTGCTGAAGTTCTCCCTTTGGGGCTGAGCTGTCCGAATGGTCCCCTCCGCTCCGGGAAATATCCCGCAGTCAGAGGAATACGCTGCAAGGAGCTGCTGCTTCCTGGCAAATTTCACTGGAGTTCGCCAAGCAAACCCCTCCCAAGACCCAACCCCTTCAGCCTCTGCTCATAGCGGGTGATATCATGGGTTGTCCTGTAATCTGAGCGTTGCGAACGGGAGGGAAACGGGGGGAAATCCAGGCAGGACTGCAGGGAAGGAGGTGGGATAGGAATCTGAACGGCGCATCCTTCAGAACCAACCAGATCCGCACCAAGAGTTACCCCAGACCCCTCAGTGTCCTGATACTAAAGGCAGTTCTCCATTCATAAACAAAACATTCTCCTAATTGTAAAAACAATCAGAAAAACAGCGCTCTGCAAATAGAGAACACCTTGAAATTACATTTTCTGACCCAAGTGCATTCTGAAACATCAGCATTTCCCAACGAATGGAAATGTATTTTCTCCCCAGCTTTGGCCATGTCTATTTGAACCTCTGTTTAATGGGATTTCCAAACAAGTCAGCAGAAAGCTGATAGGCACAAAGGTATTCACAAAAGCCAACTTTAGGAGGAACGTCCCCGTTTAGTTCAGTATATCCTTTGATGAAATTTAATTTTTTTTTAAAGGATTTTCTAGCAAACCTTTTATTTTGAAAAAGGAAAGTGTTTTATCTCCACTTCTGGGTGTATTTCCAATGGTTTAACACCAAACACCACGAGGACATCTGCCATCAGACTTACCCCTTTCCTCAGGTTTCCCCATCACTTCCTAAACACCATTTACCCTTCCTGCTCAGAGCACAGCCCCATTTCTTATCCTAATCTGCATTAGCCCTCATACCCAGCTGTTCAGGCACCGATGTGCAGAGCTCCCCACTCTCATTTATTGGGAAAGGGTATCTCAGCAAGTTGGGCAGCAGCATCGGAGGAACCTGCAACGTGCTGGGAAGAGAAAGGAATCGTATCATAGGTTATCCCCAGTTGGAAGGAACCCATACTGAGGTCACTGAGACCAACTCCTGGAAGCTGGACTGGAAGTGTATTGCAGCAACGTAGGATTTAAGCAGGGGCATAGGCAGCATGGAATAAACTGACAACACTGGAGAAGCCTAACCTTGCTTTCAGGAGAATCCCTCCTGCTCCCTGTTTTGTCAGCTCTTTGTGGAATGGATTGGTCCATAACTGAGGGTTCCTAGAATCACAGCATGGCTTGGGTTGGAAGGGACCTCAAAGACTCAATCCAATACAAGAACAGTTCTATTACTTACTGGTATGGCAGGCTCTGAGATGACACCCACCAAGAAAAATTGACAACATGAGCAAGGAGATGCCAACCACATTCCTATGAGTTAGCAGGGCAGCCCTCCAATGTCAAGCACATTGTTAGTATCATGGGGTTGGACTTGCTCTCCAAAGGTCTAGTGCAACTCCTATAACTCTATAACTGTGAAGAGGATAATTGGTTTCTTTGTACAAGTCATGGAGAATATCAAGATGTCAAGTTAGGAAACTGCTCAGAGCTTTGCTCTTCTACCCAGGGAAGCCAACAGCAACTGTTGATGGCGTGATCCATAATGCATTTTTTTTCCCGTAGCAAAAATTCTGCAAATTACCATCAGCAGAGCAGCATCCGATGGGTCAAAACCCAGAGACACCAGGAGCAAAATGCTTCACAGCAGAAGCTGCACCAAACAGAGCTGTTTCAGAGCAGCAGGAAGCTGAAAGAAGTTCGGTCAGAGGAAGGAATGTGTGAGCGTCTGCTGATCAGGGCATGGAGAAACATGACAGCCTGCAGGAGGAATGCTCTCTGGATGCCCGGGTCGGGTAAGGATACAAGCAGCAAATGCCATGCAGGCTTCCAGCTGATGGAAGTGCCTGTGGGTTGCATAAAGTGAAGCATTCGGCAGGAATTCAGCAAAGCTCTTGAGCTGGATTCAGGGAAATCTGCTGCCCCCTTCATACTGCAGCAGGTTAAGACTAGAAGAAGAGCACTCAGCAAAAAGTTAAGAAACAAAATAGGAAACCTCTCAAAATCACAATCTACGGGTGTAAACACTGCTTAGACTGGGTTTGCATCACCTGATCACATAAACAGAAAATGAAGGAAACCATTTAGTCTTTCCTAAGTTGGAAGGGATACACAAGGATCAGCAATCCCAAATCCTGGCTCTCTGTTAGCGAAGAACCTCTTCCTGATACCCAAGCACAACAAATTTCAGGGCCACATCCTCAGCCTCAGCTCTGTATCTGCCTGCAGTGCGCACCTTGCCATAAGGACAAGTCAAGGCTGGATTTGACCAAGCAGTCGCAGTCATGGTCCGTGCTTCCAAAAATTAGGTATGCGCTATTAGGTTCTATAATATCCCCTAATTGTTAGTTCTTTTTAAAAGAGAAGGCTCATTACCTCTACAAGCCTCATGCTTTCACCCTGTAGACTCTCTGGAGCCATTGGTCCAAATCTCCCCTGGGTCAGCTCAACCTTCTAAACACACAGAGTGAAATCTGGGGAACCAAAGGACCCGATGCTCTGTGAGGTGTTAATGACACGTGGCAGCTCTCACACCCATTGGCCCTGCTGGAATATTGCTGCCATGTGTAATCAGAGAGCAAAGCTCTGCTTTTGCACTCAACAGATGGATAACAAACACCAGCAACTGTAGAGAAGTGGGACCACGCACCTCACAGTGGGGAATAAACCAGTGTATTTTATGTAATGCTTAACCCCCACTGGAATTTCCATGACTTCCCCATGAAACACAACAGTTGTGTTTCTGTAGCAAGCACAGGAGCTCGGAAATGATGCTGTAGCTCAATGCTTACACGACAGCTGCTGTTCCCATGCAGTTGGAACAACAGAGCATCACATCCACAGAGAAAGCACATGCATCTTCCTTGCATTTCTATCCTTCACCTTTCAAGGTGGGGAGAGATCAGTTGACACTGAACTTCCCAACTGGAATGCAAGCTACTGGTTTTCTTGGACCAAGAAAGACTCAAGCTCAAGGCACTTGGCAAGCACTCTCTATTCTCCTGATTGATCTTAATTGCTTTTGAGTATGATTCAAGGATTCAGCTGCTGAAATCCAGCTTTCCCCCAAGCAAAATCCTTCCCCAGTTTGTGTAGAGGAGAGTGTAAAGAGTTTTATCACTAAAAGAACATAAAACAAGTATGAGAAATTGACTCAAGGCAGTGAGAGCGTGGTGGGAAAGCAGCAAGAGCTCAGCCCACACGTGCAGCAAAATGACACCTGCAAGACAAACCCAGGAAGGTGGGATGCACTTTGTCATCTTATCCCGGGGGATGGCAGAGATCCTCGAGCTTACCATCCCTTCCCACTAGATGGCAAGAGTCCCCCTTCTTACAGCAGAGCACACTTCTGCATCTAGAAGTCAAGGGCCATAGAAGGGATTGCTGGCCTCAAGGAGCCCTGAACAGGCAGAACTCATCTGCATTCCTCCTGCTGAAGGATTCATTTAGTTGTGACTGAGAATGCTACATCCAGAAGGGAAGAGGAACTGCAATGAACAGAATAAGGCTGTTAAGAGAGCAAAAAGGGCAAGGATGCTCAGGAACGCAGTGTCCTGGTCTCCACTGTCCCTGTGCAAGTGCAGCAGCTCCCTCCTCATCCTTAAAAAGCATTCCAAAGATCTTCAAACTCAGGCTAGAAAGTAATTGTCGTCCTCCCATTCTTAAGAGAGAGAGAGTGACCTGAAAAACAGCTATAAGGACCCAGTCCCCTGAATGCTACACACATAGAAGCTAATTCCCAGGGAGAGGGACACAGCAAAGCCTTCATGAGGCTCATTTCAGCTTTCAATGAGCTTCATGCGTTATTTGGTAGCAACAATGGCAGAAACAATGGGAGAAGAACAAGGTGCCCGTGATCAGGCTGCCATCGAGTCACTGCTGTTGACTGTCCCCTTTGCAGAGTGCTGCAGAGGCACAGAAAACCCTTTTGTTCCCACATTGAAGGAGCTGCGGGCCTCTTCTCCTCCTTACCCCAGGCTCTCCATCTCTCTTTTATGGGCATACTTTTGTCTCTAAAACACTTCTTCCATTAGGGGCCACCTTTGGCCCTGTTTGGATATATTCCATACAGGAAAAACACAGCAACAAGATGATGAGTGATGCTTTTAAGAGGCTGCAGGGCCAAAACCTGCAGCATCACTCTGCTGCCCATTCCAGGTCACTGGGGAAGGTCAAAGAGCAGCGCCCTTGCTTCTCCCCTGTGCTTTTCTGCATTCTTACCAGCCCTAAACGCACCTGGAGAAAGGACAAGGTGAATGGGAGAGGCAGGAGAAAGAAAGCATGTTACTGCTGAAACAGACACAAACAGATAAACATTACCATTCTGCATGGAAACCTGAGCCCAGGAACAGGTATTGAGTGAAAACAGGTATTTCTAAGGCTCTTGAAGGAATCATGTTTCCTCTCGTGCTTGTTGCTTAATGCAGTCTCTTTGGAGCAAGCTTGCCCAGGAGCAGGATGGGGAGGATTCCTCTTTTTTCCTTAGTGGTTTGGAGCTGCAGAATAAAGTGGTTTTGGTCGATCTGCACCTCCTCCCTCGTGCTTGCTGGGCTTTAAGCTCCGAAATAATTAAAAGCACCCCTACACCTGCCTGGATATCAGCATATCACACTCTGAAACTTCCTCTCCACCTTAACATTAACCCTTTAACACTGACCCTTGTCCGAATGGGGGCTGCATTATCTGAGCATGCAATTAGAAGCTCTGTGCTCAGTTTTAGGCATCTCGGAAACAGGAGGCACAGGCTCTGTAACAAGCAGCAGTGCCAGTTTCCTGATAAGAATTATCAGCTTGAGCGAAAAAAAGTTTGCATCACAGCTCCAGATGTCAGAACTGAGAGACGAATGCAGCTCCACCCTACAGTTTTTGCACTCAAGGCACCAAAAGGAAACAGTAACACAACACATAGCATAGAAATGGTCAGAGGGAGAAACTGCACCTCAAGCACAAAAAAAATGGAATCAACATCCTCAGTTCCTTCAGTACTGAATACAGCATCTTGTCTCTCTGCATTTTCACACCTGCTAAAAGAGAAAACAACATAGCCAGCTGGACACAAGCAGTGAGGACAGAAGTGATTTACACTGAATAAAATACCCATACACCAGGAGTTCATATAAATCCCACTTTTAATCATGGACAAATTTACTTTCAAGTAAAATTAACAGCTTTAAATAAAATATAAATTAACAATTCAGAGTACTTAAAAACAAAAATAAGAGACATTGTGCATGTCTACTCTAGCAGAAACAAAAGCTTAGGCATGTTCCAGTTCTTTCCACCATACTGGAGTTTGAGGGCAATCTCTGGATGACTACGAAAGAGAAAGAAAGGATTAAAAAGTAGTGACTTGTGCCACTATGCAGATACAGCTTCCAAGATAAAGGGGGAGACTGTCACATATAAAACAGTTGTAAGCAGCTTTTGGAAGCACAGCATTGGGTGCAATAGATTTTTCCTTCTCCTTCACAGTACTATAGAATATAAAATTGGAAAAGCTGATCTAAGAGATTGTTTCCTTGCTGCTTTTGAAAACCCTGCACTTCCTTTCCTTTGACTGAGAAATCTAGCAATATGAGTCCTGGAATTTGGAAAAGCAAATAAAACTCATTCATCCTGACTAACAGAAATTCAAGTCTCACCCACAGGATGAGAATTCACACTCTCTCTTACCATACATAGCTTAAGCTGCTGCTACACACTTACTGACAGTCTTTTCTCACCCCGTTACACACCAAAGTGCATTAATTAAAAAAGTAAGGAATTTTTGGCAGATATTATTTCATGAGACTAAGACAAACTGACTTCCCTGTATTTCCAAAACTGAGCTGAATCCCACACTGGGCAATTTGCTTCCTCAATGATTCAAAGGGGAAAAAAGAAAAAAAAAAAAAAAAAGAAAAAAAAAAGAGAAACCCTGAGGCAAAAATGGCTTTTTGTGTAGGAAGTCCAAGAGCTGTGCTCCATCACAGCCTCTCACAAGGTTGCAGAGATCTTCTGTGGTGGGAGGCCCTCCTCCATCCAGAGGGAAGGAGACGAGCTGTTACGCAGCATTCGCCTGTGGATCCGCCTGAGCCTCAGCAGGTAAAGCAGGATGGAGAGCAGCACAATCAGAAAACAGACAAAAAACAAATAGTGATTGTAAACAAAGGAGAAGCTCCTCCAGTGGGAGTGACTTCCACGGAAGTTTTCTTGCTGGATGTCTCTGAAAGGAAACAAGGAGATAACGCACAAGTCAAAATCAAGCCTTGCCTCCAAACTAAAGCAAATCAAAGAGAGCCCATTTTAGTAAGCAGGGCTTTATCAAGCATTAGTTGAGCTACTTCAAACACATCCTTAGGTTGTGCACGTTCACTAGAAGCAACACCTTGTCTCCTTCCAACTGGAGAAAACCCCATCACTTCATCCAAAAACTGCCCAGACATCCAGAAAACCAGCAGTACCTTAAAGGTAAAAACCGTGTTCGGTACAGAATGGCTCCCAGTGTCCACTGCACCTCCTTGTCATACACCTGCAGAGCAGTTTTCAAATTGCTGTAGCTCGCAGGAAAAGAGAAGCCACTGTGAAATACCTCGTATACCCAGGCAGACTTAAAACACTGGTACCTATTAAAAAAAAAAAGTGGCATATCATCAAGCATTCAATTCCTCAGCTGCAGATCCAAAAGGGCTGAGGAGCACATTTGGACATAGGAATAGCAGTAACTTTTATGGCTGATGCAATATTTAAGGTTATATTCACACTTCCAACGATTTCACTAAGTGGACCATTTGGACCTGACCTCCATCCTGGCAACTCTGCATGAATGGATTTGCTGTACAAACACAAATACTTACTTCAGTCTGTGGAGATCAGCATGTGATGCATAAAGACCACGGTCAAAACGTTCCCGTAGGACAGACCACTTAGTGGCACAATAATCCTTGAAGAAAAAAAAAAAAAAAAAAAAGAGACTTCAGCATGCTCCTGCCCTGAAGAAAAGAAATGCCACCAGGTGAGATGCTCTGTAAATACCAAAGCTGTATACAACAGCATCCCTTGCACTGCTACGAAAGTCTGACCACTTATTTCACTGTATTCGCTGTACAGCCATCTTGATGCTTACATAGCATTTGTAATTAAACTAATTGTTTTATTAAATTCTTCAGTCATACACCTGAAGATGAAATCTATTCTTATGGCACTGCTAAAGCAGGTCATCATATTCCTATAGGGCACACTGTAGCATGACTGTCCCCAGTGAATTGTTAGGAGTCACACCTGTGAAACTGGCACAAGACCCAGAAAGCAAGAGGAAAACAAAATTGATTCTTCTATACCCCAAGAGAACCATGGGTTGGACTTCTCCAGTATCAATCCTTTTCTGTATCATTTCTTTTAGAGTATATTTTACTACCATGCTTTAAAGCAGTATTTTAAAAGAACTCCCAGTGAGGAAAAGAGATGCCTTGTGATAGGTAATTACAGGATAAAGAGATTGGGATCCTTAAAGGAAGAGTTTTGCTGCAAGATTTTCAGCATGAAGCACTTTTGTAGAGCAGCTGTTTCAAACTAGAAAGAGAGTTTCTCTGGAGAACACTTTACCTTTGCAGCTTTGATAAATTTAGCAGCATTGTAATCCCCTCCCATGCGCAACACGTCCTCCGTGCTGTAATAGAACTCGGAGAAACCATAGAATTCACTGTTCTGAAAGTGCACAGCAGGCTGGTAGACACCATTAAGGGAGGTCTGAGTTTCATTGGTCTTATTCATGAAGGGCTGGATAAGCTCACGACACAGATTGAAGTCTCCTGTTCCCCTCAAATACATTATCTGTCCATTCTGATGGATCTCATCCTGAGCATCCACGGGCAGGCAGGGATCGAGGTACGGCGAATCTGAAGTCATGCCAGTCTGTCTGCCCAGCAGTCTGATGAAGGAAAGCAACAGCATAAGATCAGAAACATCAAGCTCTGAGATGTGCAAGCATCGAAACAAGATATCCTTTTTTAAAGACGCTCCAACATCACACGTGGCACGCTGTATAAACTAAGCTTTACATCAAGACACTTGACTAAACACATTTAAGTCAGGGGATACAGAAGCTGTATCTCCAAGCAATTAAAGCCATTTACCCATTTTTGAGCACTGTACTGGAAAATACACTGTTTTCATATCTCTGGCGTGCTGCATTCCCTCCAAAGCCAAGGAATGTTGCAACGTAGACTCTGTACACATGCTCAGTTTGATGAGCATCACAGCCCAGGTTGAATTCTGCAAGCAAGTTTTTGGCAACTTCCTCCTGTCAGAGCACAAGCACTGAGGTTAAATATGAACAACACGAACCAGAACTTGAAGATGAGCACTTTGAAACAGAAGATGCCTTTGACAGCTTTAAATGTCACTCCTTAAGCATCTATTTGCTTTTCACAAGTTCACATTGCTTTCTATTTGTTAGAGCAAAGCACTTTCAAAGCACTGCGTTGGGTGCCACTGGTACTTAAGGAAATGCATAAGAGCTGCTACGAATGACACTGAAGTGATTTTTCCTCTGGGAAAAGATGAGAAGCAGCAGTCAGACTTTAAGCACCACTGTCACTTGTTGCCCATTCTCTGTTTGGGAACCTGGAGGGGTTTCACATCAGAACACCTGCTTTCTATTGGTCTGCATACAGATAAAGCCACACAACCATCATCATCAGTTGCCTGCAACTCTTCCCCCACCTCAGTTTGATCTGAATGCTCATGCTTTTGTTTAGCTATACACCTGTGATGTATGTACCTGTAATTTCACAGGAAGAGTGTAAATAGCCATATTGTCTCCATTACAGCAGTGCATTGAGAGCCAAACCACACAGTTTTGACACTATTCTGACTTCAGATGATTTCTCAGTGATGTTAATGGGAGGTTATCCAATTCTAAAGCTCTAGGCACTATTCTAGAGCTCAGTGGAATGCAATTAGAGCAAGTTACGTTCTTTTTAAGCCTCCCATCAAAGAAACTTGTATCCTCTAACCCATAACAGATGAACTGTGGTGAAGATGTAGGTGATATTTCAAACTGAACTGCTATCCCCATGTCCTGTTAATTCAGTTTCTAGCAATCCAACTTCTGAAGGAAAAAAAGAGACAACCCACATCTTGTACAGGATCTTGGAAAATAACTATAAACATTCTGTCTCTAAACTACGAAAGTCTCTTAGTATCACACAGATTTAAAAGTTGTACAAGCATACATGCACACATGCACAGAGAAAGAAAGCAGACCCACTTAAAAGTTAGTGACAAGTTGTGCTAATTGAAATCAACTTTTTGAATGAAGAAATACAAATGAAGTGCTTAGCTGATGAAGGGCTGATATTTGCCATCTTCTCTTGCCTTTGGCTTGGATGTGATGGAATGAAGGATAAGACTCAAAACAAAGAAAACGAGGGGGGAAAAAAAAAAAAAAGGAATATGCATTAAAATAAACCAAAATGAAAAGAAGAAAGTTGCACAGATAATAACCTGCTGTGAAGAGGCAAAGCTTACAGTTTTAGGGACTTCGTATGCTATCTGAGTCGACACTCCACCCATGTCAAGAATACCCACAGTCCTCTTACGGAAAATAGCTTCTTTGTTTTCACTGCCTGGGATGTGCACCTCCACAATTGCTTCATCCTCTGGATAAAACAACCAGAAGCCATTGGGAAATGCAGTTAGAATGGGCAGAATGCAGCTCTACGCTATTTCTGTAGGAGTTTTTTTTTGTAGCAGTGTGGATCACCAAACTTCCACATACACATTAATCAAGTACCAGCATCGACACACGCACTATTAACTGAGATCTCTACCAAAAATCACGCCATCAACAGTGATGGCACAGCAAACATGCTTCAATCCTTCCCAAAATCCCATTCATGGCCACTTACCATCATCTGTATGCTCAAATCTTCCAAGAACAAAGTTGATGCCAATCCATGCATACACTCCTATGTACATAAGGAAACATTGGGATGTTTCAGGAATATTCTGAGTTAATACAACATATATCACATCTTATATAATCCTTAAACATCAGACATTCCCATCACATTACTCCATATCTGCTTTTTCAAGTCAAGATTCTACAAAAAAATCCTAATCCACTACATTGACAAGTTCATGTGTACATTTCAGACCAAAGCAAGCATGTTAACTCCTATGAAGTTATTTTCTGCCTCCAGCGAACTGAGCACAACAAAACACTGCTCCTCTAACACCATTTTTCCCTTCTACAGTTCTTCATTCACAAATGCTGTGTCTTATCCTCACCCTTTCCCCCTAAGGCCAGAGAATGGACTGAAATCACTGCTAAACACAGACGAGTTATTGTCACTGCTGATTAGGAAACATTTAGACAAGCCAGGAGATTGCAGCAGATGATCTCCACACTCCATCTGTTGCCACTGAGGAATAATCTCTCACCAAAATCCAAACCAGAATTTTCAAAGGCATTAAATAACTTTAAACAGTCCCCAGATTGTAGCACAAAAGGCTACAAAGGTTACGATGGTTTCTCCAACACAAACCTACCTTCCTGTTTCCCTGAAATAACTTCTGCATGCGAGTCCGAAAACAGAAAATCAAAATGCACGGGGATATCAGTGACCAAATCTTCAAGTATTGCCTTCTGCTGGCTGCAAAATTACAGTTGGAGCAGTTAAAAACAGGCAGAGACACCAGGCCTGCTGATCTGAATGCAAAAATTAAGAGAGCCAATGACCTTTCTGGCAGAATCCTCATTCCTGCAGTACACAGAATATAAAGAGGAGTCTCTTTGTGCTTTGCACGGGGCACATGTTCAGCAGCAAAGCGTAGAAGTGGGAAAATGTAATCGCTGACCTTCTCAGGAGTGTTAGCAAACTCTGAAATGCCTGGTGAAACAGAGAAACATGAGAGCGAAGCAATTCAAGCTTTGGGATTTCCTGTTGGGAAAATCTTGATAACTGACACACAGAGCAGGAGTAAACATCCCAAAGCCAGGAATTCAACTAAGAAAATAAGAAATGAATAACTAAAGCTAATATTTGGAGAATAATTCAGTGTTAAGCAAAAATCCATAGTAGATACATCACTGTAATGCTACAATGTGGGTGGCAAAAGTCCTAGGCTGCAGCAAATGAGGACAAGCCCAAACACAGCAGCCATGGATGCAGAAACAAAAGAAAAAAAAGTCTGCTTACCTTTGGAAGGCCTCAGATACACAGGGATCTCCAGAGAGATCCCCTTACCTCCACTGCCAACCCTTAAATGAGGGCTGGGAAGGGGTGGATCCTGGCTCCAGCCCTTCAGGTCACTCAGTGCATTGCATTGCATGCAGCTGAGCTCCCCTGGGTTGGCCCTGCCTTCCCACCAGGTGATCCATCACTGCTTCAAGCCACAACTTAGCATTTCTGCTACAATGACCAATTTAAATAATTGGTTCAAGTAGCCTTGTAGTGAATAAATAATCTGCTTTCTAAATAAACAGAACCAAGTTAACTGACAACTGAACCAGCAGCTGTCTTAGCACACACAGAAGTCTCTCCTTCCTGCCCGTTGGTGTCACATTCCAAGCTCCAACGATGAGCAAAGCTCTCTGCAAACAAAACCTAAAGAAATCTGGAGTACCACCACACCAACAACCTCTACATGTCTTTTCCCCAGATGCTTTAAGTGCTGGTTTGAGAAAAAGCCAAGTTTGGATACACAGCTATCTAGAAAAATCACATCTCAAAATCATTTATTTCCAGTACCTGGTTTGATTTTCATAACCACTGGTTTTCTGTTTTTGTCCCTCATCTGTTTGATGTCCAGCAGGTCGTGTGGGTTACCGTTGTGTCTTGGCCAACAATACACAAAAATCCGAGAGCCGCTGCTACCGCAGTCCACAACGATCCCATAGTTCAGATTGGGGTTGTTTGTATCTGTAGCTTCTGTGTCTGTTACCCGAGCAAGATACCTAGAAGAAAACTCAGCATTATCACCTTGCAATCAAACTCCACGTGCAAGTATCCCTCAACAGACTCAAAACAGAACAGTTTCCATCACGAGAAGCAGAGTTATTATCACACTGTTACTGAAGTGCCCATAAAAACCCAACTTGGAGAAGGAAAGCTTCAAAAACAAAGCATGACGTTCACTCACTTTTCCCCCCATTTATTTATTCATTTGTTGCACCAATTCGTCCTTCAAATCAAAACTACATTTCTTTCCTCCCACCAGAGCTTTTCAACTCTCACCTGTGGAATCTCTTGTCCCTGGATGCACGCCCATACTTATTGCGGATGACAACCAGCGAGTAGTAAAGCAGAGAGACAGCAGCAGCAAGGATTCCAATCACCACAATCTGACGCAAAGTAGTGTTGAAAATACGTGGGCAGCCCAATGGAGAGATGCTGAAGTGCCAAGAAGCGGGCAGCAAACAAGAAACGCCGATCCTAAAATGCAAAAAGGATTCTGTGAGGCTGCGATCTGCTTTAAAGATGGACTTTATCACCAAAAAGAAGCATGGTGCATTCTGAAATGAGCCAAAGATGAATATATGTTCTGTAAACATCATTTGCTTTGTTCCAGCCCTGTTTTGCTCACACTGCCTGATAAGTTGTCAAGACTACATTTCCACCTTTGCACTCCATACTAGGCTCAAGCTGGTGAACAGGTACTCAGCCTTTCCCTAAAACAACATCACAATTTGACGGCTCTTCTGGGATTCTTACCTCCCCATTTTGGGAGGACCAGCAGACGGGAAGCAGTTGGTGTTCCAGAATCAGCCAATCACATCCAACTGACAAGGAGCAACCATTCTCAAAGCCATTGCTCTTCCCCTCCTGAATTAAAGAACGATAAGAGATACATAATAATCCAGACAGCATTACAACAAGCAGCACCAGCAGGTCAAACAAGCAGACCCTTCCCCACCATTCTGCATTGCTGAAGCCACAGGCGGAGCACAGGGTGCAGGCTTGAACTCCCCAGAACAAGACACAACTAGACACAGCGTCGCACATGCAGGGCCACAAAGAAGCATCTCTAACATAAGCAGGGCTGAAAGCTGAGAAAGTTTTGTCTGAGGAGATGACAGCCCTCACCAACACATACAAACACATAATAGGAGGAGGAAGTGAAGAAGAAGGAAGTGGACACTTCAGGGCTGCCCACAGATGTGCTTGGAGAGGGCGGCAGGCATGCAGGCAGGCAGGCAGCAGGCAGAGGCCCCACAGCCTGCGTCCCCCTCCTTCCCCCACAGCCCCAGCGGCGGGCAGGCCCCAAGGCCCAGCCTACTCTCCCCCTCCAAGCCCGCTCCCCAAAAAACCGCACCCCCAGAAGCTGAAGCCCCTCCCCAAGCACAGCAGCGGCTCCTCCACCCTCGGCTGCTCCGCGCTCGCCCTCACCACCCGGCCTGGGCCGCCCCACGCCGCAGCGCAGCGCTCCGCACCTCCAACCGCGCCGCTACCCCGCCGCATAGCAACCGGGCAGCGCGTCGCTTCCGGGTGCGCCGCCGGATGTGACGCAATGACGCACACACGTGGCGCCGATAATCGAGGGGGCGGGCTGGGAAGGGATTCCCCGGGGGGCGTGACCGCAGCAATGGGCGTGGCTACGCGAAGTGGGCGTGGCTAAGGGCGATGGGGGCGTGGCTAGGCGCGGGGTTGGCGCCAATTCAGTGCCCGGGGGCGGCTGCTCATCGCAATTAAATCGCAGAGCGGCTGATGCGTGCGCGGATAAAACGCGGAGACCTGTAAATCTGCACGGGGAAACGTGTAACTACGTGTCAGCTGTAACACATATCAATATTTAATGTGCAAAAAATTCATAATGCCGGTGCGGACCCAGCAAGAATCCGAGATTTGCCTTTGAGCATTCCTCTGCGTTTTGGGGCTTGTTGTCACCGCCCGTCCCCAAACCGAGCTTTGCCGAAGAGGTGGGAAATGATTCCCCAAAGTGCGTTTGGATGAGAGCAGAGCGGTGCGGGGCTCTGCCACGGAGCGGCGGTAGCGCGTCCGGAGCGCTGCAAAGATGGGACGCGCCGGGGATGCAGCAATAGCAGCCCAGGGCCGAGCTTTGCACACCGGCTTGGATCGTGCACGTTGGGTTCTGCCAGGTTCTGCACGCAGTGTTTTGCACAGCGGCTTCGCGTGCTGGCTTTTGCAGACCGGGTTTTTGCACAGCGGTTTTGCACGCTGGGTTTTGCGTGTTGGGATTGGATGTTTGCACACCAGGCTTTGCACACCAGGTCTACAAGCTGAGTTTTGCACACCAGATTTTGCACACGAGGTCTGGCACATCAGTTTTGTGCACCATCTTTTACCTTCCAATAACCAAGGTGGGGTTGGGGCTCTGCTTTCCATCTGGGCTCACCACGCTTTGCCACTTTGCGATGCAATGAGGGCGAAGTTGCTCAGTGTGATCATCCCCATTAGCTGCAGCGCTGTAATTAACTGATCACAGAAGCAATGCAGACAGAGTCCTTCTGTCCACCTCCTGCATGCAGATACGCTGCATCACAGCTGCAGCAACACCTTGCACTGGGTGCAACGAGCCCTGGGAGCACTGCAGCCATGCTGTGGGTGCACAGCTCTGCAGGACTGCCAGAAATGGGACTTCTTTAGAAGGACTGCAGCACTGCATCCTTTCTGCATGGTACACACCCTTGTTAGCTGATGAAAACACACAGAACTGCCGATGTGAGTGGGTTGCCAGAGCCTGCAAGCAGCACAAAATGGAGGCCCAGGAGGAATGCTGCATTGCTTTGTGCCTGCTAATTACTTCCAGATGTATGGGCTCTGCAGCAGCAGAGGAAAATCTTAGCAGTTTGCGACCATTTTTTGTGGCATTCCTTTGTGCCCGGTGCACAGAGCATGACATAGACCTGGGGTAGCAATACTGTAGGGTTCAGCTTGCAATGGAACGCTGGGGCATCTGCAATTTCAAATGGAGGAGTTGGGGGGGCTGCAGCCCACCAGATGCATCCCTATCTGGCAGCAGCACAGCACCCACCCTGCCCACACCCTCCCCAATATCATCCTGCAGCAGCAGCACCGGGACTGGCAGATATAGGACTGCTGATCAGCTCTGAGCAGAATTCAGAGTTCTTTTTGCATTTTTGTGGGGGATTTTTGGTTGTTAAAACTCCCTATTTCAATAAATAAATAAGTAAAATCCCAGTCGAGCCGGCTTTTCATTTGCTTGCCCGTTTGCAGAGCTCCCATCTCACCCTTTGCAGCTGAACACGAAGCGTTGCACGTCCCAGTGACAAAGCTCAGCCATTGCAATGCCAGCAGCTGATGGCAGAGCATCGCCACCGCTTTGGGTGCATCCCATACCCCTCATTTTGCAGCTTGCCCAAAAGAAAGCACACAGCAGAGCCGTGCACAAAGCCAGCAGCCTCCTTGTGCTCGCTGCCACCCAAAAACCCTACAAGCATGGCACAGGGCTGAGCTTTTCCCATTGTTTCCCCAGGGCTCCAAACCAGAAAGGTGAGCTGGTGAAAAAGATTGGGTGCAGGAAGTAAAGCAAAAAACCCTCAATTATACCCAGGGACCGCCTCTCCCTGCTGCATTAATCCACTGAACGAGGTAAATTAGGTCAGATCATGGGAGCACTGAAATAAAACCCACAGGCCAAATTCCTCACATCCACACCTCCCAGGCTGCAGAAACGTGGCTCTACCCATGCAGAGATCAGTGCCCAGCTTGCCTTGTTTTCCATTGCTTACCTCCCCAGAGCAGCAAGTACATGGCACTGATGGTTGAATAAATGGGTCAGTCCACCGTGGAGACAAAACAACCCACTTTGGTCATAGAGATAACAAATAAAAGGAGAGCATTGTGCTCGCAGGGCGAGAACGGCACAGAAAGTTCAGGTTTGAAGCAGCACAAAACGTGCACTTTTGACCCATTATTTCTACCTAAGGGCGGATCTAGGGAGCAAACCCACACAGGTTGCTGCAGATTCACTGCTTAAAACCTCTTTGTAGGTTTTGCATCTTTTTAGGAGGAGCAGGGCTGGGAACGATGGGCTGATGGCAATGCAGCCGTGGTGGGGAACTGACAATTCCTGTTGGCACTGCATCTGCAGCGTGCAGGATGGGGAATGGCAATGCCTGCAAAAATGCCATGGGGGTTTCTTGGTGTTGGACACGAAGCTCAAGCTGATTGCACTGCAAAAAGGAGTGCAAACCAGGTACATTTGTTTGGATCCCTTTTCTTCGCACTGCACTGCTACAAGGTGCCTTTTCCTTGCTGCAATTAGAAGCCAATTACCTGCTGTTCATCATCCCAGTTAATAAAGTGTCCTGCAACGTGCTGCTGGAGGGCAACTCCCTGCACCAGCTGTTCCCTGCCCACCTTCGGCCCGCACCGAACCCACGGTGGAAATTGGGAAAACGCCCCAAAAAATTAATAATAATTTAAAAAATTATGTATCTCCCTGGATCTGGTAGATAAACCCCAATTTCAGGTTCCCAGAAGGTGCCCGCCCACAAATGGGACACTCCTGCCTTATCTGCATGGGTGCATCTGCTCTGTTCTGAAGCTCAGACCCGATAAACGCCCTGATGGGCTGGGGAGGGTCCTCCTGTGAGGAGAATGTCACACTGGGATGGTTCATTTATTTCTCACTGAATGCTGTTCCATGGCTGTGGCAGGGTGCAGAGGCCCCATAGCGGAGGTCAGCAGGAAGAACTCAGGCCTTTCGGGTCTGAATCACCCTGACTGTGTGATGCAACGTGCGTGCAGATTGCAGCTGTGCATTCTGCAGTCACTCACTGGCATGTGGATGAACAAACCTGCAACCAACCCGGGCTTTTAGCAGCACGGGAAGCTTCACCCTCCGCTCCATCCCTGCTGATGGAATCTGGGGCCAAAAGCCACTGCTCGAGGCCGAGCTGTTGCAAATGGAGGAGGGTCTGTAGGTACACTGAGTTGAGTTCATGTTGTTGATGGATGGCTCCTTTTGCCATGCCGGTGTGGAAACAATTTCACAGAGTGGGAATAATTCCAAAAAAATCCCTGTGCATCATCATGCTGGCATCTCTGCTGCACCACCCGCATGTGCAGAGCTGCTGCGGAAAGGATTCCTCACAACAAAGCTGCTTGAGATTAAACTATAACCTGGAAACAGCTCTGTATTTCACTCTGATTCATCCCATTTCTTATCAGGCAGCAAGAGGGAGGGCTGTAGGGGAAAGGGCTCATTATGGTCAATGACAACACAACGTCTCCTCCCCGGCGAACGCTTTGGGAACAGAGGACCTGTTGCTTACAGAGCATGAAACCTCCAGGAACCACGTGCAGCAGTGCTCGGAAGTGCTGCTGCCGAGCTCTAACTCGGCCCTTTCTCCGCACGAGGCTGCATTACAAGAAGGAAGTTCTGGAGTCCAGCCTTGATTTATGGCCGCGCCTTGCCCTGCAGAGGGGGTTATGCTGAGGGCACCCACGTGAGATGCGATCTGCGCTGGAAAGCAAGAGAGATGGAGGAGCAGCAACGCAGGGCTGCCGGTTCCAGCCGTGCCCACGGCTTTGCCTATTTTAGGGGGCTGTACAGGGCACTGCAGCACACGCGTGCCAAGGGCTGCTTTACTCTCAGCAGCCCCATAAGCTTCAAAAATAAAATTAAAATAAAATAAAGTAAAATCAAATCAAATAAAAATAATAAAAATAACATAAAAATAATAAAATAAAATAATAAAACAAACCGATGGAAGGCGCACGCTCCCCTCCCTCCTCTCCTCCCCTTAACGCGCCGCTTCCCCCCGAAAGCGCGCGCTGGCACGCGGGAGGCGCGCCGCATTCCGCCCGCCGTTCCGCCCCTTTCTCCCCTCAGCAACCAATTTCATCTCATCCCTCCTCCCCATTCGCCCGTTGACCTGTCAATCCTTCGGGTTTGCCTCTCTGTGACGTCACAAGCGGGAGCCCGCCTCTTCTCTCTACTCAATGGGAAAAGGCGAACGACGAAGAAGCATTCCTATTGGCCAGCGCTGTGAGGCCCGGGGCGGGGCGCGGGCGCGGCTTTAAAGCGGGGAACGGGAGGCGCGCGCTCCCCGTGCCGCGCCCCCCCCATTCCCCCGCCCCCCCCCCCCGTTCCGGGAATCCCTTTTCCCGTTCCCGATCTCCGCTCAGCTCCGAGCGAATGGAGCTGAGCTGCTCCGTAGGGGGCAGCACGGCGGCCCCCCCGGGGCCTGGGCCCCCAGGGCCGATCACTGCACCTTCTGTGCCCCCCCCGATGGAGGGTGAGGATTACGAGAGTCTGCCCAGCGGAGCCTCGCTTGGCACGCACATGTTGGCCGGGGCGGTGGCGGGGATCATGGAACACAGCGTGATGTACCCGGTGGATTCCGTGAAGGTGCGTGGGGTGGGGAGGGCATGGGGGGTGACCTGGGACTGGGCTCTCTTTGATGCGGGAGGATGCACGGGGGGTGTATGGGGGGGGGGGGAGTGTAGTGGTGCAAGGTTTGCTCGTAGGGTGTAGAGCTGTGAAAGTGGGTTCATGTGAAGGGTATGGGTGTGCAAAGGGGGTGTGGGGGGGTATGGGTGTGCAAAGGGGGTGTGGGGGGGGTATGGGTGTGCAAAGGGGGTGTGTGGGGGGGTATGGGTGTGCAAAGGGGGTGTGTGGGGGGTATGGGTGTGCAAAGGGGGTGTGTGGGGGGGTATGGGTGTGCAAAGGGGGTGTGTGGGGGGGTATGGGTGTGCAAAGGGGGTGTGTGGGGGGGTATGGGTGTGCAAAGGGGGTGTGTGGGGGGGTATGGGTGTGCAAAGGGGGTGTGTGGGGGGGGTATGGGTGTGCAAAGGGGGTGTGGGGGGGTATGGTTGTGCAAAGGGGGTGTGGGGGGGGTATGGGTGTGCAAAGGGGGTGTGGGGGGGGTATGGGTGTGCAAAGGGGGTGTGGGGGGGTATGGGTGTGCAAAGGGGGTGTGTGGGGGGTATGGGTGTGCAAAGGGGGTGTGGGGGGGGTATGGGTGTGCAAAGGGGGTGTGGGGGGGTATGGGTGTGCAAAGGGGGTGTGGGGGGGTATGGGTGTGCAAAGGGGGTGTGGGGGGGTATGGGTGTGCAAAGGGGGTGTGGGGGGGTATGGGTGTGCAAAGGGGGTGTGTGCACTGAGAGCTGAGGTGCAGGGTATGTTATGTTCATGGGGCACCGAGCTGCAAAAGGGGTCTGTGCATAGACTATGGGGCAGTTGCATGCAGGGAGGGCAATGGAGGGTCCTGTATGGTGTCTGGAGGGTTACATTCCTGGAATGCATGGAGTGGATGTACATGAGGAGCTTGCAGGCAGTGCAAGGAGAATGCATGGATGAGGGATGGAAGTGCATTCTTGGGGGGTGTCTGTGTGGGGAGTGCATGCACAGGGTATGGGGCTGCATGCATAAAGTGCTGAGGGGTTATGGTGTGCAAGGAGGGGGGCTTAGAGAACAAGGGGGGAAGTTTGCTTGGGGGATTAGGGCTGTGTTAGGCTACAGCCGCAGGGTGCTCTGCCAGGCTGCACTGTGCTGTCATTTCTTCCTGCATTGACATGGGAGCTGCACAGAGCCCTCCTGGGCAGCCTCAGCACGCCGTGCCCGCCGGCTTTACGCAACCACAGTGCAAAGGTGCACGCTGTGCTGCTCTGTGTCCAGCCCTGGCGTAGCAAAGCAAAGTCCTTGTGCATGAACTCGGAGTGAGATGCCGTCAGGAAAGTTGCAGGAGTTCTGCTCCTCTTCCCTGCAAGCTTTCTCCTCCTGTAGCTTAGCAAACCGTGCATGGTGTAAATACGGAGGTGTTGCTGGTTTGCTGCAAAGCACTTTTTTTTCCCCAGCAAACTGTGTGCCTTGGAGCTGGAGGGAGCTGCTGCCTGCAGGTCCCTGTAGGATCTTTGCACTCTGCAAGGAACTGAGCCTAATTAAGCTCATTACCATCAATGTCCTTCACTCTCTCAACATCTTTCCTTTTTTTCCAGAAAGGAAATGTGCTTTCCCTGCTCTGGGTGATATTGCTGGGATCAGGGCACGGCCAAGCAGAGCCTGTGGATGCTGCACAGAGTGGGATCTTGGGGCACCTGAGCTGTTCAGTGGCCTCCAGGAGGAAATGTTTTGGTCTCAGCAAGTTATTTCTTCTCAAAGAGAAAGGGAAAGGATCACAATCTGGGGGAACTGTTTGTTTCAGTCACTTGCACTATTCCTCAGCATGACATGCAGCTCTGATGCTGCTACCCCTCTGGGAGGCTGTGGGGTTGCAGCCTGCCCATGGGACATCCCCAGGACAATAACTAGGGGCTGGAGCTGTGTCCAGGTGTCCCTGTAAGCCAGGATCATTCTGTGTGACCCACAGCTCTGCTGCTCTATGTGCTTTGGCACTGTGTGAGGCATTCCCAGCACTATGGCTGTTTGTTTTGGGAGGGAGATGCAGTACTGGTCGTGCTCTGCCAGCTGAAAGTTGGAGACCTGTGGTTATTGGGAGTTGTTTGGTGTCTGTTCCTTTGCATTATTTTCTTTCTCATGGTGCAGGAAGAACGAATTGCAGCAAGGAGCCAGGGGCATGCAATCTGTCTGCAGGGCAGGAGGGTGAATGGGGTTTGTTGTAGGGATGGAGCAGTTTGGGGAGCTCTGCTCCACATGGATAGGACAGAGGGTAGTGCTCCTGTGTGAGCAGGTTTGGGATGTTGGGGTTTGGTGGTGAACCTGTGGGTATCAGTGCATGGCTAGAAAGAGCAGTTTGTCCTGTTAGGGGATGGTGTGGGTGCTGCCAGCCCCAACCAACCTGTCACCCCACCCATGGTCACTTTGCAGCCACATGTGGGGACCGGGCACTGCTTGCTGGGAGCTGCTGCAAAACAATGGGTGACTGGGAGCTGCACGGTCACAGGGGATGCCAGCTGGTTTGTGCAGTTGTCCATCAAATTGGTGATGCTTTGCAAACAAATGCAGAACTAGAGAGCTGGCTCTTGTTAGCAGAACGCTTCTGGGCAGAAATCCGTCCTGGCCCCATGGCTTGTGCCAGCTGAGAAACGTCTGGGAAGTGTCTGCCTCTTTCTGTGCTGAACTTTGTGCAAAGAGAGCAGCAGCAGCACTGACTCTGTGCTAATGCTGCCTTGGAAGGAACATTTCTGAGCTTTTCGGGTATATTTCAGCCTCTTTTCATCATGCTTAGATAGCCATATATCTTTTGGGATGCAATAAGGATTATGTACTCGAGCACTGGGCTCCCTTCGTTAGGGAATTCTGCACAGTGCTGTGTGATGGATGGGTAGTGGTGGGCACTGCTGCTCCACGGGGATGCCATGAAACCAGAGCTGGGACTTTTGCTTTTGCTTCTGGTGCCCATGCTGCAGGTAAGGCTGCCCGGATGTTTGCTGCCTTACGCAACAGGATTAATGGAGCATTTCTGGGCTGTTTAACAACAGGGGTGTGAACTCCTGGAGGAGCTGCAGATAAGTGTTGGAAGGGCTGTGCAGCAAATCAACTGTTCGCAGCCTTTAAAGGTGCAGCACTGATGCTGTGCTGCTGCGATAAATTGATCCTGCATGGGGCTGGCATGCAGCTGGGTGCTTAGGGGATACTAAGTGGTGTTTATGCATTGCTATGTGAAAGCAGCGGATGCCCAGCAGAAATATGGAGGTGCTTGGGGTGCTGCAGTATTGCACGTTGCTTGCTCTATGGCACTGCATGCTCCCAAACATCTCTGATGCTCTGGCTCCAGATGCATGCTGCAGTTGCACTGATTCTGAATGCACTGGGCTGGGTTCAGGCTCAGTTTTGCAATGTGAGGGTGGAGCTTTGAGTCTGCAGAAGTGCACTATCTCTGCTGCAGCTGGTGGGTGCTGCTGAGTCATGGTGACAGCAGTGTGGGCCCTCATGCATGCAAAGCAAAGGATGCCAGCTGCTCTACATCTATTTTTTTAAGCACATTGCAAGATTCAAAGCTATTGTTTCTTTTAGAGGAAAACTTCTGAGCTTTTTAGGTTTGTTTCCAGTGTTGCAATGTGCTCTATACCAGGAAGCTTTGCTCGAGGCAGCGAAACTCCATTCCTCAGCACAGCTCCTCCATGCTAAGCAGCCTTGGAACTTTCTCCAAACACAGGGCATGTTTTGCTGCAGCTGTGCAGCTCTTTGTTCACCTCATGCATTCTTAGCTGCAGGCATCTGTGCAACGGGACCACCACTTTTGCATATTGAGGTCTTGTATTTTTAGGGAAAGGCAGTATGTGGTGCAAAAAGGGAGAGTTCTTTCAGTTGCGTTCATGACCCCAGATGCTTACAATCTGCAATTCTCCTAGCTGCTCACTCACATCACTTTGCAAATGCAATTATTGTGCATTTTCTAGAATAGCTACTACAAATGCAGTAGATTGTTATTCTCACACACTGCTTTACTGCTCTCGTTAATAGCTTGGCTTATGATTCTGGGTTAAAGTCTGCAGTTCAGCCCCAATCTCTTGAACTCAGAGCAGTGGCCGTGGAAATGCCTTTTAATTTTCAGGCAACCAAAGGAATCCAAGGTCCAAATCAGCAGCACTTGGATTTGGTGTGATCTCACCTGGAAATGCAGCCCTGAGATTGCTGCTGGTTAATTGCAGAGGTGAATTGATGAGTCCTTGTGCAGAAGCACAGAGGGATGCGGGGGATCCTTCCTTCTGAAGCTGCTGTTTGCATCACTATTGCACTTCTGCAGAGCCAAAGATATTAAACCAGGGATTTCCTGGAGGGATTACTTGCAGTGCTGCAGCCTCACTTGCTGTGCTGCTATTGCAGTATCAAATACTGAGTGGAAAAGGGCTGATTTTCACCCCCCAGCAAAATGGGTCAAGGTGTAAAGTTGGTGCAATCCATTTCTGGGCTTAAACTTGGTACAGAAGCAAAGCATTGTCTGCAATGCTGAGCCTGTAGCAGTAGACCTGACCTTCAGGGCTGCCTGCTCCCTTATCTGCTGCTTATCACCTCATTCATGAACTGCTCTGACCCTAAATGGATGAACTGGGTTCAGCACAGTGCAATGTGTCTGGGGGTGAAACTTTGCTCTGAAGCTTGAAGGTGTCCGTTGAAAGATGCTGGCCTCTTGGGAAGCTTTGGAAAAGCAATTAAGAGGAAGAAAAACTCACCAGGGATTTTTGAGGAAGGATGCAGATAATACCAAACCCATGGAGCTGGTGGATGACCAGAGGGCAGATCCTTGGGTCCTCCAGGGGTCAGGTTGGGCGCAACTGATATGCACAGGGACTCATCTTTGTGCCCTTCAAGGAAACCCATTTCCCAGTCATTTGCCCTATAGCTCCATGTGGGCATCAAAGCAGTGAGCAATTGCAGGAGGAACACGCTGGGGCAGAGACAGAGTGTTGCAAGCAGGAGGCAATTAGAGCCCTGGCTGTGTTTCTTCACCTTTGTCTTTTGAACAATTGCACTTAATTCCCCATGCATAAACAAGAGCAGAGGTTACACATCCACCAGCAGAATTCTGATGTCTTGGTGTTGCAATGGAAGCACGGACTTTGTGGCGTTGTTCTGTCAGAAGTGTGAATAAATGGGACGTGGGTGCATTGGGGTTCTGTGGGTGCTCTGGGGGCTCTGAGCAAAGTGGGCTCAGCAAAAGAAGGCAAAGGATTTTAGGGTTAGACTCTATGGTCTGTTTGGGTCAGGGGGGCCCATATGGGTGTGAATCTTGGAAGTCTTACATACTTAACTGAAGCCTCTCCTTCCTGTGTGCTTTGTTGCAGACACGGATGCAAAGCCTGCAGCCCGACCCCAAGGCCCAGTACCGGAGTGTGTATGAAGCCCTGAAGAAGATGGTCCTGACTGAAGGCTTCTGGAGGCCTTTACGTGGGATCAATGTCACCATGCTGGGGGCTGGCCCTGCCCACGCCATGTACTTTGCTTGCTATGAAAAAATGAAAAAATCACTCAGTGATACCATTCAGCATGGAGGAAACAGCCACTTGGCCAATGGTATTTTAAAATTTATTTTATGGCATTAAAAAATCCTGTGATTAACCTTCCTCCTGTTTGCTTTGCACCAAGCAGTGAGAGCTGGGTCTCACACAATAAATAATTGGAGGTTTTTGCTCTGATTACGTGACACAGAGATGTAGTAACAGGCAGCATCCAATGAGGCATCCTGACATGTTGAAGAGATGGTGCAGAAAATGTTATCTCACAAGTATCCAGGCAAGTTGGCTTGCCTGGGCCACATTGAGTGAAAAGGGATGATCTTGCGCTGCATATATGTAGGTTGCTCTGAATGTAATGCCTTCTATTTATTTATTCCCACGGAAATGACAACCTCTACAATAAATGCAATAACTCTGCTTGATAAAGCAAATTCTTAGCTACAAAGCACTATTTTTCAATACAATCAGCACTATCAGCTGTGTGTTTTCACCAGCAGTGAACAAGCCATGCTAATTAGCCATGCTAATCAAGGCCTGCACCAGCAGAGCTGCCCCCCCTGTCGCTGTCCAGTGCTGAACCAGCCCACCCACCCCTCCCTGTGCTCACACCCCTGTTTGGCCTTTGTAGCATCGATGAATGTCAGTTGGTGCCATTTTTTCCCCCCCACTCATTTGCTCCATGTGCTTTTCTGTGTCAGGTGCTGTTTTGTAAGATTGCCCTCACTGCTGCTGTCTTGTCACACAGCAATAAAATATAATGGGGTATCAGATGTTCAATGTCTAGAACCATACCAGCATCCACCTCTGACATCACAAGCCAACACCGTCATACAGGAGGCATTACTTTTGGAGCAGCCCTCATTAAAATATGTAATGTATTGAAGCAACAAAATTTAATTTTTTAAATTTTTATTGAGACAGTAAAAAAAAAAAAGTCAATGAAACCATAAAACCAACAGGATTTTGAATGTTGTTTTTGAGAGACTGATGCACCAATCTCTGGTTTGATGGCAGAAATTTCAATTCTTAGTAAGGTCTCAGGAGGTTCATTAGAGATTTTTTGATGTAAGTTTGCTCTTCCTGTGCCTCATTGTTGACAGTAGTTATTCACAAATGTACATGCTGCCAAAAGTGATGGCATGAATAAGGCAGACTGTGTAGTGAGGGATATTTTTCTTATAAAAGTCTGGTAAAGAAACGTAAT
Organism: Meleagris gallopavo; assembly: GCF_905368555.1. Lineage (NCBI taxonomy): Eukaryota > Metazoa > Chordata > Aves > Galliformes > Phasianidae > Meleagris > Meleagris gallopavo. The sequence goes on along the minus strand of NC_139427.1, from coordinate 1,135,157 downwards.
CAGATTTTTGAGTTGAATACCTGATTGTAACTCTGTATGTTCCAGTTGAAAAAATGTATTTGTGTCGAATGAAAATGGAGCTGCAAACATTGAATTCTTCCTCACAGTCTTGAAACAAATTCTCAAATTCCTTTATCAAAACTGAAAGCGTGGCTGCATATTTTTTGCTGTTCACAGGACTGTGTTTAGGCACTGTATCAAAATGCGTAAAATTATTTGCCATTATTTGAGTTGCCACGATGTGGTGGCAGCAATATGTGGCAATGCCCACATAACTTGACCCAACCAAGTCAATGAAGACTAGAATATCCTTTTTCCTTGTTGCTTTCCTGTGCCTGCCGTTCAAGTAGCTACAGGCTTTTGGTACCCATGGGAAAGCTGAGCTCTGCATTAGTAAAAAAATGACTGAAAGTCAACGGAAACTTCAAAGGGGAAGGTGTGGCTCAAGGCCATCCTTCAGAGTCATTAATGGCTGGCTAGATGTTTGCAGAATCTGTGCAATTAGTGCTTAAATGGCTGAAAATGCCTAATTAAAGATGCAGTGAGCCAGTTCTAACCATTGCTCATTCTTCAGTCCGGTGTAGGCTGAGTAAAGCTGGTGAAGTCTTGTGTAGGCAAAGCCCAGTGAGTTGGTGGGAGAAGCCAACGTGACGCGGCCAGAGCTGGTTTGTGTTGGGCTGCCCTGCTTGGGTTTTTCCATACTGGAAACCAATTGTGTTACTGGGTGCTGTGTTACAGGTGACTCTCTGCTCCCTGGATTGCTGAAGGATGCTTTTGTCTTGCAGGTTTAGCTGGGAGCGTGGCCACGTTGCTCCATGATGCAGTGATGAATCCAGCTGAAGGTAACAGTGACCTGCACAGAGACCCTGAGCAGCCTCAGGGCCACCCCAGCCCTGTGCTGGGGGATGCTGCCCATCTTCTGAAAGGGAGAAATCCCTGCCCAGGACTGCCTGGCTGCTTTAATTGCAGGAGCCTGAGTCACACCGTGCTCTGCCTGTGAATTTTGCTTGTAGTAGTGGCTGTGGTTTTTCAGAAGCTCTGGGCAAGCAGAGCAGAGCTGATCTTGCTGCCCAACCAGTAGAGCAGCAGTAGGGTTCCACCAGCTGATGGTGGACTTCAACCAGCTGCTCTGCCTTCCTGGGAGATATCTGATGATAGGAGAACCAACAGTAAGATGCATCTAAAATCAATTGGCTGGGCTGCTGTTGGTTGTTAGTGTACTCAGCTCCTGAGCTGGACAGAAAGCAGTGAAAAACTTCAGAAAAACTGTTTTTAATGCTTAAAATTCTTTTTAATCAGAATAAATAACCTCTTACTGAAGACATATGTTGCCACAAGTGAGCTCTGTACCCTCATCTATCTGTCCTAATTCCATTTTAGCCTGACATAAGGGCTCCTTATTGATGGCTGAGTAATGTGTTGACTCATGAACGTGTAGAGCTACCAAACCAGGCCTGAGCTGATCCCTTCCCATGCTTTCTGGGTTTTAGGGCTGGTGATGCAAAGGGTGCATGGATCCTTGAGCTCAGAGTTTTTGCATACAGGGAGGGGATCACTGCAGAAATGCTTCTTTGTGGGTTTGGAAGGGGACGTTGGGTCTGCATGGCTGATGCTTGGAGCAGCGCTTGGACTGGGTGTTGGGATGCCCATTGGCGAGGTCCTCATCTAATTAACCTTTATTCCTTTGGTGCCACGTTGGATGTTCCCTGGAGCAGTGGTGAAGCAGCGGATGCAGATGTTCAACTCCCCCTACAAATCCGTCTGGCAGTGCGTGAGGACAGTGCAGAAAACCGAAGGCTTTGGTGCCTTCTACCGCAGCTACACCACCCAGCTCACCATGAACATCCCCTTCCAGGCCATCCACTTCATCACCTACGAGTTCATGCAGGAGAGGGTGAACCCCCATAGGGAGTACCACCCGCTGTCCCACGTCTGTTCGGGAGCCGTAGCCGGGGCCGTGGCTGCTGCTGCCACCACCCCGTTGGACGTCTGCAAGACCTTGCTCAACACCCAAGAAAACAAAGCGTTGAGTTCACTTAACATCACTGGGCACCTCTCGGGCATGGCCAACGCCTTTAGGACTGTCTATCAGCTGGGGGGCATCGCGGGGTATTTCCGAGGGGTGCAGGCACGTGTCATCTACCAGATCCCTTCAACAGCCATCGCGTGGTCGGTGTATGAGTTCTTTAAGTACTTTCTCACAAAGCACAAGCTGGAAAAGGGAACATCTCTTTGAAGGACGTAATGATATGCCCTCTGCTTGTGCCAGGAACACACCAGGTGCTGGGGGGAGATGGGAGGGTCACAGCTGATGCCACTTTCCTGTGGTCCTCAGCCACGTGTTCCCCTCGTTGCTTAAACAATAGTTTATGAAATACTTATAATAATATATATATTTAATAACTTTATTTTGGAGAGCCGAAATAATTGATATTTTTTTTCTTTAAGCTTGAAGTTGTAGTTTACTCCTCACCAGAAATCCTAGGTTATACAACCTAGGCTGTTTTTCTTTTTTTTTTTTTTTTTTTTTACGGCAGAATACCCTATCATAGAACTTTTATATAAAATATTAAATAGTTGGATAATGTTTATCCTTTATTTTTCTATATAGATGTTTGTTTGTTTGTTTTTTTAATGCAATTACAGCTAGATGCTGAGCTGCTTAAAAAGGGCTAAATTCTTCCCTCATGTGCAAGGAAGACATGAAAGCATTTATTTTTATAGCCAGATTGGCTTTAATTACACAGCATTTAGTCCCCAGGCAGTGGTATTGTGTGAGTGTCTTGGGAGACTTTCTAGGGGCTGGGGGAAAAGGAATGGGGACACCCCTGTAGGAGACTCAAGGACACCAAGAGGGGCACCCCAAAATACCTGGGGTGGAAACAAAGCCAATTTTTTTACAAGGAGACTCTTAAAGATGTAGAATTTAAAAGAAGAGTATTTTTCAAACACTTTTCTAAAGGTACATTTTTATGGTGTGTGGTAGCTGGAACTGGCTTTGGTCCTCCCTTAATATATTTGTATTTTTTCACTAAAGCCCTGATTCTGCTCACAGGAAGGAGGGTTTGGGTTTGCTGCTGCAGAATGCTGGGGTTTGTGTTCAGCAACGTTGTGCCTACTCTGAAGGGGATCCGCCTTCTTGCTCCTACTGGGAATGGCTCTTTCCAGCACATCCTTTGTAGAAATGCTCATTTTTGGAATATGGCCTTTGTGTGGGGGTGGAGAGCTCCAAAATTCCTCTTTCCCACTTTGAGAGGACAGATCTGCTCCAGTTAGTTAGCTTCTCTCAACTTGGTGTCACGCCATGCAGAGTGTGGTTTTTTTGGATATCTCAACCTGTTTCTTTGTGTCAGCAGCAGCCGATGACAAATTTGATTAATTTGGGGGATTGGAGGGCACCACTTGGCAGATCTTGATTGTACCTGGGGAAATCTTGATCATACGTGGAGCTCACCTTACTGGGAGCAGCTGATGATTGGGGCTGGTCCCATCCCCTCACCACTGTGCCAGTGGCAACTTCTGCTCTGCCACGGATGTATTCCCGGCTTGTTTTTGACACATTTGGATTGACAAGCATCCCATCAACTGGGATGACACTAAGCAGAGCCAAACCTTCCGCTCCGTTATTTGGAGAGGCTGCATTGATGTGCATCTCCATGGGCGGTGCTGCCTGTGCCTTGTGTAATCACAGTTACCTCTGTGCCAATGATGCAAGGAGGTCCTCGATGCCTTTTTGTCACTTAAGCTGAGCGAATCACTGTGTTGAATGCACCCTTGTCTTAAAGTGCAAAACTTAACCTCAGTTTGCAGGGTTTTGGCTGGAGAAAGTCCCCAGCTCTCGTGCACACCAGGGTCCTCCAGGCTGGAGATGCTCCAGCCAGCTATTGGGTTTGGATGTCTTTTTTTTTTTTTAATTTCTATTTCTGTTGACTTTAGAAACCGGAGGGTCACTAACAGGAACCAGAACTGCATAAATATTGCCCATTGGAGAGGAGTGGATGAAAATCTTGGGTCATTTTATTGCTAATTGTGGCATAATGTGGAGGTTAACAGCTCTTTTGGTGCAGCTTTAGGTGGCTCAGCCCACAGTCCTTGATGCATCGTCCTCTTCCTCTGCTTTGCTTTACATCACTGTGGCTTTTCTGCATTTGGAGAGAGTTGTGGTCAGGGCACAGAGGCTGAATTTGTTACATTGGTTGTGTGCTGAGCATCCCAAAATGAGCTCCCCATCTCTGTCACTGTACAGAAAAATGCGTGCTTGTCTGGTTCCCTCCCAAGTGCTGAGCAGCCAGGTTGTGTTGGGACCTTGCTGAGAGCAAGGAGCAATTGGATGTTCATAGATCTCTGCAGATCACCTTGGCTATTGGGTAAAACCAGTTGGAAATGGGACAGCTGTGCCCAATTGGTCTAAAAATTGCAGAAATTTCACGGGTTTCCTGCTGGATCCTGCATTAAAGCCTCACCACCAAAGCTCTTCATCTCTCCTTGTGTTGTTTGAAAGTTTTGCTGCGAGTCTGAACTTTTATTTTAAGCTGGTATGTGAATCGTGTACTGCTGCTTTATCTGCAACAAACGCACATATATTTAAGGGAGGATGAGTAACTTTGTCTGCAGTTTTGTTGTTGTTGGTTTTTTTTTTTTTGGTTTTTTTTTTGCCTGCCTCGGAATTTAATGTGTTCTCTTGATGTATATTTAACATTGCAGGAGTTCATCTGTGAGATGCTGCTACAGTTGTGTCACTGGAACTCAAGGAAATAATAAAAAATATATAAATCGTGGTTTTTGTCCTCCTTGGCGTGGGGCTCGCGGTTGTTCTTGGCTGTGTGCTGGGGCACTGGTGCCTTCTAGTGGTGTCCCGTGGTGGAAAGCTTTTCACTATCGCTCTCAAGGAAGCAAATCCTGTTATTCATTTATTTGTTTTGTCTTACAGTAGTTTTGGCCTGCGTGTGTGTTGTGGGCTGGTGCTCCTCTGGGAGCTGCTGATTTGGGAATGGATTTCCTTCTGCTGCTGAGGTTTGCAGAGTGAAGATGCACGTTCTGGCTGCTGGGCAGCAAAGCAGAGCTTTTCCCACGTGCAAGGGAAACAGATGAGGTAGAAGCACTGGGTGTGCTGCTGGGTTGAAGCTAACATCCATTTCAATGAAGAATGTGTAATTTGCAGGGCAGTTCTTCCCTCAAGAAAATGGAGACGATGAATTCTTTGGTGCAGCTTCCATGACTCATTGCCATGTCTGTGCCTCTCCCCAGGATGCTGATGTCGGGCTGTAGGATTCTCACTGTGTCTTCAAACCATGGGTTTGGCATTGGCTGCTGTTTTTCAGACATGGGAGGGCAGCTTGCATTTTTATTTTTTAATCTTCAGTGCAAATAAAGGAGGTGCAGCTGCCCATCAGTGTCCCAGAGTGGAGATGTGCTCATGAGACAAGATCAAAAGATAAAGTGCTATTGAAGCCCTGCGAGGTGTTTTGGAGTCCTATATGTTTCTATTTGTGTTGTAGGGCCAATGCTGAATCCCTTTTTCCCATATGTAGTGCAGTGCTGAGAGGTGAGGTTTGGGTTTGGAGGGGCTGGTGATGGTGAATGTTGAGTTTGAGTTGGTGGATGTTGAGCAAAAAATAATGTATGTATGGAGCTGGTAACAGACCTCAGTTTTCTCTTGCAGCTGCAAGGAAGGCCCTGTGGTTTTTAACATCTGGTTCCACTGCATCTTCTCCCATACGTGGAGGAAGTCTGTCTTCAACCCCAAAGTGCTCAAGCATGGCCGAAAGCACGAGGTGTCATTAGTGAGACAAAGCTTTCATTTTTCTGTGAAAAGTTGCATGTTCCAGAGAGGATTTGTTTCTCTAATTGACACTAATGGTTTCTTTGGAACCAGTACAGATTATTGTGTAAATATCCTTTGAGGGTACTTTTGTAATACGTGTTATTTATCCGGTAGGCTGCAGCAAGCCCTTTAACTTGTAGGATTTCCTGCAGCAAGGAGCTGTAGGATGGTGGATATCTGCTTTGCTCCATTCTTTCATTATGTGGAAGCATTGAGTGGGCACCAATAAATAAATCCCTTCCTCTCATCCAGTCTGCATTCTACAAACTCCCAAACTGACGTCTTTCCTTGGGGTCTGTAGGTGTGTGAGATAAGCAGAAAAGGAGAAAAATATATACTGTGATCACATACTGTGATGTTTTGGATGGTGGTGATGGCCGTGGCCGTGTCCCCATTGCGTCGTCCCCATTGGCTGCAGTGCTTTGTGCACCACCAAAGCCTTTGGGGTTCCCACTGAAGTCATTTGATTAATCCAGGATCTGGGCTGTGTTTGTTCACCGCGTGCGATTATCATCTCGTTTGCCCAATTCTTTGTTTCTCATCAAATATTGTTCCTGCTCTAAAGGGTAATGAACATAAAGGCAAATATCTCACCTTTTCCCTCTTGAAATCTCATTAAGCTGCGTGTTTACCTTGGATGACAAGATGCAGCACACGGAGTGAAAGGTTTTCCGGCCACACCTTCCCCTGCTATCTTACTTTGTGCACAAAAGGAATAAAAACATTTGTATTTATTCGCCAGACTTAACTCCTTTCAAAGCCAGGGGATCCATTTGAAAGTGTTTTCTGCTGGGCTCAACAGGTGTAAAGCTGTTGTAGAGCACTGCTGAGCCCTGGTTGCAGGTGGATACAGGTGGATATGGAGATGAGAATTAATTTCAGCCCCAAATACTGAGCAATTTTGGCAGGTCATGTACCGTCCATGTGCATTGCCAGTGCAGCATCCTCACTTCGCTTCTCTTACTGATGGAGAGAGACTCCAAACATCATGAGTTGTTGAGTTGTTTTGATGGAGGGCAGGAATTCAGGTTTTTCCCATTTTCGTTTGGATGTGTTACAATTTGCACAGCAAAATCTTTTTTTTTTTTTTTTTTTTTTTTGCCCATAGGAAACAGAAAACAGAACTCCCCAAAAGATGGAGGTCTGCAGTGACCACCATGGCCCATGAGGACATTGGGTTGAACTGCATCTTCCAAAGGCATCACAAAGGCTCCCCAGCTCTTGCCTGTGCTGAGAGGGGATGAGGTTGTGGCTTTAGGCTTCAGCTCTGGGTCTGAGAAGCATTGCTGTTGGCTGCAGTGATGACCATTGTCAGCTCCATCTATAATTAAGCTTATTGAATGACTGGTCTTGGATTGAGGTGGGAAAGTATCTGAATCGTGCTGGGTTTGGTACCTCCTTATACTTGCATCATTAATGACATCATCAGCAGCATCATTAGTCATGGGACAAGAGGGAATGGCTCTAAGTTGTGCCAGGGAAGGTTTAGATTGGATATTAGGGGAAATTTCTTCTCTGGAAGAGCAGTAATGAATTGTAACAGGCTGCTCAGGGGAGTGATGGAGTCACTGTCACTGGAGCTGCTCAAGAACTGTGAAGATGTGGCACTGAGGGACATGGTCTGTGGGCATGGTGGGTTGGGTTGGGGTTGGACTTGGTGACCTCAGAGGTCTTTTCCAACCTTAATGACTCGGTGATACTATGGACGTGGTGGGGATGGCTGATGGTTGGAGATGATGGCCTTAGTGGTCTTTTCCAACCTTTATGATTCTGTTTCTCATCTATGCCAATACCCAGCAGCCAGATATGGGATTAGTAATACCAGGTTGGTGTAAATGGAGCTCATGCTCTGCTCGCTTCAGACCCAGTGCTTAGAAAACACATTGGATTGCAAAACCTGTTGCTGGCACCGCAGTGTTTGCAAAGCTTTCGGACATCCTCCCGCAGAGGAAGCTGTGCTGGGTGGACCTGAGAGCAGTTCTGCCCTGTGCAAACCCCACAAATCTCCAACACAGCACCCCGCAGCCCTGGCTGCCCCCACCCAGGCTCTGTTTGCAAAGAGACTTGCCCTAATCCCTCTGCTTTCCGCCACGGCATGAGGAGGACCCCTTCGTGTTCACCTGCCAATGGGTGGGAAAGTACCACAGGAAACTCCAGAGCAGTGTGTTTCCTTGCTTCCAGCCATGCTTTGTGCTCATTCCCAGGGAAAATGGGCTGACTGAGCCCTCAGAGGTTGCACTGCCTGGGGCTGAGAAATAATCTGCTTTTCCTCAAAGCTGCTTGCTGCAAAAAGCTGTGAGCACAGGGAGTTGGTGGGGAGCCCGTGTGTGGTGCTGGCCCTTCGAAACCCAGATCATGGCAATAGGAAAGGAAAAAGTGGGAACAGAACTGAGCCAAAGCAGCCACTGCAGCAGCATGAACATTACCCCCCCAATCCTTATCACCCCTCCTTGCTATTAGGCTACGATTTCTGCATAGAGACAACATGATGGCTTTGGAATATGTTTTTGAATGAAGTGCCTAGATGCACTCTGAGGGATTTTGGGTGCTCTAGTGGTTTGGATGTCCAGGTGGAGCCATAAAGAACTGACATGGTGTCCCCTTTGCCCCCAGTTTCTTCTTTTTGGGATAATACAACAAAGCCAAACCTCAGATTCCAAATACATGGCTCTGAAACCCTGTTTCTTTTCACTTTTCCTCCAAATCTGGAGCTTTCCAACCCAAAGGTAACCCGCCTGTGTTCAGAAGAAAGAGGAGGAATGCACCTTGGATGCCTTTTTGTGGAAGACAATGAAGGAGATTCACTCAGGAATGCCACGGGAGCCAATCTGGAGACTTGTGTTCTGCCACATCCCAAAGGGCTCTAAAAAAAGTAGTAAAAAAAACCATATATGTTTGTTTTCATTTTCTCTCCTTCTCTGTTCTTCACTGTGGTGAAAATCCGCTCAACTCTTCCTATGCCTCCATCACTCACCTGGATCCCTGCAAGGTGCCTGGACCACACACAGACCATGCACGGAGCATCCCTCTGGGCGAGCTGAAATCCCATTGCTACAGCCAAAACTCACATGTTGCAGTGATTAGCAGTTCTCATTTCCCCAGGGCAGGCAGAACCAGCACGTCCCATGTTGTGGTGGCAGTGGTGGCATGGCCTGGGGTGGCTGCCTTGGGGCAGCTCTGAGTGTGGGCTGTGTGGTGCCCGCCGCGAGACATCCTTACAGCAGAGTGGGATTAGAAGGAGATTAAGTGTTTCTTTGGATGACAAGAGCATCCAGCATAAGAATGGTAAATATTGAATATCCTCAAGGGTTTTGAAGAGCTCTAAATCCTGGTGCTTTGTGGATTTACTCACCTCTCTCCTTGGGGAGCATCCACACTCCCCAGGAGATTTGCTGTTTTCCCCTCCAAAGCACCTTCCTCATAACTGGGTACCAAAACAGGGGGAATGCTGCTCTGATAACACTTTGGGCATCCTTGCATTCTGCATCCCCAGCTCACGGCTCGTTGCAGTGAAGCCATTCCCACTGCTCTGCTTTGCAAATGTTGCATAGGTCAAGACTAAGATTTTTGTTGGCCTCAATCCCATGCATTCTTGCCAAGTATGTGGTTTATTGCATGCAAATGTTAGTCAGCAGTTCATTATCCAAAGGCAACCCTATTTTCTTTTTTCTGTGTTTTTTTTTTTTTTTTTTTTTTTTTAAGCTTTAATAAATGATTTGGCACAGGCGAGTGAAAACGTTATGTCAGCATTAGGCAGAGTTTAATCTTGATGGATGTGTTCGCGGCGGAGCGTGATGCTAATTGACAGATGTTAAATGATGCTTTCTGTTTCTGGCCACGCACAAACAAGAGTTCTGTTTTGTTAGGGCTGATTAAAACCCTGTGCCTCCATTGGTTGGGTGGGATTTTTTTCCCTGTGAATCAAGGGGCTGGTTGTCACCAGGAAACCTGCCATGGTGTTCCCCTTGGGGTTGGTGCTTGGACACTCTTGGGTTCTTTGGTCATCAGAAGATCACAGCCCTATAAGATGGCCTTAAGTTGTGGCAGGGGAGGTTCAGGGAGTCACTGTCCCTGGAGGTGTTCAGGAAATGTGGAGAAGTGGCACTTGGGGACGTGGTTATTGGGCATGGTGGGGTGGGGTGGGGTTGGGGATGATCTTAGAGATCTTTTCCAACCTTAACAACCCTATGGTTCTATGGGCATGGAGGGAGTGGGCTGATGGTTGGAGTTGATGACCTTAGTGGTCTTTTCCAACCTTAATGATTCTATGATTCCTGGAGTTTGTCTTTCTGCTAAGAAAGGAGAAAGCCCAACTGCAAGACTTGGGCATTTCCCTGGCATTGCTTTGGGCTTTTAGGGCAGAAAGCAAACCTGGGAGTAGTGCTCTGGGCAGTACTTTAGGACCAAAATTTGGAGGCCATGGTGACTGAGATTAAACTGTGGGACGACAGGAAGATTGGGGGTGATAAGAACGTGTTTTACTCTTCCTTTTGTGGGAATGGTCACTTGTATCATGCTCATCAGATGGATGGCAGTTAATGGGATGATGGATGAGTGACGTAGGAGTGCATGGTGCTGGAGATGTAGGAACAGTGATGAGCAGTGATTTGCTAATGGTGACACTGGTGCAACATTCACAATAGATATTTGTTTGAGAAGATGGTGGTGATTTCATGGCAGAAATAGGAACTAGTGAGAAAATCCAAACCCAGAGCAAGGAACCGACTGAGGCAGCTTGTTCTTAACAAAGGTTCTGAGCTCTTTATTCCAGAGGACAGCACACATTGGATAAAACAGTATCAAAAAATATGTACAAAAAATAGCAACTATTTGCACTGGGCTTTGTATCAGCAAAGTTAAGTATGGAGCATTTGGATGCTGAAGCAACAAAGGGATGTTTTAAGGGGCTGAAACCACAAGTGGAAAAAAAAGCTATGGCACAAAGAGGACAAAGTTTTTCCCAAAGAACCATTCAAGAAGTTGAGTTGAAATCTAATTTTCCTATTGATGACAAATGGGGTTAATTTGATCCCTCCCAACACAGCAGTAGATTTTTTTGTGGTGTCAACCCCACCCCATTCTTTCTAAGGGTGCAAGCATCGTGTCCCTGCATTCAGCAGCATCCCAGGGTGGATTCTGCAGGATGTCCTCCCCTCGAGGAGCACAAGGACTCCTTTGTTCCAAGCAAAGTGGATGAGAGCAGGGCTGTGCAGGGGCCACATTGCAACACAGCCCGAGAGCAGGAGTTGGGAGAAAGTGTTATCTGCAGATAGGAGTGACTTTGGGATGGTTCAGACCGCTGTCCTGCAAGCAGAGCCAACATTTTTTATGGCATTGGCAACTGAGTATCCACCTGAAGTTTTGCTTTGCACATTCCCTGCCCCATCCTCCTACCCCGTAGCTCCGTTTTGCTACGTCTGTGCACGAGCTTTGCAAGCAGAATTGTCACCCTGCAGCCTTGGCCCTGGGAGGTTTGTAGAAGCTGAACTCTTTGAGCTGTTGCTATTTTAACCAGACTGTATGTGAGCGTTCCAGCAGCGGCAGCACCCGGATATGCAAAACCCATCTGTCACTGCGCTATTGTCCCCATTCCTGCAGCCTGCTGGCACGGATTCCCACTCTGCAATGGCACTGATGGCATCGGGCAGCCCCAGCAGCAGCTCTGTGCCCATTGGGAACCTGAGGGGCTTTATTGCTTGCAGCAAGGTGGGGCTGAATGCCCCCTAAACCCAACACATGTAGAAACCTTCGAGAAAATAGGCAATTGATGGATTGGAGCTGGAAATGCAGACTTTTTTTCCTTTTTTTTTTTTTTTTTTTTTTTTTTTTGAAAGATAACTAAAAATCACATGATGGAACAGCTGGTGCACGGGGTGAGCTGTTGTGCTTCACCCAATTGGTGGGGGGAGGGCAAAGAATTGCTTACAGAAGGATGGATGGGGAATTGTTTTTTTACAGGCATTCACCATTTCTTGCTTTCTGTCCCCCAAATCATGCCATGTTTGATCACTGCAGGTGCTGTTAAAAGCTTTGGGGATGTTTAGTTTATAGGGCTTTTTGTTTCTCTGGCTGAAAGCTGGCAATGAGAAGGGATGGTGATGCAATGAGAGGGTGCTGAGCATCGCTTGGGATTCTTCGCTGCAGATCGAGCCTTGTAAAAGCTTTGGGGTTTTATTATTAATAATAGCAATAATAATAGCAATAACAATAATCTGGATTTTTAATTTTCGATAACTTCTGATTCTTTGGCTAAAACCCTCGCGATGACAGAGGCTGGCATTGCTCTAGAGGACACAGAGCATCATTTGAACTTGACGGCGCATCTCTGAATCAACATGGCCAAGGACAAGATGGCAAGGGGGGGGTGGGAAAAAAAACAACACCATTTGAGGGGAAAAAAAACAACACACCAAGCACAGCTCACCACACAGCAGGGCTCCAGTAACAGAAGCAGGGCAGGCAGCGAGCGGCCAGCAGTGGGGCTGGGGGCAGAACGGCTTTGTGAGTGGTCCCAACCTCCAACCCGGAGCCCCCCGCTCTCCTCTTGGTCTTGTAGCGGCGGTTCTGGAACCAGATCTTCACCTGCGTCTCGCTCAGCTGCAGGTTCTGGGCCAGGTGGGCTCGCTCCGGGGCTGATAGGTATTTCTGGCGGCTGAAGTTCCTCTCCAACTCCAACACTTGGCTGTGGGTGAAGGCTGCCCGCGAGCGTTTTGCTGGCCGGGGGGGTCTGGGCAGCACCTTCTGGGGGGGGTCACGGCTGCACGGTGGGGTCTCAGCATCTGTAAGGGGAGAGGACTGAGCATCACCTGCTGGGAACTGCCCCAACCGCTGGGTTCTTTGAGTTTCCATCACCCAAATTGCTTCTTCCCTCAATATTTTCACCACCCGGACCGCCTATTTCCTCCCTTCTTTCTTTCTTATTCCTCCCCATAGAGTGAAGCATTCATGAGCCACTTTCCTCCTTGCTTTCTAGTTGCCCAAACCCCTCATCTCCTTGCTTTCAATCACCCAAAACATTCATTTCCTCCATTTTGATCACGCAAGTCACTTGTTCTGTCATTTTTCCAACACTGATTTCCTTACTTTTCTTGTTTTCCATTCCCTTCCACAGAGCAAAATATTCACAAATCACTTTTTTTCTTGCTTTTCACCATCCATCACTTATTTCCTCTGTTTTCTCATTTTTCCATCACTCAAATCTTCATCACCCCACTTTTTTTTTCTTTCCTATCCCTTCCATAGGGCAAAACATCCCCACTGCCCGGAGATCCTCCAGTTTAACACAGTGAACTCTCTGCTTGATGGAATTAATCTCATCCAAGGGAACTGTTTTCTCCCAAACACCCCCCTCTCTGAGTTCCTACAAGGAAAAACCAACCCCCCCAAAGGGCCATTTTGCACTGCTGGTGACATCTCGAGGCACTGCTGTTGCATACAACGTGCCAGTGGGATTTTTACAGCATCACCTGTAGCTGTGCCAAACCTCTCCAGCCCTTTATTTACACCGTAATTCTCTTCCTCCCAGTGGACTGCAGCCAGTTTTTGTGTTTTTTTTTTTTTTGTTTTTTTTTTTTCCTTCCCCTTTTGTCGCTTCTGAGTCTATTTTCTTAAGAAGTGAACATACCACTCGAGATGGAAAAACATAGGGCTGGATTCCAGCCCCACTGAAATCCCCATGCTGCATTCTGGGAGATTTCCAATGGCTTTTAATGATTTTTCTTAACAGCCACCTGGGAGGATGTTTCAGAACTCACTTTCTGTAGGAGCTTCTTTTAATAGAAGTGACACAGAAAACCCAAATTCCCCTGGCAAGGTCTCTCTTAGGAAGCTCAATTTTGCTTTTTGCTCCCATTGCACAGCTCAAAGCTGCATTGCATCTGAGTTTTCATGCCATTGCATGCAATTTGCAGCACCCTGCTTCTGCAAATTTAGCCATTGCATGCTAAAAGGAGGTGCTGCTGGGGTTGTTTCTATAGGAGTAAGGCTGATATGCATAACGCACAGTATGTGCAATGCAACAGAAAAGAGCAGAGCATTGCAGCTGGAGCTGAGAACCAGCATATACACACAATCTGCAATGCAACAGATAGGAGCAGAGCATTGCAGCTGGAGCTGAGCATGCGGGAAGGCAAACAGCAAGTGCAGCAGAGCACTGCAATCAGTGCGAGTACAGCTGCAGCAGCACCACCCAACAGCTGCACCAAGGGTTGCATTTGCATTAAAGGGAATCTTAAGCTTGCTATTGCAGAAATGCATCCTCTGGGCTTTTTATTAACCAAAGTTGCAGGCAGCTCCTGTGCTTTGAGTTTTCTGAAGTGCCTGAAGAAAGCCTTGCATGGAGTTGCCATTGCTCTCAAATGCTTCTTGCATTTAAAGCCTGGGTAACTTGGGTACGCATGGGTTATTTAGGTCAAAGGAATTCAAAACTGAACCCTCATCCTGCCCTAAGGGTGGGCATCCCACAGCATCCCCCCTTACCTGGATTTGCATCATGGGGCTGTGCTGGGGATACTCCAGGGCCATCCTGCTTCTCCCCATCCTCTGGTATCCCACCTTGATCCATCTGTGCTCCCCTCTCAACCCCATCCCATAGGATGTCCTGGATGAGGAAGGACGTCCGAGGTCTGGAAGAGGTCTGCTGGGGGCTGCTGGAAGCTCTGTGCCCCCCAGGGCTCAGCACCCCAGTGCTCATCCTCCTTCTCCTCCTCTTCTTCCTGCTGCCCGCAGGCTCAGTGCCTCCCCACCCTCCAGCTCAGCATTTATTGGGCCCATGGCCAAACCTCCAGGGCCTGATTGGAGACTGGGATGTGTCTACGCCCTTTGCTGGTGTCCCAGCTCCGCAGGATTTCTGCTCAAGCACAGCAAAAAATCCCTTCTGCTGCCTTGCTCAGGACGTCCATCCCCACTGAACCCTGTTGGGATAACCCCATGGCTTATATTCTCCTCTTAATTCTAAGAGCAAGGTGCCTAAAGGGAATTCATCTTTTTGGGGTGAAAGCGAGTTTTGGGGGGGTCAAAAGAGAGTTGTTAGGATATGATGGTGCTGCCTTGGATGGGTGCTGTGGGTGAGCAGAACACTTTTGCATCCCCACCCCAATCCCAGTGGGATGATGCTCCATGTGCTCCACTTCTGGGTGTGGTTTATATCCAGTGCAAACCCTGGAATGCTGGAAAATGGGGAGTGCTGATTGTATATTTTGAGAGTTCCCTTCAAAACCCTTTGGAAAAAAATGGCAAACAATGTATTTTAATCAGCTTTGCAAAGTGGAGGTGCAACAGAGAGATCAAATCGTTGTGCAGGAGGGGGGGGAAATCAACCCAAAACCCCAGGCTGATTCCTCGTGGGTGTGGACCATGACTTGCAGAGCAATGCTGGTGTGAAATAAATATAACGATGGTAATGATTGTAATAATTAAAAAAAAAAAAAAAAAAAAAAAAAAACCAGAGCAAAAAGCTCAAGAATAAAAAGTCAGTAGGTTTGCAGAATATTGTGTCGTGATGTTATGTATTATTATTATTGCATTCTGTTGTTGGGTGGCCCTGTGTGAAGAAGGGAGTTGGACTCATTGAGCTGCATGGGTCCCTTCCAACTTGGGATATTCTATGATGTGATGGTGTGATATTGCAGAATATCATCTTCTCATTTTGGGCTCTTGCACACGTGGACAAAACCTGTGAACCACCCAAAAGTTGGGCAATATCCCACTTTCCAGTGAGACCTTTTATTCCAGTGATGCTCATTGCATTTTCCTGCAGCTGGACCATAAATCCTGGTGATGTTGGAGCTGTTCATGTGCTCAACTCATCTGTCCATAGGTCTGTCCTCATTGCATGGCTCAATTCTGTTTTCCTTTCACTGCTGACTGCAGAGTAACCCATAACAATGGTCCCAAACCAGAGGTTTTGGGTTTGCAGCGACAGGGACCCCCTCATGGCCATTTATTGCATTAAATTTTGGCTGATTTGTGTTTTGTGGGAGAGATCTGCCTCATTTTGCAGCGAGCATTTCTAATTTGGGCAAGAAACAGGAGACGTTCAAAGCAATGTTGGAGGTACCCAACAGAGCAATCCCACAAACACTGGGATTTTAAGCATCTCCTGACCTCAGGCTTTGGGAAAACACTCCAAAGATATACAGGACTATAAATGACTATAAATGAAAGGGGAAAGGTGAGAGAGGGGAAACATATTCCCACCTCTTTTTTTTTTTTTTTTTTTTTTTAATTGCAAATAATAATAATAATCGAGACAAAAATGAACACCTGTGCTGGTAAGTCATTAAGAAATACAGATATCCCAAAAGATGAGAAGAACTCAAAGCCTTAAATAGAGTGTTCATGGAAAGGCAAAGGCACAATGGTGTGCACAGACCCTGTTTCCTTAGGAAGAAGAGCAGCATCCCATCCCTAAGCATCCCACAGGAGCATCCCTATAGGGTGGGATGGGATAGAATCTGTGTTTGTGTCCTAATAAATAAATGTCCCTGGTCCTGAAGTCCCCAGATCTGAAGCACCAGAAATCCCTTTCCTTGGGCTGGTCGGTGGGGATGGAGCACCACATCCTGCTGTCCATTACGGCTCCAGATGCCCCCATCCCTTTCCTGAGCCACATCCCAACTGGTGCTGAGCCCAATCTCATGGTGTGAGCACCCCAGTATATCCCACCCCATAGCTCACCCCATAGGCACCATAGTAGGTGCTATAAGAGTAGGGGCTGACGGTGACCCCATAAGGAGCCAGGTGGGGTTGGGATCCCCCAAAACAAGGCTTGCCATCTCTGACCAGCACGGGAACAGCCACTCTACGTGGTGGCAGTGGGTAGGTGGCCATCTCCAGGGATCTATCCTGCCGCTGCCTCTTGCATTTGTAACGCCGGTTCTGGAACCAGATTTTCACCTGGGTGGATGTGAGCTGGAGCACGTTGGCCAGGTGTTCCCTTTCCAGAGCAGAGAGGTATTTCTGCTGCTTGAATCGCCGCTCCAATTCTGACACCTGAGTTTGGGAGAACAAAACACGGGGTTTGCGCCGCTGCGGTTGCTTGGGGTGGTGGCAGGGCTCAGTTTGCTGCTGGTCTGTCTGCAAGGGCTGGGAGAGCAGATGTTGTCCTGCAGAGGGAAAAGCCCGAAGCAAAGTGAGACCCCAGCATGGTTTTGCTGCCAACAGGGAAATAAATTGGGAACAGGGCCCCAAAAACCCAAAACACAGTGAGACCCCACCCTAGTCCTGCTGCCTCTGAGTTTCCAAAGAGGGAGTCAAATTGAGAGTGGGGCCCCTTGGGATAACTTAAATGAGTTTTTCCTATGCTATTTAGTGGAAAATCAAGAAAAAAATCCATTATTTTTGGGATCTGTTGCATGAATTTTGGGTAATGCCTCATTTCTGTCTCTCTTACCAATGGATGCTGCACCCACGGCAATCACAGAGAGGAACAGGGAACAGGGAACATTGGGTTTGCTGTAGGACAATGTACCCCAAACCTCAAATCCTCTTCCCCACATCTTACCCAAGGGCATGAAAGCACCCACAGGGATGGAAACACCCAGAGGGATGGAATTACCCACACACAGCCTTCACCTCCAGCACCCCAACCATGTGGATCTCTGAATTTAAGCAAAAAGAAGGATCTGGGAATGAAGGAAGAAAACCTCAAAGATCTAAAAGAAAGTGCAATTTAGGTGGTTTGATTGATACTATTATTGCTGTTGTTATTATTGTTATTATTTTGCTGCTCAGTGATTGCTGTGCAGTGATTCCTCGCTGCTGACAAGATGTGCTCAGATCTCTTGGAAACTGTATTATGGTTTGGGGAGATATGGGGAGTCTATGGGCAAATGTGATGCTGCAAGGCTCCGGAGCCCTTCCCTGGATGTTCCCACCCTTCCCATCTCTCTGCCGCCGCATCCCAGTGCCTCCCAGTGCTCGAGCTCCTCTCTTAATGGTTTTCCCGTTAATTCCACTCCGCAGCCGCCGGGCTTTAGGGAAACGCGAGCAAAGCAATCCTTGCCCGATTTAGCCAGAAGGGAAGGAGGGTCCCCATCCGATGCCCCCCTGAGCTCTCAGCCGCCTCCGAACACTACAGGACGGAAGGGGGGGTGGGGAGTCCTTTAGTGCAGTTTTCCTTTTCTCCCCGCGGGGACAATTTAGAGCGCATCGAAATAAAGCGTTGTGTCAGCACGAACCGCTCCGAATTGGGATTGTTAGGCAGCATCAGCCCCAGCGCTGCCCATCCGGGGGGGTTCGGGTAGATCTGGGCATGCGGGGGTCCGGGGGCGACGCTGCAGTGGGGGAACGGGGCAGGGAGAGGGAAGAAAAGGGTGCTTACGGCCCCCCAAGGGAAAGGGATGGAGATGCGATGGAGATGGGGCTGCTTTGTGCCCCCTCCCCGTGCGGATGGTGCGTGGGGTGGAAAAAGCCCTGAAAGAAAACCCGAAAGAAAAGGGAAGGGAGAATAAAGGGAGCAAAAAGGAAAAAGAGGGAGGAAAAAAAAAAAGAGAGAGAGAGAGAGAGAGGGAGAAAGGAAGGGAGGGGAGGAAATGAAAAGGGAGGGGAAAGAAGGAGAAAAAAGGAGAAAAAAGGGGAAAAAAAAGGTTAAAAGGAAGGGGAAAAAAGAAAAGAAGGTAAAAAAGAAGGGAAAAAAAAAATCGAGGGGGAAAAAAAAAGTAGAAAGGCAGAAAACGCCGTTATCTCCCACCGGCAGCACCGAGCGGTGCCGCCTCGTCGGGGCTGAGGTTCCGCTGCCTCAGTTTGTCCGCTCCGGCGGTCCGGGGGGCTTCGGGGGTCCCGCGGCTTCCACTCACCCGACGGCGGTTCCTCCTCCCCGGAGGGGCTGCGGCGGACCCCGGGGGCTCCGGGAGCGCTGCTCTGCTCCAGGCTGAGGATATCCTCGACGGAGAAAGGGGTGGGCAGCATCCTCCGGGGAGGGGATCGGTGTGAGCTCCCTGCCTCTGCCTGTTGCTGCGGCTCTACCTGGGGGTCCCGAGGCCGGGGGTTGTTAAGGGAGGGCGGGTCGAACCCTTGGGGGGGGGTCAGGATGATCTACCCTAAGCTGGGCCCCCCCTATAGCCCCTTTTTACACCCCCCACTCAGCTGGGTGGGAAGGGAAGGAGCCGGCCCCCTTCCCCTCTGTATTTCCAAAACAAGGGGAAGCGAGGAGGAGGCAGAGCTGCAATAAAACAAATCGAGGCGATTTGAGCTCCATTAAGGTCACATTAGCGAGTGGCTCGGGGAGATAAGGGCTGATAAGGCGGCGGGGCGCAGACCACCTCGATCCTGCTTTCAGGGAGGGGGATGCTGTGTGAGCCTCAACCGCTGCCAAATTCCCATGCACAGCCCCAGTGCCTCCCAGCCCATTCCAGTGCTGCCCCAATGGGACTGGACTGGCAGCCCTGCAAGGGGTTCAATACGAGCAGCCCCACTGTGGGGAGCGAGGCCAAACCCTGCCCCATGTGGCAATGGGGTGATGCTGGGCCTTATCTGGGCGTCCGACTCTTTCAATTAAAATTCCTGGGGCTGGTGTTTGCTGATAGCCCTGACAGAGAGGGTGGCTGGGTTGGGCTGGTATCTCCCACACCCAAACCCGACTGTTTGGAGGGGCTGAACAAAGAACAGCCCCAGTGCAGGGCTGGAATATGAGGGAAAATAAATGTAGTGGGCTGGGGAGAGAGAGATGGCACGGGTTTGTCCTCAGCTCTGTGTAACACATGGGATGTTCCATCCCTTATTCAGAGCCTGGCATGCATCCATCATTGTGGGACAGCCCCACCACTGCTCTATTTCCCAGTGCTTTGGAAAGGTTTGGACTGGATCTATTGGGGCTTGCCTTCTTGTGAGGATTTGGTATTGATAAGCACTGGGAAATACCTGGAAATGCTTTTCCCTCTTTTTTGTTCGCCTGCATCCCAAGTGTTGCAGTCCATTTCAGAGAATCACAGAATCATTAAGGTTAGAAAGACCACTAAGATCATCCAGTCCAACCATCGACCCATGCCTACAAGCACTCTAAATCATTTAAACCAATTGAATCTCCTCTTGCTGGGGGCATCCCTGGATTGTCCTACCCACGGTACCCACAGGCCAAGTTTGCTGCTGCCCCATCCCCTTTAACCCGAGGAACCTCAGCCCCGCTGAGCTCATTGCCACGTCTAAATGGGACCCAAAGAACAGCACCAGGCAGAGCAAACAGGCAGTAACATTACACCTTGCCTTGTTGATGGCAGGAGGCAGCCGGCGCCAAGGTAAAATGCTTGGCTGAGATCAAGACGAGCAGGAAGGAATTGGGGTGAGAGCCTTTATCCGCCCCTAACGGCACCCAGCAGAGATTGATGGCACTTGGCTGGATGTGCTCTCAGGGCTGCTGGCCTGGGGGAGAAAAAAGGAAAACGGAGCTTATTGCAGGGCAGGATCCCTGCTCCTCATCCCATTCCATGCTGAATGGGCTAATTTTATTGCATCCACTCAGGGATATTGATATTGCCTCTTGTTTTAACTAGGTTAAGTGAAAGCAGGAGGAGGATCCTTCTGGCTCATCTGTACTGGGCTCCTATGGAGGTTGCTCATGTGGTTTCTGCTTTCTGGTGTTATCACCCGGCTCATCGAGGTGCTGTTGTGCTGCTGGAGCCTCTGAGGCTCTGGAAATGAGGCTCTGGAATGAGGCAGGAGGGTCTGCGCTCAGAGCAACGTGGGGATGAAACTGCAGAAGGCTTTCGGTGGGCTGAAACCACAGCTGGGCAGCGCCGGGTGGTGAAATGTGGGCAGGAGGGGTGCAGGGCTGAGTGCCCTCTATTTATCTCCTTCCCTCCCCCCAATTTTAGCCAAGTTGCTGAGCCAAACCAGAGCTTCTCTGCTGCTCCACGGTGCCATCACTCAGCGGCTGCGGGGCTGCTTCTCATCACCACCCTTTATCTATTCCTTCTGGATTTTGTGTGGGGGGGGTGAACCTGTTGAAATCAGCGCGATTACGCAGACGGATGAGATCCCAGAGCCGAGGAGCGGCGTTGCCCGAACTTTTGGGCAGCAGTGCCCTCTGCTTGGCCGCTGGAGAGATGCAGCTCCAGCCCTGCGAGAGCTCAACGCTGAGCAGCGAAGGGAGAGGGGAGCAAAAATCCCTCCCACCCCCCCTCGGTGCTCCTTTCCCCATAGGAAATGAGGCTGGGGGTTTGGGAATCACTGAGCCGCACTCAGGAGATAAAAGCACTGATTGCTGCTGGACAGCAGCGAGTTCTATTTCAATGGGAGGTTTTGGTGTTAGCATGAATAATTCGGTGTGCTGCCGGATGGAAAGAGTTCAAACTCTCCAAAAATGACATTTTCAGTTCTTGGGAGATGAGCGGAGGGCAGAGCTTTCTCATCTTTGCTTTTGCTGTGATTAAACCCAGTTCCCGAGGACGCTTGCAGTGCAATGCAATGCAATGCAAGGAGGAAAGGAGGGATGGGAGCTGCAGGAGGCAGTGCTGGGTGCGAGCGGTGCTGCTTGTTGCAGGCGGCCTTCAGTCGGCAGATGGCACAAGAGCTGTGGTGGAGCGAGTGCGGCAGCTCGGGGAGAGCCTGATGCAAAGGGGAAAAAAAATAGGGAAAAATGGGGGAAAAAAGGGGAAAAAATTGGGGAAAATAGGGAAAAGGGGAAAAAGAAAGGGAAGAAATGGGGAAAAATAGGGAAAATGGGGAAATAATAGGAAAAAATGGGAGGAGATAGGGGAAATGGGAAAAGATGAGGAAAGGGGGAAAAATGGGGAAAATGGGGAAAAGGGGGGAAAAATGGGGGAAATGGGGAAAAAAAGGGGAAAAACTGGGAAAAATGGGGGAACAATATGGGGAAATGGGAGAAGATGGGGAAAGTGGGAAAAAATGGGAAAAAAAATGTGCACTTCCCCACAACTTGCTAGAATTCAGCTGGGATGCTGGGATGATCTCCATCCATTACTTATCCATGATACAAAACCTCTCAATTGATCTCCTTGAGACTGAAATCTCTGCATCCTCACTTATAAACCTATGGTACAGATTTACCCCAGTTGTCCCCTTGCATTCCCGTTGCTCCCAGTGCTGTGGTTGGCAAACATTGAGTGTTGCACAAGTGTTTGTTTCTGGGGTTTGCTCTCTGCATTGGGACAACCGGGAGGTTCATCACATGTGTTTGGTTCGTGGGGCGTTTTGTTTTTTCCCCTTTTGGTAACTGGAGATATTTATTTAAATCCAGAAGAGAGCATTTGGGTGCTGAGCCAAAAGGCAACTAAACGAAGAATTGCTTAATTCTCTCTCTGATGTCATCCGCGGAGCCTCCAGTAATGACAACACTGAAGTGAAACTCCACTTGGTGTAATTCACAGGGCAGAGGGAAATGCATCATGCATTATCAGCTACTACATGTCAGAGATTTCCTCTTTGTCGCCCTACCCACCCTTAAAGCACACAAAGTGGCTGTGAGCAACTTCCTACGGCGCTGGGAATGGGTGAATCCCTGCAAAGCGGCTGCGCGGTGCTCTCTCCCTCGTGGCATCCTCCTTGTGATCCCTTCTTAATTGTTCTAATGGTGATTAACAGCTCCACCGTCACCTGTGCCTCCTTCCTCTCCCTGGCACAAAGGCTGCCAAAAGGAAGATTCTCCTTATGAGCACGAGCGTGTGCACTGTGCACGTTGGAAGCTCCTCCATATGGGACCTCTGGAAGCAGAGGGCCAGGGATGCTGCAGATCCTTTCGAGTGATGCTTCCCACAGCAGTTTCACTGCGTTTAATTTTGCTTTTCCCATTTCTGTGGTCCCGGGGAAAGCAGTGGGGCCAGGTTATGGGATGGATCTTTCAATGCCTCACAGATTTCCCTCCCCTCCCCCCCCCCCCCCCAAAAAAAAAAACCAAACCCACAACCCACTGGGCAAACTTCTGAGGGCTCAGCTCGCTTAAAAGACTTTTAAAAATATGACCAAAAGTTTCTTTACATTATTTAAAAGCCTCTTTAAAGAGCAGCTGCCTCCTATTAATACCTCTTGGGCCAATAATCTGTGCTCAGATCTATCTTTAGAGCTCTGCCAGCATTAATGGGGGCTGGAGGTGCAGCTGAATACACAGCAGAGGGAGGAAAAGCAAAGAGAACCATGGTTTTTGGGGTCGGTTTGGAGAAATCAGCCCCTGGGTTGCACAAGGAACCCCTGAGAGTAAAGGTGAACTATGGTTGCCACAACTTCCTCTCCTTTCCCAAGATGGGTTTTTGGCAGGGAGAACACTGAGGTAGCAGGGCAATGCTCAAATCCCAAACTTCTTGAGATCTCATCAATAATTGTCTTAACACCAAATTTCAGCAGAGCTGGAGGGCCAAAATGCTTTGCAAGGAGAGAGCAGAGGCTGAGCCCATCACCCAACAACCATCACCCACTGCCCATCACCCATCACCCATCACCCATCACCCATCACCCATCACCCATCACCTTATTTTCTTTCCTTCAATTCCTTAAATGAGAGCCTTCTTTGGCTTGGCTTGGTTACCCTCATCCCAAGGGCAAATTTCGGGATTTAGGGAGCTCAGATCTCAGCTGGGCTTTGCAGTGCAGGAGGTGGCAAGGAATTGTCCCATGTCTCCCAGTGCTGATTTGCACAGCTCATGGACATTCCTCTGTCCGATGGCTTCTCAGCATGGAAAGAGCTCATTACCGTGTTAAAACAGCATCCACAAACTGTATGACTAGCAGCCAAACACATCTAGGGGTGCATGCTAATTTAGAAAACCATGGCATTATTCATCCCTTCGTATCGTGCCCATCAGGGATGCTGGAAAAGCTCAGGCACGTCACGCCAGGTCCCAGCTTTGCCTCCAATGCCTGCTGGAAATACAAGATACAAGAAAGATTTTTCTTCTCTCTAGATGGCAAACAATACAATTTTCCAGCAGTATGAATACAGAGAGCTATTTGCTATGCTCATGGCAGAGGAAACATTTCAATGGAAGACCTTACAGATGAGCCAGGTGCCAACACACGCAGCATTTCCGTGGCATGATAGTGCTTGGCAGAGATATTTGGGAGATGCTGGCCCTTGGCAATGCCATTGTGAGCAAATAGGACTGGGGTGGTCATTGCAGTTGGCCCTGGCCAATGGGGTTTTGCTCTTTTAGTCTTGCTGGATACCTGTAGGCTGAGAATTTGCTTTTATCAAGGGGGACACTGGGAAAAGTCTGGTGTATCTGTGGAAAATTCCTCTGGGTGCTGCCCTTAACCAAAGCGTTGATGGTCTTTGAGCAAAAGGTCTCTTGTATTTGACCCCGATTAGTGCTTAATGATGGTGCAAGATTCAGGCTCCCAAGACAGAGTCTGGCTGCACAATGCTGGGAGCAGAGCAGAACACCTTTCCACGCCAAAGCAAAAAACCAACATTCTCCTTCTGGTAATCTCATTTTTTCAGCCAGCCCGTACCACTCCCCATCCTTAAGGGAAGTTTGCTCCTTGACCTGGGAATCCAGCTGTGCATCCTCAGGGGTGGGTCTGCCCTCAGCTTTTTCCTCTGATGCCATGATAAAATTTCTGCTCTCTGTCCATCAGAGGGGCTGCAAGTGTGCCTGGCCCCAGTGACGAAGAGGAAAGGGCTCGTGCGTCGTCGGGATGCTCCTGACTCACCGATGGCAGCTCCACCTACATGGTCACACATTTTCCCATAGGGATTTGCAGTGCTGAGCAAAGAACCACTGCTCGTCATCGGTCCCTCTTCCTGAGAACAGTGCCTCTGCTCAAAGGAAGGAAAGATTTCCCCCCTTGGACAGGAAAGATCCACAGCTTCATGGCAGGATACGGCGGGCTGAAGGGGGAAGGAAGGGGTTTTCTGTGTGAAAGCAAAGAGAATGTGACAAATCTGAGCTGAAATTGTGGCATTTTTGGTCTGCGGTAGAGGTTGGTGGGCAGGTGCATGGGGTCAACCTCAAGTATGGACCTTGGCATGGGAGCAGTGAGTGAGGACATGGGAGGAGGGATAAACTCCATAAAACAGCTGAATTCCTCTCTTTGTGCCCAATAATTGATCTTTTAAAATAGTTATTTTGGGGTCCTTCGATGCAAGGCCATGCTCTACCCTGTGGCTGTAGGGATATATACTAGGTATATAAGGATATTTCCTATGTATAGGAAAGGATACAGAAGACCTCATCTTGGTCATTAGCCACAAAACCTGATTTGCCACAAATATGAACTCAAAGCCCACAGATATCACATTCTCATCAAAATCATAGCCAGAGAACATAAGTGAGGCTGAGAAGCACATGCAGAGCTTTAAGCAAACACTGCCATATTTTGAAAAAAAAAAAAAATACATATACATATAATCATACCAGGTTTTATTATCAGCCCAGAAATAAGAATAAATAGTCATTTGGTCTGCTTAAGTTCCCCAGCAGAGAGGAAAATGGTGTTGGGCTGATGGCTTCATGGAGCCCTGAGCCAAGGATCGTGTCCAGAGAGGAGCAGTGATTTTGTTCTGTAGCAAAAACAATTAAGCTCCAAGCCTTGAGATGAAACAAAGCCATAAAGGGAACTCATAGGAACCAACAGGATTTTTCTCCTGTCTTCCATAAAATGGGGTTTTGCTTTTAAATAACCATTGTGAACAGCTGTTTTTGTGCCCTGAGCTGCAGCATCCATCCCATAGAGGTGTCCCCATAGCCTGGCTCCTCACCCAGGCTACACTGGCATCTCAATCTGCCAAAAAAATGAGAGCCAAAGGGGAGTGAAATGAGAAAAAAATTCCCATCTGTGTGAAAATAATTACATCTCCCCCATGAGCTCATTCTGGTTTTACGAGTTTTTCCAGCTGTGGGCTTGAATACAACGCCTGTGCCTATCTCAGGTATTTTCTGCCTCAGGTTCTTGAACTTGCAGCACAGATCCCTCTGAATTGTGGAGATAAATGGGGTTCACACCAACATTATCCCTCATGGCAAAGGTAGCGTTTTCAAGGAAGATGCCAGCATTGGAAAATAGAAATCTGTGGGTTGTCAGCACAGTGAGGAAGAGGTGTCTTGGTGGAAAATGCTGATATAGTGAAGTAAAGTAATTTGTGTGAACAGCTTATCCTGCTGGATATCTCCATCCATGAGTTAGAAGTGCTGTGTGTCCCTCCCTCCAACCACACCAGCGAAAGAGCGGGATCCCAAGGGGATGTAATCCCCCAAACCCATCCCCAACACTTTGGCACTGAAATACCTTAAAATATCGATTGGATTTCTATAGCTCAGCTGTGAGTTCCCTCCGTTTAACCTGCAAAGCCTGCATCCATTTGCTTTTTTCTGCCTTTTCCTTCTTCATCTAACCTTGCACGATGGGAACAACCAGTGCAGCTCAATTTGTTTGAACTTTGGTTATATTTTTAGCATCCTACTTCTTTCATATTCCCAGTCGTACCGGCTGAATCACGATGGCAAAGACAATGTCCTTTATTATATTGTGGAAGGGTGTTTTTTTTTTTTTCTTTTTTTTCTGCTCTTTATTTTTCTAAGTTCACAGGAGGCAGGAAGTTCCCAAATTTCACTCCCAGCTGCTTCATACGGTGTCACTCCAAGTGCCAAAGATCACACTCCTTCTCCTCTGCTCCCAGTCTTTCTTTCTCTCCCCTTTCTCAGAACAGCAAAGCAGGAAGGGTGAGGGCCAGGAAAATCTGAAATGATTTTCCCCTTGTTTTGTAACGAAACTTAAAAAACAACAACGAAAAAGAAAAGGGACAAGACAAGAACATCAGTCAATCATGTACCTTGGGCCTGGGCCAAATCAAATTAACTCCTGGGCAGTTTGTTCCATGTGAAGATGACAACAGGACTTCCATGTGCTGCGCTCGCCATCGTTGCGCTGAGATTTCCTCTCCTAGGATCCATTTCTGTGCAGAATTTCCACCACGGTGATGACTTGGATCAGACTCCTGTTGTTGGCAGCTCTTAAAATCAAAGCTCTCGTTATTAGCACTGGTCAAAACACATCTTTTTTTTTTTTTTAGTAACTGGTGAGAAACAGTTGCATTTCAGAAATATTGCTGCAGTTGGGGATAACAAGGTAGAAATGTCCCATGAAATGAAATTTTCAATAGTAATAATGATGATAATAATAGTAATAATAATTACAAAACTTCAAAAAGTTTGATTAGCTCCTTTATTCTTTAGAAGAACTTCACTTGACTCATGCTGCCCGCTCTATACACTGTGTGAATGTACTGTAGACATTTTTTACCTATAGGATATGTAATCCCACCAAGAAGCCAATCTCAAATTGAGGAGAAGAAAGAAAAATTGGTGTCACAGTGCTGCTTTTCTTGTGGAAAACAGAGCATTGTGCTGAGAGCCCATGCGTAACTCACCTCTTCCATTTGGGGCTGCAGATCAGCACTGATGACGTCGTGCCCTCATTGCCTGCTTGAAGTCTTCCTGCCTTGAGGGGCAATTATTGCAATAAAAGGGACTTTCAAGCAGAATTTGTTGGATAGGGTGACCCCATCCATTCAGGTGAGGTGCTCTATCCCTGTAAAATCCCAGATCTCTAGGAACAATTTTATTTTACGGATGTGGTTTGTGAATGAGAAAGCCATAGGGCTGAAATTTATGAACACTGCATAGGAATAGTACTCAGTATTGGACAGAAATTACTTATAATGGATATTAATTACAAAATAGCTGTGAAACTCAGCTTCTGAGCGTAGCATCTGTACTACTCCCAAAGCTCTACTCTTGCAAGAGCAGAAATGGGAATTTTCTTTTTGGAAACATATAATTCACTGTTTATCTGCAATTTCTTTTGGTCAGTTCAAATTGAATGCTGCTTCCTTTGTTGCTTTGGCTCCTAGAAAATGGAGTGGGTGGGTTCATTACTCAGTAGGTGCATGTGCTCAGAAAGTGATTTGGGGATTACTACTTAAACCAAATGTCAGATAGAATCATTCAGGTTGGAAAAGACCTCTATGATCAAGTCCAACCATCAACCCCCACCACCATGTCCACTAAATCATGTCCCTAAGATGGTGACACCCATCTCCATGCCCTCTTGGCTGTCTGAGACAACCAAATGGCACTTGGACAGCTAGGTGCAATGGTGTGCTTGTTGGGCATGACTATGATCACAATGAGGTTCAATGAAAGAGCCAGACACAGAAAAACTCCTTAAATTTGACATTTTATTTCATTGCAGAAGAAAATCCAACATAGGCCTTATTATGTTATGCATCTTCAATTATAAAAATAAGCAAAGAAAATAACTTGCATCTTTCTCATTACTATGATATGTTTCAAATAACCTTTATATGAACACACTGAGCTTTAAAAATGTAATTTAAACAATAAATAATGACATATACCAGATATGCTCACTGTTTATTCCAGTACTCAGCAAAAAAAAAAAAAAAAAACAAAAAAAAAACAACCAAAACTCTCTCCCCCTTCTAATTATCTTTAAATTATAAATACATAATGCAAATTTATAATGGCACAAAACATCTAAAGTGCAAACAAATCACAATGAGAATCATGCAAACATTTCTAGATAAGCCCCTCCCCGCCTCCGAGAGAAATCATTTCTGCAGTGAACGCAAGATTAAAAAAATAAAGCATCAGAGATTAAATAAAGTGTGAAATAGCTGGACTTACTGTTGAGAATCATTCCCCATCTCCAGGGGGATTTCTCTCACCTAATTCAGACCATACCCATGGGGCACCATTCCCAGTCGATGGGAAGTGCCACCATGTCCCCCTCTGCTGATAAGGGAGAGTTTAAGTGACCAGCTTAGGCTAAAAGTTTGGCAAGGTGAACCCCAAGTCTTTGGATTTTACAGCTCTGTGCTTGCAGCTTCCTCACTGAACCATTAATGTTGGAAAGACCACTAAGACCACCTAGTCCAACCACCAACCCATGCCCGTGACCTCGTGACAAAGTCAAACAAGCTTAGGTTTTCACTGAAAAAAAAGAAAAGTGAGGAGAACCCGAAAAGATAGGGTTTGGGCTCCTGCTCCCCAGCCTTAAGTCAACTTCGTAAAGCTTTGGGTTTTCACAGAAGTGCTGCACAAAGCACCAGAGAAGCCAATTGCCACCAGAGCACCTAGACGAGCTCATTGAGCTCTACTGGCATCAGCACATGGGGAAATCAGCTGGGAGCTGCTTTCTATTGCCTAGAGCCATCCTGTTGGGACACTCCAACCAAATGATATCCTTTTGGAGCAACTGCCCCCCCCAGAATACATGCACTCAATGCACAACCCCAGCAGATCTCCCAGTTTTGGTGCAATGCTGCACAGCGCACAGCCCCAGGGCTAGATCTTCAGCAAAAGTCAAACTTTCAGGGTCATGATGTTCAAAGGGACTTTGGTTTTCACCTTGCAAAACTTTATGGTGTCGGACTCTATATACACCTGACTTTAAGAACGAGCAATATTGCATCTTGTTTGTCCTGGACTGCACGATTCTGAGTACTCAAAAACAAAACAAAACGAAAACCCCAACCCTCTACCGTCAGCAACATTTTTTGCTGCTTACAATTTCATGACAGCACTTTTTGGGCTACATTTAATGAAGACAGCAGTATGAGAAATGCTGCCACTGCATCTGGTTTCAATATATTAGCAGCAAGTTATTGTTTTAAAGGCTTTGTGGTTTAAAAAAAAAAACAAAAAACAAAAAAAAAGAGGAAAAGAAAAAAAGAAAAAAAAGAGTTATATTGCTTTAGATTTCGAAAAGAAAAAAAATAGATACCTCCTTTATTAGCTCTCTAACTAGTAGAGCAAGAGTCATCCACGCCGCAGACAGGCTCCAGCGGGACAGATTTTGGAGCTGGCCGTGCTGATCGCGTGCCACAAAGGGCTACTGTGCAGAGAGCGGCGTCGGGGGAAGGCCCCCATCTGCGGCCGTGGGACCGGCCCTGGTCCTGTTCGCGGAGGCTGCGGGAGAGATGGGTGGGAGGAAAGGCAGGTCTGAGAGCTTCATGCATGCGCCTTGCTTTGCTGCAGGAGCTTGTGGGATTTTTTCTCTAGGTTTCTTTTCCTGCCTTTCCCCAGAAATGGCCTTTCTACGGGAAGTTTTGCCTTTGGGATCCCAAAGAACCGCCTGGCGTTCCCCCCAGCAGCTCTCCAGCAGCCTTGGGTACAGCTATGGCCACTCTGAGCTCATTTTGCTTTTCTCTTCCCCATTTCACCTACGAAGAGAGGTTTGTTTCTGGCCAAACGTTTTCTCTCTTCTGTTATAAAAAGGCCACAGAGTAGAAGGTGAACTCTCGAATATGACAGAGATACTATTTCCAGGAAAAAAAAAGAATAGCTAACTTACAAAACTAAGTTTATG
Source organism: Meleagris gallopavo (assembly GCF_905368555.1). Classification (NCBI taxonomy): domain Eukaryota; kingdom Metazoa; phylum Chordata; class Aves; order Galliformes; family Phasianidae; genus Meleagris; species Meleagris gallopavo. The sequence goes on along the minus strand of NC_139427.1, from coordinate 1,105,054 downwards.
CAATAAAGTTATTATATTCTGCTCCTGTCAAGCAGACTCTCATGGAATTTATGTACAGTACATGACAGATTTTAAAACTATTTATACCACAGTTAGAGCAAGACCTTTAATACTCTTGTCTTAAGACAGGGTTTGTTTTTGTTAACTTCTCTTAAAGCTTTAGACAGTTAAATACAGTACATAGATGTTAGCTTTTAAATACAATGCAATATTATGTAACCTTCTGACTAGCTTTAACCATAGACTGGCACCGCTTTTAATCATTTCCGTAGTACAAAATGTTCCTTTCCTGATTTGCTGTGTGCTGGGGAAGGGGGGGTCACTTGGGCTCATTTTGCACTCTGGTGCCAGGTCATGGTGATGAGAATCACCCACAGCTAGTGAGTTTGGTAAATCAACCCATGGGTTCGTAAACCAACGGGTTAAAGGAGCTGTGTTGGAAGAATTAGGACTGCATGACGCTAAGAGACCAGGAATATGACATTCATATTCGTCCATGGCCAGCACAGATTCATAACACGAATTCCACTGACATCATTAGGATGTGCAATAGTTGTTAGTGCATCTATCGTCGCCTACCAGCTTGCTACGAGCGAGAATCGGCGATTCTCCTGGGTGCCAAATCTTCAGACCTCAATGGTGTTAGTGCTACAGTACTTTAGGGTTTGGTGTCTGAAGGCCTGACTGCTGCACGGTTCTACTAGAGACTAGGATCGTTTGGGATCACTTTTTGTGGGGAAGAAAAGAGGGATGGAGACATTTTGACGGCGGGAAAGCTGAGACACTGAACACAGACCCATGCAAAAGTTGGTTGGAGAGGAATAGAAAATATTAACGACTAAATCTAAAACCAGTTCCTAGTTGTTATTAAAACTAGCTACAGTACACTTGGTTTGGGTGCATTACTCTTCTAGAAGAGAGACTTCAGCTTTGGTAGTGCTTAGCATCCCTTACACCCATCGCGCGGCCGAGGCGTTACGCGCTTTCGGCAGAGCTGCGCTTGGCGTGGGCTGGGCTGGACCCCTCACCTCGGAGGTTCCTGAAGTAGAGTTTGAGCTTCTGCGGCTCGGTGATGCGTCTCCTGGCGAAGTCCGTGCGCGGGTGGCCCTGGGCGCAGTGGTCTGTTTGCAGCAGGTGGAAGAGGCTCGCCATGTTGGGCCCGATCTTCTCCATCAAGCTGTCCTTGATGGTGCTCACAGTCTCTTCGTCGCACTCCAGTAAGCTTCTCACCAGCTTGTTGTAATACCTGCAGGACAGACTCCGTTACTCAGTCTCCCGGCGTGACCATAGAAATGAGGGATGAGCTGATCCCAAGCCAACAGCACTGCCCATGCAGCAAGACTACGGAAATCAGAGCTTTAAGTCATTCAGGATATGTTCATAGAAACAGAGGCTGGAATCATAGAATGGCTTGGGATGGAAGGGACAACACGGATCATCAAGTTTCAACCCCCTGCCGCATGCAAGGCTGCCAGTCACCAGATCAAGTGCTGGATCAGGTTGCTGATAACCTGGCCTTAAACACCTCCAGGGACAGGGCATCCACAGCCTCTCTGGACGATCTGTTCCAGCACCCCACTGGAGTGGTTCAGGATGTGTTCATAGAGTCAGAGAGGTTGGAAAAGATGTAAAGAACATAGAATCATAAAAGCTTTTGAGTTGAAAGAGACCCTTAAAGGCCATCTGGTCCAACCCCCCTGCAATGAACAGGGACAGCGGCAGCTCCATCAGAGCTCAGAGCCCTGTCAGCCTGACCTTGGCTGTCTGCAGGGATGGGGCATCCACCCTGAGGAACTAAGTTGGTGTAACTGGCTTAAGCGTGTGTTTTATTCTGCTCAACACCTCAAGCTTCTAAAACTTTAGGAAGAAAAATAATCGCTTCTTTCTAATAGGCAGACACTGCCAGGGTGGCCCTTCCTACAAAGGAATCCATCCCTGTGCTTCCCAGTACCTCTGAGCAGCTCTGGCCCCATCTCCTTTTTTCCTCCCTTCCCTTCCATGCAGAGAAGGACTAGAGGAGGGAGAAGCAGCTCAGCTCAGCTCAGAGCCTGACAGATGTGTGCACTCCCTGGGGACAGATCTTTAGGACATACAACTGCCACTTGCGGTGAGCTGACTGTGCATTAAATCACATGTGGGGGACCTTCTGCTTTCCCCTGTTGCATGCTTGCCTACTGCTGCTATCTCAGCCCAAACACACACGTTCTTTGCAGGAGGAGGGAGCCAGGAAATTGTGCTGATTTGTTTCCCCAGCACTGCTTGAGCCGAGTGGAGCACAGAGCTATGGCAGCACATAGCCCTGCGTGCACCTCATGCATCATTCCCCTGCAGGCAGAAAGTTGGGAAAAGAGGGGCACTCCCATATGTTCTGGGCCACTTCTGCCTGAAAGGACAACGGGGAACTTATTTTAAGCCTTTAAGGTCACTGTGACATTTTTCCACGGGAGCAGAGAAGAGAATAACCTGCAGGAGGAGGAGGGGAAGGAAGAGGGAAATGGGACTTTGCATTCAAGCTCCTTTCCTTGCGCTCAGCTCTGCCCTTTAGAACAGTCAGTGGAAGTCAGGTGAGGTTAAATTTCTCCTGCACTCGAAGTACAAAAAGAGCAGAAGCATGGCAGTACTGTCATTGGATCATGCACAGACGATGGTGAATGCATCTGTGCAAACCATACAGGGCACGAAGAACAGATCCTACCTGCTGCCCAGCGCCATGCAATCACATCAGAGCGCTTTCCACTGCTGGAGCTGCAACCTGGCGGCTGCTGATGCCTCTCTAGGCTGAGAGCAAAGGCAGCAAGGCTTTCCTCTGCCCATGCCATGAGATTAAATCACAGGAAGATGCGATGACCTTTAACTACTTCCTCCTGGCGTCCCAGGCCAAGTGGCACATTCTTATTCTGACGCTATGTTGGGACAGGGGCTGGGAAAGCAGGATGCTTTAGGAGACCTTCATGTAAACTATTAGCTGGGAAATCCTGCTGCTTTTGTTACTCAACATGTCATAATATCCTTTGGCTTCGAGGCGGGCTGGTGGTGGTGGGGGAGGCGTTCCCTCTGCCTGGGGACAGAGCAGCTCTGCGTTAGGCATGGGAGGAACATCCCATACACATGCAGCACCACTGCTGCTCCCTCTATGGTCCTTGTCCCTAAGTCCCCCTTTGCCCCATTGCCCTGCAGCCCTGCTATCCCTGGTGCAAACTGTGCAAAATGCTGCTGCTCTACATCCCAAGCCTCATTTATTTGGGGGAAGAAAGGAGGAGAAGCCACACTGGAGCTCCTGGCTTGGTGGACAATGAGTTCAGTTACCTACCAACTCCCTCCTTGCTGGGGGAATTGCCTTCCCCAGTGTATGATTTTCTGGATATCTACAGTGCAGTTTTCAGTGACGGGTTCATCCTGGACAGAGATGAAACACCTATATATCATCATCCCACCTGTGCTCACATAGGTCTGAAGGCTTAGTATACTTCTTGATGAAGTCAAACAGCCAGCCCAGAGGAGCTCCAGCAGCCAGCCAACGTGTTATATTGCAGCTCGGTCTGTTTGCACTCAAATTCTAAAAGCATATTTACTCAAACTGCTCAAAAAGATCCCTTTTATCCCAATCACAAGACTCAGCACTGATTGTTCCAGGATTTAGAGGAAGAAATCCCTGCCCTTGCAGCGTGACTGCGCAGACTGCAGCAGCTCCCTGAAGCCTCTCTCTGTCCCTTGTCCTTGGAGATGGGGACAGGTCAGGTCTGTGCTCAGATAAAGCACAGAGAGCAGCGTGACGTGGCCATTCCTGCAGGCAGCCCTTGCTAGCAAGGAGGAACAGGGGTGAAACAACCCTAAAAGAGACCATTAGGAACACCAGATTATCTCTAGAATACGCTCTACTGGCTCATGCCACAATAAGGTTATAGAATCTGTTCACTGGTTCCCTTTCAGCCTTCCTAATTCTTCATATCTGGACCTTCATTTGACATCAAGCTCATTTACCAGATGCCAGAAAACCAAAAAAGAAGAGAATAAAGTTGCAATAGGTTGAGTAGCTCTTATGTGCTCAATCTGATGGATGCTATATTAATCATACTGGATTGGTATTGAAAAGGTCTGTTTGCCTTCTGCATTCAATGAAAAGTCTTCTGCATTCAAACCAAAAGAACCAACATTTAAACCAGTTCCAGGCATTGAAGCAATGTATGTCAATGTCAATTTTACAGTTCTCCCCCAGAGATGTTTATAAGTGTATTTACTGAAAACAGAATCAGAAGAATGCTGGTAAAAATTAACAAGGATTTGAAAAGGCACAGCATTACAGAGGCTGAGCTGCATTAGGGCTCATAAGAAGTTAGAAACATGAGGAATCAAACTGACTTTCTCTATGCTTACCATTTTTGTGTTGGATCGCATGATGGGTTGAGTTGGAAGGGACCTCAAAGATCTTAGAACCATAGGATGGGATGGGATGGGATGGAAGGGAGCTTAAAGATTATAGAAACATAGGATGGGATGGGTTGGAAGGGACCCTAAACATTATAGAACCATAGGATGGGATGGGTTGGAAGGGACCTTAAAGACCATCCAGTTCCAAATGGATTTTCATGTTGGATTTTGTGTTGCATTCTGGCCACGTACCGGTTTGAGAACTGATTTGGGAGCTGCACGACCTCTGTGATGGCTTCAGGATTCCGCTTTGCAATGCTGCACATGTCCAGCTTGCTGTAGCACTCCTCCTGCACTTCGGAGATCATTCTTTGGAACGTGGAGCACCTCCGGATGGCGAGGAACACCTTGGACGTGACCCCATTGGCGATGCATTTCAAGCTTTCTTTCACAAAAGCTTTTCCCTGCAAACAGAAGAAAACCCTTAAAATGCAATAGATTTCATAGAAAGGAGTGTAATAACAAACGCTCTGCTATGGCTGGCTGCTATTAATTACCCTTCCTGCAATTGCAGACCTGCTGGAGGCCTCTTACCAAGCATGGCAGGGAGCTGGACCACAAGTGCTCTATTATTGCAGCGTAGTTAGGAGGCAGAACAGCGAGCTCCTGTTCCCTTTAAGCAATGGAAGCATCGGTGTGAGCAGCCCACAGCATTGGGAGTACCAGCACAGGGATGGACCTAATCCTGCCCTCCACTCTGTATACAAGAGGCTGGACGCATGGGAACACATACACTTGGGGATGAAAATGATGGAAAAGAACCTTTGGCAGAACCATAGAGCTGTGATATTCTCCTATTCATCCTGCTGCAGCTCTGGAGGGGCTGATCTGGCCGTGCATTCCCAGACCCAGAGACTTCCAATTCAAACCCCAGCCCCGTGCCAGGTCCCACAGTCAGAAGACTCACTTTGTTCAAAGAACGTTTATATTTCCTCCTGAAGAGGAAACTTCGCTCTCCGCCCCACTCAACGCTCCCTGCCAAGTCCTCACACATAGAGTACAGTATGTGGAAAATGTACTGCAGAAAATAGCCCTGAAGGATGCGCTTGTGGCCAAAACCCAATGCTGTGGGTTCAGAGGAGCGGCCAAGAAGAACTGCAAGAAAGGAAGGGTTAAGCCTGCAGAGAGGTAAGAGAAACGATGGCGTACCATACCTGAGTGTCAAATTTAGCAGCGCTGTAGAGGAAGGACTTGCAGATGTCGTACATTCCATCCGTGTCACACGTGGAGTTCTCCAGGCAGGCAAAGGCCCCACAGCCCACCTGGAGGGCACTGTTCAGGCAGCGAACCACCTCAGCTGCAGAGAGAAGCACAAGGTTAGTGCCCATCACCTATACCAAGTTGTGGGCTGCGTCATGCCCAACTGTTGGCCAGCTGTTCCTTGGGATGAGGAGAGAGGGGACAAAGAGAGGCAAAAGGCTCTGCAAAGCAACAGAAATCATGCAACTGCAAGCTGAGGAATAGAGCCTTCAACTACCAAAACATTCAGCGGGTTATTGTGGATTAAAAGAGAGGTGGGAGCTGTTGGTCTTTGGGTAGATGGAGACTCAGAGGTCCATCCTAATCTAATTCTCATGGTGTGCACCTTAGCATTACTCAGAGCTCCCGTGGACAAGGGAGAAGCAAGGAGAATGGCCCCGTGAAGTCATCCCTAAGGTCATCATGGAATCATACAGTGATTGAGTTGGAAGAGACCTTAGCGATCAGAGAGCCATAGGACTGGTTGGGTTGGAAGGGACCTTAAAGATCATCTACTTCCAATGCCCTGATGTGTTAATTTTCAGTACTACAAAGGACTTGAACAAGGAGCTTGGTGCTAATATGGTACCCAGCAATGCACAAGTGTAGCCAAGAAAGGTTATGCAGCTGAAGATTTGCACAGAGAAGCGACATGTGGGCACAGAAAGTTACGGCAATGGAGATGACCATGCATAATTAACATCTGTGAGGCAGGAGCCGGTCTGTGCAGAGGGATATCCATGTCATCTCATCTTTTTTAGTGCAGATAGTATGCATTTTAACAATGAATCAGCAGTATTGCCACATGATTGCCCCGAAGTTAGAAGGGATTAACCTTTTTTGGTAAACTGAACATCTGTCCCCTTATGTGTCTGTGCAAGGCATATTCATTACTTTCGCAGATCATGTTACCAGACATTCTTTAGGAAGAAATGCAAACCCAGAGTCTCCCATCGAGATCCTAGGTGTGGGAAAAGTGAGGGTTTGCATTTAATGGAAGAGGGCACACCTTACACAGAACTAAGTTGTAGCCTAAAGATGTATCTCATAACTAGGAGAAAATAAAATTAACAAAAATCACCCAATTAACCCCTCCTCACGCTCTGCTCCTGCTTACATGCCTGAAGGGAGAAATATTTGGTAAGATCATCCTCTTCCCAGTTCATAACCTCACAAGTCATTCCCATAATTATGCTTCCACAGGTTCAAATTATAACTTTGCTTTCAGCAGACTTAGTATGCATTAAGCTTTTATTGTTTTAGGCACAGTGCAATAGTGAGACCCTATGTTTCTATAGCAACCAAATACAAAAGGAAATTGAGCAAACACCCTAGTATAATGCTGCAGAGCCTTGCAGATCTAAAATAAGACATCTGTTAATGAGCTCCGAATTAGAGACATAATATCTTTTCAGTATACTTAGAAGAGAGATTTTTAATTTCCATTGTTCAAGACAATGTGTCCAACTTATCTAAGCATCTATAGTGCTCAAAGTGGAGAGACTCCGGTGCTGACTTGCCAGCAATTTTTTTTTTAATCTATTGTAAAAGCAACTTTGCTAAATGTCACAAACGCATTTTTACAGTACCATCTAACTGATAGCAATCAGTTTGTGGAAATAAATGCTGGCGGCGGACAGTTTCTAGGTTACTGCATTCTTCAAAGTCACACATCTCCCCCCTCTCTTAGCAGACAGATGTTTGGCAGAACAATGGTTCAGACAAATTTCCATGGATTTTATCAACTTCCTAAAAAGCAAAGAATTTCACTGCAGGGGAGTTGGACTGGATGACCTTTAAGGGTCCCTTCCAACTCAGGAGATTCTGTGGTTCTATGGATTTAAAGTAGAATTGCGATGGGAGAAGAGAGAGATACATGCAAGCAGAAGGGGAAAAAGTGCACAGAACTCATTTAGTAGATGGGGGAGGAGGAGAGAGAATGAATTACATCCTGCAAGCAGGGCACACACCGGTTTCTGACCCAGCTCTGAATGAAGCTATGCACCAACATCATCCTCAACCAACCCCTTACGTTAATGCTCGCTCCTACCAGTTCATAAGGAAAAGAAAAACCAAAAACAAAATAGAGGAAAAGATAAAATCAGCAGGAGATACATCTGAAACAGTGGAACCCATCGGGGCTGAGGCTCAGAGCCCTCCTTCTGGCTGTTACCTGAGTTCTGGGCTGCAACCCTGGGCTTCCTGGGGCTCACAGAGTCATTCTGTTCAGCTTCGTAGGACGCGGACGCACTGATCACCAGCAGCAGCAGCAAACCAGACTTTAGGAGCATTCTCTGACAAGTTTCCGCTAAGTGTGGCTTTTTGGCTTTTTTTTTTTTTTTTTTTTTTTTTTTTTGGTGTATGTGTTCTTCCACTCCGGCTCGAGCAAAGATGTGGAGCTGGATGGGAATGCAAGGAGCGAGCCCGGGGTTGGGGGACCGCTGCCCTGCAATGCGTGGTGACCCCTCCGGCTGCGCTCAATGGGGGACCGGGAGCAGCGCTGAGGGCTTTTATAGCCGCCCTTATCGGTCCCCCGCGGGCTGCCGAGCCAATCGCGAGGCGTTGGGCAGAGCCAATGGCAGAGTGGACTCATTCAAAGCCCTCCGAAAACTGCAACTTCACAGGAAGAATATTTTCCAGCCCATTAAAAGTACCTGCCAAACAACGAGCATCAAAAAGTTCATCGGTGGGAAAGGGGAAAAGGGAGAGGTGGGGGGGGGGGGGATGGGAGGGCACTTCCCATGGAGGATTGAGCTCAAGGAAATGACAGCGCGGCCCGAAATCTTCCCCCACTCCTAAGAAGTCACCTGCCCTTTAAGGAAAGATATTTTCCCATCTGTTTGCAGTGATCCCGTGGAAAGAAGGAGGGAGGGGGCTCTGGGCAGCCCCATGGCAGATCCGGGTCCATGGGTGTAGGGAACGGCATCGCCCAGTGCTGTGTGCTCACCCCAACCCCACACCCCCCGCGGCTCACGTAGGCACATGCAAATACCCCAAACCCTGCTCCCCGTGCACAGCGCTCCTTATCTCACACAATTATGTTAATAAAATCACGCGTTCAGCTCAGACCTCAACACGATCCTATAGAGCTGCTCCTGCTTCGAAGCGAAAGGATTTTGGGGGGTGTTTGGTGATTTTCCTCCCCCCTCGCTCAAGTCTGTTCTTCTGATTTCATAACGGGAGGAGGCAGCCTGGTGCCTGAGTTAGGCTTCGTTTTAATGGGCACATAATGAGGATTAGCACACGACAGAACTGATTATCCTATAGCAGAGACAATTTAAGGCTCTGAGTATTTAAGGGATGAAGGTATGAGCAGCAGTCAGGCTGAAAAGAAATCCTGAAGGTGCTCGGAGACAGATTTATAGATAAAAAGTCAGAAATTCCATCCACTTTCAGTAAGTGAAGGGATTTGGATACCAGCTATTACTGATCAGAGAAGAGACGAAATGCTCTCATCTCTACAGTGGCAGTGACACAGATCCAACAGATTCCTACACGCATCCATGCACAGAAGTCACATTCAGCTCGGAGGAGCTGGCAAACCTGCCTTGAGTGGAGGTGCAAAAACCCTTTGCCTCATTCATTCATTCAGGTTTATGAGCAGCTCAATGGAAACGCCAATAAGGAAGGAGCAGAAAGGAAAACCCTGGGTTTGACAGCTCTGCTCGTGACAATGGGAGCAATCTGGCTCCAAGCACTGGTGACACTGTTGGTGTCAGCTCCAGTTGGAATAGAAGCAGGAGCGAGGTTGTGCTCCTGCCTTGGGGTCAAAAAAAACAGCTGGGCCAGATGTTCCAAGAGTGCTCCGAAGGCACTGAAACAGAAGGGTTTCAGGTTTCGGCTCAGCGTTGTGACACTGAGCCAATTTCATTAAATTTAAAAAAAAAGGAAAAAAAAAAAAAAAACCAACAAAAACCAGCCCTGCAAAAGCACTGTGGTTTCTCTGTTTAATAGGACCAGTCCAGTTTGCAAGTGAGAATAATCCCATGGGGCTTGATTCTGATTAAATCAAAAGCAACTCTGGCATTGACTTCAATGGGGGATGAATCACCACCCTATCTAAGTCCTATTTGGAGTGGAAGCATTGCGTTTTCCACAAAATTGAATTTCAAATTCAAAGCCCGATTCCTCCACCCCTTCACCCCAAGGTGAACATTCCTCCTGGTCTTTTTTCGGTGTTTTGATCTGAACTGGAGTAGTTTGCAAAGCAAAACAGATACGTATACAAGCACGTATACATCCTGATTGGAGTCCGAGCTACGAAAGAGTTCCTACAGATCCCATAATACCTCCAACACATTTTCTATTCTTCCCCTATCGTTATTCCAGGGCTGATTGACTCCTTTAGGGCTCTACATGCTATAGAGTTTGTACCTGCTGCAGATTTTCAAAACAACCCATTCTGATGATGAACAGCAATAAGAAGAGATGAGACGTAATGGCAGTGAGCTCTACAATACGCAGAAAAACGTGCTCAAATCTCCAACCTATGAAGGCAGCACTTTCCCTACTGCTTTAAGAAAGCTGGAAAACAAATTTGGGAGTGAAGGACCCACACTGAGTTGCTGTAGTAGAAAATTATTTGTGTTCTTTAATACCAGAGTGCATTTGCATTGGTTATTTTGCATACTGAGGGCAATGAGGATCGTAAATCCCCATGAAACTTCCATTTTGCCAATAGGGACTGGCTTCTCTCTTGTACTCTGAGCTCCAAGAAGACCTTGGGACACAAGAAGAGTATTTATTGCGGAATATTTAAATGTGGAATATTTTTTATGGAATATCTATTACGGAAGAACATTTTCCTTAAAAGTCTTCCTTCCTCCTATTAATACGTGGCCCAGATCTGAGAAATGCCACCAGGAGAGAAAAAGCCCCTCAAAATAATAATAAATATTGTAATTACAAAGGTCTGACTCAGCATTTCTAAAGGCTCAGCGTAACCTGCTGGAAGGATTTCCTCCTTCCCCTCCCCTTCAGGATAAATGCTGCCCCAAAGCAGAAGGATTCCTGTTGCAAACCTTTCTTTTCTGCCTGATACATGTAAGGGGGAAAAAAAAAAAAAAAGGCACTGTTAGTCCTGAGCAAAGCAGCCCCTCCGTGCTGCTCCCATTCAAGAGATCCCATTAAATCAAACAGTACTCCCCATTGTACCACCCTTCGCCTATTCCCAAGGTGTTATGATTTTTGTCCAACCTCACAAAGAAACACAAAGGCAGGAGGGAGGGGGTGAGGGGGGGAAGAGCGAAAGACGACGAATAAAAGAGGGGGACCCAAAGCCAATCATCCCCCCTCACCCTCTCCCGCCCCCCCCTTTTGTGCTCAGCTGCCTTTGTGTAACTCGATGCCTGCCCACCTTTCAGCCCCCTCCCCAGCCCGGTCCCATTGCATTCGCTGCGCTCCGGAGGGACGTGAGCAACTGCAGCACCTCGGAGTTATCCACGCTCGGTTGCGTCGGCCCCGCACGTCGGCTGTGAACAGCACAGCGACACTTTGGCACACACGTCCACAGCCACCCCACCCTTTCCTCGCGGCTCGGCCGGCAGCCGGCTCGGTTACGGTGCTCCAGGGGACTGCGGAGCCGCATCGTGCTGCGCTGAGCATGCGTCCTCTGGTTTAGATTGGATTATTAAGAGGGATTTCCCAATGGAGATGGTGATCAAGCACTGCGATGGCCTTCCTAGGGAAGTGGTGGAGTCCCCATCCCTGGAGGTATTTAGGAGATGTGTGTACGTGGCACTAGTGGACATGGTTTAGTGATGAGACTCAATGGGTCTCCAATGAGACTCCGCTCATCAACTCAGTTGAGTCACCATCAATTGGGTTCCCCATATCTTCGGTGGCCAAAATGAGGCAAAAAAAATAACCCATACTGGGCGTTTTTGTGAACAACACAATTCCACAGCACCCAATTTTACTGGGCTTTTTTTCGCCCCATTCTGGCCACCAACCCAAGTTGATGGTTGGAGTCTCACTGGAGACCTATGGAGTCCAACTCAAGTTGATGGTTGGAGTCTCACTGGAGACCTATGGAGTCCAACTCAAGTTGATGGTTGGAGTCTCACTGGAGACCTATGGAGTCCAACTCAAGCTGATGGCTGGAGTCTCTCTGGAGACCTATGGAGTCCAGCTCAAGTTGACGATTGGATGAGACGCTCTGGAAGGTCTTCTCCAAACTCAATGATTCTGTGATTCTGTGCACCGAACCTCATGGGAAAGGAGCAAACTCTGGGCCTTGTCAGCTTGCCAGCTGCCCGTGCACATCTTGCCAGACCAGCTCCTCAACAGGTGCACATTAGGCTAACCGCCGAATTCAATATTCGCCCTTCATCTGCGCCATCCTTCTGATGCGTCACTGCATGCTGTCTGGATGCGATTCCTCGTTGCGGAGTTATAAACCAGGAGTAGCTTCAATTACACGGACAGTATAAAAGCAAAGTAAGGGAGAGGCTAAGCAGAACCTTTTAATCTGCTTAGCCCAAATGAATAACCTCGGCTGCACCGGAGTCAGTGATGTCAGAACTTGTTCCAAGAGGCAGGATGCAAGTTGAGTTACCTGGGTGTCTGCCCCAACAAAGCTGCTGCGATCCGACTCGTTGGCCTTCGCTCCACAAACCTGGCAGCAAGGAGAACAAAAAAAAAAACAAACCTGCTCACAATTTTCCTGCTAAACAAAGGGATTTAATAACACTGGTTTATATGCAAAAAGTCAAAATAGGTTTAATTGGGTCGTGACCGCTGTATGTTTTATGTACAATTGCTTAATGCCCAATGTAAGGTTGCAACTATTGTCTTGTGCTGCATTTGGGTTAATTGTTAAAGCAAGTTAAAGGTGTTCTCATGTTGCTGTACTACATGATTTATTCACTCCACACAATTTGATTTTTTTAATAAAAGCAATTATGTATTTTAGTATATCTCTTCTAGGCTTGTTTTATATCTTGTAAATGCAGTATGTACGATGAAAAGCGATTAATAATAATAACCCAGCATTACTTGTAATCCTATTCTCTAAATCCCAGCTGCCTGTTTCAATGGGATTTTGATGAAGCCCGGATGTGCACTATGCACTAGAAATTAAGAACTTTCAGCACTCAGCAATACCTGGCTGTGATTTGGCCACTGGAAATACCCCTCAATGGGAGGTAAAACCAACCCCGACTGCACTGCAGACAGCTCTCCTCCACTATTACCAAGTGTCCATGGCCACCAGCTTGGAGAGAATTCTGAAACACAGAGTTAGTGCAATCCTGCCAGTCCTTCATGTTCGCTTTCCTCTCTTGAGCCCAAATTCACAATTCATTTAGCTGCAGGAAGAGTTAATCCTAACCCTGATTTGGGGGACCCCCATATCTCCATGCGATCCCCATTCTGCCCCAAAGCTCACCATAGGTCCTTCCCCCTCTCTGCTCCACGGCCTGATGACACCAGCAAATATCCAAATAGTTTCTTGCAAAGGCTTGCCTTAACCAGAAAGAGGATCTCTCATTAAAGCATAAAATTAAACACTTCAGAACAAAGATATTGGCACATTAATATGGAGATTCTGCCTCACCCCCCCTTTCATCAAAATGTATTAGCCCTTCATGTGCAATTTGCATTGGAAAGCGTAGGAGCCACATAGCATTAACAGCTGTGAAATTGGTGTCATTCTTAAAGGTTAAAATAAACCCAGCTATTCTCTAAAGCTGCCAAGCATTTCTTTGCAAGATCTATGGCCAGAGCCTTCATGAATCATGAAATTGCTTTTTCTGCATGATCCTTGGGAAGATCTCTCCCCTGTTTACAGGCAGGCAGGAGCAATCCCTGCTCAGCTTCTTGCAGGTGCCCTCAGCACAAGGTGTGAAATGAGGCAGGCAGGAGTCAGCCAGCAATATACATTTCAATTTGCACAACAGCTTTTTAAAAAATAGGGAAAAAAAAAGAGGAAAAAAAAAAAAGGGGAATGACATGGCAGCATTCTCACTTCGCTCTTGAGAAAGTCTCTTGAAACTTTTCTAGTCAATAGTTACTGGAATTTGTTTTGCAAGAGTGTCATTTTGTAGTTTTTATTGCTGTAACAAGTTACAGATCCTAAAGTTGATATATTAAACACGCTGGTTACCCTACTGACAAGAGCATTTAACATGGGAATCATTCTTTCCCCACGATTTTTTCAGAAGCTAGAAAAGTTATTCTCATGGAAAAACCATTAATTGCTAAGCCCTAAAGAACACAGTAAGAAACGGCTTCTTCAGTAATGGGGAGATGAATGAGTAGAATATAATTCAAAACATATAGAAGCAAATGGGAAAGACCCAATGGGGATTACGGCCCCAATCTCTGTGCCAGGGGCTGACTAGCAGCCAATGCAACCCTAAGGCTGGAGGTCCTTCTGGATTTGGGGCTCATCAGAGCACAGACTGCTGGTTGTTCCTTGTCCCAGATGAAAACCAGGAAGGTTTTCCATATTTTCCCTGAGGTTCCACATGAGCAATAAATTCTGCTCCTTCTAGGGCTGATGAGCTCAGAGACGGTCTCAAAAAAAGACAACCCCTATATCCCCACCCAATGTGAATTCAGTCCCAACGATGCTGTCTCGTTGCCCATGGAGACTTTGAGGGACACGGTTTAGTAGGCATGAGTGATGGTTGGATCTGATGATCTTGGAGGTCTTTTCCAACCTTAATAGTTCTGTGATTCTATGGGAACGTTAGGGATGGGTTGACGGTTGACTTGATGATCTTAATGGCCTTTTCCAGCCTTAATGATTCCAAGGTGTTATGATTCACCATTTAACGCTTGTTAAGCCACCTGGGGGAAAAGGCAGCACCATCCTCCTCTCTCCTCTCAAAACCATGCAGAGAGGATCAGGGCTGCTTTGCCCTCAATTCCCCCAGTGCCATGCAAAGACCTGAGCACAGTGTAACCCCCGTTCACCCAGGAGGTTAAACCCAAGCAGAAACACAGCTTGTTCCCAACTCTGCTCTGCCTGCAGTGCCTACAATCCTCCCCATCTGCTGCTTTGGATGGCAAAACCTGAACACTGCTAAATAAGTAGGGCTGTGAAGAGCTGCGCATTGCCTGGCTGAAGTTCATGGGTTGGCCTCCAAGGGAGATGCTAATGAACTCAGCACTCAAACTGGGCATCGAGAAAGGCTGGGCTATGTCAGAAGTAAGCTGGCTTTGAATCACACAATCATTCGTGTTGGAAAAGAACACTGAGATCATCGAGTCCAACTGTCAACCCATCACCACCATCCCCACAGAATCACAAAATTATTAAGTTTGGAAAAGACCATGAAGATCATCCAGTCCAACCACCAACCCACCATGGGGCATCCCCAGCCCCCTGTCTTCAGCCCTGTGGGCAGGTTCAGTTCCAGCAGTGTTTTATCACTGCACCTCACACCCAGCAAGCAGGAAAAAGAAGCAGAGAGCTCTGAGTAATGCACTGTGGTTTCCAAGCTGATTCCTTTTTTTTTCTTCCCCTCTCTCCCCCATCCTCTTTTTTTGATCAAAACTGAACTTAAAATAGAAGAGGAAAAGGGCTTGCATAAATATCTGACAGCTGCTTGGAGCTTTCTGCAGTCACCAGGAAAGCAGGGAAGAACCTGAATTTTTAGCTTAGTCAGAGAACCTGCTCCAGCCTGGAGAAGGTGCTACCAGGCAGACGGATGAGTCCTGAAAGAAAGTCAGACCTGGGGAGCAGAGCAAATGGGAGGGAAAAGGATAAAGGATGCTCAAGGGCAACGATGGAAAAGATCTGAGGTTTTCCCCTACCTGCAAGGGGAACACGGGTAGTGTCACCTCTACCCATTTCCTAAGGGACCACTTTTATGGCTTCAGTTCACTTTTCCCCCATTGTCCTTCTGCCCAGGGATGCTGAACCATCCTGCAGAGCCCACCCAACAGCACAAAGGCTTCACCCCCAGCCCTTACACAGCACCACAGTGCCAATTTCGGCGTCAAATCAACTCCTGAACCAGAGATGGGAACACAGACATCACTAAATGGGACAATCAATTTGCACAGAAGATAACAGCCCGGACTGCAGCACGTTATCTTCTGAGAGAACAATCCCTTTGTAGTCCTAAATTAAGATTTGTCTTCCAGATTGCTGTTGCATCAGATGGGAACTAAAACCAGAGCAACCACAAATTGATTGTCTTTTCTAATTGTCACTTATCTGGTGTTCAGCCATAGGAATATGCATTTAAAAGCCTTATATGAACTGGGAGTTTGCCCCAGTTCATGCCAGCACATGGAAGAATTTGGCTGGGATTTCTCGTTGACATCTGCCAGCAGAGCAGCAGCTTTGTCCATCACAAACACCTAAAGCTGAGGGTGTTTTTCTGGGAAACGCCACTGTCTTAGCTCAGTTTTAATTCTAAATAGAACAAAGGAGTTCTTTTATCCCTGTGAAAGAGTTGGGAAACTGATACAGGCACTGATACACCAGCAGACGGTGAATATCAAGCAACCAACATCTGAGCTAGAGCATAACACAAACAAATCAGGATGTTGGTCCTGCTCTGCCTGCACTGAATGAGCCACGATAATGCCCACAATCCTCATTTCAAGATGAGCAGAATTTTATCATGCATGTTTTTCATTCCAAACATCCCTATAGGGCTCTACATAAAACAAAAAGCCAAAAAAACCCAGGCAAAAAAAAGCAATACTCCCCCTAAGAATAAAATGAAAACAAAGGAAAATTCCCCAACCACTAAGTTAATAAAAAAACAATGAAGTTCATAAAGCCTGCCGTGATTTTCAAATCCATCCTTGGTAATTTTAGTCTGATTTAACAAGGTGACTTTTCTACAAACACTGCATATGCATGGGCACGTGCACATTTCTGATCATTTTAATTCCCTGTACACTTTCAGCTGTGTATGACGGAGTTCCCCACCACCCCAAATTTGGGGACAGTAAGTTGCAAGCAAAGATAGCTGTTGAAAGACAACCCTACAAACCACTCCAAACCTACGGAACCTGAGCACTCCACGCTGGACAGCAGAGCTCCAGGGGAAACATGGGGGAAAGGAGAGAAGGAAGATGTCAAAAGCCCCAGTTGTGGGAAAAGCTTCCCCAGCAATTAACAATTGCCCACACTACACAAATCTGTGGGAAACCAGGCTTTGTTAATCCCTGTGCTCAAGGAAATATCTCTTCATACCCTGAGGAAGGGGCCTGTTTCCTGCCAGCTGCCTTCCTACCGACGGGACCTGCTGGGTGTCACCACGGCACCATCCAGCCATTCACCAACAGCTCGCTTCAGTTCTAAATATTTAAGACCTGGCTGGACACGTTATACACATAATTTGAAGCTTAATCTCTTGTGACATTGAAGACACGGATGGACAAAGGCTGAGAACACGGAAACCAACCTGTGCTGTTCAGAAAGGTGGGTTAACGACTGGATAGACTTGACCACTTTTATCCTCCTTCTTCCGCCTTTTTGCCAATTTGTTGGTGAAGTCTTACTCTCCGTCCCTCCCAAACATTCCCCATCCTTCACTTCATTGCTTTTGAGCTGGTGGCAATTCTTTGAAATCTCCAATGTTGCAGATAAATGATGCTATGATGTGTGATGGAACTGTCTACAAGATGGGACAGCAATGGGTCTACAGCATCATGGAGTCATAGAAGAAGCTCTCATTAATGCCCAGTCAGCCTCAGATCCAGAGAAGTGCTCTGTGGTGACCAGTGTATCCTACTGAGCAGCTAACCCAAAGAGCTCACCAAATCTTTGAAGAGCTTTTAGCAGTTTTGTAGCAGAAAGCTCCTGACTTCCCAGCTGAGATGGTCTCTTCTTATGGAGAACTCCCAGCGGTGGAGGAGAGCTATTTGCAGGTATTATTTTAAAGGTTTTCAGAGCTATGCTTACCAGATAGCACTAATGAGAGAAAAAGGAGCAATTTGTGAAAATCGCTCAAATCTTTTCCAGAAAGTGCAGGCAAGAAGAAAGGTTTTGCTTTGAAACTAGAGTTCGGGTGGAGTCACCTTCCCTGGAGGTGTTCAAGAACCATGGGGATGTGGCACTGAGGGCCATGGTTAGTGGGCATGGTGGGGATGGGTTGGATGGACTTGTTGATCTTAGGGGTCTTTTCCAACGCTATTAATTCTATGGTTCAATGAAATACCACAGCTGCATCCACGGTAGAAAAGATCTCCTCAAGATTTGCAATGGAGACTAGCTGATTAGCAGCAATTATCAGACAGCTAGGTGTGTTGTGGGTGCAACAGTGTAATACAAGAGCCGATGTCACAGAAACCAAAAATCCCTTCTCTGGGTCAGTTATGCTTTTGGGGCTAAGCCTGGAGCAACAGTGCAGCCCAAAGTAGTGAACAATAGGGGGAAAAAAAATTATGAAGGCAGGAAGCTTTTGAGAATGCTCTAGTTCTAAAAATAGGCTGGAGTTTTGGTTATTTTAGCGTACAATGCCACCAGGCAGCCAGCTCACAGCAAAATCTGCAAACTCATTCCCTTCACACCAGCTCTGCACTTCAGCGTGGCTTCCGGGAATAAAAGTGCAAATTTGGGCAAGGATGCAAAGAATGCAGAGTTGCTCAGCTACTCTGGTTATGAGAAGCAGTGGAAGGCCCTAATACAGGCACAGAATCCCATCTAAATATATAGACAGAAACTGAGAATAGCCTGAGACAGCCCTGCTCCAAAAGCCCACTCTGAGCTCTCGGAAAGCCTCTCTGACTTCTGCAGCTTTGGGTCATGCCCTGTCCATACCGAAGGGCATGTTAAATTGGGTGTACAATAGCCCTTTTCCATCCGACGGGCAGGCAACGCCTCCGGGAACCTATTGACTTTTCAGAGGCAACGAGAATAAAATTACAATTTGGAACCGAAATCGCCGCTGCGACTGTGATGGAGACCAGAGCTATTTAGGGATTAGATTAACACAGAGACTTTATGAAGCATCAGCTGTATGGCCGTGTGAGTGAATCAGCAGGCTGTTAGCCTGGGGACCAACTGTTAATTGAAAAGGGGGGGCGGGGGGGAGAAAGGCTGGAGTTTCATATCTAACAGTTAAATACATTTCAGTCGCTGGTCCAAACTCTTCAAAGGATTTGCCAGACTTGTGCCTGCCTTCCCATCCCCCCGGCGGCCTCAGCTTTCTCATTAAAAAGGCTGAATAGAGCTGCACTTTTTTCTCTTCTTTTCTTCTTTTTTTTTTTTTTAAAAAAAAAACTTTTCTGTCTGAAAAGGCAGCACCAGCTCCAGCATCCAGACAACCCTTCTCCCTCCCCAGATTCATCCGTAGGGTCTTCATCTGCATGGCAGACTGCAAAATGGATTGTTCATCTTTGGATGGGTGGTGCTGCAGTAAAACTTACCCTGAAACCTAGACTGTGTATTAGGAAAAGATTCTGCACTGAAAGAACTGCCCAGGGAGGTGGTGAAGTTGCTGTCCCTGGAGGTGATCAGGAACCATGGAGATGTGGCACTGAGGGACACGGTCAGTGGGGATGGGTTGCGATGGGTTGAGGTTGGAATTGCGGACCTTGGAGATCTTTTCCAACCTTAGTGATTCTATCATTCTATGAGTGGGCATGGTGGGGATGGGTTGGTGATTGGATCTGGTGTTGTTGGAAATCTTTTCCAACTCTAAAGACTCTATGGGCACAGTGATGGGTCAACGTTTAGACTTGGGGCTGTTAGAGCTCATTTCCAATCTTCATGATTCTGTGATTCTATGGATTCCACAGGACGTGGGCACAGGTGTCCTCCTCAGAATTAAAATCTTCACACTGGCATTCGGTGATACCCTGCTGTGTTGGGTGTTCTCCAGGTAACCCACTCCCCAAGCGACCTGTTAGTGTCAGAAAGCAGTTAGCACACTCTTTTTTTGCAGTTAGGGAGAATTTTTCAGCATGGTTATGGTTAGAAACAAGAAGCACCAGAACAGGCTGTGAATTTCTGGGCAGGAGATGCCTTGCATAAAGTTTTTCTTGCAATATATTATGTAGCTGCCTGAAGCCTCTAAGGGTTATATTAGAGCCCTAGACAGTTGTCTGACAAATTCCTGGTAAACAAAGAAGACAAAGCTGGAACTCAAGCTATGTGCAAGTCTATTTATGTTTGTTAGTTGCAAGTTATTTCTTTAGTAAATGATTCCTGTTTAAGAAACATAGAGATTTTTAGTTCAGTGTGCCTGCAGCAGAGTGCCCTTGTATCCTTGCTCAGAAAAAGCAATTGTCATTTCCCAGGTTATGTTGCTCAGATGCAGCTCTTCTCATATATCAGAGGTTTAAAATATGTCTTTGAGAGATCTTATCTGCAATATATATATTTTTCTTAATTAAAGAGGCCTAACCAGAAGTTACTGCACCAAATATACTTCCAGGAAATTGAAAGCACTCATCACTGCAAAGTTAAGCTCTCTGAGAATAACTCACTTTCAACTTAGTTATTACATAAAGGCACTCTGTGATGGACAGTTGCTATTGGGAAATAAACATACATAAGTTATGTGATATGGTAAGCACATGGTTCTGCTGAACATGCAAGAGAATTTGATTTTACCCTATTTGCATTCAAGTGCTGATTCAGTGTGCCTTATTATTTCCAAGGGGATAAATCCAAGCCAAGTTGACCTTAACCACACAGTGGGGAAGACAAGAAATAAAGAGGTCAGCATCTCCAAAAGAGTGGTGATGCATTGGCACAGCTGCCCAGGGAGGTGGTGGAGTCACCGTCCATTGAGGTGGTCAAGAATGGTGGAGATGTGGCACTGAGGGACATGGTTAGTGACACTGAGGTCTTTTCCAACCTCAATGACTCTACGATTCTCCTCTCCCCAGCACTGTTGAATATATTTCGTGAATGAAGTTCCACAAAACCTTTTCCAAGGAGAACTTTCTGTCTATACTCCATGGAGGCGAAAATTGATGCAGAGCTGTGACCAGAACTCAATGAGGATCCGAGCATTCCACTCCATGACTGCTCACCCACTGATCAAAATCCATTCCTAGAGCCACAATCAGAACCCCACAGCCCCACTCCCATGTAATCACTGCATCCCCTTTCTCCCAGCACTCTGCCATCCCAACTTTGTCTCTTCCCCCTCGCCCTCCTGAAAGTGTTGCTCACTGCTCTGTGAAACACCAGCTGCTTCATCCTTATCAACTCCAAAATCATCTTCGGTGACGTTCTAACAAAGCTGTTTGCCTTTGCATCCACGAGCACATAAGATGCAACCCCTCCAGCATGCGCTTTTGTTCAGCCAGCCAATATCTAGGGGGAGAGACAGCTCTTCAGCCTCCCACCCAGAGCGTTGCTGTGGTCCCAGCTTCCACACAACATAACGGCATGAAAGGAGCAGGGAAGCAGCTCTCAAAGGCTCCACGCCTCCTGTGTCAGCAGAGCTGTGGTGAGCCACATGCCACTGCTTCAGTTCAAAGCATCCTCGCCGGGAGGAGGGCCAGCAGCATCCCAAATTGAAACCACGTACTTGATAGTGAGCACCCTCATCAGCTGCATCTCCAGCTTTAAAAGAGGAAGAATACAGGAATCAACCGGGCTCGTTTTTTGGGTAGCTGGGTGAAACCACTTCTCAAGGGCCCCTCTCACAGACGGCCCTGCTTTCCATCAAACTTTGGGATCCGGAAGGTCTGCATCCTTTACTGGATGATGCTCACAGCATGAAAGGTCCTTCTGTGCACGGCTGCACACGTTCTCCTTCTTGGGCAGGGCAGGTTTTGGCAGTCAGGACTATGAGTGGTGCACGTGCTGCTTATTAAAGGCAGAGCGCTTCTCACCTAATCACTTCTAGAAGGTTTAGAAATAAAACATAAAAGCCCTTTTCATTTTTTATCTCAAGTCTTAAGGAAATGTGCCAACAAAGGACAAAACAGAGGTGGGATAACAAACTCTGTTTTATGCAGTATTTCTTAAGGGATCCAAGCAATGCAGATAAACTATACGATCCATTGCCCTCCCCCCTTCAATAGAATGGGGCTGGAGCACATCCTTCATGCAGAAGTGAGATGGGCTTGGAGGAGCTGCATGGCAATATGGGAGGTAGAAACACACCAGCTGTGAATTTGAATGGAGCTGCTTTGCAAGAGAGCAGAACGCTGCTGCTATATTTGGCTAGTCCCTGCGAGATTGTGCGGGAAGGAGCATCTGTTTCATTTGATGCGGTGCCCATTACCCCCGAAATGACAGCATCTTGCAACCAGCCATCACCAAGAGCTGTTCAAGAGGGGCTGACCTGTTGCCAGTCTAAGGGAAGAGACAGGGACTGTAGAGAATGAGGATGGGGATGCTGTTGGCCAAATGGGGATGCTCATATTTGCATCACCACCTGCCTGAGATGGAGGAATGACTGCAAGGCAAAGCAATACAATGCATCACACCCACAAGGCAGGGTGGAAAACACTGAACTGTGCCTTATTCTTCACTGGGACAAAGACATGAGATAATGGCAAAACCTGTTTTTCCATTGGCTTCGTGCTGTGATGAACGTGCGAGCGATACCGTTCCCTGCTCTACCTATTTCATCTTGGGGCAGATCCAAGATGCTGAGTGTCTTTAAATTACAGCGGAGAAGAAAGGAGTAGGCAGCCACCTACAGAAACCTGATAGTCACAAAGCTCTCAACCAGGGCACGCACCAGGGCACGTACCACGTGCACTCAGCTCTCATCCATCCCTGGGGGCACAGGTTTGTCCTTTCTGGTCACCGTGTGGTTGGTTGGTTGGTTTGTTCCTTCAAAACTCATTCAAAACAGTGATGCAGAAACAAGGGGTCAGAGTTTTCCAGAGCATTCAAATTTTAAGTAGCATTGCTTTCAAATGCTTCCTACGTATCCATACTTACTGCAATCACTGCACCACAAAACTGAATTTGATGGAACAATGCCAACACCTGGGAGTCCAGAAGGGAAATATGGGGCTGTTCATAGATATCACAGAATATCCCGAGTTGGGATATAAGCAGCGTGTGCAGAAGGGCTATGCCCTAAAGCACTACAGCCTTGAAGATCCCACAACAAGGAGGCGATGCACTCACCATGGCTGGGGTTGGACATCTCAGTGGGGTTGCACATCTCAGTGGGGTTGGACATCTCAGTGGGGTTGCACATCTCAGTGGGGTTGGACATCTCAGTGGGGTTGCACGTCTCATCTCAGCAGGGTTGGACATCTCGGTGAGAGCAAGCCGCATGCTCCCAATAGATGGCAGCAATGCATGGAGGAGCCACGGGCGCTGCTCCCAGCGCTGTCCGGCCTCAGCTGCAGGTGAGCAGCCCCCTGCCTTCCTCCTTTGCTGCTGTTTGTGTGCTTCCATCCCAAAGCCCTCCCTTCACCCTCCCCTGCTCCATCCTCCGCTAATTTTGTCCCTCTGTTCCTTTAGAGGCTATTAAACGCCGGCCCGTCGCAGCAAGCACAAGCACTAGATGTACTCTGAAAATAGACCATGTCAATGGAGCCGGGGTTTTGTTCCTAAGTGTCCCAAATCGAACTCTTTGCGACTTAATCACACTTTTGGCAGTGGTGTTAAGAAACAAGGAATGAATCAAGTTATTGTATTTCCTGGATTTTTACTCTGCTATTGTCGTGTGCGACCCCAGTGAATTTCCCGATTCCACTTCTTCCCTGGGTTAATTCCTCCAGCCAAAAGGGTTTTGGACAGCACAATTTCGTTAACATTATGCGGTCCATAATGGTTTGAAAATCCCATCGAGAGCTGCTAAATCTCTGCAGAAGGAACAGGGGGGAGAGCAGAAAGGGAAAACGGAAAAGGTTCAGACATGTTGCAAGCTGGGAATCCGGGGAAAGAAAAAGCAGCAAGAAGTTGCTTTACAAATACAGGCCTCCTACTTTGTTAACACATTTAAGTAATGTTAATTACAGTGCACTGCAGTATAAAGAGGCATTTGTAATTGATTAATCTATGTTTGCCATTTTCTAATTAAAGAGAAAAGAAACCCTAATTATTCCACTCTGTACTAAGCAGCGGAACAGTCATTATAGAAGAAGCAATTTTCCCTCCTTAGACATTGGGTTCCCCTATTCTCCCACGTTACATAAAACCCTCACTGCACCACGGCCGATTTCTGCTTGTTAAGCACCGCAGCGCTGCTGAGCTGCTCAGCATCCCACTGTGCAGGAGCACAGGAGCAGATTGAGAGCTCCGGCTCAAGCTCCATCCCTCACTGAGGATGGCCGTGTGTGGTTATTTGAGCTCCTACATCCTGATGCAAAATAAGATCAGGGAGAAAGATGAATTTGGGAGCTCGGTACTATCACTGCATGGTGGAAAGAAACCAAGAAGATCAGTAAGAGGACCGCTGTCCCTGTTCATTGCATGGCATTTGGACTAGATGATCTTTAATTGACTAGATGGCCATTGACTACATGATCATTGACCGGACGACCTCTAATTGACTAGATGAGCACTGATTAGACAGCCGTTGACTACATGACCTTTAACTGACTGCGTGACCATTGACTACATGACCATAGTCGCTTCCAACTCTAATATTAGAGTCTTTAATTCTATGATTAAAAATAAAAGTGTAAGCCCTAACAGAAGGCCTGTATCAGGTACAAAGAGAGGACATCAAGCTTGAGCTGCTGCTTTGTTCTGCACCATTTGAACAACAGAGAAAGGCAGAAACAGCATTTGCTGTCCTAACAGAGCAAAGCACGATGTGTGGTCCATGGTGATGGACTCTCACTGATGGAAAAAGCTGACAGAAAAACAAGCTCTCTTCTCCTCTGCTTAAACAAGGCAGGATGGAACATTTTCTCCTTAATTTGGAAGACGTGCTGGTAACATGGTGCTGCTGATAAACCCCACACCACTGCCTGCCTTGAGGAGCTGGGAAAATTACAATGCACTAATCTGCTGCAATCACACACCTGCTGCACATGTCGTGGTCATCTCAGAGCTCTCCTCTAGAAATGATTGAGCTGCACCACTTTGCATTCGGAACCAGGACTCAGCATAAAGCCATACACTAATCCCTGGCTTTATTCAGCTGCCCACTGCAATATGTCTGTCTG
This sequence comes from Meleagris gallopavo, assembly GCF_905368555.1. Lineage (NCBI taxonomy): Eukaryota > Metazoa > Chordata > Aves > Galliformes > Phasianidae > Meleagris > Meleagris gallopavo. Next base: position 1,080,373 of record NC_139427.1, on the reverse strand, counting down.
TCCCTATAAGAGGATGACGATGCTCACTCATCGGAGCAGAATTAAGAGTTCTTGCTGAGGAGGTACTGTGGGGTTGGATTGTTGGATTGTACTTTTTTTTTTTTCTTTCCCCTTTTAATGATTTAAAAAAAGCCTTGAGAGAAAAAAAAATATTCATAATTAGACAGTGGGATTCATTATTCCAAGATATTGTTGAAGACACGTAGGAGGATTTTTCAAAAGAGCTTAGACATGAATAAAGATAAAGAATATTCAGCATTAAGCCAGGGAAGGGTTTAAATGGGAACATAAAATCCTCATGCTTTAAATTGAGACCCATTTTTAATAATTGGGGGCTGAGAGGAGTACTATTTTCTGCTGTGCACCAATGTTCCCTCTTTGCTAGCACATCTTAACGAGTGGAAGAAAGTTTTTGTCAATCTCACATGGAATCATAATTCCCAGCCTCAAAGCAGACCCAATGCAATTACATTACACAAAGGGAATAGAAGTGGCAGAATGTTTTAAAGTGGAGCCTTTTTGGGGTGCATGAATAAAACATGGTAAGGCTGTTTGTGCTCCTTGGCTGGAGCAGATCCTAAAAAGGAATTTTAGAGAAGCCAGAGGTGCAGGGAGATGCCAACGATGGCATCAGCACAACTTCAATGCTCAGCTTTCCCCACGCTATTATTGCAGAGGTTCCAAATAACTGCAGGTATCTGTAGTGCTCAGTGCTGCACAACCTCCAGATGCTGCTGATAAGATTGTTTTAGTGCTTACAGTGAGTTGCACAAGCATAGGAGGTGCTGTTGCCTCCAAGTGAGATGGGCCCGGTTCAGGCACAGAGATTGAAGATCCAGTTCTCTCTATCCATACATGTGTATTTGATTTTAAGCATGAGTAATCCTTTAAATCACAGACATTAAGGAACCACTCATGCTTAAAATTAAGCACACATGTACGTGCTTGCAAGGTCAGGCCTGGAAGATCATTTGCCTCAGTTTCCACCTGTTAGAGGAAAGTCCCTTGTCATATGGGTCCCCTCCCACTTGGGATATCTATCCTATGCTATTACCATTTTTGCCATTTAGCTCAGTTTCGGCTACTTACTGCTCCTAGAGGGGTTCAAGAAACGTGTACACGCGGTACTTCAGGACATGGTTTAGTGGGCAATATGGGTGGTAGGTGGATGGTTGGACTAGATGATCTTAGAGGTGTTTTCCAACCTCAGTGACTCTGTGATTATATCTTGGCCCATATGTGGTACAGCAGCGAGGATATGCTGGTCCTTGTGTTGGGGCCACAGGAGGTTTCCTTTGTACAAATAATGCAATTAGCCCATAATCAGTAATCTCCTGAAGAAGCAAAACCTAAAATCGAAAATGCAGAGTGTAAATCCAATACAGCCTTCACCATTCTGATTCACTGCCGAAAGAGCTCTGAGGTGAACCCATGTTGGACACAGATGGAGGCTGTGGCATCACTCCAAGGATCAGGGTAATCAGGAAAGTTGAAAGTTGAGGGATAAGGGAAGACCAATGCCACTGTCTCACTGTTGGAGGACTTTAGGGCTAAGTATCAGCACGAAGCACCACCTCTGGAGGTGGTGAAGAACCACGGAGATGTGGGACTTAGGGACATGGTCAGCGGGCACGGTGCGATGAATTGGGGTTGGACTTAGAGGTCTTTTCCCATCTTATTGATTCTATGATTCTATACTTCCTTTAAATGGCAGAGGAGATGTTGGCTGGCAAGCTCCTGCTCTCTGTCCGTGATGGTATGCCTGAGAACAGAAGCAAGATTGCTGCTTTGTTTCCTTTTTTTTTTTGCTGAGTAGCAGACCCTTAAAATAAAAATTCCAGCTATGACCTATTACTGGAGCTCCCTGCCCTGCTGATAACACAGCTAACCTCTCTTCTAATGACTACAATGGCCCTTTATCATCTCAGGCTGTTAATATTACCTACATTCCCTTTATGAGCAGACTTATGTTCTTGTACTTCAGATACATGTATTTCATAATCTCAGCCACACATTCTGGCAAATGTTGTATCTGAAGACCAGCCAGCCTATTAGCAGTACATTTATGGTTAACTACATTCAGATAAAGGGCTTATTTGAACTGAAAATTGAATTTTATTTGTTCCCAAACTGAGCCAATGTTTGCATGGAAACAAAAATATCCCTCCCTTAAATGAGACATCAGAATATTCATGCTGCAAAAGTCACATTTAGATCCACATCAGGCAGCAGCCATGGGGCTGTGAATATTCACACAGCTCACCATCAGTATTTCTGAGCAAGACAAGGCATTATGAGACCCATGGCCTATTTCTCGCCACACTGCACATCAATGAGCAATTTATATCATTCTTTGCACTTCTGTTTTCCCTTCCTTTCCTCTGTCCATCTTGTCTATTCGTAGTTTAAGGTGTTTCAGAAGAAAATGCATTACAACAGCTCTTAGAGGTCTCACCTGAGCTCAGGGCTAAATTAGACCAGACCCCAAGGAAGAAACCAACTGGTCTGGGACCAGAGAGGCAACAGAACAAACCAGGACTATAAACAAATCTTTTTAGAATTCTAAATCTTTTGAATTCTGAATTCTAAACCTGGTAGATCTCCATATCGCTGCACCTTGTGAAGCTACAAATTAGTATTTTGCTCAAGGAGTACAAATATGATAGATAGATGGCTAACAAATCTGGGTAATGTCAGTGGAGGAGGAATGCTATGTAGCAACTGGGGACGTTAGCAAAGAAAACTCTGGATACACCTGCTTTAGCATTTAAGTAAATGCACGTGGGCATTCTTATGGTCTTTGGGACATTGCACTGGCCTTGGAGTCGGAGTTCTTCATTGACACTGCCATGATAAACATCTCAAAGGGGACTGACGGGTGAGTGGACAGTGGGTGCCCTCTGGTCTTCCTAATGGAGGCTGTGCTTTAACCTCTGGACAAAATACCTCAAAGTGTCTTTAAAAGTGTGACAGCTTTCCTTCATCCCCGCTGGATGTGCAGTGAACGTGTGATGCAATCTCATCCACGTTTTCTGCACGGTTCATTATTTACCCTCTGCTCACTGCTGGAGAGGCTGCCTGCCCTTGTCCTCTCACTGTGTGAAAGATGCAGGAATGAAGGGGGAAATAACGGAACCGCTGTCTTTTTAGTGATTTAGGGAAGAGAGAAACTGTTGAAATCTCCCTCTGTGAAGCAGGTGATTCATCCCCTAGCTGTCAGCTCATTCCATTTCAGGAGGATTCTCTGCCCCTCTTCCTTTCTGCTTCGTCCCATGAGCAGAGGTAGCTCCAGGTAGAGCAGTGGGATGTGTCTGACTCTGCTCCACAGCCCTGAGATGTCACCAGAACACAGTTCTCTGCAGAGGGATCTAACTGAAGGAAACCACCAAGAATTTGGCTCCACATTATCACCCAAATCACTAGTAAATTATCTACTTTGTTTTAAGAAAGAAGTACTTGGAGCAAAGAAAGACAAGGAAGTTCATCCAAACCCTTGATCTGAATCCCCTTTGGGCACAATAAAAATATGTTCTGGCTTTCTATTCCTTTATAGATTGTAGGCAATGAAAGCTTCACATTCACCAACCCTCCACAGTGCTTGGCTTCAATCAGCATAGATGGTATCTGGGGCTTTTGGGAAAAAATTAAAAGGGCTGGAAGATGTCTGCAGCTCTGACACTATTATTTATTACCCTTCAATGAGTTTGGCTGGAAAAATAATCAAGAGTGGGAACTAAGGGGAAAAAAAGCAAACGGTGAAGCTCTAAATGTTTCATTTTGCTAATATAGGGCCCCACAAAATTAAGAGGCTTCTGACCCTCTGTAGGGTTCGCTGCAAGATTGTAAGAAAGAATGCGACAGACTTTATCAGGGTCTGTTGTGATAGGAGAAGGGGAAGTGGTTTTAAACTAAAAGAGGGGAAAGATAGATTGGATATAAGAAATAAGTTTTTTATGATAAGGGTAGTAAAGCACTGTGGAATGGTTTGCCCAGAGAGATGGCGGATGCCCCATCCCTGGAGGCACTCAAGTTAGGCTCTCAGGGCTCTGAGCACTGATGGAGCTGTGGGTGTCCCTGTCCATTGCAGGGGGGTCGGACCAGGTGGCCTCTAAGGGTCCCTTCCCACTCAAGTGATTCTATGATTCTATGATCACTGTGTTTAAATGTACAGGCAGGGCTGGAATCTGATCAAAGGGGAAGATCTCATGGGCATGGTGGGGACGGGTTGGCAATTGGACTTAATGATCTTGATGGTCTTCTCCAACCTTAATGACTCAGTGGTTCTATGATCTCAAGAAAAAAGAATCATTGGGAGTAGCAGTTACTGAAGCAGGTCAATTCTTTTTTTTTTCCCCCACATATTTTAGGCAATCAGAAGATGTGCCAGGCCAATATTACCTATGTCAGAAACACAGCCCATAATGAGCAGTGCAGAAAGCCTGAAACTCCAACCAAAACAGGGACAGACACAGTCTTGTGCTCTTCTCCTCCCTGGAGATGCATCTACCCATGGAGAGAACAGCATCCAAAACAGCAGGATTCTTCCCATGGTCTCAAAGCCTATTGGAGGTGGAAAAACTATTTTAAAAAAGCAGATTTATGGCTTTTGCTCCAGCAGCCCTTTGGGGACCTTGTGTTGAGTCCCAGACAAACTTATTCTGGAAACCTATGGGTTGGTGAGGCTGAGCACTGAGACCCTACAGAGAAGGTGGTACTGATGGTCCTTCCAGAAGACTGGCAAAGCTTTGGCAAGAGGATCAGCAGTTACCCACTTCTGGGGACAGACTTATATGGGATTCAGAAGTTTTCTCATGCTTCCACAAACAACTGTCCACATCCAGAGCTCATCTCTGTGTCACACTGAGGTTTCTCCCCCCCTCCCAACTCCCCCAACATGCTGAAAGCAGAAGTGAAAAGGTTACACATTCATCTTATTTCTTCGTCTCCCGGGACCTGTCTTTACTTTTCTCCTATTTCCTCAGTGCAGGGGAAGAGAAGGAGAGAGAGAAAAAAAAAGGAAACAAAAAAAAGTTCTCCATGGAGAATTCAATTCAGCAGAATTACACTGCTCTTACGTCCGCTTCGAGGCTCTCTCCCACGCACAGCCTGTGGCTTCCAGCACAATATCTGCTCAGCCCCAGCACTGTGTCAGCTTTGATAAGAGCCCCTGTGTAATCAGTGCAGTACCAGTTATCCGGCTACAATACCGTATGATTTCCTCTTGTGGCTTCTTCATTCCTGTTTATAATTAAAGAAGGACTTCTCGCCATGCCAAAGGCTATATAAAAATAAGTAATAAGTAATAAAGTGATGGCATGGAGCCAAGAGCTTGCTGCTGCCGCTCTTATTCTTGCGACACGGTAATACCCAGTGGTGGTTAACAGTGTTAATGTTTTGGTCTTTGATTAGACCATTTGTTTTTAGGAGTTATGGAAGGATGGAGTCAGACTAGGTGAAGAAAAGGGCTGATGTGGTTTCGAGTTACTGAATATTTAGCCTTTATATTCTGAAAAAAGTTGGGCTTTCTTCATGGTATTGTGTTCACTCTGCTGCAACCAAGTTGGCCTAAAGTCATGAGCAGGGCAGGTGGTTAGAAGCTCAGCTCTGGAGCCAGAACTTGTTCCATCCATTAATTATTTGTGTTGGATAATTAGCACGAGCGCTATGGAAATCGTGGCTCCATTGTGTAAATACATATGGTGCCCCCAAGAGCTTCAGATTTAAATAGACAAGGAGACAATGGGCAAATTAGCCAGCACTACACAACAGGTCATCCAGAGCCAGCAGTCCCACCCGACTTCCCATTTTCCAGGACAAAGTGTTCTCTTCATTAGCCCATGCAACTTCAAAGTGCTCCAAGTCGGCCCCATGCTTACAAATTCCTGCTCACCCCCAAATGCCTTCAGTCCCTGTCTTAGCCAAAGGGACACAGGGACGAGGAGGACACATCCTGGGTCACTTTGTTAAGCTGTGTCATACAAACTCCTTCACAAACCAGTCTTGCTCTGTTGCATGTGGGAGAGGAATTCTCTCTCCTAACCATGTACATTTGTGGGGTGTAACTGTTGTGCAATGCACTGTTGTGTATTCTTTGTTCTTAAGTAATTTTGGAAGGCTGTGAAATCAGCACTGGGAATGCTGACACCAGGAGGTCACTTCTCCAGGGCACTGCAGGTGTTGCCACTTTGCAGACGAGGGTGTAAGATGGAGCCATTTGGGATGGCTATGGAAAAAAAGTCCTGGGGTACTTCGCACCACAACCACAAGACCATTTCACTGCATTCAGCAGCCCCACGATGTAAGAGAACCAAGCTCAGAGCAGACACAACCCAGGACTGATCCAAAAGGAGCATTGAAAACACTTGTGTGAAAAACCCAGGGTGATTTCTGCACCTGTCTCCAATATGTTTTATCTGCTGACCTCACTGGGATGAACTCACTCAGGGAGTTGCAAAGGTTTCCAAACAAAGGCTCCTACCCATTCCGGATTACACATGAAAAACACTGCTCCCCGTCCCTCTGAGTCACTCCTGGCTGCAGAGCCAAGCGCAACCAAACCCCACCAGCACAGCTTGGGGAGGGGGTTCCCTGCCTTTGATGTCTTTGGCTGCAAACAGCCTTCCTTTTTCTTACACCTGAGAAAACATTCTGCAGAGAATCTCTATTCCTTTTTGCTTTGCTGCTGTCTTTAAGGCTCCTTTTTCTTCCTTTGCTTAGTCTGCTTTCCTTAAAGTAAGTACAATGCTGCTGTGTAACTCTGAGGATCTCAAAATACTTAATGAAGATGCTCTGCAGAAGGACCGTTCCTCATGCACTGTTGGCACTCTGTGGGTTGCTGAGAGCCCCTAACTGCAGCTCATCTCAGCTGTACTTTAGGACCCTCTTCTGATGGAAGTTTCCTTTATTTGAGCAATTTGAGGAGTGCAACATGAAAAATTTTCACATTCCTTCATAATTGTTGCACAGGGTCTCCACAAAAAAAAAAAAAAAAAGGTACTTTCTAGGTACATTTCCTTTTTAACAAAAATTGCAGTCACCCAGGGCAAACAGCGGGCAGAAGGGACTGGATGAGACTGGTAGCAGTTGGGATCATGCCTTTAGGATGGCTCTTATTTTATTACCATTATTATCCCTCTGCTTCCGCGTGTAAAAGGCTGCGGAGTATCAGGTTGCTCAGAAAAGTTTCCATTATTAGGCTGATTTTGTACTCATTTAGGAAGACACAATGCTGAAATTGTTGGGGCTGCATTGCTGTAAATACTTCTGGAAGCTCAATTCAAAGCCCACTGTGGTCAAAGCCTCACCCACATCGACTTCAGGCTGTGCTGGACCAGAGGTGTGATGGGGATCTGCTGGGGCTTCTTACAGGACCTTGACGCCCCATTCGGCAGCTTGTTTCCTGCCTCCAACTCATCCCTGTGCTCGTGTGCTCAGCACCTCAGTGGTCAAACAGGGGCTGCAATTTGCCCTTGGCAGATCTCTTTGGGAAGCTGTCAGTGCAGGCTGCTTCTAATTTCTGTGCTTTGAGTAAGACTTGCTGCTCCAGTGTATCCAGCTTGAATGAGCAGATGTCAGCCGCAGCCTCTTGTGGTTTCCCAAATGCTTTGGTTTGAGACTCCTTTTCCTCCCCTCCCTGCAAAGATGCAATTTTATTCTGGAGACATGGAAATCTGCAGCGCAAGCTTCTTAAAATATCAGATTATTTTTGGTGGGGATGGTGGTAGAGTGAAACGGATCCCTACTGGTTCGAATGAAGCTTTCCCAACTGAAGCCAGCCACAAATATGCAGTTGCCTTCCTGTGAGCACAACCTGAACAAGAGTGGACATGTGGATGCAGCCACTCAACGCCCTGGCCAAACAGAGCACTTATTCACTGGTGAATCACAAGTAGAAGTTGCATACCTGGTTGCCCACTTCTCACTTGTGTTTACTCTCCACTTCTCTCCCAGCCAAAGGCCAAAGCAATGGCCAGATCCAAACCTCACTGAAACGAAGATGAATAGCTCCTCTGTTTTCATTGGTTTTGGGGATGTGGTGCATTTGGTTTATCAACTATTTTATGTTTGCCATCTTAACTTTAAGAATCCGTCCTTGAAAGAGGTTGAAAATAACAACTCAGAGCTCCAGGTGGGATTTATCTGTCACGTGGATTTACTTTGGCATCTGAATCATAGAACTATAGAATCATGAGGGTTGTAAAAGACCACTGAGATCATCTAGTCTAAAATTTGACATACCAGGCTTTATCCATATCTATCCTCACATCACCCAGACTAAGGCTACGGATGCCCTCCTGCTCAGAAATGCCCTCAAGATCATCTCAATGTCAATTTTTCTCCCTGTTCCTCACTACTTACCTGTTGCTGACCATCAGACCTGTTTTGGGGTTGTCTTCGAGTGGAAAAGCTCCAGCAACACCTTTGCACTTGTCCCAAGCCAACAATGATAGGAACTGGGGTGCATAAACCTGTTCCTGAGTTTGATACAGCCTCTAATATTTGGACAAAATCAGAGTCTTGGCAGACAAAGTAGAAGTCCAAGGGCAGAATCTTGTTCAAAACGAGAAGTAATAGTGTTGGAGCCTTTCTAACAGCACAAGCTCTGCAAGGAAGCACGATGAAAGCTGTGTTAGATCAAGCTACAGTCTGACCTCAGGCACTTTGAATAATGCAAAGGTAAAGACACGTCTTGTCTTTTTGACCATGTTCCTTTAAATCCCATCCAGCTGTGCAGATAAAGATGATTTATGGCACATTTCACTACTAATAACATTTATCTCATATTCCAAGAGATGATGACATATTATCTTAAGCCTTTTTTTATACCTGATCACTGCGTCTTTCAAACAGATGAACTAATGAAAAGGTTGAAGCTGATGGATCTGTGCAATAAGCAGATGGGTGACAGAAGCGTAGAAAAGCGATAATGCAAGAGGAGAAGCTGTAATTTTGTGCCTTTGATTCAGAAAGATACAGATTCTACTCAAAAATCAGGAATTGCCTGGAATGAGGGGTTTGTCACCACTTGCACCGCTCGGAAACAGGATTTCAGAGAGATGAGAGCTTTGCTCCCTTTATCATAAAATGCTTTTATCACATATCTGGTTTCAACAACTGTGTTTTCAGTGAAGATGAAACTAAGTGTTACTGACCAGAAGAAAACAGAGTGATTGTGGAACAGAACTATCTAATCTGGGCCTTGCGCAAGGGCGAACAAAATCTGAACATCTGCTCCATTAACTCTGACCACTGCGTAGGTATTTCCAACGAGTCTGACATCACCCCTTGCTTTAGCACTGCAGTGCTTATCATGAAATGAATGAACAAATCTGAGCAAATCTGACTCTTCAGCACAACGAGGAGGGTCAGGAAGTTTAATTCTTTTGTTATTAAACATGAAGCAAAACGCCACTTCCATATCTCACGGACATGAACAAATTACAGCTTCCTCCAGAATCTAAATCACGACAAGGTCCCATCTTAAAAAGTGACTTTATGTTTCACATGTGATGTTACAAATCACATCGTGTGACACAATGTCAAAGTGGTAGTTAATTCGATGAGTATAAATTATATTCTATAGAGGAAGAATCCTTGTTCTTACACATATAGTATCTCCTGTGGGAGAGGCCTCATCTAAAAAGCAACCTCGTCGTGTCTGGCTTTTATTATTTATTGAACAATGCCCCATTGAGTCTCAGATCCTCTCCAGACAGCTCATAAACAAGGCCTGTAGTGCAAAGTTTAGACAAGGACAAAGATTTCTGAACTCTGAAGCATAACACAGTGCAGTGTGATTACCCACACCGGAAGGAATGGATAGAGCTGGAATTTACAAAACAGAAATGCAAGAAATGCAAAGATAGATTTTCTCAAGGAAAAAAAATAATTCTATGAAAACTTCAGCTGCACTTTTTTTTCCCCCTTTCTTTTTGTACACTTGTTCCAGAAGTGTTTCTACTGCACTCCTTAACTCTTAGTTCTTCCAAAGCTTCCTGCCCTGAGGAACATCCAGAGGATTTCTCTTGGACCTGCACACATTTTTCATAACCTCTGGTAGAAAGTTCTCCCCATGTAACACGAATCTCACTAAGGAGGGTTTTGAGCAGATTCTGTGACAAAGTCAATGTCATTGGAGGCATCACAGGCCTGAAGAAGATAACTGCCCCAACTCGGTGCTCAGATTTGAGATTCCCACAGGCACCATATATAAGCTCTGAAATTGGCTTACTTGCTTGGAAGCCAGTCCAGCTCCTAAAACCAATGGAACAACTTTTGTGGCAGTCACATCTCCTTCCATCCAGCTGTTAAATCATTTAAAGGCAGCTAGAGCTACATTCAATTCTCCCTCATTACCGTCACTTCCCACGTAAGCACACTGCTGAAGCTGTCTCTCTTTCCAGTGGAAGGAGAGGTGGGGTCCGTGGGATCATGTTCTCTGCAGAGAATCTCAGTACCAAAACATCATCCACCCTACGAGAAGGGTTGAGAACCCCTTGTCCTCTATGAACCCTGGAGGAGCACTTCCAGCAGTGGTTCCCTCTGTTATTTTGTCCTATCCTGGCTCTTGTTCTTGTTAATGATTGTCATTTCTAATCTTTTGGCAACGTGCATGGTTCAAAAGAAAAAAAAAAGAGAGAAAAGTTCCTCTGAGTTGGCTGCATCTCAGCTTCCTGGCTTGAGGGGTGAACTGCTCTGCCCCAGATCCAGCTCTTCTTAATATCCAAAATATGCTGCAAGAAAGGTCATTGGAAGGGAGTGGGCTAATTCAAGGCACAGTTGTACGAGACTTAAAAACATGAGGCTGATGAACCTATTTTCCACCTGATTTTGTGGAAGTGTTACAGTCCCACTGAGGATTCTGTACATAAGCTTAATGACAAAACGTCAAAATTAAGAGTTAATATTGCATTTTTTTTCTATGCCACTGATATTTTTTACCTTGCTTTCTGTTCCAGCCTGGGTATTTCACCCTCTGGTGTCACCCAAAAGGGCCACATTCACAGCTGACCCCATGGCAATGCACTCCACGAGCCCTGGCTAACAGCATGGCACACTGAATGGAAGCTTCTGCTTGGTGGGACATGAGGCACGCAGGGACCGAGAGAAATTTGGCTTAATTACTTCATTGCGTAAGTTTCCTACTTCTGGTCTGGGCTTTTAATCAGAAGCAAATACATTCTCTTTGAAAACCCAGCAATTTCTGTGCCATCTCTGACATCCAGAAGGTCATTCCTTTATATGACACCGAGAAGTCCAGCATCGTCTCCTTCTTCAGTCCACTCAATGCTGTACCCTTACATGTTGGGCGATGAAAATGTGCTTCAAATTGGCAGGAACAAATGCTCCAACAACTCCAGAAGAGATTTCGTAAAGCCTTCAGGGTCAAAGATTTCTTTCAGATCAAGTAACAACACCAGTATGTGATGATATTCATACCCAGAAGTATTTCATTTCAAATGCAAAATGGACTGTGGTCATATCTGTAATTGATGCAATTATAAAAACTTCCTAGTTATCCACTCTTTTAGCATTATTGTGCCTCCAATCGGAAATGGTTCCAGATACTTTTCCATTGCTGGATTCAGAATATTCTGGTTTCTCAGCTAAAAACTATAATATTGAACCCTACCAGTCTCTAGAATTCACTTAGGCATCTGGGTTGTGTTTGGGTTTTGGCTTTCCTTTACAGAATAGCAAAGAGCAGCTGGGAGGAAAATGGAAATCATTGGGATTCATCCCTTGCTTCAAGACAATGAAGTTACATAATAAAACAGGAGATTTAGCAGGCAAACTGTCAGAAGTCAAAAACTAGTTTTACTGCAAAAATGAGAAGGGCCAGATACAGATGTAACAAAAACAGCAGTCTATGTGGTGTCCACTATTGACGTAGCTCCATGGACATACATCAGCCAAAGATGCCGCCCATCTTGGGCTGATCCATCGCTGTTTATTAATGCTGAGACACATTATTCCTTCTCTTCCTTGTGACATCCACTGTAGCACTGTGTCTGGGCCCATTTTGCCACTCGCTAAGCACAGCCTCTCCGTGTTTCCTATCCTAGTCAGATGCAGTGAGATCCTCAGGAAAGGAACCAAAATCAAGGAGAAGAGGAAGGAGAATTTTCCCTGCTGTCCAGTAGAGAATGCAGAGACACCTGCACCTCCCAGAGCAGAAGATTCTACTATGACACTATTATCTTTAAGAAGCTGTGGATGGACTCTTGGTAGGAGCATCTTCTGTTATGCAGGATTAAAACTAGAGCTTCTTAATGCTGTAACAAGGTAAATATCTAAGATGGGACTACAATGGGCGTATGCTTACCATCATCATACCTATTTATTTATCTTAGTAGGAGACAAATCCCACTGAGACTGGAAATGCTATTTCTAGTTTGTTTTATAAGATTTCCTCTCAGAAGGAAAAAGCATATTGCAGCCACCACATACCGAATAGGTGAACACTTAGCAGCACTCCTTTGAGATTGAAGGATTGCTGTGCTGCCATGGCTAAAACAGGCAGTTAGCACCCAGCATCTCCCAGTTCAAATAGCAGCACTTGAAAAACAGCACGTCTGAGCAGCCCTTGACAAATGCAAGGTCCAAAAAACTGCCTCACAGCTTTCCTTAGGCAACAGCTGGTTGCAGGAATACAAAGATCTCTGCTGGAGGACAAGTTGCATTGTCACTGTGCAAAAGAAATGTAAGTCCTTAATTTGGGAGATCTGGCACACGGCAGCTACTGGAGGTGGGACACGCTGTGTAAAACCTAACCTGTTAAACATATGTTTGGGAATAGTTCCTGTGAGAATATTCAAAGCGTGTGTGCAGGTACGAGTGAGCGCGTGTGGTCTCTGCCTCCCCGCCCCATGGTGATACGACACCTCCAGACCAAAATATTTCAGTCCCTGCAAAGAGAATTTGCCATCCATCAATTCCTGCTTTCTGTTACTCTTCCAAGTGCTTCTCGCTATCTTTGTGGGGTTCCAGGAGTTTGTATTTGCCCAGCTACTCTGATGCACAGAGGTGTAATCCTGCTTTGAGTGGTATCCATGGCAAAATTCCAGTTCCATTAAGTGAAATGTATATTTATGCAGGGAGCTTAAATGATTCATTTAAACCTACAAGAAAAGGAGTTAATTAGGATGTGCAGGGCTTGTGTTGACTAGCTGGTTTTAATCCTTTCAGTGTAGAAAGGATAATACGTAATGGGAATTTTTCATTTAGTTGTTTGAAGCTTTGAAAAATGTTAAAAGAGCGATGCTATTAGCGCTGCTTCGCAGTCCAAAAAAATGTCATCCATTTCTACTGCTAAAATAAAAAATCTGCTTCTGAAATGAAGCTATATTTAGGGCCATAATCTGGTATAAGGACTTAAGCTAACATCTAACAGGGCAGTCTGGGGAGGAGATTCCCTGCAGGCTGGTTGTTTCAGAGCTCCTCAGTGCAGAGCAGCTTTCTTTTGAAGCAACTGCTACCAGCCATGAAAGGAGTTGTGCATAGTAGAATCATTAAGGTTGGAAAAGACCTCTGAGATCATGACATCCAACCCCAATCCATCACCACTACACCTACAGAATCACAAAGACCACCAAGATCCTCAAGTCCAACTCCAACCCATCACCACCATGCCCATTAACGATGACCCTCAGAGCCACAAAGTCTGCCCATGAGGACAGCTGAGCCAGCCTGGCCCTTTCTCTTATTATATGCATTTATCTGGCTTGGTAGACCTTGGGAGACTGAAGGACGAGTTTGTTCAGCTCACACATGAATCTGCTCCATGGCTGCAGTATGCCTAGCACTCCTTATCAAGGCTCCATCATGCCAAACATCAAGCCAAACATCATGCAATAACCAAACTTTCCACCCAAGGCTTTTGCAACCAAAGCTTTCTCATGCACTGAACCCAGTGCCCTCCCTGAAAGAGTTGGTTTGATGGGCACTGCTCCTTTCACCTTCAGGACTGTGTATTTGGAGATACAGCAAGTTAAGAATTTCCTTATTGCATATTAATGGCCTTTAATGTGCTTTGAACCTTTTCATTTTAATTACATTAGTTGCCATTCTATTTAAAGTTCCTACAATCTGGTTACTCTTATTCAAATCAGGTTTCCGATTCTCCACACTTAGCTGCTGTTTTTCCGCTTTGCTAAATGCAGAGCTCTTTCTCCTGCGACCTGAAAATCAGCATTAGCACCTTGCAAAGGACAAATAGGAAAAGACTACCCTCATTCTTTGCAGCACAGGACCTGTCCTATTCCCATTCAAGCAAAGGAGGTGATGTTTCTCCCATGCACGTTCATTTTCCTGATGTAGATGGGTGAAACTGAGGCAAGCATAAATGCATGTTGCAAATGGGAGCTGGCACAGGCATCTCTCATTCCCTCAGTTTCCTGGTGGCAGTAGGTAAGATGACAGATTACTGAAGTTTTACCCTGCTGCACTACAATGGACTTGGTAGGGAAGACAAAAAAAAAAAAAAAAAAAGCAATTAAATAGGATCAGCTGCAATTAAGCAGGATCAAAATAGTTCCCCTCCCACTTAAACACACAAATTAAGGGCAAATTTCTTGCATGTGCCCATTTATCAGCTGTTTCTATGGTAACACTTGTTTTCCTTAATAGTGTGTCTCGTTTGTATCGTGGTAACACCCTGTAATCCTGGTCCCATTGTCCTGGGTTCAATGAAAAGAGTGTCCTTTCCTCTAAAGATCTCACTGTCTTCTCACTAACTTTCACACTGGTTTGCTTCGCTGCTACAAATCCAGAGTGGTCACTCTTATTTTGGTTGCAATGGCTTGATCCAGCATAGGCAAAACATTCCCCTTCTTGGCCTGAAACGAGCTGAAACAAATCTGATTGAAGAATCGATGTTTACTCAGTAATTTGCAACCCTTTACCTAAATGAGTTTAAAATCACCATTCAATAAAGTGCTTTAGCTCCTTTGAGCTCAAGGCTCACCACCCTACCTGGTATACTTGCTTCCACCACGCTCAGGTTATAACTTCATGCTTTTTGTTACAAACCTGGTGTTTGTTGCAGGCTGTTGGGGCTCTTTCATGGTGTGATTGACTGCCACCAAATGGACCTCCCATGAAAATCCCTCTTTGAAGCACACAGGGATACCTGGGTGCATCCTAAGGACACGTCCCATTAATGCCCAAAGCTGTCTGATCTGCTACACACTTCCTGAAGATTAATGGCTGATTGAAGGCTACGTATCACAGAATCAAAGAATTCTTAAGGTTGGGAAAGACCTTCAAGATCACCAAGTTCAACCACCTGCCCAGCACAACTCTGCCCATAGAATCAACAGGTCATTATGGTTGGAAAAGATACTCAAGTCCAATTCCAACCCATGATCACATGCCCCCTAAACCACATCCCTCAGTGCCACATCAACCAACGTGCATTGGAGTTTCCTGTTAGCATCTCTCAGCGAAATTAATACCACAACAAGGATTACACAGATGCTTTCAAATGACAATTAATTATATTCAGAGGCCTGTATTATATTCTACTATATTCAGAAATAGCTATGTGCTCTTTCTACTGTATGCTGCCTTTGATCTCTACAAAAGTTTGAGGAGTCTCAGGCAAGCAATCTGCATCTCCAAACTTTCCTATGTGAGTAGCTGAACATCTCCTAGCAAACTGCAAGGCTTTGCAGCCTACAGCTGCTTGCACAAGTGAAGATCTGCAGAATCAGGCCCTTCTTGGCCTCTGCTCCCTGCTTAATTTTCTGTTATTTGTTTAGCTCCTGTGCAACAGAGGTTTCCTTAGCAACTGCTGTATCCTTTTACAAGTCATTGTTAATGACACACATTGACGTCGGCTGTGTACGGGGATGCTAAAAAGGATGGCACCCAATAAAAAATAACCCTTGTGATTACCCAGTTTCCTTAAGTAAACACCACTACTATCCATCAGGAACTTGCTAGAGGCACTTTTCTTTTGAACAATAATGTATGTTGCCTTTAGCATTACCAATGGGAGCCTTTTTAAAGCTGGCAAAGGTCAATAGGAAAATCTCTCGTCCTTTTCTCTTTGTGCCTAATGCCAACATTTACTGGCATATGTCTGGCCAGGAGAGAGGCAATTGCTCTCTAGGCTGTCTTGCCTCTAAAGACTGAGATCCAATTTCCTGCACAGAGAAAACACCACTTTGTTGTTAAGTGATGGGAGGTGGCAGAGAGCTGGGCCCTGTTCTCAGCTTTCCTCCCCCACATGATGCTCTACAAACTACTCAGAGTCCCCAGGCCAAAGGGCATTGGCTACTTTTTGTTATGTGCAAAACCAGAGGTTCATTTCTTCTTCTACTGAAGAAGCTGTAAAGAAGGGACCAGGTGCAGAATAAGTCAACACAGTAAATTTCTTTCACTGGCTACGTTCCTCCACAATTGTCTGGTACTGAAGACAGAATGGGACCCAATGAACTAATTTTATTGTGGAGTCCATTAATAATTTTCCAAAGATATTGGCCAAAGGAAAAGGAAAAGATAGTTCAGAGCCACTGTCCAGCATAGCACTAATAGGAGCACATGCATGTAGCTGATTCCTGTTAGGGAATTGTGTAGAGCAGTCCACGTTGCTTTGATACTGCCAGTAGAACACTTACTGATACTGGAGAGAGCTAGTTTACAGCTCGCCTGTGTATCTGTTGTTCTGTCTAGAATGTAGACATGCTCTTAAATGGAATTTGGAGGTTCTCCCAGGGAAAGTTATGACTTTGCATCAAAAACGGATTATTTTTCAATTTGTGATTACTCCTTTTTTACAAAAAGTTGACAGTAGTTGCTTGCAGATAAAACTGGATTCGCTGTTTTCTGGTGGAAATATGAAAAATTTGAGGCAAACATGCTTTCCGTGAATGTTTTCAATTTAGTTGAAAAACTCAACTTTCTGTAAGAAAATGAGAAGATAGTTTCAAAAGAATTTTCTACCAGTCCTGAAGCCTAGACTTTTCTGGTTTAGCACATTAAATGGGTGGGGTACAGCTGCTGGATGGGAAACCAGATCCAGCTTGGGAGACCAGGCTGTGCCTCTCTTTGCACCTTCTTCTCTACATTTAGGGGTGCACAGACCCAGGTTTGATTCTGGCTTATCTCAGTAAGGCTTGGATACATCAGGAAGGCAACATAAGGAGAAATAGTCCCTAACTATCATATGATCTTAGAATCTCACAAGTATACCACTTGTGATTTGGCTGGAACCATTCAAAACTAACAGTTTGCCTATTGAATGTTCTAGAATACCAAAGGGCAGGTTGGATGGGGATCTGGGCATCCTGATCTAGTGGATCCAAGCCTGCCTATGGCACGGGGTTGTAACTGGCTGATCTTCAAGATCCCTTCCCACCTAAGCCATTCTATGACTCCATGAATCTACAGTTCTGTGATGCTAAAACTAGAGGACAGTGGCCATAAGCTCAAAGTGAGAGCAGTGTTCTTGAACAAAATTTATTACTGCAATTGGCTTCTATTTTGGGCTGCAATCATGAGTGCAAACCACCAGTAAAATAGCGACCAATACCCCCTTCCGATTCTTCCCCGCTCAGTGTACAGTTTTTACATTTTTTAATTACTTTTTTGAATGCAACAAAAAAAATTATAAAGAGTCCAGTAGATTTTACTGGTTTGGGAAGAACTGTATGGGCCAAACCATTCATCTTTAGGCAGCTCCTTTCTAAGACAGAGGATAATTTGGTCTGGACAAGCTGATCTACACTTGAAAGGCAGGTAATGATTCCTTTCAAATGCTGAAGAAATGAAGAAAAGTCTAGAATTCAGAGGAAAAACCTATAATAATCCCACTATTTACTTTTTTTTTTCCTCTTTTTTTTTTTTTCCCCCCAGATTTCTTTCTTTTTTCCCTTCCCTGCAGAGAACAGACCAAAGTTCTACTTGCAGTTTTGCTTCATGACGTTGCATGTGGCCTTTCATCGCTCTCTGCCTTCGTTTCCCATGTATGAAGTGGGGATATTCATAGAAGCAGAGCCAGAAGGGAACTCAAGGTCACTGTTACTGCTCTCTTCAAAGACAGGAGTGGTTTTGCCCATGTCATCTCTAAAAGCAGTTTGTTAGCTCTGTTCCTATGGACTATGGAAATTACTCTCGGAAAGCTTTACATTCTTTGTAAACTTACATGAATTCTAAGCTCTCAAAAACTTAGTTTTGTTATTGCTAGGATGCTTTTCCAAGATTTTAACCTGAGTTGCTCTTGCTGTGTGTCCACTGGTCTGTTCTTACCTTGAGCACTGAGGCCCTGGAGAACAAAGCTTTGTAGCAGCGATTTGTTTGAAATCTTTAAATTCAATATCAAATAATTTGAAATCCACTTGTAGGAAGTATTATCTAAGATGCATCATTGCTATTTTTTTTTTCTTCACCAAAAGCAGGCTATCCATACAAACATGGAGGGGATACACGAGCAAACAACATGTCTAGCCAAAGGGATTTGAGGGCACAGCTCCTAGACCTGGAAAACAAAACCCATTTAGAGTCAAAACAGGATGTGATTAGAGACTGATGGCATCTCTGTGACCACAAACTTAACTGAACCTTTCGTTCTCACTGTGGAGCAAAGCTGCCCATGATGATGAATTCTGCTTTCTTCTACCCTACAGCACAATTGCAATTTTGGAGCAGGTAGGTTCATGCCTTGTTGTTCAGCTGTGGCAGGAAATATACTGCCAGGCTTATGAACACTGAGTGTGGACAATTCCCACTCTGTGAGGCAGCAATTTGCAAGAGTAAAGTGATTCTGTATGGTATGAAGCAAGGGAGGAGTTCTTTAAGAGAAAAACTGCCACCGAAATACACGATGCTTTGAGTGGACTACAACCAGCCTTGTTGAATTCTCTCTCTTCTTGCTTTCTTATTGAAAATGAGGCTTGTGAAATTTAAGAAGAGGACAGTTGAACCCTTCAGGATACTTTTCTCCCTCCAAAAATATCTATTTCATGAAAAAAAAAACACGGATAATTAGTCCTACTGAAAAATGCAAACAGCCACTGAACTTCAGAATGATATGAAAGAAGACCACATGGTCGTGCTTTAAGGCAGTAGATGTTCAGATCTCTTGCCAATGGATTTACAAGCAAACACTTTTCATTGTTGGAAAGTGATAAGGAAAGAAAAAAAATGATGTGCTTTTCAGTCCAAATAAATAAATAAGCACATAAATGTTAATAGTAACAAAGCTGAGTAGTTAAACATCTAGTGAAAGTTCTGCTTACGGCTTTCTGAATTAGCTATATTTGACCATATTCTACAAAATACAGCCAGTGAAGATGTGCCTGGTTAATCTGCCCAAGTAATCTCACCTCTCTCCCACTAAGGGGGAGTTTATGAGAAGTTTCTTTGGATTATTAGAGAAGACATTTAAAAGGATGCATAAAAAGGCTGTTAGAAAAGCCAGTGTTTAGTTGCAATAATAAACATGACTTTAGGGAAGGGGGATAGTCATAAAAATGTTTAGCCAAAATAATGGCTGACAACGCGTGTGTATGGGGGGGAAGCAGGGGTAACCATCCATTACTGTATTTGTTATTTGGAGAGAGGTTAGCTGGAACAGCTTCAGGCTGAGAGATTTGAAAAAGCAAGATTCCTCCTCAGCAGGATGTTTATAACAACTCCGGGCTGACGACTGCATCCTTTGCCCATCCCTCCATCCGCATAGAGCCATGCTTTGTCCTCTGTCCCCACCACTGCATCACCCCACGGCTCCTTTGCTGCGTCATCCCCCAGGCTTTGTCCTTTCCTTCTTACTCAGTGTCTAATTAAAGGCTTGTGTCTTCTTGCAGCACACAGCTGGATGGTCCCCCTGCTCTCAGCTACCTGTCGATGTGTCTGAAAAACCAAAGCCTGCAGCTCTGAGCCACTCGGACTACCCCTGCACCTCGCACTTCCTCTTCTTTCTTCCCTCCTCTTTTCTGATGCCCCCATTACAATACTCAGCTTTGATCCCTCTCCACCTCCTATAATCCTACAGGGATCCCTACAGGATATTCCTACATCCATCTATACTCCACTCTCTCTGGGTTTTCTCTCTCCAACTCCGCATCCTGCTGCAGCCTCTCCTTCCCCTCATCCCTTTTCCCTCCTCTGCCTCCCACTCCACCACCGGACACGCAAACACCGCAGCCCTGACTCCAGAACAGATCGATACGAGGGGACAGCAATCCCACTCAAACAGAACAACCCGAGCGGACGTCCCAGCTGACTGCTGAGAAAGTGCATCCGTGCAGTTGACTCAGCCCACACCCCCGCCCTGCTCTTTCCTGGGGGCCTGGGAGCCAGCACGGGGGGGGATGTAGGGCTGGCCTGCAGCCATGCCACCAACTTGTTCGAATTAAAGTCTCATGCACTGACTTTGGTTATTCCACTCCTGCCGCCCTGGAGGGGGGGGGGAAGGGAAGGGGGAGGATGCTCACAAAAAGGCAGCAGTGCTTTGCTTTTCTAAGCCTTTGCTTTACTGTGTTGCTGTTGTTGTTGTTATTTTTCTTTTTTTTTTTTTCTTCTTGTTTTTCCTTTATTTTTTTTCTTTTCTTTGCCATTTTGAAGTCGTGTTTTAAAGGAAGGCTTCATGCTGTCACTGGGGAGCTGGCAGGACTCCTGAGCAGGGAGGCAGGATGGGAAGAAGACAGCATTGGAAAGGGAAGAAAAGGGCTCTGATTCACAGAGCAGGTCCGTGACTCAAAGCACTCGGCTCTCTGAAAGGGCAAGCTTTTACAATGTTATCATTACTACAAATGAAGCAAGCAAGGAAATCACTGTTGTGATAAAGATGGGAACGCAAAGAGAGAGGAGCACAAGCAGCCCAGCATCACCTTCAGCAAAACTCCCTGAGCCCCTTGTCCAGAGATTTGTGACCCCAAAGATAAGGGCTATGGACCATCCCTGTATCCTGAGACTTTCCCCCAGCCCTTGGCTCCTCCTGCAGACAAATTCCAACACTCCAGCAGCCACTATGGGAGGAGAGGAGCAACCTGGTGCGTTTGCTATTGACATCAGTGTTTTGCCCCTAAGAAATGTTTCTGGAGGCAGTCACCCTGGAGGCATCCAAAGCCAGGTTGGATGGAATCCTGGGCAGCCTGGTCTGGTGGTTGGCAACCCTGCCCATAGCAGTGGGGTTGGAACTGGATGGTCTTTAAGGTCCCCTCCAGCCTAAGCTATTCTATGATTCTGTGGTCCTTCAACACTCTGCCCATAGACCTTGTGATTTGGGAGCTCAATAAATATGAGCATGTTAACACGCGATTAAATCAAGCTGCAGGGCTGAAGAGGCAGTGAAGAAGGAGATTTTGAACAATGCACCGATTGATTGATGCTGTGATGAAGTGGGAAGACAGAAGACAGTTTTTCTTGCATGGGCCAGTTTGCAACAAGCAGAAGTGAGCATTCTTTAGAGAGAGAAGAAATCATCTGCACTCATTCTGGCGAATCACAGCGGACCTGCAGAGATACCAATGCAAGTTGTCCTACCTACAAGTGTCCACCTCTAATTGAGTCCTGTCTGTTCAGTGCTAAAGGGAACAAGTTCGTGTACTCTCACAATTTAGACTTCTTTTGGCACTGCCTGCATTTCTGCAGTCCCTTCCAACCCAAGCCATTCTATGATTCTATGATCTACGGATGCTAGGAAGTGTTGTTGAAAACCCAACATTGCATAGCAGAGAGTTTCTCTATCAGGCTGATTTTTATCCTAAGGATCATCAGAAAAAGAAAGGAATGTGACGAGCACATCCTACGAGCAAACAGTGCTTCATCCAGGGCAGCTCACACGCAGGATGTTCAGCGTCAGAAGCTGATGTACCAGAAACAGCCTGCTTTGAAAACACGTCACAGTTCCGTGCCATGTATTAGAAAATATGGTCTGAAAACATCATGCAAATAAGAAAACAAGCAGGAAGGTTTTTATCTCCTCTAAAACCGTGCCTTGAAATTTCACTTGAGTAGTTTAACTCTGTTATTTCATTTACTTTTACTTCAATGAGTTTTTAATGCAGTTTTAAGGAAGTGTATTATCCTTATCCTAAATGTCTGTAATTGGTTTGCAGAAAAATGCTTGAGATTTCTGATTACTTATGCATATAATTACCGGTCTTAGAGAAAATTGGGAGTTGAGTTCCTTTGTAAGACAGTAACATGCAAAAGGGGGAGAAAAAGTAAGGGAAAGCAGAAATCATTTGGAATTAATTAAAGTCTGGCACAACGCAAAATATTCCATAAAATTAACCTGGGAACTGAAACAGCAACTACTGATCTGCAATGTTACTGAACCTGAAAATCAAGTTTGCTTACGAACCACTGTAAAATTCCACCGCCTTCATCATCAGATGTTATTTACATGGAAAAAAAAAAGGATATTACGGTGGTTTGGTCGTCAAGCTGCATGTCTGAAGTTCTAAGCTCTGGCTCCTGAGTCACTTCCAGTTACTTCTCCCCTCTGTTCCCCAACATCCCTCTACAATAAATGACGACAACCACAATATTTGTTTGAACTTCTCTGCAGAACCTGAAATGCCTTTCTGCAGCACAATCGCTCACTTGACTTCACCCAGTTTATCCCTCCAGATGCTGTGCTCTCCCTCTGACTTTCTGCACACGGAATTGAACCCAAAACATTTAGTAGGCTTTGTCAAAAGCGTAAGGAGAGAAATGTTGAGTGAGTAAGAAACTGCTCTTAGCTGGAGAGGCAAAAGATAACTGTGCTCCTGATAGAGGCATTTCACTTCAGAGCCTAAAATTAGTTATTAACATGGAACTTGAGCAGCATTGGCAAAATGACTCTTCTGAGGTATGGCTGGCTGAATAGTGGGCGTAGGAGATCTAAATCCTAAGGGACATTGCACCCACAAGAAGTTAGGACCCTGATTATCATGTTGAATATTGCCCTTAGGGCTTTCTTTTTATCTTTTTCCAGTATTTGAAGGGTATTTCTTGAACATCCTTTTGACACTTTCAGTATTTTATTTCAACTTCTTGGCACCAGTGCTACTGTGAGCAGCATCAGTGAGCTACTTATTATTAGAGGAAGCTTTTTATCATAGACACTTCCTACTTCCCAGCACTTCCCTGAATTTCTGAGCAGCTTTCCTTTGGAAGACACATGAGAAATGGGGATTCGAGCAAAAACACTGCTTAAATCATAGAATCATAGAATCATAAAGGCTGGAAAGGACCTTTAAGATCACTAAGTCCAACCCCAACCCATCCTACCATGCTCACTTACCACGTCCCTCAGTGCCACATCTCCATGGTTTCAGAACACCTCCAGGGTTGGTGAGTCCACCACCTCCCTGGGCAGCCTGTGCCAATGCACCACCACTCTTCCAGTGAAAAACACTGGAAAACCACTTTTTCCTAATATCCAACCTGATCCTCCCCTGGTGCAAGTTGAGGCCATTCCCTCTCATCCTATAGAAACACCCTCTGCCATCTGTTTGAAGATTATGGCCATCAGTGAAAGGACTAATGGTCAAGAAATCCAATAGTGAGCCATTTAACAAGACCTGTGTGTGTCCAAAAGCTTGCTCTACCTTTGAGGACTCACAGCGAGGTCCGACTGAGTCTAAAATGTCCCATAAACATCCCAGCCCTCTATTGATCTGTGAGAGCTCTCTATGTACTTCAGTACTTAGTCAGGATTCAGGCACACAGTTTTGCTGTGTGTTTGCCTAGTGTTGTCCCACGGCAGTGCTGGGCCTTGTTAGCATCGCTGCAATAAAACTAAATAATTAGTAAAGCCTGTAATAATGGAAAAACATCATTCAAAACAGCCTCCAAACAAGACTGTGGTTGAGCAGTTCAGACCCTCCAGTTGTCTCATGTATACCGCAGAGTCTGGTGACTGGAGCCAGATTTATTAGCCTTCGAATGACAGTTTGTAAGTGAATGTGGTTAAAAGCAAGAACCCATTGTGATGAGCGCTGCAGGCTTGGGGAAGACGACCTATGAATCACTTTGTAGGAAGTCCAGAGTGGCTCCATAATAAAAATGTATATTGAAGCAGTTAAACAGAAGGTTGATTGTCCAGGCTGGTTTGATTCCAAGGGTTTCATAATGAATTCAAGCCTGAAGTTCCCCTGTTACCTGTTAACATGAATGATAGCTTTGATGGATAAGTAGGGGTGGCTGAGTGCCTTGCATGGAACAGTTTGCAATGGGTTGTGCAGACAGCGGGTCGAAAGTGTGGTTAGAGTCCTGCGGTCTTTATTCAGGCAACATTCAACAATCGTGCTGCCATTAATAATATTTGGGCTTCTTTTTTTCCAACAGGCTGAAAAACTCTGACTGCTTCTGCATCCCTCACATTCTGTCCCCACTCAAATTTTGTTGCTCTCCAAGCCCCATAACCTGAGTTGACCGAAAACCCATTAGAGACTCCAACCTTACACTTTATGGAGGTATATGCACCTATTTCCTCTGATCTTCAGTTTTAAAGTGTTGGGTTGGGACTTGGGGAATTTGGGTTGTCACCCCAGCTGTAGAGATTTTTTGGGAAGCCACTTCCTTATCCTCTGCCTGTTTTTCTCTTTGCGGGAAGGAACTAATAATTCTTCCTCTGTCACACTGTTTCCCTGGCCTATTTAGGCTCCTTGGAGAAGAGTCAGTCTCTTGCAAATTGTTTATGCAGTGTCTAGTGCAATGGAGCCAAGATCTTGACTGGGACCTATAGAGTCTACCATAAATATATACAATCAGCTTCCTCCAACTACATGAAACAGCTGCTCTCTAAGGGTTTAGCCTTCAACTTTTATTCTGGCAACCAAAAACATGGACAAACATATGCAAATAAACTTGTTATTTCCAACGAAATTTGACATCTTCAAACATCCTACGGCCATCATATGCATCTTACTGAAAGACAGCTGCTATTTGTTCAGCTTTTTTGCCTCATCCCTGAGAAAAAGGCATATTGACTTAATCTATGGGTTATGAAAAAAATGTTTGCGTCAGTTCATAAGTTTACAGAAAAGAAAGAAAAAGTGAGTTTATATAGAACTAATATTTGAGCTACGTGGCAGCTGCAGTATATGGAAATGCAGACAACAGGCAAATATATTTATAGGAGCAAATATACCTCCAGCTGAAAAACGTGTATTTTTTATGCTTGACTGCAAAGACAGAGATATGCATCTACATGTACACAAATACAGAAATGGAGGGATAGAGACATAACAACATGCATATATTTGTGGATATATCTGTCAAGGTTATACACCTGCATTTGTGTATGAAAATTGCAGTCCTCTTCAAACCTAAAGTTATACGCAGTTCGATGCATGGTAAGAAGTCACTTATTGCTTTGTTTTGGAAGGGGGGGCTGAGCATGAAAGGACGTGTTTCCTTGCATGTTCCTCATGCCACATGAGCAGCCAACAATGACAGTCAACAACGTGTCCAAGTTGTTACTTGAGATATTTTCTAAACCACAAAATAAGTGGATTACTAACCAAAAAATCACAACTACTGCCAAAGGACATTTATAAAAGAACACAAACTATAAAAAAAAAAAAAAAAAATTAACCAATGGGGGGAAAAAAAAAGAATAAAGAGAAGAATACAATAAGTGGAGAGAGAAAGAGAGAGAGGCTACTCTGGTGGGTAAACTAAGGTGTCAGGAAGAATAATCTTTTTCTTTCCTGCTCTGCCAAGTCAACTCAACCCACCAGAGCTTCTTGCAGTCTCTCAAGCAGGGACAGAGGAGAACTCTGCAAGCTCACAGTGCTCATTTAGGTCTTAATTTGCTTGAAGCAAATTGAACCTTGCGATCTAGAGAGTAAACACATTGACCACTCTGTGTTTGAGCAGTGCCCAGGAAGGCAAGGTTGTAGGGGTATTTCTGACTTACAATTATCACGATAAGGAAAAAAGGGGTAATAGTGACTCCCAGTTATGTAACAGCATTAATACTAAATGAGTGCTGGTTGGACACTCAGCTGGTAGAAATGAATGCTGTTCTGTTTTCCCAGTAGAGTTCTGCTGATTCCTACCAAAAGCAGTCCATTCCTTCACTAGCAGTAGCTCTGATCCTAAAGCTATTTTCAGTGTGACAGCTGATCAGTACGAGTGAATCAGAGTACAGCTGGTTGTATTATAAGAGCTATTGGGAAATATTTCATATCCAGGTTATGGTTCATTGCCTATACTTTAAAGAATTTTGATTAACTTGGCCTCCAAAGGTTCTTCAAGTTGATTCCTTACATAGTTCATATTAGTTTAACCGTGAAATATAAAATAGGGCCATATGTGTTGTTCAGAAAAATTCGTCAGTGAATGCCTCATGTGCCCCCCTACCAGTTGGATTTGGTTGGGATGTCAATCAGAACTGCTATATCAGAGCGACTCTAATGGGCCAACAGTGATGCTCGCACAATGTTGCTCTTCCTTGGATTTCTATGACTTCCATGCTGTGATGCAGATTTGATGATCTAAAAGGCCGTTCGTTTCTCGTCTCTGACATCCATGATCCTCTGACATTTAAACAAAAGGCGATCGTCCCACGGTTTCAGTTATGAACAACTGGAACCCAGCCATTCACAATATTACCCTCATCTTTCCACTGACGCGGTGAGGACTGCCTGCATGCTTCAAAGGAGTTTAAGCAGGGTAAATCCATAGAGCCGATCAGTAAAACTGAGCTACAGCTTCAGTCAAAGGCTAACACGAGAGTTGCTTAATCTACAGCTTGTGGTTAATAACCATTAGGGCTGACTGCAGACTGTTAAAAATGGTTTGTTAAAAAACAAGAATCTTATTGGGAAATGGTCATCTAGGGAAAATTTCCCCTTTTTAAACAAGTCCAGAAAAGCAGGTCATTATTTACAATAAATTGCACTTTAATATCATCATAGGCAAGGTACTTTATCTGAGGTAAGAAGGGAACGAGAGGGGCTCTCAAAACATCTCCCATTTTAGAACATTAAAATTCACCTAAGTAAAGAAAAGATACAGACCTTCCAAAATTACTTGAGCAAAGTCATAAGCATATTATTCAGTGCTCAACTTTTGGAAGAGGAAAGAACATCTACAGCTCTAAAACCCTTCCAGAACCCAACAATTGTCTTTTGCTCCTGTTCTAACACCAGCGCCCCAGTGATCAGTAAGTTCCTGTAGTGGCTGTGCCACCAGTGTTGCAGAGGGTGAGATGGTGGAGATAGACTCCATAGATCCTATTCCTCTTGTAATGATTCATGTGTGGGTTATCCAGCTATGAGCTAAGCCTGGTAACTGTTCTCTCCCTCCCTTGTCCCAAGAGATCTGCTATGGCAGTGATTACTGCTGTTCTGAATTTCAATTCCTCTCAAAAGAGAACAAAAGACGTACTGGGTGACTTACATAAAAGAAGAAATATACTGTCATCATCAAACAATTAAGAATAATAAAAAAGGTCATAAAAACATACACAAGGCCAACATTTCAGCTAGTGGAAGTAACAGAGCTCCAGTGGTGACACTGCTTCATAAACTTTAATGGCATGATGCAGTCATACACCATTTGAAGCTGTGGACCATGATTTGCTGATGAACAATTTATGAATAGGGAAAAAAAAAAGAAGAAAACCAACCCCAAAGCCAGCCAAACCTAGCAGATACATTACTTTCAGTGGATGATTTTCTCTGATTTATTCCCCAGCCCCTTGTTGATGAAATACTCCTTTTCAATACGTTCTTATTTTCCTCTTCACTGCTCAACTGTTTCAAAGTATTGCAAAGCTCCAAGGACTGCTAAGGCTACTGGCTAGAATTATTTATTAATTTTTTCCTCAGTTGTTGAACTGACAGCTCCAGTTGGCACAAACTAAATGCCGTTCACTTCTCAGTGGTCTGCAGGAGGCCCTACAGAAACACTGTATGAATTGCAAAAGGAAGATGCCCGGTGTTTGACTGGTGCTCATACACTGTTGACAGTAAAGGCCACTTTTCTCTACTCTCCTCTTTCCCTGTAGGATCCCTTAGGTTCATCACAGCATCACAGAACGAGTTGGAAGGGACCCTTTAAGGCCATCTAGTCCAACTCCCTGCAATGAATAGGGACATCTACAGCTCAATAAGGTTGCTCAGAGCCACATCCAGCCAAGCCTTGGATGTCTCCAAGGACACATTTACCCTTGTCCTATTTGTTCATCACTGGGACAAACAACAAAAAGTATCACCAAGGTCCTCACTGTTGGTTTTTGGGGCTCGGTGCTCCTGTTTACTAAAAGCCAAATCTCAAGCCATCCATTCTTACAAGCCCATCCCACTCCCTGAACTGAGGGTTTTCCATAAGTAAGAGCAAAGATATGAAGGAGAGAGGACTTGAGGAGTTGGCTCTGGATGGATGGAGAATTCTTGTCTCCAGGACTGTCAGCAGTAACACGCACTCATTATTTTGATGTTGGACATTGTTCCAAGACAAAGTGCTGCTTTCAAAGCTAAATAAAAGTTCTTTCTCGTGATGAGTTTGTCCCCATTTATTTATTGCATAACCAGCCCTTGAAAAAAATTCAGAAAGGTTGAGTGTGAGGCAGGCTTGTGCCGCTTACACGCATGGGATATTCCCTTTGTATTAGTCATCAAACAGATGTGACTTGTCATACGATGCGTGGAATGGCATTGGAAAAAAAAAAAAACAACGAGAATTAACTCGTCCCCTGATTTTGGAAGTTCCTTAGGAGTTTGCTCACAAAAGCACCAGATCTACCTGTTTGTCATGAAGAACACAAAGGCAGAAAAGAAGTAATCAATGAATGCATTGAAATGTAGCTGTGCTTTCTCAGTAAAGATTCCACTGGATATCACTTGGAAATCTTTGGAAAGAAGGATGAAATGTTTATTTTTCTGAAGAAGTTCATGTGAACATGTGGTTATTGCAGTTCCTTTTTTTTTTGTGGTCTTAAAACTCTTTTGGGAGGTGGAACGTTCAGTTTAGGTTGACCTTTCCCTGGGTGTTGGTGACACGTGTGAGTTGTAAAAGCTGTAGAAAGAGCAACCAGAGCACCACAGTTTTACAGCACATAAACTACAGCACAGGAATGGTTGATGCATGAAACTTGTGTACTTAGTACACTGCAAAAGCCATTTTTTGGTGTATCAAGTTATATCTTAACATTACCTTCCAGATGGGGCATGATGTATATTGCAGCAGTGGTGCAGTTCATGGTGTGGGATCCCTCCAATCTTCTTCAGGCTGAGCTTTCAGATAGATGGCTGTGATTCCTGGCAGAAGCAAAAATGACAAACAGTTCCTACTTAGTTCCATGAAATTGTTTAAATCCATAATGCAAACCAAGACCAAAACTATCTTCATTTGCAGACAACGCTATGGAATGGAAACAGCAGGGTATTTCCCTGATATAAGACATGTGTTGGTGCTACTATTAAAAGCAGAAGAGTTGACAAGTGAATTCCATTTCCACTGATGGAAAAACACAGGAGCTGTAATAAATGCAACACAGGTCTGTACAGGTCTACATAGAACAGGTTATGATACCACCACTATGACCATTGGTGGGAGCTGTGGTTTTTATTTATATATAAAAATGTGTTTATATGTGTTTGAGAGTAGCATTAAGCACATCTGGCAACTTACTTTAAGGTAATTACATATAAAAACTTAATAAACAGCTTTTTTGAAGGTTTTTCTGCTCCTTCCTTCTTCCCGTTGAAAAGAGAATGCCCTGCTTGCTAGGCAGCATCCTTTTCTTTCTCAGAATTCATGTAACAGATTGCCTGGGTCAGCGTGCACTTACCATGTCTCCTTCATGTTAAAAACCTAGGAAATTTGGCTTGAGAACAGAATGGAAAACATTTCAATTATGTTTCTCTTCTGGTTTCAAATCTTGCCTTAATTTAACTCCTTTGCCTAAAAAAACACAATTTTTGAATTTTCTTATTTTAGTTTTTCAAACTGAACTTGGTTTTGTTTTGTTTTTTTTTTTTGAGAACTTGAGCAATTTACTTGAGAAATGTTAATTTCCACTCAAACAAATTCACAAAACTCTTACTATTAATCAAAGCAAGATATTCAAAATGCTTAAAATGTGCTGCTTCAAGTGCCCCAATTCACCATTTTAAATCACACTGTTTTATCCCTTTTTTTGTTTGTTTGTTTTTTTCCTTCAGATTCATAGAATCATAGACTCATTAAGGTTGGACAAGGACAATAAAGTAATCTAATCCAGCCATCCGCACATCAAATTACCAATCTATGTGTTGCTGCTCTTTTTTTTGTGCCAAAGAAAGTAAGCATTGAAATCAAGAAGGAATGGGAAAGCAGTGACCTACAGACACCATTTATTGAGGGCAGCCCCTTCTTTCTATACCCCAATATCGAGGTGTCAGTCACTTCATACACAGCTCAGAATTTACAAAAGCTTATCTATTTATTCCAAAGCAGCTTTTTAGCTGGGGTAATTAGACAGAGCATCCATCAGCGCATGGTGAATTAGTAGTTTTTAACTCAATAGCTCTAACATCTTAGACGACCATCAGTAGGCCAGCTTTTCTTTTTCACGTCATCAGCTCCTACCAGGCAAGTTTGTTCCAGATTCCCTTAATTACCTTCTTCTGCCTTCTTGTTGTTCACTAATAATGCTCCAGCCATGTCTGTCTGGTGCTGTTGCATGGCAGACTGTGGCTGTTCAGTATCACTGCAGACATCACACTTCATCCTTAGCACACAACACAGATAATGCCCTGGCCTTTCTTATTCTAGGGTGGATGGTTGGTTTAATTTCAGAGTAGATTTATACACCAGACGTTGAAACCCACTGCAGATAGCTGGATGCTGCTGTTGATAACTGCCAAAATACTGCAGAAGCACAGAGTTGCCCGGAGCAAGAAGCACTAATTAGTGACTTGTGTGGGAGCCTGGATGCTTGCAAGAGCTGCAGAGGTGTAGGCTGGCATGTATAAAGCAACAAATCCCACAGAAATGACCCTCACAGCACAGAAAACAGAGATTATTTAGTTTTCAGAGACAACACAAGTGTTTTGGACTCTGGGACAGTCCCACCACTGTCCCTGAAGGGAGATACGAGGGCACAATTCTTCTTGAGCTCACAAGGTCAATGATAGACTTCAGTAGGTAATGTTGGCCAACGAGCTTTGAAGCTCCGTTCTGCTGTGTCTGTGAATGCAGCCACAAGAAGAATTCCTCAGTAGAAAGACACTCATGGGAATGAGCTATTTTAATGGGGCTGCAACTAATTAGCCTTGTGACTTCATTTCTTCATGCGTGCTCCTCTCCTCCACTGTCCCTACCTCGCCAACCTGAGCGCTGCACTTCTTATCTAGTTGTGATAAGGGTTTTATTTTTCCTGGGAACTTGAGGAGATATTTATAAACAATCATAAAGTGGAAGAAAATGTGTTTTGAAGAGCTTGTTGTTTTGTCACATGCAAATTCCTAAAGAATGTGGTGGTAAAGAATTACGTATATATGTCTGTCGGCAGCCACTGACTTCAAAGCAATTCACAATTAACTTAGCTCAACTTTCCAGCAACTGGTCTATACTCTCTGGCTTTTCTTAAATTTGTTTGGGAAATTGCAATCTATTCTTTGTGGTTACGTTTGCATTTAAGCTCTTTCCTTCCACTGGCACTAATTAGTACCCTGCTCATTAGTCCCAGATGAGACACAGAATTAAAAAAAAAAAAAAAAAAAAGGAAGGAAAAAGAAAACTGAGGACTTAATTTAACATTACCATATTCCAAGCTTACAGTGTAAGGCTTCTTGCTACCCTTTGGGTTTCTACTGCATTGTGTACTAACATCCCGTATGTCTCAGTAACTGGATGGTGCAGAGAATCTGGGAGGACTGGAATTTACAGTCAACAAAGCACCATATGGGTGAATCAGATTCAATTTTCAAGTCTGAAGGTCACCCCTGGAGCACGCCATTAGCCATGACAGCAAACCATTCATTCTACTCTTCTCAGAAGTAGGTAACCCTGGTCACACTCTGGTCAGCATTTAGTACAACAGTCACCCTTATTTCCTAGTTCATTTCTGTGACTCATAAACTACCATTTTTAAGGACTATTCAAACTTTCCAGCCCTGTCCCTGAAGCTAAGCCAATCAGGTATATGATCGACTTGGAGCAGGCCCATATCTCAAGCTACAGCTGATGCAAACAATTCACCAGAGAATGAAGGTGGAGAGCAGCCTGGTCCCTTCTCAGCATGGTTGGAGAGGGTAACAAAATGCTGCCAGGCACCATTAACTCCCTAGGAGCATAATTTTGAGCAGCTCCCAGGCTATTTTAACTACAGGCAAATGCCAAACCTCAGAGCATTGAGTTTTGAGTAGCAATGAGGTGACATTGAACACGATGATCCTTACGGGTCCATTTCAAGTTGGGATATTCTATGATTCAATGATGTTGTGCTGAGATAAACCCATTCAGGTGGGTTCTGGACTGTATTTCTTTTAAAAATAGGAAGAGGTTACAAAATATAACAATCACAGAAGCCTCTTTTCCTCCCAGCCCCACTTCTGGTATGAATAATTGTGTGGCAAGATTAGTGGGTGAAGTATTACAAGATGACATTTCTGTCGACCATGATTATAAACAACAACAGAAAAGAAATGTAAGAGCTCTTGGTTAATTTTTCCCATTATAAAACCACTTGGTATTTCAAATGAATCTGCCAGGGAAACGCTTGTTTTAAAGTTCCACTGATAGAGCTGCAAATCATCTTATTTGTAAATATTGGTTATTGGTGGTGGGAAGGGGATGATGCAGAGGAGGGAGTGATGGTGTTTACTTTGTGTGATGCACATCCAGCCTGGTTGGGGCCCCAGGCTGACACACTGTGCCTTTACATCAGCTGCATGACGCCCACTGAGGCAGGGTCCCAATGGGAGGAGGATGCCAGCTCCGGGCTGTTATGACTGCAATTCCCAAGCACTGGCTGCAATGGTGGCTGTGTGGATTTGCTGCTCGCTGTTGTTTAACAGAAAAACAAGTAAGAACACTCTGGGAATATTCAATCCCACGAGGGGTGAAGGCATAGGACCATGTATTTATTTGTTTTAGGTTTTTAGAAAATGCCAATGGTAAAAAACATCTGGATTGCTGAATGGAGAGAGTCAGACGCAGACAGAATTGGGCCTGAGATACCAGCCATTCTTACAGCCCGCAGAGAAATGGGCAATGAAAATCTGATCCACAAACAACAATTAACAAAGGACGTAGGCCAGCATGACCTAGGGCCAGCTGATCTGCTTTGGAAGACACATGCCTGGTGCTCTATTACACTACCTGCACTTAGGGATATGGTTCAGTAGGCAATATTGGCAGTAAATGGACAGTTGGAATAGATATCTTAGAGGTCTTATCCAACCTTAACAGTTCTATGATTCTCTGATTCTATACTTTTTAACACTCTGTGGAGTATGGAGTCTCTAAATCGGATAGCAATTTCATTCTGTTGTATCCAGAGGCAATAACATAGAAGAAGCTTGGAGGAATTTATTGTATCTCCAATATGTTAGCCAAACAATTTCTGGGTCCATAGCACAAAAGGGAGCTAAGAGTCATTTTGATATGGTCAAGATGAAATTCTACCTGCATTAAATTCAAACCTGCAATGAGGTGTTTAAGGACACAGAAGGGGATGTTCTGCTTGGGAACACAGGAACTCAAAGTCTGCCAGAAATAAGCTCCCATTTGTCTGCATTCAAGGTCGGGATTCAAAAAGGAGCTATTCCAAGCAACAGACATGGCAAGATGTTCATCCCAGACAACAGGACATTTTCTTTTCTCTTCTCTTGATGATGTATTCTGCATCAAAAAGGGCTGGGGTATTTAATCATTGCCTTCCAGTAATACTGGCTAATACAGCTCCCTAATTACTAGGCAATGGGAAAAAGTCAGGAGGACCTTGAGGTTTCAGACTCAGAGCAGACTCAGAAACTGAACAAGAATTAAAACCAAAGGCAGTTAAGGAAATGGGCCAAGGCCCATTCGTTAACTACCATTAGATTGGACTATGCTTTATGGGTGCAATTATTATTTTTGCAGAGGGCCAACAGAGAAATCCCAAACTATTGAAACCACATCTAATTCTTAACATACAGGGTCATACAGACCTTATATGCCCTTCATGGGCAAAAAGCAGATGGGCAAAGTGTAAATATAAGTTCCAGAGGAATAAATGGGTTCTGCAGGTTTCAAACCCTGGAAGCCTTCTGCTGAGGTGTCTGGTTTTTGTATTCAGGCCTGCTTGGATCGCATGCCCACAGCTCATTAACTGCTCTGTGGATCAAGTTAAAAAGCTTAGTATTTTGAGAGCAAAGTATAAAATTAGCGATGCTGTACAAAAGAAAATATCTCAAATTGGCCCTCTGTCCTTGATGTCCTATCTGTAAAGAGAATGCTGCCTTTTGCGAACTCAAATCAAGCACTGATAAAGGAGGGAAGTCCCTTTTATCCTCAATCCAGGCAACTGGACAAATTAAAAAAAAACAAACAAATCTTCTGACAGCTTTGTTTTAAGGATCTAAAGCTTCAGTCACTGCCTGGTCTTTTAACAAATGTGATTTTGAAGTAATGAGTTCTATAAGATTAAAAACCTTACTCTTACATTTTGTTCCCATTGGGCTGCACATGCTTGTAACCAAAGCACTCACACACTGTCCCTACCAAAACCACAAAACACATGGATGACAGTGGCCCATTTAGACAGCAAATCTGACTCTTGCTTACAGAACTTCTTTGCCCCCTAAGGTAGCTCAATGCACCAAGTGTCAGCCAACGTTATCCCAGGTGACCCAATGCACACCACCGTGCCATAAGCAGGATGAATACCTCCAGCAACACAGAAGGGTTCAGACATCATTCAGATTATTGTTCTGATACTATTTGGGAGAGTGCTTGTACAAGTCTGTGTGTCCAAATGATACCTAACATTTCTGTTCAATGCATTTCACAGAATTCCATAGAATCTAAAGTTGGAAAGGCCAATCAGATCACCTGGACCAGCCATAAGCTCAGGCCTGTGACTGCTCTAGATGTTACTCAAAGTGACATTGACCTTCTTCCTGAAAACCTGCAGGTGACTCCACCACCTCCCTGGGCAGCCTGTTCCAATGACTCACAACTCTTCCTTCTGCTACAGCAGAACCCACTGATTTGCTTTCTCTATAGCAATAGATTCTTATACTGACGTAAGCACAATACAGGTTGCTCGTGGCATGACGTGTTGTGTGACATTTTCCAAGAAGCACGGCCAATTTTTGAAAACAAAGTAATTTTTGAGGTGGGAGCTTTAGCCTGGTTCTGTATAACTCTCACTTTTAGTAGAAAATTTTCAGTGCAGTCAACCCACAGTGACTGCAAAGGTTATTATCTGAAGTGAAGCACTAAGGACATGCGTTTGTTGCCACACATCAGTAATTCAATACTGCAGGGTGACTGATGGGTTGTATACACGAGGAGTTTGAATATTTATCTCGGATGCAAACAGCACAGGTTCAAGTTCTGTGTATGTTTCAGGCACAAGAGGGATTTAAATGTGGGTATTACATCCCAGGTGATGTAATAACTGAGCTATTTTTATTTTGGAACGTCTCAGCTTTTTTTTCCATTAAACACTTCAAAATATTTGTTTTATCCTGTTGCGAAAGACAAAAGCGTTTGAAATCTTTAAAAGTTTTGCAGAATGGGAAAGCTGTTTCCACCGTGGCTCTATTGCTGCATGTGCCCATGGAAGCACATACACATCTCCAAGGGGGACCTCAGCAAAGAACTCTAAGTGTGGTTACAGTCAGACAAGAGGCACTGTTCAGAGCCATTCACATTTATCCTTTCTCAGTAATTCAGCTCTTGCTTTAGCTTACAAATCAGACAGCAATTTCATCACATCCTCCTCGTCAGAGCAAACGTTGCCTAAGAGGACTGACATCTTTCCATCCCTACCAATTAATAAATGAGGGCGATGAGCAAAACTTCCAACCCGATCCGTTCCGTGATTCTACATCTCCACGAACCACTGGGATATACAGTACTCCTAATTTTGCTCTTTCTTTCAGCTGTGTTACTAATTGAAACCTTGGTGAGCTCTGTTGGTTAAAACAAAGGTCCTACCAGTCCATCAAAAAGCTGCATTTATTTTAGAGGTGGAGGAAAAAGAGGTGAGGAGGATGGATGATCTCTGCAGAGCAGAGACAGATTTCCCACCTTGTGAGATTTCAACCCCTCGTTGCTATCAACAGTCTATGTTAGGAGCCACCCTGCTGCTCAGTGTTGATTTCAAACAAGTGCTGTGTTTGCCTTTGGTTTGTGATTATTTTTAGCCCCTTGGGCTCTTTTTAGGTTTCAATTAAGTGCCACTAGGTAATTAGCTCACAGATAAAGTCAGCTGTTAGAGCCAATAAATGAACAAACATATGTTGAATCCTGAATGAATGGAAAGCTTTTTCCTTGGCAGATCCTTCTGGGGGACTCTTTTTTTAAGATCCATTTTGTGCTCCTGTTACAGGAAAAGCTTTGAAAACATAAAATAATTTTATGATGCATCTTCTCTGCTCCTTATTTTGTACTCAGAAGGAAGAAACACACATATGCAGGTAGACTTAAAAGCTGTCATAACTTTACACCAATACCTTCTTTTAAAATCTTAAGTAAATGTTTTAAAAGTTACAGAGTTGAACAACTCCAAAGTCAAATTTACAACTTCCCTTCCTCAAAGCCAACGGAAGTGGGGAATTCTTTACAAGCTCTGTTCAACAGAGGAGAACATTTCAGCTTCTCTTAGGACAGATTCCAGGAGGTCATTTCAACTGCTAAAAGTTTTCGCCACGCTTTTTATTCCAGTTCTATGTATAAGGTTAACGAATGAAGGTGAGCCCACTAATGATAGCGATGCACATCACGTTAAGAACGCGTCCCTTCAAGACTGATTTATTATTTCTGATCGTAAACACATTGCTGGAAGTAAATAGTCAGATAATTACTTGTCTTACAAGATTAATTCATCAAAAGTGTTGATCAATTGTGAGCGTTCCCTTAACTCCATAAGCCACCTCAATGTTCCCTATGACAAATACCCATGGTAAGCATTGAGCAGCAGAGGCTCACAAAGACACAATGTGAACTGTGGTGTTTTTGTAGCTCAAAATAGCACGGCTGTGATAGCAATGTTGAAGACTGGCTCTGGATGAGATACAAGGAGATACAGCACAGGAGCACCCTTGACAGAATGCAATCAAGTGCAATCAGAGAACGCAAGCAAGCTACCCTGAAGGAAAACATGTGAATCAAGGTTTGCAGATAAATAATCCATCAAAAATAAAAAGTATGGAAGACATTATTTAAACACAGCTCCTCTGTGAATCCAGCACATAATTGTACAGTACATCTTCTTCCTTTTGATAGCAAACAGAACCAATTCCTAGTGCATAGGATACAAAGCATTTAAAAATAGAAATAATTTTTGAAACAAAATTGTCTCATAGGCCTGGAAAATGCAGGATCAGAAGTTTGGCTGATTCTGGGCAGGATTTCAAGTCCTATGGCCATAGCTATGGTTAATGCTGTACCACCCCTTTTTATTGCATTCTCTTAGGTTCTCAGCCTTCTTCTCTGTCCTCAGGCTTTACAAACCTCCAGCCAAGTCTTCAATAGTCTCATTTGATCTGAGATGATGGAGTAGAGCAGCAATAGCTGTAATGAATCATATAACTCTTGGGGAACAGAGCAAAATCTGCCTTGAAATAGACCATCTTGCACTGCAAAGCCTTCCTGGAGAAGCCTATTCTCTTCCCTAGAAAAGCACTGACTTAGCCAGGCTTCACAATAACTCCAGCCTTCATGAAAATGGCTTTGACCTTGTTTGTACAACAGCTCTTGTTCGAAGGATGTGGAGTAACTGGGTGCTGTTAACTACTCAATTGATTCCTCAAGAGCTGGCGTCTTCAATAGGAAACATGTACATTCAGGAACAGCTCTGAAAGCTGCAATTCAGTTATGTGGTTTAGGTCTTACTGCGATCATAATTCACTTTACAAAACAAACATCACTGATCAGTCAAACCAGATGGAGGACACAAAGCCAACAGACCAGCTACAGATGGAAGGAGAACCCCTTGGTCTCCAAAGGAGGTCAGGCAAATCTGAAGAATAGAAGTAGTAGAAGAATAAATTTAGCACGAAGATTTTTCAGTATGCAGAGCACTATTTATTAAGAAATTGATTCACAAATTTACACATGGCCCCATTACACTGGGAAAAAATTTAAATACTCAGATCTTTTGTAAGAATGTGTAAAAATATTCCACCACCTACAGTGAAGAAAGCTAAGACTGCAGTAGACTTAAAATAAGGCAGTGTGAGAACATCTCACAGACTTTGCTCCAACTATATGCCTCTATCTGAAGGATCTGCTCTTATTAAAGCAAATAAAATGGAAGTTTTACTGCCATGATGTAAAATGTGAACAAATTTTATTGTCTTTCTGTTAGGCTTGCAATAAATTACACGGAGTAGAGCCCAGGCCTTTATGAGAATGATGTCTCCTCTCAGCTACACAATACCCAAATGCAACATTTGTACTCTCAGCAAATTTTACATACTTTGAGTTTGAAGACACCTGATGAGTCTGAATCTTTTGCAAGCATTAAACAGTGCTGCATTCGTTACTGTACTCTGGAGATACAGTCTTAGTGTAGGTGGAGAAAAAAGGGATCGCTGCTCAGCTATTAACCCAGATACGGGCAGCGATGGTCAAGTCATGGTGCTTCATGCATCTGGTTCCAATTACTGTGCAGGGACAGCTACAGCCACTCGAGCTGGAGGCAGGCTACGAAACGTGCTTCCAGTTCAGCTCAGCTGCTCAGTGAGTTTGTAAGTGGGCAAAGAGAGGTGGGAGAAGGAGCACTGACTGTGCCAAAGAGTAAATTGTGATTATTTGGTAGCAAGTCTGCAGGGAGTTGAGTCATCTGTGTGTGGAGTAGGAATGCTTATGGAAGGGCGGATGAAAGGAAGGAGCCAGAGCCATGGAGTATGATACACCATTGCTGCTCATAAATTAAAGCTTCTAGTCACCACTTGGAGTGAGCAGAACTCTTGAATCTCAGACCATGAGAAACTCTTCAACTGTAAGACACCGAGGCAAGAACACTGTAAGGATTAACGATGCTTTAACCCACTCAAGCCTAAAGAGTCAACATCTGTTGAGGGGCTGGCTTTGCCTCCTGGCTATACTGCTACTTTTAGGAAAATTAATATTGTGTCTCTCGGGAGAAAAGAACATGCACAGTATTCAGGGAATACTGTTTAATTTAATGCACTGAGTTGGTGGATCTCCTTGATAACATGGCATTTAAAGGTTGGGTCATAGAACTCAATAGAGAAGCAACGTCCCACACAGATCCTCTTTGCCATTACATCAAAATGAGTTCACTTCAGTTCCAGCTGTTGAGCAGAACACAACACAGCTGAGAAGGAAAAGACAACGCTGTGACTTCACTGCTGATCTCATTCAGTCCTTTCAAATGGCAGCAGAAGGTCCAGCTTTTACGTCAGCTGTAGGGATTGAAAATAATCTCATAGTTTGGATACTGAGAGCTTTTGAAAGGGCAGCAGGGATTACTTTACACAGACTTGAGTCGAATGGGCTGATGGAATGGGCTAATGATGGGCCTTTGAAGGAGAATCCGATATTGAAATTAGAGCTGGTTCTTATAGTGATGTGGGATAACACATCCCATCACTTTCCTTTAAATCCCTGCATTTTGGAAGAGGGAAGATAAGAGCTTCCTTACGTGGTGTCTGCATCCACCCCTCCAAATGCACAAAATGAAACCTCCAAAATACCAAATCTACCCTTTCACTAGCAAAAAGCAAGAGTGCATTGATACAACTGCATTAGCTAACTTTAGTTCGTGACCTAAGATCAAATCCTTCCAAACAGAAGGCAGTTTTATAAGCATTGGCTCTTTGAATTCAAGGCTACATGGGATTCAAGAGCATGATGCGAGCATGGTGCAGGTTTCAAACCTCTTCTGTTTCAGGAAAGGAAATTTCTACATGTCTCCATTTCTCTTGAAAGAAGGTGGATTCACACAGATATTAATAGCAGTTACCACTTGGCGACCAAAACGAACTTCATATTATGTTAAAAAACATTAATCTAATTCTTCAAATGTCTGACTGTAGCAATTTCCTGGCAGCGCATGCAGCAATCATTACATACACATTTATAGTAAATCTGTGCCTGCTCTAGTCCTAATCTAAAACTGATGGGCAGAATTATTTATAGTTTAACCTTGGTATTTTGCTAAAAGGAATGCAAATGTCATTGCTAAATGAGAAAAAAAAAAAAAAAAGGGTGAGAGACAAAAATAACAACTTGGTGGAAAATTAACAGAGTTGACTGTGACCCCAGCAATCGGACACACACAGGTAACAGATCTTTAGTTTCCTGGGTTCTAATGTCAGAAAAGTGACGTTTTTGACTCTCCCATAATGAAGCCATAACGTGGGCAATGTTCCAGCAGCCCAGATAGGAATCACCAGGGTAGAATTTAAAGCAAAGTGCATTTTGTTTATCTAGACGTTAAATCTACTACCAGAGTTCTATTCTTTGTAAAATTCCTCCCTTCCTTCCACCCAGATTGCTTGCTATACCCTCAGTATTTGCTGCCAGTTCCAACCCAGCAGTGAGCAAGTTCACTTTGCTACAACACAAGAAGTTGGCCATAGCAAACCCATATCTGAGATGGTTATGAACAGCAATGCTGACCCCACTATCAGGCCAGGATATGTATCCATTCACAAAAAGTTTCTCACCTGGGGACACTTGGGTTTAGTGGGCATGGTGGTGATGGCTGACAGTTGGACTAGATGTTGTAGAGGTCTTCTCCAACCTTAATGATTCTGTGATTCTGAGCGAGCACAATGGTGATGAGTTGGAATTGGATGTGATGATAATTAAAGGTCTTTCCAACCTTAATGATTCTATGGGTCTCAGTGGGCATGGTGGTGGTGGGTTGATGATTGGACTTGGTGATTTTAGAGGTCTTTTCTAACCTTAATTATTCTCTGATTTTGTGATGATCTTGTGGGTTCATTAGCCTTTCCCCCATCTTGTTCTTTCGGTCTAAATCCCCCCATTACTGTCTGCCTTCTGTATTCATTTACACCAATGTAGCAGGATTCAAATACACTTTCCTCATATTCATTTTGTGCTAATTATAAAGAGTGAATTCTGATTACCAAGGAAGCTTGAAGTGCAAACAGCTAATTCAGATAGCCAGGCATATCCTTGATCTTGTCCTGTGCACAGTATGGAGCTAGAGACTCGCCCAGGTCCCTTCCCATCTGTATTACTCTATGACTCTCAGCTAAGCATGCTCTGCAATACTTGATATCATCTTTGCATTTTAAAAGAAACCTTCCTCTCATCTTAGTATTCTCCACTCATCATTACCACCCCCCATTTCACAAACAAAACATAAACAAACAAACTTATTTTCCCTTAATTTAAAATGTCTCCATCTTTTTTTTTTTTTTTTTTCCCAAAGGAAATGTAATTAAAAACATGTTTCACTGATTAAACAGGGAATGATGCATAAACAACAAAGATTCTTGCATGACAGTCATTTTTATCTAACTTCAAGTAGTTCCACAGGGAAAGAAAGAAAGACCTATGGGCAGCACAGGACTTGTATTGGTGGGGTGAATAGTGATGTCAGTGTTGGCAACAGCCATCACAGAACTGGAACCACAGTAATTTTGTAGAATCATAGAAGAATACAATTGTTTGAGTTGGAAGGAACCTACATCTACACCTGAATGCCAACCATCAACCACTCTGTGTGACCACATCCGACCATCACTCTGTGTGTAATTCAAGAAAAGCTCTGAATGTGCAAATTAAGCAAACAACAGCACTCCTGTTTGCTGGTCCTCATTTTGTTTTACATTAACAATGTGTAATTGAAAGTCAGCCTCACCTGTTGGCTGGGCAGTTGCTCAGCATCAGAGCACTTTGTGTTTTCATGGCATCAGCTCCATCAAGCAGCGTGGCAACGCTCTGCTTTTGCTGTTGCAATTGTGGACAGCCATAATGCTTTGAAGCAGCAGTCATGCTCTGAGCATTTCCCACTCTTTTTACCCTTTATTTTGGTTTATGCCTTTTTTTCTTTGTTGTTCTAGTTTAGGTTTTGTTTTTCCCTTTTACTTACTGCCTTTATAGGATAGCCATTTTTCTCTCCAACATTTCCTCAACGAACCTCCATCAGCTGCATTTTTGAGACTTAGTTTAGATGAGAATGCATGGTCTGGCACAAATCTGGTTTTGTTGGCTTCAGTGGAACAATGCTGTATTTAAGGCTATATTCATCCAGCAAACCTATCCATGAAGCTTTCAGCCTTCTGCTCCTCGTTCATTTGAGCTCAGTTGGCTCTGTCAGGCTGGGAAATGGCTCAACTTCATGTTGTTGTGTCTCTCCTAGATGAGCCAGTTGGAAAGCACTCTGCAGGAAGATTCCACTCCAAGGTTGTATACTGCAGCACGATGGGTGAGCAGAATGCTTCAGAGCACGAAATCATACCAGCCAGTGAAACAAAATATCTCAGGAATATGGTTATTACAGCACAGCAAGAATATCTGGAATATCTATTCAACACTTTGAGAGAGATGCTGGACAGAGGCACAGAAATAAACTTTCACATCCTTTTGAGCTCTGCATATAGGGATAGGGATGAAATAGCTGCATGTAGAAGTTTCTAATTAATGATTTTCGACTCCAGACTCCCACTCTGAGTTCTTTTCTCTTCATTTCTCCAGCTGGGAAATCACTGCAGCTCACTGCATATTTTAGTGAAGAATGTCCCATATCTGGACATAATGGTCTTGGCCATTTATTCCACATGTAGAAAGAGGGACCCTTGCCCAGACACAGGATGTGGATTCATGAGCCATAAAGTCTCTTGCCCTGTTAGTCCACATGTAGGGAGTTTGCTGAATGCAAGAGGCCAAAGGAACAACCATGAAAACACACAAAGAAACGGCCACAATAATTTCAGCCCCATTTTTGCTGGTAGCAGAAAAGCACCTGCTCCTGTTGTTCTTATCTTCAGCACAACATCTTCCCAGGTAACAGGAATTGTGAGTGTCTAAGCCTCCAAGCTGTACAGATCTGATTAGCCAAAGAATTGCCCTCTTGAGCCCTCGTGTCAAGGCCCTGTCTCTGTTCTTTCACATTTAATGTAAGTGGATACCACGCTGCCCACAGCACTTCCACTAGCACTTTCCTTTCATGTTTTGTGCCTTAAAATTACCTAAGCAAACTTCATTTGATTTACATCTAAACGTTGTTTTCCTGATGTGGGAGGCTCAATCTCTTCCCCAGCTCATTTCATAATTTCGAATCCTAATTCATCCCCATCCTCTGGGAGGAATGCATTTTTTGCAATACCTATGTTGTAATTTTCTAGAGCACATGCTTCTAATTTGAGCATTATTTTCCAAAGCTCCTAGCACTTAACCACAAAAGTTCTTCATTTATTTTCCTTTTTATTCTCCATTTAATTAATCCTCTCTTATTTTATGCTTTGGATCATCGTTATATCTCACATTATGGATCCCAGCATAAAAGCTTTTTGTTCTAAGTACTTAAATCCGTCAGAGAAGGACAAAAATTATATGGGGGAATTCGACCAAATGACCCTTTCCTCTCTCATTTACTTCCCAGCTTTCTCCCTCTCCCAATCCCAAATTCTAAAGCAAAAGAAAAGCTCCCTAGGAGCTCCATGAGCTTTAAGAAATCATTTTGAGGGAAAGAAATCTAACTGGTTGCTACCACTAATTTCCTGAGTGACTTTTGCTATGTCATCACCAGTGTCCACTGGGAGTGGGAAAGTTTTGTCCTTGTCAGCCTAAAAGCACTGGGTTGGGTGGTAACGACCCTTAGGCAAAGTATATTTATTCCTCAAAGTTACGAGGTTCCTCTATTAGCAAGTGGAGATTATGAGCTGCCAGAGTGCATAATGTATGAGACATAATTTTTGATGCATTTCTAGCCTGAACCATCGCTAATCTTGAGAGACAGAAGCCTTGCTGTGTGAATGTCACACTAGCTATACCAACTTTGCAGCAAAATTTGTATTTAAAGCAGAACAATGTCCCAGGATAGATGTACAGAGAGGGGAAAAGCCTGAGGACCCTTGAGGCAAAGACTCCCAGTTCTACCAGCCCATGATGGCGGCCAGAAGCTTCTCTCTCCTCACCCACAGCACTTCCTAAGA
Source organism: Meleagris gallopavo (assembly GCF_905368555.1). NCBI lineage: Eukaryota > Metazoa > Chordata > Aves > Galliformes > Phasianidae > Meleagris > Meleagris gallopavo. The sequence goes on along the minus strand of NC_139427.1, from coordinate 1,036,124 downwards.
TTAGTCTACCCCTTTCAACACCAAAAACAGATGCCCTATTTCTGAACGCATTCTACAGGAAAGCACTCATCTCCAGCAATGCCAGCACGAGTGAACAATAATTCTAAAATTCAGCCAATAACCTTCCCTGGACAACTACAGCTCAAATCTCTTCCTCAGCTGTGACCACTCTGGAGGTAGGCTACTGAAGATTGCAGAAAGTTTGCCATAGAATCGTGGAATGGCTTAGGTTGGAAGGGATATTAAAGATCATTTAGTTCCTAAATGGAACATTGGAATGGAACCCAGGGGCAGGGTTTCAGCCCATTTCATGCTTCACACAAGGGCTGTGATTAGAGTTGAGGGAGGAAAAGAGCTGTACTTGTAGACTGCTTCACATTGCTCTGTGCAGTGGTCAGGAGGCACAGAGTAACTATACAATACAAGGGTGTGCAATGCCCTCCAAGTTTGGTTTTTAGTGCATTGCACAATATCTAGGCCCAGGCGGGTCTTGAAGTTCTTGCTCTGGGAGAGTACCCAGTAAATCCTAAAGCAAAGTGGGAAGGTGGCTAAATTTTCTTGCTGTAACACACAGAAGACTGCACACTTTCAGAAGTGCAGTGAAGTAGCTGTTTTGAGCTTCAGTACACCTTCCTAATCCATGAGCTGTGGCTGTGGCTACAACATGGCTCCATGGCTCTACAGAGTTAGTACAAATTAATCTTTGTCCCAGTTGTTCCTGCAAGGGACAGGACGTTCTATTTTCTATACACAGAAGAGCAAGTGTTTGCTTTTTCTTGGAAAAAAAAATAAAACCAACCGAAACCAACAAACCAGCAAGTCACCAACAAACAAAAAAACAGAACAATAAAGCAAATGAATTACAGCATACTTTAGTTTGCCTTAAATAACAAACATGACCTCATTTGTATGAATATGATTCCCTCTCCAAGTCCACGGGCATGTAAATCATAACAAGATGGAGACTCCAGGACCTGCAGATTTACAATGACACCTGCAGTCGACTGCTTTGCATTTTCAGATGTGATTTTGGCCTTGCCACTTGCCTTGGCCTTAGCTTTCAGCTAGGTTATTTGTGCACATGGGCCAGAAGATCACATTTCCCTGAAAATTTCTGGTACTGAACAGTTGCTTGGACAACTCAATGAAGAGTTTAGCCAAAAGGTTCACAAATCTCTCCTCCTCTTATTCAGCTCTTTCCTTTGAAGCCTGTCACTTTTATCTGTTGTCATAGTAAAGACTCAGCTCTGAGTCACACAGCTGATTAATAACAAGTGAAGGACAGCAGATTTCATTAGGAAGATTCCATTTAGCCAGCAGAGTAAGATGCCAGGGTCCCAGAGGGAGTATTCAGCCCATGGTTGAAAATACAATATTCCCCTTTTCAACCAGCTCAAACCAGAGCAATGATTGCCTACAAAGAGCACAGGAATGGATGCTGCATTCATGTAGTTGTCCCTGAGCTCATGTTGAAAGTTATCTGTTGGTACTGTTGTAGAATACAGAAGAGCTTTGGATCAAGAGATGCTACCTGAAACAATTATAAACTGCTTGCACTGACCTAAAAAAAGTAAGAATTCCAGTCACGTTAGAAACACTTTTTTTTCTCCATCAGGGTACAACGCAGAGGACTTCTGGGACTTAAGACACAAGAGATTTATCATCCAAAGGTTAATTCTGCAAACAGAATCAGTACAATGGGACTCGAGCACTTTGGAAAGTCTGACCTTCATTGAGATGCCCCAGTGGACATACATTTTCCAAAATATCATTCCATTATGCCCCATTGGATCTGTTGAATCAGACAGTGGAACACTACTGATGCCAGACTGGAAGAGAAACAGTAGAAAACAGCTCCAAGGCACAGCCACCAGCAGAGGGTCTCAACAGATAGCCCTGATTTATGACTGCCTGTAGGACTGTGATGTCAGGATGTGGCCTTAGAGTTAAGTCCTTCTTTGTCACAGCAGAAGTACAATGTCTACATGTCAGTGTGGTTGAAAGATTCTGCATTGACATCACTGAAAAGATGTGACGCATTTACAGCATTTTTCCTGAAGTCATCTATCAGTGACAGTCATGTTTTAGACAACTTTTACATCTGTAGCTACAGGGTCCTGTTTGGTAGCTCTACCTTATAGCTTTGGGCTGCTATTTTGGTCTCCTCTGTTTTGCCAAAGACAGTTTGTGTCATAGCAGGACAAAGCTAAGCAACTGCTTCCATCCCCTGCAAGAATCACAATCAATTACTGTGAATAATAACGTGTATTTCATGAAAACTCGGTTCTGATATTACCAGATTCCATCCAGCTTGGGGGTAGAGGAGGAGGATCCATCTGACACTATTCTGTCAGGGATTTAATCTTTGGATACACTGCATTAGATGGATTAGAGCAAAGACGCAGGCTATCCATATTTTTAAAGCCTGATGACCTTTAACAATGAGAAATAATAAGAGGAAAAACGTGAACTCTGACAAATTCATAACTACAGCACAAGGGAAAGGAATGTATTCTTCTAACATATGAAAAAACATTGCAAATGACATGTCTATTTTCTTTCCAGTCCTGTAGCTGTTCTGAATTACATACCGTGCATTTCGCCATTGTTTGTTTTTGTACCTTTTTGTGGAGGGTACTTTGGATATTCTACGTTTTTTCCTTCATCATTGATCAGGTAATTGCACGAAATGCCATTCTTGTTTTGTCTCTCCAGAATCCCGCTGCCGCGCCGTGTTCCCATACTGCTGATAATCGAGAGCTTGGAGATAGCATTTTGCTGCTAACCAGCATCCCCCACACAAGGGGCACACAGAAAACTGGCCCTGCTTATTAGCTCCTACTAGGATTACACAGCAGTGCCAGGGAGAGATGGCACTGATATTCCTCATAGCCTTCCAGCGACTCAGGAAGGGAAGAAGCAGGTTTGCCAGCTTCCAGTCCCCAGTCTTAACCTCTGTTAAGGTCAAACAAACAGCAACAGGTCATTTCTTGCATGAGAGCAGTGCATTGGCAGGATGTGTTGTCTGTTGGTGTTACCATTTTGGGATGCAGATAAAAGGAACCAAGCTGCAGCCCTCAGTGAGCTGAGAAAGGTCATTCTGTCTCAAAGCAAAAGCAAATGTGCAAACTACCCCATATCCCAAAACAATGTAAGATGTTACAAACAGCTCAAAAACCCACGGAATCTAACAAATACCAAAAATACACAACTAATGAATTATTTTTAATATGGAAAAGTTATCCCCAGCGTCTCTGATGAAGTTGAAGATGAAGAAATCCCATCCGTGAAATTTGTCAGCATATTTATAAAAAGCACTGTTTATTTTTAGTTAGTTGAAAGCTTTCTTTTCTTTATGTTTTCGTCATTCGGCAACAGGCTGCATACCAAAGCTTTGTTTAGAGGGGAAAAAGAAAACAAGGCAGGAAGAAGTCTGCAGATCCAAGGCTGCTTTCCCTGCAAGGATACTTGCTGCCTCTGCAAAGGGCCCACCTTCCTTAAAGAAGGTTTTCCAAATCTTTTGCTACTAAAGGTATTCACTGCCTCCCCCTCTCTAGGTTCCATGATGGGTTTGTGATGGGGGTTGGGGAAACAGAATCAAAGAATCACAGAATATCCTGAGGTGGAAAGGACCCACCAGGATCACTGAGTCCAATTTCTATTTTATGCAGCACCACTTAAACCCCAAATCCTGTGTCTGAGGGTTGGACACCACTCTTTGAGCTCTGGCAGCTTGGGGCTGTGATCAATGGCCTGAGGAGCCTTTGAATCACAGAATCATAGAATTGTTAAGGTTGGATAGTTCTACGACCCCCCAAATCCAACCCCAACCCAGCTCCACCGTGCCCCAACCATGTCCTTTAGTGCCACATCTCCATGGTTCTTGAGCACCTCCAGGGATGGTGACCCCATCACCTCCCTTGGCAGCCTCTTCCATTTCCTGATCGCTCCTTCTGAGAAGAAATTTTGGCTAATTTTGGAGCAGACGTACTGCTCCAAGGTAATAGAGCGGAGGGGAGGCTGACTCCCACCTCTCCACAACCTCCTTTCAGAGAGTTGTACAAAGCCCTGAGCCTCTTCTTCTCCACACTGACAAGACAGATGCTCCAGACCATTCACAGCTTCACTGCTCTTCTCTGGACACACTCCAGGGCCTCAATGTCTTGTTCCATGCCCAGCCATGCAAAGGCTGTGCCATGCCCACTACTCACCTTTTCCTGATCCCCCCTTACACAACTCCATGCCATTCTCTTGGGACCCTTTGCTGTCACCACACTGGATACAGCCATTGTGTATCAGAACAAAAGGGAGAAGAGGAACAGCCTCAGCTCTCCATACTTGAGTGTTAGAGCAGAAATAAATAAATAAATAAATAAAATTGCAGCAGAGGTTTCTTTCAAGCAGGTCTACTGCTGGTCAAGTCAGAGAAAAGGATGTGAGATGCCTCCACCATGAGAAGTGGTCAGCACAGCCTTCAGATACATATCAACATGACACAGAGTCGTACAAGCATTAGGATTGGAAAAGGCCACTAAGATCATCAAGTCCAACCACTTTTCAGATAATCCAGATAGGTTTGGGCTCCCTTTCTAATGACACATTAGGCTCCATCACTATGTATAGACATTCCCATTGGCTCTCGTTCCTTTTCATACAGGATCAGCTGATAAAGACAACAAAGTCAAAGGTATTTTGCTGAGAGCAATGTATTTGGCTCCCTCCTGTGGACACAACACTGCTAATCTGTCCAAACTTCTGATTGAAACAACAGAACAATACCAGCTCATGCTACAGCCCCTGGCTGAGCCCTGTGCTCCGTTGGCCAGCAGAAACTTTTCTAAGCTTAAGCACTACCAGCAATATCATAAAGCATGAAAACGACACAGAGCAGTTTTAAAACATGAGAACCATTGCAGGAATGAGCCAAAGAGCGTTTGAAGCGCATAAGAGCTCAGTGCTACACTGCCTGGGTAAAAGCAGGTTAACTTGTCTACTGGTTTGAATTTTACTGTGTAGCTCTCTATTACCTCTCAGCGTGAGTTCAGCTCAGTACCTTCCAGCCTTATTTCCCATCCAACTACTGAATGCAGTAAACTCAAACTCTGTTTGTTAGCTGTTCTTGCTAATTACTTATAAAAACAGCAGCTGGGAAAGGGAGCTCCTCTCCACAGAACTAGAAATCAAAGTTTCTGTCCTGGTCCTTTCTATGAAAGTTTCCCACAGAGCAGAAATTCCAGGTCACTGCAAGGCAAATGTATCATGCAAACCCTGAAAAAACAACTTAATTCTGCCTCTGTGTTGCTTAATCCTTACAAGTGTTCTTTTATTTATTTTTTCCCCAGAATTTATTGCTTGTGTTGTTTCAGTTGCCAACAAGTTTTTCAGTTTTTTGTTTTTTGGTTTTTTTTTTTTTGCAAGCACAAAAATAAGGAGGGTGCAGGTTGACAGCATGCACTGCGTGACATTGATACCTCTAACCTGGGCTTCTTTGGAGAGTTTCCTCCAAAACTCATCCCTTTTCTTCTCTCAGTGGTTTGTTACAGGAGGTTGTCGGTGCCCAGTTCCAGATTTGTGGTTTCTATACTCAGGAAGGGAATTTAGGGGACAGTGAATGCAAATTGCTGATGCCACCTGAGGTTGTAGGATATTTATATGGGGCTGGGAAATAATGACCCCTCCACAAAGCCACAACCTTCTGGAATGGGAACTGAAGTGGCATTTCATGGGGGTTTGCCATGACATCCTGGACAACATTAACCATCCTTGCCCATGGAGCTCAGTCCCACCTGAACCCTTTTTTAGAGAAAGAGCTGCCAAAGATTTTTATGCAAAAAAGATAGAAAAGCTTAGCTTTGCAGAGAAGGAGGGAAGGGAGAACTATTCTCAAGTTTTCCCAGACCATGGCTCCATGGGGAATGTTAGGAAACACTGCTTGGTAGTGGTTTTGGGTACCCAGACTCTGCTCCTTGTGACTGTCTTGCAATTTAAGTGGAAGAGAAATGAGACAGCACTGATCACTCTACAATTGCAAATGAAGCGTAAAACCAGATCGTCTTGTTATGCTGGGAACATGAGCTGAGTTAGGAATTACTGACCTGTGCTCCAAAGACACCACTGCACAGCTCCAACACAGCAGTGCCCGTCACACCCCATTAGGGCTCTGCTTTGCCTTTCCCACATTAACCCAAGGCTGAGGCTTTCTGTGCAGCTCCCTCATGTCCAAGCAGAGCAACAAAAGCAGCTTCCATGGCTCCCACCACCTCGGCGAGGGGTTAACCACTTCAAACAGCACAGCCTGGCCCAGCTTGGCCGGACACATGACGAATGAGTAATCCATGAGTTCACACAGGTAGTGATTTATAGCCTGGATTTGAGCTGGAATATTGCTAGAGGGGAGCGTGGAGCTTTCAAGTAAAGAGCTGCATGACTCATTTTCTCGGTATTTGTTTTCTTGTGCTCCCCATGCCCCATGCACGCCTCGCCCGCTCTCCAGTAGAGCAGCTGAACTTTCTCTTACACCAGATGAGTAGTTTTAAAATTAACCAGCAAGCCTCAGTAACACTACAGGTCACAAGTGCCTCTTTGTGCAAGTACAATCAAGTAATGCTCCGAGTAAACACCCTAGGCAAGATCCTCGGGTCACCTGCACTGATTTCAACAGAGCCGATGCCAGCCAAGGATCCATGGAAGCCAATTCTTTCATGTGGATGGGGTGGGGAGAAGCAGCAGAACAGAACACGAATTTAAGTGCTCTGGGTGAATAGGAATTACAAAGAGCACAATCTCCACTCCCTACATTTAAAAACAACGCTGGAAGAATAAGGAAGAAGCAATATGAATACGTGTCCTGAAAATCTAGAGTGGAGGAGAAGCTGGTTCCTTCCAAACATGTTGGATGCTGCAAGAGCTTGCAAAGGTGCCCTGGGGCAGAACCTGCCACCAATGTCCCTGCTATGGCTTCCTTCTCTTCCTTCTCCAGTGCAGAAGGGTATCTTGACAAATGGCCACGGTTCTGACAGCTTGTGGTGACTGGAATGAAGGCCATAATGTGATTTTCCCAGGGATGCAACTCTCATGTCTCTTTGAAACTAGAATTCAGAAGGCCTATACAGTAATGCAAGTGACAGATCTGTACTTCTCTTCACTTTTGATAACATCACGACAATAGTCAACAGCCAAAGATACACCTGTATTCTCTACAGAGCTACCAAGAGTCATTTAGGAGCAATTAAGTAGGGTTAAGAGATGCTGTCTGTGGGCACTGCAGGTTCTTCTGAGGCGATCGTCTCCTCCTCACTGAATTTCAGACTCTGGGGGAAGACAGAAAAAACTGAACACGAAATGAAAACAGACTTGCTCCAGATGTGGTAGACACAGCTTCCAGTTCTCACTGGAAACTGAAGCTGTTTTGGAACATCACCCTTTATTTATGGCATTTATTATTTATTGCCTTTTACCTTGCATGACTGGAACTGGCGGAGTGTCTTCTCCAGATGCACCTTTCTGCAATGAGCTCTGGATGGCAGCAACACACAGCAGAGAAGCACTGGTCCCAGTGCTGACAGTGTATACTCATATTCTTTGCCCGAGCAAAGGGAACATTCCCCTGCATGGATTCAACCAGATGACACAGATTTACTTTGCCTCTCTGATGGCTTTGAGGCTGCCCAAATCTTTCTGGCGCGATGAGAAATGGGATCTAAAGTGTAACTGAGAGCCTATGTTAGCTCTGCCTTGTGCAAAGCTGCTGTTAAAACAACACAGCTCATCGATGTCGTATGCACACTATGAAGAGCAGTTACACAGAATGCAAGGCAATGTGAACCCAGCTCTCATACCTACACTATGTAGTTATAGCCATACAAAAAGAGGTTTTCAAGCCAGCTCCAAGAGCAGAAGCTCCAAGCCTCACCTCCCAACCACATCACCTGTCCCCAATAGGACTTGGACTCAATGATCCTTATGTGTCCCTTCCAACTTGGGATATTCTATCATAATGTCCCAAATAAAACTTAACAGTTACCTGCAGGAGTCTTGTATTATCACACAGCCAATGGCACAGAGGGAATATTCTCCAAAATAATAGTAATGGCTTCAATGAGGAAAGACTCCTGTTGCATTTACTTAAAGTTTATATCAAAACTCATTAATATACTTCAGGTGCTTTAAGGTAAAATCCATTCCCCACAAATTTCAGTTCTGCTCTCATGTAACGGTCAAAATTTTGCCCTTAGTGAATGGATCCATCTCCCTCTGTTTGAAATACCTTAATGAGATGTGACCTTTTAAGAACGCTTTAAGTATTCATCAGTAATGTGAAACTCAGGAGCACACCAGGAAGTTCAGAAGAAACTTATCTAACATCAGCTGTGCTCAGTTTCCATAATGCAGCTGATGCCAAGCAGAACAGGGAGGGCCGCAGGTGCCTGAATCCTCTGAACAGAGAACAGAACTGATTCACTTGTCTCTAAACCTGGGGGCACAAATATCATCTCCTGAATGACTCATCCCAGAGAAAATGGAAACGCTGCCATAGATCTGAGTAGGTGCTCTCATCTTTTGTTTTGGAGGTTTTTGTTGTTGTTGTTATTGTTGTTTTTAAAGATAACAATCCTAAGTCTCAGGAAAAAGCTCTGAAAGTCTCCCTCGCATCTTCCTTCTCCTCCCACATCCTTCCTCTCTCCTGATTATTCTATTTTCAGGAGTCACAGAGCATTTCCTGATGCTTTTTATTATTTGCAGTCTTGCTAATGGTGTAGAGTTTAGCGTCAGAGCTAATGGGATAGGGAAGAGTGAGGTGTGAATGGAAATCTACTTTTGTGAAAGCATCAGAAAACGTAATACACAAGGGTAAAAGAGTGGCATCTTTTGAGACCTAAGGGCACACTTGAGCATAATAAACACTGAGAATGATATTTTCTCCATAAAAAAAGATGAATTTTCAGCTGAAAATCTTCACTAGCAACAGGATGGCCATGAAGAGAATTACATGTACCTATCAAACTGCTTTCTGCTCCCCAACAGGAAAACAGCCTCTGGCTGCAAGATACCCCAAACGAGGAAACAAAAGGCAATTGCCTAAGATGTGAGAATGGAATAAACAAGATTCTTCATGCCATAATAACTGCTGACTTTGAAAGGGTATGAAAGACTTATTCAAAACCCAATTCATTGTCACCATTCAAGAGGAACCAGCAGGTGTCATGGGGACACGGTGGCTGGCATCCCTTGTTCCATGTCACCACAAGTTATCCTGCTCAGGCACTCAGGCACGTCCACATCGGGGGTTTGGAGTTTGCATGATGAGAGAATGTGAATAAAGACAACTTAGTGAAGTAAAACAGAAGTGTCCCTTCCTTTTCAGAAGGTCTTCCATTGAATTTTTTTTTTTTTTTTTCCAAACATTAATCCCTCCACACTTCTTTGGTTTGAGTGCTTTGATGACGTAAATGTAAAGTCATTGGCTTCTAACAGCTAAACTGCATTAGTCAGCAACGTGAAACCTGGCAAAGTACAGCCTGACAGAGTGCTTGGCAATAAATCCTTATCTCAAGTACTTTATAAAAATGTTTAGAGCCATAGAGAGCAGGGAACTGGCTTTGTTCACACTCTTCAGTCACTCCTAAGTCTCCACTTTCCCTCTCTGTATTTATTTGCTGTGTTCCATGGGGAAAATCATACATGAAAGTTGCAGCATCTTTCAAGAGTCTCAAAATGGGGCGTTTTGCAAAACTGCACCTCCCTACAGTGCTTGAGTTTCACTGAAATTCCAAAACCCGATAGGTTCTGAGGGCAGCAGTCCTATGAGTGATGTGTGACTGAGAAGCCTACAATCCTACTGTCACTTTGTGGGGAGGGAAGCACGATGTGTCCCTAAATCACTCCAAGAAATCCCTCTCCTCTCTTTCCCCAGGTCATGGCAACCTGATTTCTGTTTCTTTGGCATTTAGGCACTGTATTCCCATGGATTCTCTGAAGAATCAGAATTTAGAGCTTTACTGAGCTGTCAGAGCCTACATAGCAGACTGAGTGCAGAGGACTGAGTCCTCTACTGATCGAAGGAGGTCAGTGTGAGCACTTTGGTGTTACAGCAAAAGCAAGCAAAAAGGTGCAGTGTAGTAACATAAGCTCACGTTTAGAATGTCCTCGATGGAACAATGTTGAAACCACTGGTGAAACCTGTTATCTTGCTCTTGGCTCAAAACGTGGTCCCACAACTGAGAAGTCCGTAAGCGCTCCTAGAAAGTTATCATAAAACATGAGATCAAACATACGCTCCTGAACAGAAGGAGAAGAAAATCTCTGTTAATTCTGCTTATCCTAAAAGTTAGATCTCTCTATATCAAGATTTACACCTCTACATCAACATGCATAGGCAGCCACTCGTCTCTGTGCATCTGAAGTCCCCAGAGCTCACTTACACTACATTCCCTGTAACCCACTGTGGCAGTGGCTGTATTAATGCAGAGCTAAGGAAGAAATTATTGTGATTTATGCTCACTTGATTTCCTCTTGTAAACAGAGTGGTGCAAAGAGGCTTAGTTTGTCTGAGAAGCAGAGCATCGTGCGAATGAATAAGCGAGGAAAGGTGTGTTCATGTATACGTGCATTGTGGTGAGCAAGCAGTTGGAAGGAAATGGTCAGGAAATGCATCCCAGCCAGAAATGGATTTCAAAGTGCAGTGCTGCTTGACTTGCATAGGGACTGCTGTTACCATGCAGGCAGGTGTATCTCTGGGCAGTATTTATAGGACAACAAGAAGCTCTTGTATGGCTTCATGCTCCACACTCAGCCTCCCTCTTATCCAAAGCCCTGGAAGCACAGAGTCATCAGGCTTAAGTTTAAATAGGGCACAATTCTGGGGATTAAGCTGAAGTTTGGGATCCTGACATCCTCGCTGCATTGACACCATTGTCATCGACTGGCAGGATTCTAATTTCTTATCAAATCACCAACACCTATGGCAGAAATTTAATTTCCTATCAGAATCTTTGTGATCACGAATGCAATGAGACTGATGAGCACAAATAACAGCAATGTGGCTGAGATCTCATAGCCTCAAGTTTTGGCAGATGCTGCATCCTAGAAATTTGCTTTCAAGGCATTCATCAGCAGGACAGATTTTCTGAAATGTGCTAAAATGTGCTAAGTAGACTTCAGTTTTATAAATAACATATTTGAAGGATCAAATATGCTTTGATTTGCATAGGGAGATACATGGCAGCTGCCATGTAAGCTATGTTCCATGTCCGGAATAATTTCCCATCAAATTTCATTCGGACAAGCCAATTTACTGAATAAATTGCAGAATAAACAGCACTGTTTGAATAAGCTGTTATCTTGGCAGTTGTCTTAGTGACCTGGCTCCCGATTTCTTCCTCCCATCAGAAGCTGGCTGGCAGTCCAAGGCGAGAATTGATAGTAAAACCTTTTTGCCATGAAAAAGAAGGCACCAGAAGGTCTACAAGACTGGTGAGTTCCATGTCCTCTGTCCTTCATCTGCTGGTCCCTACCAGTACTCTATGGGACTGTAGGATAGAATCACAGAATCCTAGAATGGAGTTGGATGGGACCATTTGGTCCCATTCCATCTGGTCCAATTCCAACAGGGACATCTGCAGCCCAGTCAGGTTGTTCAGAGCCCCATCCAGGCTGACCTTGAATGTCTTTAGGAATGGGGCATCCACCACCTCTCTGGGCAACCTGTTCCAGTGTCCTGGCCAGTTCTGCCTTCACAAGATGGCAGTGGATAAAAATGATCAATAGTGCAAAATGAGCCAACATCTGCAGATGATTTTCTGCCCTAGCCAGGGTTAGAAGACTTCACCCCAGCAACGTTCCTGCTTTACTTTGCTTATGGGCTGGGCTGCCACATCTTTATACCTTCCAAATGTCACCACAAGCAAAGGACGGGGAAGCTTTTGTTTAAATTTTGCAGTTGCTAGTGGGGATATTGGACACAGCATTTTGCAAGGTGCATGAGAGCACTCATTCTGCTAAAGACTTTCCACAAAACAAAGGTGGATTGCCAGAATATAGGATTATATAAAATTACCCAGTGACACCAACAAAAAGATTATTATTATTATATGAGATTAGAAGTAGGTGACTAGCCCTGGGCTCTTTGTTTTTTTGCCAATACATAATCCTGCATGGTCAAAGGGCAATAGCAGACAAAGGCCAGGTCCCAATTCAATTCAAAATTGCTCCCTCTGAGAACAAATGCCCTTTGAGATTCTGGTTTGCACCAGACAGACACTGCTGCAGGAGCTGTTTATCATGCCAAACTCCTCTTAGCAGTAATCAGAAAAATCTCCAAAAGTTAGACAAAAATAGACTCTTAAAGAAATGTATTTGAAATTATATATTTGGCTTTTGCAGAGAGAGATGGAAGGCTGGGTACCTAAAAATCCCAGGGTACTTCTGTAGAAATATAGACTCATTAAAAGACCTCTAAGATCATCAGCTCCAACCATCAACCCATCACCACCATGCCCACCAAACCACACCACTCTTTGCTTCATCCCCTCCAGCTCCTCCAGTCTGACCCTTCTTTGGATGTCAATCCAAACAGACTGAAGGCTGTAATGATTAAATAAGTCCGTAGAAGTTTATACAGAAGGGAGTATGAATACATTGCAGTTCAATAAAATGTAATTTCATTCTGTTTTCCCATTTTTATTCACATCCCTACTGGATTCATCCTGAATCTTTTGTAAAGCAGTGTCTTTACAAGAATAAACACAGAGATCATTTATTCAGTTTCTCACTCTGTTCTTAACTGACAGAAGTCCTTAAAACTTGGGATGTTTATTTAAGAGAATACTTGGGCAATTGTATCCCCAATCATTTCATTCTAGAAATCTTTTAACATGTATTTCTCATCAATTTTTATTACTTTATGGCAATAGCGAGGTTGGAAATACTGCAAAATCAATTTTTCTTGGGGCATTCTGGCACTTTGCGCACAGAAATGAGCGAGGCCAAGATGCTGAGAAGAAAACAATTAAAAAAAAAAAAATCCCAAAGTTTTATGAAACTTAAAATAAAATAGAATAACAGAATCTGGCTCCAGGTTAGTATTTTAACAAGCTTGAAGGTTACTGTGCCCTTCCCAAATTCTTATGTTTGAAAACAAAGAGAAGAAAAAAAAAAACACATTAATTCTCCTAGGCATCAGATCAGAGCTTCAAAATGTCCACCAAACTTATTTTAAGAAAGGAACTTGGAAATGTTTAACTCACACCACTGGAGAAATTGCCACTCACACAAAAGCAGGGATCACATGGGTTATTTACTTAAAGATTTTATAATCTCCTCTACACATCTGCATGTTCCCCTTCTCCCTTTTCTACACATACATACACAAAAATCTAAATGCTGATATTTATAGGGCCATTTGGTCAAATTGTCAGCAGAATTTAAGGGTTTTTTTTGTGCGTGATTTGTTTGTTTTAGTCTTTCTTCCTTCATGAGCACGTGAGCTCTACACCCAAAGACTGCAAGACCAACACTGGCTGTGTGTGGAAGATGGATGCTGGAGGTCCATCCTTGGTGCTATGAAGCCACTGAATGGCTCCATGTAGGTGCTGGCAGCAGACTGAACATAGGGAAGAGGCAGAGCTCTCCAGCAAAATGCACTCATCATTCTCAAGAGGTGAGGAAGAGCGGCAGCCTACCAAATGCCAGCCAAAGCTGGGAGCTGTGATCATGCAGGACCACGACAAGAGCCATTCTTCAGCAACTGCCTGTTGGCATTAACCTTGGAACTACTGCCATGCTGAACATAAAGTATTTCATGCAGAGTTGCTGAGCTGTGCTAAGCTGAAGTGCACACTGTTGCTGCTTGCTGAATTCCTTATGAAGTATTTTGCTAAGTTAGTTCTCTTATTAAGAGTTTTCATTTTTTCTGAGCATGACACCAGCAACAATAACTGGAAAGTTTGGATTAGCAGATAAAAAACATTCAGCTAATAAATATACAGTATTCTGAAAGTGTATTCACTTTCAATTAAAGGCATTTGGAAATTTATTTTACTTGATTAAATTTTCAGAATATTACCTTTGGCAGGTAATAATTTGAAAGAACCTTTTCAATTTAATGTACCTGTGAATGTTTGGGTTGGCACTCAGCAAATGTACTTTTTAAGCAGGACTGCAAAAAACTTCTCCTGTACAAATGTAATTTTAAATCAGTCTTTCCTTCATCTCCAATTAAAATAGTCAGACAGGCCAAAAGTCACACAGAAAGCAGGAAAAGGGGGTAAATATGTTTTGGCTGGATGACATCAATTAAAAACTGGACATGTTCCAGCTTAGAAAGAAGAAGAGATAGCAAATGCTTATGCACTGAGCACGGACAGGTGAGGTCAATGAGTTGACCTCTTGTTTCTGTTCAAAGATGTGGAGAGGGAATTAGGATTTAGTCAGTGTGCTACTTCACCAGAAGTGTCACTTATGGGGCTTGACTGTTTGTCCCTTGCATCCCTCTTGTGCCCTAAGGTATGAAAACTTGCCTTCAGGTCAGAGGCACACCTTGGAGCAGGAGGAAACCAGAAGGCAATCTCTGCATGGGAATCACAGCCAGTTCCCCACCGTGTGACTTGATGGAGTAGGTACGTATCTGGGACAGAAGGAACCTGAGAGGTCTGCTGTTTGTCTCCCAGCCTGTGATCTCACGTTTTCTGGCTGATTTGTGCCTGGAAATGTTCCACCACGAGGCCACAGGCTTATCTGATGGAAGACGATAGCACGTGAAGTAAGCAAACAGCCAGGCTGGGCTGTACAGCCACAGCAGCCTTTGCCTTTGCTCTCTCTCCGCTGTGTTTAGTGCTCTCATGGGCATGCAGAGGATGGCAGGAGAAACACAGAGCATGCAAAATGATCATAAAAAGAAGGCAGCTGGGGGGGCTGAGATCCCTGTTTACTGAATTGCAGTTTGGAGCTAGGAACTCTCCTGTTAAGACTGATGTCTCCACGACCCTTAGGGGATCTGAAATCAGTTCTTCATGCCACTACAGACCTTCCAGAGACCTTGAGTCCTTAGTCTCAAACACTTTCAAGCAGTATCTGATCTGTAAAGTATGATTAAATATATGCTTTAATTCATCTTTTGTCATTTTGTGGTTCTCAACATCTTTGGGAAACGGGGAGAACTCAGAGCTCAGATCAGGACTCCAGACAGCCAGCTTCAGGCATCCAAAACCATCGGTCAGGCCTAAAAAACAGCCAAAAAACTCACCAACATGGGATTAAAAAAAAAAGGCATTTGGAGGCATTTTTATTTGCTTTCTCAGTTTTACGTTGCCTAGCTTCATGTTTTCAAACATTTCTACAGATCCCTGAGACCCAGAAAACTGCTTT
Source organism: Meleagris gallopavo (assembly GCF_905368555.1). NCBI lineage: Eukaryota > Metazoa > Chordata > Aves > Galliformes > Phasianidae > Meleagris > Meleagris gallopavo. Next base: position 1,020,761 of record NC_139427.1, on the reverse strand, counting down.
CTTTTTAAGGAAAATAATAACGAGTGAAAAATGAAACTGTGATCTATTCACATGACTCCAGGGATCAAGACTTTACGAAAAACAACGAATGTACTCAGACTCTTCATGAAACCTGCTGAGTTGGCAGGCACTGTGTGTCTCATGCCTACCAGGACCTGCTGAACAGACATTTATATTTTCTATCATCTTGCTATTGTTAGATGCGGCTCTCCCTTCTTAGAAGGATGATGCATCCTCATACATCGCAGAGGGCTTTTGGCACCATCCTCTCTCCTTGCACCGTATGGAATCATAGAATCATTAAGGCTGGAAAAGACCTCCTGTTGAAGCATGAAATGGGCTGCCAGTGAGGTGATGGAGTCACTGTCTCTGGAAGTGTTCAGGAACCCCGGAGAACTGAGGGTCATGGTTAGTGGGCATGGTGGGGTGGGTTGGGGTTCCGTTTGGTGATCTTGGAGGTCTTCTCCAACCACAGTGATTCCATGATTCTGTGGGCATGGTGGGGATGGTCTGAGTTCGGATCTTACAATTCTTTTCCAACCTTAATGATTTTATGATTCTATGATTGCAATCCCCTGTAGTCAAAATATCAATGCTCCAACTCATCTGTTGGGTTTTTCTGCTTTGCTACTTTCATTGTATTCGTTCACATAAGAACAGTACAAAAAGTACAGCTGACAGATATCTCACCCGGAGTGCAGTGTCCCCGTTCCCTGAGACACTGCAGCTCAGTTTCATACGATCCCAGAGGTGTTCATCTGGTCCTGAAGATTACCACCAAACAGGATGGACACTCACAGAAAACAGTCCAATTTGTATAGCTCGGGTTTTCCCACCTGTAAGATGGGAAAATATTCACCTTGCAAGGATATTGTGAAAGAATATCTGGGGTCACTCACAGCCAATGCCTGTTGCTACATCACAGCCTAAAAAAAAGATTAACAAGGCTATAGACAATTGCACACAGAAGACTGTGGTTGAGAGGAGAGGGGGCAGAGGTGTTGTGTAAGCAGACAGTCTTTCCCAACGCTCCAGGGTTAGCTGAGGGAGAAGCACAATGCCACCACTGTCATTCTCTTGGGCTGAGACTCACGCCAAAAACAGGGAAGCGGTAAGCACAGGAAACAAAAGGCGAATGTCATTTTGTGATGCATTCATTACAGCAAGTACTTCCATGAGGAAGTCATCAGAAGACGGTATGCAACTTGCGTGTGACAGCTCTCCTTCTCACCAGTCTCCTTTCCCAGCAGGGAAAATTTGCTTGGTAGAAGCCAGAGCAACCCAAAGGTACTTTGGGGGATGTTCTTTGTTAGGATCAGGCCTTAAGAGGCAAAAGGCAGCTATTAAAAATGAACAAAACACACCATTTTTTGAGGCAGCAGACTGAGTCAAGAAGGATTTGGCTATAGATAGATGAACTGCAGTTGCTATTAAAGCCGACACTACTTGAAACACACTGTCTGTATCACATAAAGATACAGAAAAAACTGCCATGCTAGACATGGCATCCTGGTGTGGGCACAGCCATACTTGCACCCGTTGAGCTTGCTTCACTCAAGCAGAAGGCACCTTTGCTCTGCTGGTCCAAAGCACAGCTTGGTTGGTGGACAGCCATGTCCACACTGGGAGCTTTTTGTCAGTAACTGCATCAGTTCCCTACGCCAGGAAAAATCTCCCGCTCAGGTTGGACAGTTGCTTCTTTGTTCAAGTTTTTGCCTCAAGTGGAGGGATGAGATGATTCAATAAAATGTTCACTATGTACTCTATGTGTGTGGGAAGCAACTGGAGTCCATCAGACTGGAGGCACCATGACAGGTCATCCAGGTAAAATAGTTCTGCTTCCCCTTTATTTGTTTGCCAGAATAAAGCCACGTGTCTTGCCAATTCTCTCCAAATTCCCCAGGACTGAAAGCAGTGAACTGAAAGGCTTGATTGTGGCAGGGCAGGCAGGTGCAAGGCATGGGCAACAAGGGGCGAAGGACGAAAGGATGGATGAGCAGAAAGGAGATGTGGCTGGTGGAGGTCTGAGGTGAGCATTCATTCTTACACACAGATATTCAGTCATAGGTTAAACCTGTCAGAGGTTTAAAACAGCCTAGTAAGTCTACCCACAGCCCTGGGGGAGGTCTTCTTTCTAGAACTCAGTTCTAGGAATTACCCACCCACTGCCCTCGTGCAAAGCCCCATATGGATCCCTGCAAGAACAGTGCTGTAGCATGCAAGATTCCCCAAAACCCTGGAAAAATGGAGCCAGACTTCACATATTACAAGTATAAACAATACAAAAAAAAAACAAAAGGAATGAAGACCACAGTGCTTAATTCACAATGATTTGCATTGTCACTCATGCAGTGCAGATGGAGGGCATTAAGTGGCTCATACACATACATACAACTGCGCAACACATGGCACAGCCAGAAATGGGGACGTGACTTTTTGAGAAGTATTAACCTTCAGGAAAAGCACCTTACATCATGCTGTGAAATTATGAACAGTTACTGGATCTTGAGAAATATACTGGAAGTTCCTGTACCTTGACTTGGCTGTCTACTGTCTGCCTTAGGTTGCTGCTTTACATATTACATTATGTTGATGCAGAAGAATTAGGCAAAATGCAGCTGACAAAGAAAGAAGGAAGATGAAGTAACATTTTTTACATCACTTATTTTGAAAAAAAAAAAAAAAAAAAGGAAGGAAGAAACTTGATGCTTGGAGCATACTATGTATGTCTATGAACTTCTCCAAGGCACAGAGGACGATGGAGATGTAAGAAGTTTGCAGTGATGCTCAGATGAAAGTTGATGATCCAAGTAGAACTTCTTACGAAATAAGCCAGCTGATGCTGTGTTAGTTTCAGTTGCAATTTAAGTGAAGGATTTTACTTTATGTTAAAGTACAACCCTAGCCAAGTGCTGCACGTCAGTTGGAAGGGAGGAAATTTTTCCAGCTACTCTGATTAGCAGCCTAATCTGATTATGTCCTAAGGCAGCTATTTGATTATGTCCTTCAACAGAACCCAGAAAGAAAGGGCAAAATGCTAAAAGCTGAGGAAAAGGAGGATAATTCACCTTGGGAATGTGTGACACAAGAGAGCACAAGAAAATGCTTTATGTAAAGAGTAGGTTTTAAGGAGGAATTGTAAAGCTGATCCAAAGGCCCTGGAAAGCAATAGAAGGTCTTCTGTTGACTTCAATGGGTTTTGGATCAGCTTTGGAGATGGAGGGGAAGAGCCTGGGCTGGCACAGAGAGGTTGTGGGGAGACTGGAATGCCACTGCGAATAGACAGAGGGAGCAAACAGCAGCACAGGGCTGGAATGCAGATGCAAAAGCCACATGGTTCTGTTTGTATGTCTGAGAAAAATAATCTGTAAGCTGGCTTGGGTTGAAGCTCTGGGAGAACAAAATGGTGGAAGGCGGAAGGAAGGTTACGAGTTTAGCTGAAGCAACGGGGCCATGGTTGGTCCTGTGGCAGCTGAGTGTGAAATACCACATTCCTTCCCTGAAAGCTCTCCCAGTAGGAACAGGATGTGGACGCTGCTCTGTGCTAAGAAGCAGAGCTGTTTGCTGAAGCAAGGGGTTAGATGGGGCAAAAGCAGAATGGAGCAGATGGAGATATGGGGAAGAACAGAGAAACGTCTCTCAGCTGCTAATCTCCAGCTGCAGGGGTTGTATGGCTGTTCCTTAGTGCTGTGGTTGAACATGCATCTATTGAAGTGCAGATGAAACAGACACCTACACTGTTTGTAGACTCGTGAAAATTCCGCTAAGGTACATTAACATTTTTGCAGACCTAGTTCAGAGTGACCTAGACTGAGGACAAGGGAGCAGCAGAGCTCAGCCTACTGCCCCAACACGACCATCATTTTACTTTTAATACTCATTTTAATCTCACGTGGGAGGGATTCGCACGACCCTTTCCCACTTGCTCCCTTTAATCAAGCAGAGAGCACTTAAGTAAGAATCACCAATTAAATTACACAGACCCTCTGTGATGCTTACTGCAACTCACACGCACCTTGTTGAGGGTATGGCCAAACAATTGGACGTGAATTCTTTGCCTGAAGCACTCTTTCATAACTTGGGTTGATGACATGCTTTGGCATGGAATGTGGCTTTCCTTCAAGCAAAGTAAGCTCACTGTGTCTCCAAGCTACAGAGCCCTAAAGACACTGCCACCAACACTGATACCAAGTCACTCCTGTTCCAGGAGTATCAGGAGGCAGCCACAGAGATAGGACAGTCTAGAAAAGGGAGAAAAAGGGTGAATATTGACCTGAATTATAACAGTGTTGCTACAGCTCACCAGAACTCCCATTTCCTACAGCAGAGGATTGAGTCTTGTTAGCAGGGCTCTAGCAAACAGATGTCCTTTTCCTCTCTCAGCCCATCTTCCTGCCAATAAACTCTTCTCCTCCTCCTATTCAGCAGCAATTAACATCCATTGTGCAATCACTTTACCTCACTGTAAAGGCTAAACAAAATAAAGAGAAGCAAATAACCAGGCTCTTGTCTTAGAATCAAGTTTTACTATTAAATAGCCAGATCTACACATTTATTTCATTCAGCATTGGACATAAATTGTTCTTAATTGGTAAGATTCTATCCCTAAGCTCAGAGGTTATTTGTTGGCAGCTCCCAAACATCTTGAGATTCACCAGGTGTTCTTCTTCTAAGGAGAAAGTACATATTTACAGATTCCAAATTCAGTGTTAAATTATAGAATGTTAGAATCATAAAAGTTGGAAAAGACCTCCAAGATCACCAAGCCCAACTTCAACTCATCCCACCATGCCCACGTCCCTCAGTGCCACATCTCCATGGTTATGGAGCACCTGCAGGGTTGGTGAGTCCACCACCTCCATGGGCAGCCGATGCCCAACCACTCTTTCAGAGAAGAAATTCTCCCTATTACGCAAGCTCTGTGATTAGTTTCTAGCATAGACATTTAGAACTGGATTTGACAGAAACCACCTTGATTTCTCACTCGACTACAGCCCCCTTTAGTCAGATGTCTGTCACATGAACCCTAAGGCAAACATTACTAATACAAATAGAAGAAGCAAAATAGGGCACATGTAATGTTTATAATACAGATATGATTCACAGTCACAGAATTACCTGTACTGGTGCTCTGAACTCTCCCATTCTGCACAGATTAAGAGGCAATCAGCAGAAACCAAAACATCTGTACCTGCAGCCTCAGCACCTGCTTCATCCTGAACCTCCTGCAAATTTCCCATTCCCTGAGCCACCAGCAGTGCCCTCTGCTTGACAGCTTCTGTCCCTGAGCTGAAAAAACAATAATCACTCACAAGGTGGCATGTCACACAGTGTCCTGTATCGTGAGCACTTGCTCCTATTTTACCTTTTCACCATCCAGACCATAAAAACACAACACAACTCCAGTCTCTCATCTTCCATTTGGATGAGCAGTTCCAGGGAACTAATAAATAAGAAGTAATCCATCACAACTCGTGTGATATTAACTGTGCAGCAGGAACTTCCGCTTGCTGTAACTCTCTGTGACTTGAAAATTGTGCAACACCTTTAGTAAACACTTCCTCATATAGGAACAAGAATAAGCAGCACAACTCACTCCCTCTCACTCACTGCACAAGACGGAACTGCTCACGGCACAGAGACGGGAACTCAGCTTTCCTAGAGCAAGGAATCCACTGCTACATGACTGGAACTGAGATGAATAATGTCATTCTCATTTTTGTTGTTTTGCTATGTTTTCTCCAACAAGGTATGTTTTCTTCCCTTCCCTTCCCTTCCCTTCCCTTCCCTTCCCTTCCCTTCCCTTCCCTTCCCTTCCCTTCCCTTCCCCTTTTTATCCTTTTGCAATGGTTACTAAGGATAATCTTAGATAACTTTGTATAGCTTTTATAAATTTTTAATTATTAGCTTGCGGATAATAACAAAGACCACTGAATTAAAGCCACTGAAGAAAATGGTATTACTGAAGTTAGGAGTTTGTTTCCTTTTCTCTTTCCATTCAAAGACATTATCTGGTTAGGGAAATATTGACTCGTGTGAAAGCTCGATAGATTGGCTGGAGACCACGAACAGTTCTGTGAGCCAGTTAAGAAAGCACTTTGCAAATGATCGGAGAACTGATCCAACTGGGACAAAGTACATGACAGTATTTTGGCCACAGAAGATCTGTATTTGAATTCAATTAATTCTATTACCTGCACTAAAATAGTTACCACTTTTACTATCTGTGCCTTACTGCAGGTGATGAGTTGAGAAGTTCATATGGCTTAACCTTAATGCACTGCATATTTCTTTCCCATGTGCACTGTTTCATTCAATTCATGTCAACAGGGGACAGATCCCTTCAGAGCTTGGCACAGGCTTTGTACACATAATTAGACATGCAATTTGTTCTTTCTGATTGCACTGGTTTCACAGGTATCTGAAAACATGTGCAGTATTAATGCTTGAGGTGTGAGTAGTTTGTTCCTCGACAAAAGTAAATCTTCATTACCAATGAAATCCTCACTAATGACACGTCGTCCTGGGTTATGCTCCTGGAAAATTACTTAATTATTTGTTCTTTATTAGCAATTTTTCTAGCTATTATAGAAAGCCCAAGGAATTTCCTTCTTTCTTAAGGCTTAGGCTTACTGACGTAGGACAATGGATGAAACCAGACAAAGACAATATAGCGAGCTGATTAAAATAATGCCTCTAAGAAACTATTTGTTCCAGAACAAAGCTGACTCGTTAGCTTTGAAATGCTTCTTGCATCCCTCTGCAAGGGAAAGAGAAGTTTAGTTCCGGGACTTTACTCAAATCCAGCCTGGGTTTGAGCTGCCTGGGCTACAGACAGTCCTGTAAAGAGTCTCCATCAGAGACTGGGCAGATAAAACTGGAGCAGAGCACTCAGTTCTGAGAGGCATACAATATTACTTTGATCAGTGCATGAAAGCACTGCAAGCTCATGAGTTTATTACCTTTATAACATGGCGTCCTCTGCAGCACACAGTTTTGTTCAGATACAGCCAGGTTTATTCTGCAATTACTTTTCGAAAGAGCTGAATCAAATAAATAAGTTGAATTAATCTATCTATTTTACTGGGACAATCTGCATGAGAATGTACTGTGTTGTTGCAGAGATTAAAGATTAAAGAAAATTACAGTAATTTCATGTCCACTGTTGTAAAACTTTGGCCTTGAGGCAGATAATTAAAACAGAAGTTTCACTCTCTCTTCATTAGTGTTGTTTTTAAATGCAAACTCTTGTGCTTGAGCCTTCAAGAATGCTCCATTCAGGTGAAGTGACCCTTTGTAGGAGATTAAAGAGTTTATGGAGCAAACAGACCTCCTACTGCCTTGTTGGAAAGCAACACATCCCTTGTAGAGCCCTGTTTTCCCCACGTGCTGCATACCAGCTGCTATCATTAACTTCAAATGATGCAGTGTGTGCTGACCATCCCTGCAAATCGTGCTGCTAATTAACTTTTTGTCCTTACTCACTCATGCCTTGAAGCACACAACAGAATGAAAGTGTTCATCAGCACTGTGTCTACTGAAGTACTGCTGGGAAGTGTTTAAGTGAGAAGGTTAGCTTGAAAGCTTTCTAAAGGAGAAATCTAGGTTTCTTCCAGACCTGTGGGGGACTGTGTGAGTTTATTTGCTTATACAGAGGCAGCCTTAACTTGTAGGCCAGTGTAGTGGAAGTGGTAATTCACAGCCTGAAGCAGTGCTTGAGCACCTGGTGGAAGGCAGGGCCAACCCAGGGGAGCAAAGCAATGCACCTGAGTGAGTGGAAGGGCTGGAGCCAGGATCCACCTCTTCCAAAACCTCATTTAAGCGTTGCCCAGGGATGGAGTCACATCTCTGGAGGTGATCAAGAACTGCAGAGGTGTGGCACTGAGGGACTTAGCTGGTGGGCATGCTGGGGTTGGACTTGGAGATCTTAAGGTCTTTTCCAACCTTAGGGACTCCATTCTATAATATTGCCAAGGATGGCAACTCAGCTAACACCCAGACTGTGACAAACATTATGTCACGTTGTGGGGGGCTGCTTAAGAGCAGATGAGCACATGCCACGACAGGGAACAGGTGAGAATTGAGTGGCTATAGAGCCCAAAAGAATAGTCTTGGCAGGCATGAAATATGGTGTTTAATAAGTTAATACTGTGATTTCATAAATAAAATACGTCTGTTTCTCCCTAGGAAATGCAAGCAAGAAATTACCTGGAGTTGAGCAATATGAAATAGTTTATCCTCGGAAACTGCACACAGTCCATAAAAGAGATGTAGAAAGAAGCAAAGAAGAGGTATTAAAATAGAGAACTTTTGCTTTTTATTTACTGGGAAATGGGGAAAGTTAGATTTGGTCCTCTAACCAAAAAATATGAAAGAAAACAATCTTCTGCTTATTCTGTAATTGCCAGAGTGCTTATTTTTGGTGGACAGAGAAGGAAAAGAATGCAGCTGGCAACTCAACAGCGGTCTAACTCACGGTGAGGCCAGAAGTTATAAAACTCCATATTCTAACACTTAAATCTGTTTACAGACAAAATACGATGATACATTGGAGTATGGAATCAAAGCCAACGGAGAGGAAGTCATATTGCACCTACAGAAAAATAAGTATGTTCAATACAACCTTTTCCTTAAACATTATTCCTCACTGTATGTGGTTCTCTAAAGTATGAAGGATAAAAGCAACTTAAGCTCCTGTAAGATGAAGGCATTTTCACTGTTTCGGTAGTGTGAAATAACTATTTATGCTTTAGTGACAGAATGACTTGCCTGTACTGCTGATTTTGACATGGTTTAGTAGGCATGGTGGGGATGGTCAATGGTTGGACGGGCTGATCTAAGAGGCCTTCTGCAACCTTAATGCTTCCATGATTCCATGGGTGTGATGGGGGTTGGTTGGTGTTGATCTTAGTGGTGTTTTCCAACCTTAATGATTCCATGGCTCTGTGATTCTATGACTGTTGTCCTGTTTTTCCCAAGATGGCTAAATTGACAGAATGAGTAATACCTTCATTACGTTTAAGATGTTTTCTTCTCTAAGGGTAGTCTCTGGGTTATACTTATTTGTTCTGTTTTGGTAGAAGCTATGGAGAAGAACAAGAGCAAAATCCATGGAAATGGAGCTGTGGCAGCTCTATAAGCTCTTCCAAAAATGGAAAAAAATAAAAATAAAAAAAATAGGGAATGCAACAGTCCTCAGACAAGGCTTCCAATACCTGCTACCACAGCACTACTTCTGCTGAACTCTGAGTAGTGAAATTCACAAAACCAGCTATAATTTTCTGCTTGCTGGCTGCACCACAACATTTAACGTGGTATCAAACGAGCCTGCTGTAATAGGCACTTTTCTAATGGCTATGTAAATGCAGCGGTACTATAATCAGCTCATGATAACTATATGCTATGTGTCTCTGTGTGCACACAGCTACGTGCATGTAGGAGCAGACGAGGCAGCTTTCCCATTGACCATATCTTCACCATTGTAACTGGGGGGGTGAGCTGGGAAGAGAGCACAACTGTACCACTGTGGAGTGGTGGAAACATCTACACAAATGGAAGGGCAAAACAGAATCAATGCCACATATATCGTCATATATTTACTCTCAGATCTACCAGGAGATTACTTTACACTAATGAAATAAGTAGACATTAATTGATTTCTTATTTTAGAAAAGTCCTTTTGAGTAAGAATTGCACACAGGCAGAATTCCCCACCCAGGTGCTTTTCTGCCTTTGTCTTTTGATACTAATCATAACGTGAGTAATCATCTGAATTCCTTAAGTGCTTCACTTGTTACACAATCGTCTCATTTCTAGATGACTGCAATTATTTGAATAATAACTGTTCTTTAATCTTTGCAGGCATCTGTTAGCTGGGGACTATACTGAAACAGTTTATTCAGACGACGGTCAGCAGATAACCACGAGTCCCCAGATCAAGGTAATAAATCAATAAAAAGGTTTAGTTCCCCTATACTGAGTTCTGTATGAGGTTCATGGGTGCATGAACTAATAACACAAATCAGCCTTCGGCACTTTCCCACCTCTCAGCTGGTGAACACACATCTGAGCTGAGTTTCTCTCTTTGTCAGGACAGGGAGTGGAGTCAGGACAAACCAACTCCCCCCCCCACCCTCCTGGCTTTGCTCATTCTGTGCAGCTCAGTGCCTCGCTTTTGCATCTAATCTCAGTGAGATCACGGATTCAGATAAGCACAGATTTCCTCTGCCTCACCTCATCGCCCACACTCAGAGCAAATGCACTGCGGGTTACTGCAGGTGGTTTCTCTGAGCCATGACCAATCGTTTATTCAGACTTAAAGGAAATAGCTGTTACATTTTAATTATTTTTTTTTTTAATTAATTGTCTGCCCTCCGGTTTTATCTCCAACAAAGCCCTCAGCTGAAGCTTTCTGTCCAACGTCACACCCCTGTTTTAATACATGCAATTTAGAATACAAAGCCTAATATTAATTTTTCATGGGGTGATTAGCAGCAAAGGGAGCCGCAGTAACTATGCGTAGAAAACTCCGTGTTCCTTTACTGCAGAAAAAAGGGCAATTTCTGATTGCTCCAACTAGTTTTTCCTCCCTCAATGGACCCTATGGAAAGCAATTAGCATCTATACCGGGTTACAGATCATCTCAAACAGATCTACCAGTGCAGCTTGCTGCCCTATGTTGTGTCTTTTGTGTCCTGACAAACAGATAGCACCGTTTCTATCTACAGTATCGCTCTACAGTAATTTTTATTTTGTCAGTGGTTACTTTTTGTGTTGTGATGGAAGGAAAATAATTTAATGGGAAAGTGAAACTAAATATCCATGGAAAAAGGGAAAGCAGAGCAGTTAAAGGTTTGAGTAGCACATTCGAAGGGTTGATGACTGGACCAGATGATCTTAGTGGTCTTTTCCAACCTTAATGATTCCATTAAGAACTGTTTTAATAAAAATGCTAAGGGTAAAATGTTCCATAATGCCTTTGTGACTCTGAAGTCTCCTTCAGAGGAGACTGAACACAGATCTTAGATCCCTAAGTCAGTTAAGTCACAAACTGTTTCTTGTTAATCATGTGTATTAACAACATAAATGTATTTTAACCTCATTGAATTTAAAGCATTTAATTGTTGGGTTAATATTAAGGGGTGTTTCTTTGATTTCTGGCTGCAAAAGTAATTATGTATGGACCTAGTTTATCAGAGTACATCAGTTTATGCTTTGTTTTGAGCAGCAAATAGTCTTATTTTCATGTAATGCTCTGTATGAACCAGAACCCACCATGACTGGATTCACCAACACTTGGGTCGCTGTGTATTGAAGGATAATGACAGTGGAACTGCAGCAAACAGAAATGGTCACCAGCTCTTTTCATTTTAGGAGTCTCCCCTAATAGGAGACCTCCTCAGATAGCATAGCGAATTGTAGCATTCTAACTGGTGTACTTTGTCTCTGGAAATCAATTTAAAAATATATTTTTCTGTTTCTAAACAGGATCACTGTTACTATGAAGGTTACATTCAGGATGAGGCTGACTCAACAGCAAGCATCAGTGCCTGTAAAGGTTTAAGGTAATGTGGAGGTTCAGTTTGCAAATGGTACAGATATCAGAATATGCATGAGGATAAGTTTTCCAATTCAAATAGAATGAGGTTGTAAATAAATAGGTGCTATCTTTTATTCTCGTATGCTTATGAGGAAACAGACCTGAATTAAAGATGAAAGCCTATCTTTGAACTCACCACTGAAGCTGGATTTCACTTTACAAGCATAAAACTCCCAAATGTAAAACTAATTCATTCTTAATCCAGTTTCCTATTGATTAATGGTCACCTGCTCAAGAGACCTCACCTGGTGAGTTTCCCATTCACAGAATGGAGTCATAGAATGGCTTGGGTTAGAAGGGACCTTAACAACCATCCCCAGCCCAGCAGCTTTGATTCCTGCTTGCATGCTGCCAAACCATGGTCCACTGTGGGCAAGGTGGTGATGGGTTGATGGTTGGTGATCTTCGAGGTCTTTTCCAACTGTAAGAATTACATGATTGCATTGGGACGTGCAATAGTTTCTACATGCCCTGTTAAAGACAATATTGCTGTCTCAGTCCCATGGATTCAAAAGTCTAACCTAAAGAAAATGTTCACAGTGGGTATTTTGAGACCCGTGGGCAGAAGTACCTGATTGAACCCTTGGGAACGTCGGATAGAGACAAGCATGCAGTCTATGAGTTTGTGGAAGACAAGTCCATCAAAACCTGTGGAGTAGTCAATAGCAGCTGGGAAGTGAATGCAAGTGACCCCATCAATAACATCTTCAAATCCAGCAATAGCCCAGAAGTAAGTATGGAGCAGAAAAGAAGCTGAGGCTGCAGCAGAAGAGGGCGAGTGGCCAAAGTCCTACTGTCTGCTGGCACCTCTGGGAGAGAAGCAATTGCAAGCAGTGGAGCGTAACCAAACCTTAAACAACCAGTGCAAGATCTCAGATCTGAGCCTTTGGAGCTGCCATCTGAGTTAAGCCCTCCTTCACGTGCCCATGTGCATTTTTAATCATCTAAATATTTAATATTTGGCCTACCTTTGATTGCTTTAAAATGAGACAGTCCCACTTCAAATTACTTATTAAGACAAAGGCCTCAATAATGAATATACTGGTGGGAAATTGCTAACAACTGGACTGAAACAAGCCTTAAAAGTCACCAAAATTTATCTTCTCTCTAGATGAAGGCGTACCTGAAGGCAAAGAAATATCTGGAAGTTTATGTAGTTGCAGACAACATTATGGTAGGTATTGAACTAAATTTTCCTCGTGAGACTGAGGTCAGTGCTGTTCATTCCGGGCTCCTACCATAACTACAGCACTGGGACAAAAAGCTGTCCCAGCTGCAGCCCAATTCCTCCAGGCTTTGCACCAGATGGTCTGATAAAACAAATACAAGAGATAAGGCCAGACCAGAAGGTGTCATTTACAACGCCATCTTCTGTGGGATATTTCTTTTCTGACAAACCACTATTTTTTCCCTCTTATTCCTGACATCATGTATTTGATTTTTCAGTATAAGAAGTACAACAAAGATGTTGATACTGTGAGACAAAGGATATTTGGAATAGTCAATTTCATCAACACGGTAAGAGTAAATACAGCAGAGAAAAACTTAAGTAGATGTGATATATACTTTTTCTTTTATGAATTTTATATATTTTTACTATAATATGTAGAAAAGTATGAAAACTGTACTGTCATTTTCAAGCAAATCTGGCCATATCATTCTGCTGTTTGCCTTCAGGCTGGAAATACAAGATAAGTTAGTCTTAAAGGAAGACTTGCATCTTATTTTCTTATCATCTCTTAAAGTGAGGGATTAAAATCCTTCAAAAAGAATGGACTGATTCTTCATTCTCTCACCATTTAAACTTCCTCCAAAATTTGGATTTTCCAAGTACTTTAAAGCCATTTTTCTGGGTGGGGGGAAATAAAGACTTCAAGTTTTGTCTTTTGTTTTGTTGCAACTTCTTAAATCAAGTTTGGAGTGGTCCATATTGAACCAACAATGGGAAAAATTATGCAGATAAATGTCTGTTGAGGAAGTCTTTGTGAAGTACTTTGTTTCACAGCAGAACTGTTTCTCTGCTGCAGGTTTATAAGGCCATCAATATTTACGTGGCTCTAATTGGCCTAGAAATCTGGACAGACAATGATAAATGCTCCCTGAGTCCAATAGCAGGATCAACTCTGGACAGCTTCTCAAAGTGGAGGAACTCAGATTTATTAAAGAGAAAAAGAAATGACAATGCTCAGCTAATTACGTACGTATTGCTGCTTTTCCTGCTCTGGTCACAAAGCAGTTGAGTGTCCCAAAGACTGCAGTGTAGTCTAACAACACAAAGAGCCATGACATGAAGCTTAAAGGCAGCTGGGAAATGCAGATCATCAAACCCCAAACCAGCGTTTACTTTGCTATTCTGGCTCACATTCATTGGTTTTCACTCATCCAAGCATTTCATCGAGCAATTTGCACTGAACCAGGTGCTCATGAATGGCAATGTAATTCAGATTAAAAAAATAAATAAAGTGTATTTAGTTGTTTTCTGATTTGCACTGCTCTTAAGAATATCTTCAAACACTGTATTAAATCGAGGATGAAAAGCAGAGCTGGAAATGAATATATACTTTGAGATTCTGCTTGGTTAGTAAAGCAAACACTGACTTCAGGTCTGCTCCATGGTAATATCACTGTGTTCTGTGCTGTCTTTCTTCTTCCTTACAGAGGCCATGACTTGGAGGGGACAACGATTGGATTAGCTTTTATAAAATCCATTTGCAGTGATGTATATTCTGCAGGTATTATCCAGGTCTGACTTATTCTTGTTTATCTCAGTTTTAAAAGCTTTTCTGGTTCTCACTCAACCAGCAAAAAACATTTGGGTTGAGATTAGTGGCCTTTTCCAACCTTAATGATTCTTTAGGCATGGTGAGGATTGGGTTATGGTTGGACTTAATGGTCTTTTCCAACCTTAATGATTAATGATTCTATTAATGAAAATTATTGGGCTTGTAACATTTCCAGTTCTTTGTCTGGTTCATATCATTGTTTTATTAGGCTGTAGAAGTCACAGACTTTATTTTAAATGATGTGCAGAAGGCAACAAAAGCACACATGAAGGGGGGTATTTGTGCTACCTAATAGTCAACATCAAACTCGGACATCTTCATGTGGAGCACCAGACATGATAGAGTCAGAGGAGAAAAATAAGTGATTTTGTGTCCAAAAAGATTCTTGTTTTGAGTGGGGAACTGTGGAATAGATGCATGCATGGATTGACCAACACTATCAGATTATGTATGATGAGAATATCATCACCTGAAGAACTGTTCTACTTCTCAGCCACTTGATTTCTTTGATGTTCCTACGTGCTCTACAATGCTCACAGAAGTACTAGGTTGTCCTTATTTCCACAGGATCATAGCAGAAATGAGATTGCAGTTGGAGCTACCATGGCACACGAGATGGGACACAATCTTGGCATGAGTCACGACACCAAAGACTGCACGTGTCATTCTCGAGTCTGTGTCATGACAGATACTGTTAGGTAAGAGTCTGAGAAAGAGGATGAGCACATTAACACACTGAATCTGAGAATGAAGGGTTCTATATAGGCTGCCAGCTTCCAAAACAGATCATATATAGGTTGTTTATATTCAGTGGGCACAGTAGTGAAGGTCCACAGATGGTTGGACTGGATGACCTTAGTGGTCTTTCTAACTTTAATGATTCTTTGATATTTTTGTCCTCTAAGATTATCCCATTTAAATTATACCAAAAAAAAAAAAAAAAAGTAAACTGAAGAAATTCCAGAGTGTGGTGATCATCCCACTTCCAATTTGAGGCTCTTCTACATTATTTCTAGATGGATAACCCTGAAAGAACAATCTTTAGTTATTTTGAGATAACTTTTCCATCCAGGGGCTATTGCTTCTCCTTGTCTACAACAACCCTAACCCAAGTCCTTGCTTTCTCAAAACAGTTCTATCATCCCTAAGAAATTCAGCTCCTGCAGCCTCCAAGATTTCGAGAAATACATGTTGAATGACATGCCAAAATGTCTAACTAACATCCCAGATATAAATGCCATCATAGCACCTTCATCATGTGGCAATGGCTTTGTGGAAAAAGGAGAGGAATGCGACTGCGGTACTTTAGAGGTATCTGCCCAACTGGGGATAAAATAATACTTGGAAGAGGGAATTGGTTGCTTTCAGGCTGTTTTCTGAGGCAGTCTGTTTAAATCTAGCTGAAATACTTACGTAGAAACTGCAGTCATCAGACCGCTGGTCTGCAGTCTGGACATCCCTACAAAGCGCAGGGCAGGGAAGATGAGGGCACATCATATGGTGGTGTATCACTGAAGGAACTGAGAACAGGGAAGAACCACAGATACAGAAGTGTCAGAGAAGAAATAAGTCAGTTCCCTGCATGCTTTGGTCAGCACTTTGACCACATTTGGTGACCTTCACATGCACTGTGTTCTAGCGACAATGATTTTCATAGAGGCAAAGACAGATCCCAGATACCCTTCCCTCTCCCAGTAAGCAGTGGTTTGCTGGGAATGCAGTGCAGAGGGACTGAAGTTTGGAGCACTGTACGGAGCCCTGACAGTCTGCTCTATCCCAGGAGTGCACAAATGCCTGCTGCGACCCAGAGACGTGCAAGCTGACAGCTGGCTCCATGTGTGCACACGGAGACTGCTGCGAGGACTGCCAGGTAAAACCAATCTCAGCTTCTATCACGTATGCTGAGGTTTTCTGCCTTTGTGAAAGCAGTAATGCATTTCACAACAGACTCAGTCCTTGGTACGTGTAGTTACTGGCACAGCACTGTAATTGTTACGTCAAGTGAAGCATTGCTTTCCTCCAATTCAGTACAAAAGAGCAGGAGCTGTGTGTCGGGAAGCCAAGGATGACTGTGACCTGCCCGAGATGTGCACTGGTTATTCTGGGAATTGCCCATCGGATCGATTCCGTATGAACGGACATCCTTGCAACAACGGCGAAGGCTTTTGCTACATGGGAATCTGTCCCACCCGAGAAAGCCAGTGCAGAGCTGCTTTTGGACCACGTAAGTACAAACTGCCATTGAAAATATAAGGTTGTCAATAGAGAGAGACAAGGCAGGCTTTGTCTGCTAGCAAACCGCCAAAGGCCTCTTAGAAATACGGAACAGCGTGGCAAGAGAACCCAGTTCTAGCTCGTGTGGTCTTTTGATTTTCTATTTCTACTGTAAATGATTATTAGCACTTGACCTCTAGGGAAATGTGAAGTGGTAGGCTGGTTCCTCTTTCACACAATGTTTTTAAGATAATCTTAAAACAGAGCTGATATTTGCATGGTAGAATGAGGAAGCGTCTGTGTTTCAAATTACTGTCCAAATTTGGTATGTCTGCATGGTTCTGAAGGCTTACCATCCTCCTCAACCTGTGTCCCTTCTCCTAAGCAAGGTTTGTGATGGATAGAGAACACACAGGACAGATGCTGCTGAATGTACACATCAGCGCTGCAGGATTAATGCAAAAATGCCAGGGACTGATTTAGGTTCATGGGTAACTTCACTGAGAAAGTCCATTTCCTAAATAGATGAATGAAATGCAATACTAACAGACTAACCTAAACTAATCCTAACTTATCTCCTAAGCAATTTGTGTTTTGCATTTCTTCTTTTCCTCTTTAACAGAGGCTACTGATGGGGCAGCGTCCTGCTACCGGATGAATGAGAAGGGGGTGTATTATGGATACTGCAGAAAAGAACGAGGTAGTCACGTCCCGTGTAAAAAGAAGTAAGCACTGTTACAGAATTTGCCAGAACTTGGGAAGAGAGACCATTCCCATTCAAACTCAGAGATGGAAAAAGAGTGCAGCTATTGTAGATGGCGCATAAGCCTGCAAGTCCTTTTTTTCTTATTCAGTTGAAATACTGAAGTAAATGCACTTCTAAGAAAGCTGATTTCCAAAGAGTACTCCTGCCCAGGGAAAGCAGTGATGCAAATTGTCTCGAGATCAGTCTGCTTGTGCACGTGTGCAAGATTGCTTGCATGTATATGCAGCTAAGGTCAAGGAAAGGATTCTGAATAGGGAAGCTGAACTTCTGATAAACCTCCGAAACTGAGGATAGCTCAGCTAATTTCTGCAAATTATTATGCGTTTTCTAATGAACTCAAGAGTTATGAACTTGCCACTCAGAAACTGATCGAAAAAACACCACAAAGCAAAACATGCCTGCAGTTATTTCTATGGAGTTCATATACAGCCACTGAAATCCAGGCTGGAGAACAGAGCAGCCTGGATACCTTTGCTGTGCAATGTTCTAATGATCCTTGTTCTCCTTCCAGAGATATCATGTGTGGGAAGCTGTACTGCTCTGGGGGGCAGGAGATGCCCACCTATGGCAGCCTGGTGACCTTTGAGTCCTGCAAAGCAAGCTTTCCTAGGAATGGAGATACAGATTTAGGGATGATCCTCAATGGAACCAAGTGTGGGGATGGCATGGTTAGTAGAGGGAAAAAAAACAGCTTCTCTCCCTATCTCTTCCCTCTTTCAGTCTTGGTTACATCATTAGCCAAACAAGAAGGACTTTGGACAGGGAAGATTGAAGTGGACATTGAACTTCCACTGATCTGATTTGCTGTATGTTCTGCCCTACGTCTAGCAGAAACAAGGAGCAAAGCAAACAGGAGCTCCTGTGCTTCTGAGTTGGCATTTCATTGCCATTTTACTCTTTTTTTCACTGACAAAAAACATACGTGGCAGAAGAAATATTACCTTTGTACTGGAAAGTTAAAAGATTGTACAAATTATTTTTAATAATTTCTATAATGAATGTGTTAGAATGTGGGTATTACATCCGAATTCTTTGCAGTATTTCTACCTGAAAGACATTTTCAGGGGAAAAAAAGAATGAAGAATTGCAAATGATTGGCAACCAGTGATATCTCTACATCTTTCTCACTATATCTTGCTATAAAATATCCAAATGTCAAACTAAAAATTATATCCACATCTCATCTACACTTCCTGATGTAGGTCTAAGTGATTAGCATACTTTTCTATGCCTCCTTTCACTCTTCATCACTTTATGCAATAATTGTGCAAGCTCTGCATGTTCTGAAAGCTGTAAATCTCTCTTGTGACATCGGCCTTCACATTGCAGGTATGCAGCAATGGAGAATGTGTCTATGCTGAAGATGTCTTTAGATCCAGCGACTGCTCTGCCAAGTGTCCTGGACATGCTGTAAGATACCAGCTATTAACTTAGGAAAAAACAATGCGTGCCAACTACAGACACTGTTGTTGACTGCATTTAAGTCGTAAGGACAAGAATTTGCAAAAGTTGTCAAATCAGAACTTCGTAATGTTTTAGGAAACCAAATTTTACTTGGTATGGTATCCATATTTTAAGATCACGGGAGATGGTCACAGATGCCTTGTGTAGCCCAGCCTCTAATGCAGTATCACAGCTAATCTTTCATTCATTCTGTGCAAAAGTGCTACAGCCAGTGCTAAATCTTCGTCCACTTGAAATGAGATGGGCTTCCAGCACCGTGTTCCACAGCTGCTGAAATGTTTCTACGTTATTTGCACTCATCCTGAACCTACTCCTGGCTTTGTGCTTCCCTAGGTTTGTGACCATGAGATGCAATGCCAGTGTGAAGAAGGATGGGCACCGCCGAACTGCGACAGCTCATCAACAGTCACCAGTAAGTACTGCATGGCCTCACGTGAAGAGCACTGCCAGCAACTGACTGAAACAAGACCTTTAGCTCCAATGGAACAGCCCTAACTTGTGAAACTGCATACCTAGGGCTACGACTTCTGTGCACCGATGTGTGACTGTGGGTTGTGCACTCTGCCAATGTTCAGGATGGGCATCTGCTCGTTATGTGTGCGTCTCTTAAGATATAGCAACTTGTGTTCTGTCTTCCTGACAGGTTTTGCAATCATTGCTGGTGTGCTGGTTGTCCTCACTGTGATTGTAATTGCAGCAATATTGCTCTTCCGCTTCCGAGTATTCAAGAAGAGGTAAAATATTTACTCTATTGAGAAAGGGGTAACTAAACCCAAGCAATTTAAGCTGGGGGGTTTCAAAGAAGGTGAAGAAAACTCTGGAGGAGCAAGGAAATTGGTCTGAGAGCTCTACTGAAGCCAAGAGAGTCTTACTGAAGTCTTAAAACTGTAGTGCTCAAGATTAATTCTACAGTAATCAAAAGGGAGGTGGGTGGGAGGAAAGAAAAGACATGGCTTTCATAGAATCATACAGGTGGGAAAAAAGCTCTCCACCCAACCCCACCATGCCCACTGACCATGTCCTTCAGTGCCACATCTCTTGAACACCTCCAGGGATGGTGGTTCCACCACTTCCCTGGGCTTTATAATAGGATTAAGGCAAGTATTCAACTTCAGCAAGGATGTTTTAAACTTCAATTGGAATAGTATTTATATGTATACTATATACATATTCACATAGCAGCCATACCAGAAGGGGACCTGGAGCCACCAATCAAGTCTTTGTGGACCAAGAACAAAGACAAAGAGAGCACCCTGGCCTGGCAGTTCCTACCCAGAAGGTAAGAGCAGGGCAGTGCGGGGTCACTGCAGCCTCCCCAGGATTGAAATGAGGGGCTGAATTGTGCTACATCTGCAGGAAGGCTTCAAATCACTTGTGCAGTGCTAAGAGGAGAGTGCTGTACATCCCAGCGTGGGGGAGGGAGCAAGTGAAGCATGTGGCACTAAGGCTGCCCCTGACTGATCTGTCTGCAATAAAGGGTGCAAAGACAGTGCACAAGATGAGTTCTCCATTAGACTTTACTGTTCCCTGTTTCAGATTAATGATAAGAAGTATCTCCTTCCTGTACCTCCATTGCAGGAGAACAAACCACAGCTTCAGAGTGTAAGTGATTCTGGAGATATTCTTATTTTCTGATGTGGGGTTTGGGAAACGCAGCACATGTGACATCACAGAGAATCAGAAAGGTTGGAAAAGATCTCTAAGAACACCAAGTCCAACCTGAACCCATCTTCATCACGTCCTTCAGTGCCACATCTCCACAGTATAAACATCCTCAGGGGTGGTGACTCCCTTACGTCCCTGGACAGCTTGTGCCACTGAGAAAGTAGAGACTTGCAATGCCAATCTGATCCCAAAGGCTGAGAATCATTGCGCTCCAGCTATAAAGCCCTGTAAGTTCTCAGGGCCAAGCAGAGTAAAGCATCCCTGATCTAACTCTCAAATGAATGCATCCATTTACTTCTATTGATGAACTTCATATATAATGGGAATGTGTGAGCTTGTGTTTTTGACTATGCAAATACAAAATATGTATATAGGGTAAATCTGTATTCTACTCTCCTCTTTTACAGCCTATCATAAGGCCAAAAGGTCCCCCACCTCCTGTCCCTTGCACCAAACCAGCCTTTTCTCACACACAAGACATGTTTGTAAGTATAACCTTGCAATTTTCCACATCTTTCATCTAAGCTGCAGACAAACAGCAGATGCCAAATACTATTTTCAGTTTCTGACTGTGGTTAAAGAAATCACAGATGTTCACAGAAGCACTGAATTGTTAAGACCACCAAGATCAGTAGTCCAACCATCAACCCATCAAAGCAATCAAACTTCTTTAGGGTAGGAGCGGTCTTTTTTTCCTCCATGTAACCCTAAATTGTACATGACATTCTTAACCTGTGCCAGGGACTCCAACACAGATGTTCACAGCTCTCCTTACAGCATACAGATCTGGGAGGCACTAAGGGTGGCATCTGGGAGAGGGTCTTCATCACTGTGCACATACGTGTTTTGAGCTCTTCAAAAACATTTGGATATCAGAAGAATTATTTGTCATTTGTAATCCCAAAGAATCCTAATTCAACAAAATAACCCCCTCAAACGTTTAAGCCTCCTGCCCACCCCTCATGTGAGGGTGTAGAAGCCATTTCCATACTTAGCAACCTAATTGCCTGCATGAAGAATGATGGATGAGGACTGGAAAAAGAAAAGCATCTGCTTGATTATAAAAGCCTTTACATCTCCCCGTCTTTAGAGATGCATTCCTCAACATGTACCTTGAGCACGTGACAGCTTCAGCCTCTCTAGCAGTCTGTTTGAGCACAGGCACTTGATGCAGATGAATTTACACATTTAGAATAGCTCAGAGCTCTTCTAAACAGGATATCTATATCCCTTGTGTATTTATTATTGTGTGTGGACAGATTAACCTGACTTGCCCCTCGCTCTTCCACCAGGAAAAGGCTTTAGTAAATATATGAGATAACTGCGCTGGCAGCTGCTCAGACAGGGAAGCACAATGGCACTGACACTACGTTTTTGTTACAGGCACCAGAGAAAAAACCTGCTTGTCTCCCTGTTCCCAAAGGCAAACCTCCACCTCCACCAAAGGTAACCTGAGTTCCAACACGAACAGCAGTTCTCTCAGGATGCAGTTTGTTGAATAGGACACAGCTATTTGTTTAATTCTTTTTTCATACATACAGGCTTTGAAACCTCCCATTAACCCCAGGGTCTGAAGCTCCTGCAGGAGGGCTCACGGAATGCTGAGGGGCAGTTGGTTTGTCCTCTGATTCTCCACTTTTCCTGTTCTCTGTGAAACAGAACAGCTTACTGACAGCTGCTTTGAAAGGAAAACTTTGGTTTTCAAACAGTGAGGAACTCTTTGGTGATGACATCAAGCTGCTGTCAGGAAGGAAACAAAGCAGAATCACTGCTTGCACTGAGGTATGGATGGAGCACGCTGTGACAGCTGCCAGACACATCCCAGCTCCTCAGCTGCCTCTGCACTGCTCTTCTCCAAAACAGACCTGAAAAGATCAGAGGAAAGCATAGGGTCCAAGTTCTGTAAACTAGGATACATCTCCGGATCTTTCCAACCCTCTCTTCAGCACCAGATTCCTGCTTCGTATGTGCTCTGCAAGCTCTGGACCCAGGAAAATCCTGCCAGCCCTCTGGAGAAGAGTTTACAGCCCTGAGGCCTGAAGGAAACTTGGAATAATACAAAGTGGACACGTTGATTCTGGAAAGATCCATATGGATCAGATCCTTTCATTAATCCTTAGGTTACCTGTTACACAGGATTTCTCTGAGTAGATCGGAGTTATGCTCAGAAGCAAAGCACACAGGGCTCAGCCTCCTGCTGCCTGCAGCACCCCCAGGGCTCAGCCCATGCCAGTTCCAAAGGAGCTCCAGCTGCCACCACTGCACTTGGACAGAGAAATTTGGAAAAGCAGTCAACAAAATCTTTAATCATTATTTCTTTTCACCCCTCAGCTCCAGAAATATCTAAATATTTCTCCCTTCCAGGATATACACACCTCGGTGTTTTCATTTAATTGCTCCTGCACCAGGACCTGTTATTGTAAAGTTGCTAATGAGCACTGGGCTGGGCACAGGGGTTTGTTATTGTGGGACCACAGTGCAGCAATGAGGCTTTGCACACTGGTTTGTTACTGAGGGGTTCTTCATTCGTTCTGGTCTGTTGGCATCAGCAGTGTTGACACTCTTGGCCTGTTGGCACAGATCTGCATGCTGCTGTTGGCATTGATGTTAATAATGCTGTGTGGGTGCTGGCACTGATGCTATTGTTACCATTGGCACTGTTATCATTTGTGTGGTTGGCGTCAATATTTTTTAAGTTAAAGCACACAAGTGTTTTTCAAGGAATTAAAAAAAAAAAAAAAAAAAAGCGAGAGAGAAGAGGGGTGGAAAAAAATTGCCCCAGTTGCAAAGTACTCAAGACTTTATGGAGGTTCCAGTTTGAACTGGATTTGTGTTTGGATCGGGATCAAAATCAAAGCACTCCTTTGGTTTTCCAAATAGATTATGCTGTCCCTCAAAAGAAGGCAGCTTGCAGCCTTGGGGCACAGTGGCTAAAGAAGAGCACACAGCTGCCAAACTACCAAAATCTGGGGCATCTGGCCAGCACTGTGCATGCTTTCAACTGGGTTTGGTTCTGAGCAGCACATATTGGGACTATCACATAAACCTGATCCTCAGAGGGCATGAAATGCAGGTAAAATAATCAAATTCTTCTTTTAGGCTAGGTATGCTTTGACATTGCCAGTTACCATGTGCCCTGTAAAACATAGATATAATGAAATTACCATCTTCAGTTTGAAGTCGGAGGTAGTTTTGGAAGAATGTGGCTTTTTCCACTTTAGATAACTGTTCCCTTATTTTAGGCAGAAATGGATTTTAATCTCTCCATATCTGACTGTCGTGTAAAGATTTAGAACTTTTTTAAATGAACTGTAATTGATGTATTTACAATGTTTTCTACATTAAAGTATTATAGTGGAAAACTAGATGATCTCTGAGTTCCCTTCCACCCCATCTTACAATTCTGTGACGTGCCTCCAATTAAACAATCACCGTTTGTATACAATACACATGGGATCATTCAGAACAGTGCCAACTCCCTGAAACTCATAATTTGGACCCAAAAGACCATAAAGTATTGCAAAACCCTGCCTGTTTAGCCAAAGCTGGACTCTGAGTATCTAAAGGGAGGCTACAAGGAAGAAGAGAACTCATTCTTTAGCAGATTATAATAGGATGAGGGAAAGTGGTTTCAAACTAGAAGAGGGGAGATTGGATATAATGAAAAAGCTTTTTGTGATGAGGGCAGTGAGGTACAGGAACAGGTTGCCCAGAGAGGTGGTGGATGCCCAATCCCTGCAGCCACCCAAGGTCAGGGTGGACAGGGCTCTGAGCACTTGATCAAGCTGTGGGTGTCTCTCTTCATTGCAGAGTTGGACCTGATGGCCTTTAAAAGTCCCTTCCAATTCAAATGATTCTATAATTTACAGCTTCTCGTGACCCCAGCACCCACAGGACTGAAAGAGAACAGTCCAATCTGTCCCAGCCTCACACGGCAGCTCAGTGTTGCGCTGTGCAAACGTGACATCTACTGTCAGAAAGACTCTACTGCAGGATGAAAGTGTTTGAAGACATCTTCAGTCATCCTGAATTGCCATAGTTGGTCCAGCTGTCCCATTATTCCTGGTTAAGCATCCCTTGCTCAGCTTGTTTTGCCATACACACGTACAGAAGCCCATCTGCTAGCATCATGTAGCAGGATACAGGGGACCTTTGGCACAGGAAAATCAGTGAACAGGCAGAGATGCAATTTATGTTTTCTCCTTTCCTGTGTACACATATGTGTGTGTATGCATCGTATGAGCAAGCACTCCATCTCCATGAGGAACACAAAAGTTCTTTTCTGATTCTCCCACCTCTGGGTTTACCACCCACCCCCATTTCCCTCCATCAACCTTTTGCTCTTCGCACCCCTCAAAGCAATCTTCATTACTTTGGAGTAATCTACATTCATTTGGAGTCTACGGGCAACAAACACACACTGGTCCATCATAACAGACCATATTCCTCAGCATCCCCTATTTGGCCCTTTTTGTCATTCACTTTGCTGTGCAAGTGCAGCACCAGCCATTAGAGGGCAATGGGGCATGGAGATGAAGCTTCCCTTGCTGGCTATCGGATGACAGCTATCACCTCAAACAAATCAATTCCGAATATACTGCATCCTCTGACCTTGAGCTATGGATTCAGACACATTAGCAAGGACATCATCTGCCAGGAAGAGTGGGGAGACTGGAGCATGTTCATATTTTCAGACACAGAGGCACCAGGCAACTAATAAATTGCCTCAGCCCAGCCCTGCAAACGTGACACCATCAGCAGCACGTTAATTGATTTTTTTTTTTTTTTTGCTTCCTTATAGTAGGTTTTCAATAGTCTCATAGCATTGCATAAATCATTACCACCACAGTAAGTGATTAAAAGCCTGCAGGCTGAATCTACTGACATGCAAATCAGACAAGATTCACGGAAACATTGCAGATTTCCTAGCTGAAAGACCTCAAAATGCAGACCCTACTATCTACCACCCAGCTGGGCTAATGTCTCTCCAGTGCTATGAAATGAATTTCTTCTGATACAACGTCATTTGTCACTGACTGATAATATCAGTAAATGTGAACCTCAGCCATCAGCTACTTACTATTATTTACCAAAGGCTGAGAAATGCCAGCCTTTAATCATCACTTTATTGATAACTTCCCAACATCTCACTGCTGGAAGCTTCTGATCTTCCTCTGGTGCCGAGGAAATGGGAGGCCCTGGGGAAGGAGCAGGGATGTCTGCTGGGTCGCCAGCAATTGCCACGGCTCCTGGATCACTTTAAAGCCATCTTTAGAACAGTGGCACAGATATTAATGGGCTGTTACTGACATTAATCCATAAATAATTCTGCATAATGCATGGCCCTGGCCTTTTGAAGGTCTAGGGAAAAAAAAAGCAGAGGCTGAAACATTGATAGATGTGTCTGCAAGAGCTATTAAAAAGGAGAGAGCAGTTTCCATTGGATTGGTGTAGGCTGATACCCAGGACCAGAGGGTAATGTTGGTCACATACCCACTAAAATAGCTCTGAGCACAGAGAACCAAGCAGGAGGATAAACAGGAGGAATAATACAACTTAACTGGACTTCAAAAACAGCACTTTCCTCTCCTCAGCAGACAAAAAACATTGTGAAAGACTGAAGTCTCAGTACAGGTGAGGACAAAGCTTGGGTGCTCTCACCTCAGAAAAAGTCTGTTACGTGTGTTCATGCATGTAGGAGGAAATGAAATGCTCTTCTGCCATACACGGAATCTATTTTTTCATGTCCTGAAGTGCACCAGAGTAATGCATTTTCCATGTCCATTTTACAGCTGCCACGGATGCGTCCCTGAATCCCATCAGTGAATTCTTCCCGTGCAAGTGCTGCAATGAATTGCTAAAGATGCTTTATAACTTTCATCCAAAAAGCCCTGCTGCCCAGTCCTGCTCTACAATAAGGCTTTGTAACAGTAGAAAACCCATGAGATGACTTGAACAGAAAACAGAAAAACGCAGTCGCTGTCAAAGTATTGAAACAGATGCAGAAATGCCAAGTGAGCACCTACATACTGCGCTGTAGGCATCTGTTACAAGTCCACACCTCTCCACTTTCTACATACAGCGCCTTCACTTCTGGTTTACAGCCAGATCTCATGGCAAGACTCCCTCTTTGCCTCTCAGAAGGTGCCAAGGGATCAACTCCCAGGCCAGTGGTCAGATTTCTTGGCACTTAACATCTGCAGTCAAGAGCTGGCTTTTCAGAAGGGTTTAGCATCTTCTGTGCACCCAGTACATTATGCTCACTCACCTGGAAACTCAGTTCCAGCCTTCAGTTCCCCATGCTTTATCTCCACGTGTTTGAAATGAGGACACCAGTTCCCCTTTCCTCTCCTTGACTGTCTCTCAAATCTCAGCTGGCTGCAGAGGGGATGCTCAGCACCACGTTGAGCTGAGCCCACAGGGGCCACATTCTGAGCCTTTGGTACCACATGTCTGTGCCTCTCCTATTCTCCTTCTTTTTTGAGCACTTAGATTAGCTCACACAACAGCTCCTGTACTGGTTCATTTAATGCAATAACGACAAGAATCACAGAATGTCCTGCGTTGGAATGGAACCATAAGGATCACTAAAGCATTTATAAAAAAAATTCCCATATAACCGCCTCTCTAACATCATTTTTGCAAGAGATGAATCTTTGAGAATCTGTATGAATGACACAAATAACCCTGCACAGGTCCCAACACACTGCAGCAGACCACCACTCAAAAAGGGGGAGGGACACCCAGAAAGAACAAGAGGAAGAGATAAAGCACAGCAGGACCCCAAATCACCCAGCAACCATCAGAGAGCTGTAATTTGCTGTGAATTTTTCATGCTAGAATCAGCTGTGTGCTGCAGGCATGTAGCCGGATGGGAAATATACCTGAAATATTAATGACCCACAGCAGAGTGCTGGCAGGAAAAGCTCTACAAATGAGGACAGGGAACCTTAGGTAGCCTGGTGGAATTGCTCCTTCTTTTTTTAGTGTAAAACTGGTGAATTAAAACACCTTGTGCTGTCCCAAATGCAGTGGGAAGGGAAAAAGGTGGATTCCAGGCGTGGGTCCATCCACAGTGGGTCTGCATGCACCACGCAGACAGATTTCTCCCTTTCACTGATAAAATTGGACCCAAAATTCTTTAAACTTAACACAAGACCTCACAATCAGTACAAAAAGGAGCTCCAATTCACCCAAAGTAACATTATTTGGTTTCTGCTGAATTGCTTTGAGCAGTCTGTTTAACTGGGAGGTGCTCCTGCCTATAGCAGGAGGGGGAGAACTGGATGATCTTAAGCACCCCTTCCAAACCAAACCATTCTATGATGATACTAGGAAATTTACCTCCTCTTTCTTCATATTACTATTTCCCTGCCTTAAAAGCCGTCCTGACATGGAGTTAAACTCATTTACACAATCACTGCCATCACTAGAAACACAGCAATCAGAAGAGTCTTCTCATTGCTTATTTAAAATGTGCCGAGCAGCATGGATGTTTGTGAGATACGTGCCAAATTACCCCCAAACAGAAAGAGGGGAAAAAAAGCAAATTCTGAGCATCTGCAAAGTACACCACGGTGCGTGGGAGTAACACAGAAGCTCCAATATTAGTTTTTAAAATATTCATGGACCAGCAGTTGCCTCTTCACACCAAGAATAAACCTGTTAGAAAGTGCTACTCAATATGAAAAAAGAGGTGGTAACATTTGGCCTGCTGAGCTTCCACATTGTGCCTCGTTAGGAAAGTCACAACATGATGTTGGGTATGGGAATCCATCCTTACGCTGCAGAGCATCTTTCACTCAGATTGATTTTGACATGTTTAGCAAACTGTGTTGATGCAAACCGTATCTCAGCAGCTGCAGGGGAAGGCAGAAAGTGGGAGGTTTTGCAAAAGCTGGGATTTGGACCACCCTTCTGCTGTGAAGTGAGAGCTGCTGGTGCTCAACCCTGCTGCAAGGCGTGGGTGCTGCAGTGTGTCCTGTCTCCAAGCTTGGGAGACACGAGACCCTGGCTGAAACTGCTAACGTTGCTCCTTTCCCAGTCAGCTGCTGTTGCCATTAATGGTATTTCCCATCCCCTTCAGCCAGGATTTGCTTTGTGAATCACAGAATCGTTAAGGTTGGAAAGACCACTAAGGTCGTCTAGCCCAACTGAGGCCAACCTCTAGGCCAACCCATGCCTGTAACTGCTCTAGAACACATCAGTGCCACACTTACATGGTTCTTGAACACCTCCATGGACAGTGTCTCCACCACCTCCCTGGGCAGTCTGTGCCAATAGCCCACCGCTCACAAACCCTATTTCCCTCCCAACCTTTCCTCTCTTTATACTGCAACACAAAAATTGCATTTTCTGACTAAGCTTCTGTTGAGCTGTCTGACAGACAATAAATATAATCACACTTCAGTTAATGGGCAGGGCACCAAAACCAAAAGCTTTTATTTTCATTAAACTTCATTATATGTGGCATGTCTTTTATCAAATCTGTCTCCCATATTCACTTTATTAAGAAGTCCATCACTCCAGAATGCATAATGTAATCAGCAAGGACAGGCAGTACATTTATATTAAACGTTAGCAGGTGGGGACACCTGAAAAAATGTATCCAAAACCCCATCTTCAGAAAGGATTTTGAAAGGACATGCAGAATGAAGGGAAATTCATAATTCAAAGTGTGGAGGGGATTATTCTGCAAACAGCAGAAAGAAACAAATTGTTTCAGCTAAAAAAAATGCTATGATACTTATAAAATCTACATCAACAGGTTGATGTACAGTGACATGGCCTCAAGAATTTCTTGAGATGGCTGTGCAAGTGGAGTGGAATGGATGGCTGTAGCAGTCTCTAGCTTTGTTATGTTAGCTTTAAGAGTCATAGTTAAGGTATACAGAAAATAATTTACCTTAGACTATAGCTGTGGTTTGAGCAATTAATCTCAGGGCATACAAGGATCCTGTTCCTCAGGCTGCAGAGGAGTGATTGATGTAAAACCTTTTTGCTGGGGCTGAAGGCATCCACACAACAGAAAACTCCTCCTGAATCACATACCTCATTTTCTACATGCTTTTGTGTCTCCACTTCCTAAATAATACCTGCACCTAATTCTAAGAGCTTTGGCCCACCAAGACATTGCAGAGCTGTGCAATGGGTAAGAGATGCTTGTTTCAGCAGACAAGCATGCAAGCTGTGACCTCTCTCCAAGATCACTCCCTTGGCTGCTCCCACTCTTTGGAGGGGAAAATAAAAAGTCAGACTTCTTGCAGGTTTAAGCAACCTAAGCCTTCATTCCTTGCCAAAAAAAAAAAACAAAAACAAAAAACAAACCACCCAACACATATATATCTTCCCTCGTCAGTTCACCAAAAAAATCCAAACCCTATGAATTAAGAATTCAGAGCACGTCACACTCATGTCATAGTTTTTAATCTCTGAGAATCAGTTTTATATGTGAACAAGAATAATTTGTGCCAGCTTCCATTTACTTGACAAGTGATTTGCTGTTTAAAAACAGGATTTGCATGGGAACTTGTCAGCCAGCCCTCCTCACAGAGCTCTTCCAACTAGTACAGCAGCAGCCATCATACAAGACTGTTTCCTGGCCTAAGGATGATAGAGCTGCTGCAAGATGAAGTGTGATTCCACAGCGCATAGAAAAGCTCCTGGATATTCCATAGAGAAGAACATCCCTAGAGACATTCAATAGATGTGGACGTGTGGCAGGGGGGGACAGGGTTAGAAGGCATGGTGGGGATGGGCTGGGGTTGCCTTTCATGATCTTAGAGGTATTTTCCAACCTTATGTCCATAATTCTACCCTACAACATCTGCCTCCCTTCAGTTAAGTTCAGTTAAGCCTTGCCCTTGCATCCTGCCATGCAAACCTCTTCAGAAGGATGCTACTATCTAGGGGGTTTTCTGGTGCAGTCCCACCATGGAAATTCAATTAAAACATAACATGAGGATTGTGATGGGTAACACAACTTCCAGATTCCCACTCTAAGAAATAAAATATCCCACCATTGCCTCTACCACATGCAATAGCAACGTGGGCTTCTTCACATGCAAGCTGGAACCCAATTTCCAGAGGCTGCTGCACAGATTAAGTGATGACTCAGTAAGGGGAAGCTGCCAAAACTGCTCTGGGTCCTGCACTGTTGTTTACATCCTATAAACAGGAATGTAAACTGTGTGTGAAGATGGAAATAGAAACCACTGTGCATCACGGCACCATGCATTGCTGCCAAAGAACAGCTCAGCATCGAGTAGCACATACTGAAGGAGTCAGACTATTGCTTGCATTTGTATTGCCTGACCAGCACCTGGGATTTACAAAGTACTTTGAAAGCATTAATTAATCCTCCAAATAGCCCTGCACAGTCAGCATATTGGAGTTCAGTGTTACAGCCTCACTTTTCCCCATCTGGAAGGCTGCAGCTTTACATGATCTTCCCAAAGTCACAAGGGAAGCAGCTGTCAAAGGCAAAATAGGAAGTTGTAAGAACTCAGGTTTCACAGAATCACAGCATTGGAGGGGTTGGAAGGGACCTCTAGAGATCAAGTCTGTGCTCACAAGGCAGTTTCCTCACTTTTCACATACACCTCAAATTCTTGGTCCATAGGCCTGCAGAAAGCAGTCTATTCCCAAAGCTAAACATCTGCTATAAACAAGGTGTTTGCTTTCTGAGTTTGATTTAGAGTTATTACCATCAGCCTCTGAGAAAAACCTACACTTTGCAAGAAAGAAATGCCGAGTTGGGCGTTCATGCAGTGCTGTGCTCACCTGCAGGCAGAGGCAGGAGTGTGCTGTGTCAGTAAGGTCAGCTCTTTGAAGAAATGCTGACCTGCACAGCAACACAAACCATCGGTGAAATGCCCAACAAGCTGCCTAGGGGGCAATTCTGTGACATTAAGGGGGTATTTTTTCTGTAAGATCAGCTTTCAAACAAAGTATGGATGACATTCCCTTGTCTGGAAAAGAATCAGTGCCCAAGAAATCCCATAATCAAGGAACTTTGACAAAGGCAGAGATGTTGAACTGTACCTATAGCAGGGCTTCATTGAAATGAGGCAATGCAGAATTGCTCTCATCTCGCACCTGTAACAAATAGGCTGAATGTGTGCCCTATAAATCTTCAGATCTGTCTTTAACAAAACGCCTGTTGCAGGAGGGTCTCGTACATCTCAGGCTGCTGCAGCTCAGAGATGAAACATCCCCTGCTTAAACCCAACACCTTCAGCCTCTTTATTAATGTCTCAAAACAGCACAATTGATGGGAATCCTTCCACAGCAGGCAGGGGAGAGCAGCAGGCTGCTTCATTTCAAAGAATCCATCTTGCTAAGTGCGTATTTGTGGCAGAGCTCGAGATGTTTGTGCTGCTCATAGGTTGTGGTTCATCCTCCATTCCCTTTTTTAAGCAAAATTTTTAACAAAAATAATCACATGGGTCAGGACAAAATGACAACAGCTTTTTTTCTGTCATCATACAATTCAGAGCTCTGATTAGTTTTGAAGAATACAAGGGAATTTTAACTTGAAAACTAGGTTCCAAATAAGCAAGAAACCTCTTAATGTCTAAGGTAAGTTTCTTTTTGAGGTATCCAGGGAAAGAGAGGATTTCAAGGCAATCTTGTCCTTCTATATGTAGGGAAAAAAATACAATGTGACCTCAAGGCGTGCACTCTTATGTTAACCTCAGTATCTGCTTTATTTTAAGAAAAGCTGACTCTGCAGAAACCTTTGTTGGAACATTCCCGGAGGGTATTGTAGATTACACTGGGACAGCTGAAATGTCCTGCTGCCAAGAGAAGCAATTAAGGAAAACTAACAGAAAAAGGGAGAAAAGCAGCATCAAGAAACTTCATGTCAAGGTTAAAAATAACGGATGGATTAAGTGGAACCACACTCTGATTACTTCATCTGGAGAATTTATGGGACTCGATTTCACAGCACGGAGTGATAGATGAAGAATTACATAGATAAACACAGCAGGCTTATTTTCCCCATAACATTTGTTTTGTTTTAAGCATCAATCTAAGGCCTGCAGACACAGCTGACAATTGGAGATGTTTCTTAACATTCCTATTTAGGAGACCCACTTAATTGGCAGCAGTTTTGCTGCAAGCCTTTCTCTATTCAGCCATGGTTAAAAAGCCACTTTGCTTACAAGAAGGCAACCTGTAGCATGTGAACTGTCTGGACTGCTTTGCCTGTTTAGCTTAATTTAAAGCTTCTGAACACAGCATAGCATCTTAGCATGGATTCAGCTTTTAATTAAAGAGCATCTTATCTCACCCACTCGTAGATCCCCTTCACCCTGCTGCATTTCTCCCACTCCACCTCAACAAGGCAGAGGTACAGCAATTCACTTGCTAAGTGATGGCATCAGCATTTGTCCCTAGCACTGAAAGGACAAATTATGTCACGTTTTCACAGTCTGACCTTCTTCAGCTACTTACTGTACTCAGATACACAGAACAGCACCTCCCCCTCCCAAAAGGAAAAAGTGAGCAGTAAGAAACCTGCTGGTGCCAAACCCTGCATTGATGTAAAGCAGTCTGCACTGTAGATGTAAGAAGACAGTTCAATGCAAATTAATTTCTGAATTATGTATCAAATCATGGATCTCCCCCCTGCACACTGAGTTCTTCTGCATTGCAGCTGAATCCTTGCTACAACTCACTAAATTGCTGCCTGCAACTCAAGCTGTCCATTTGATTATAAGTATTCGTAATGGGATTTAGAAGCAATGCATTTTAATGAGGTTAACAGTGATCAAGTATTAATTCTGAAAAATACACAAAAATACTTTAAAATGTATGAAGCCAGCTGTACTGTAGATTGCAGAACACCTAAGAACAGAGAGTGAAATCTGTAAGACAAAAACCAACACTTAACCTTCTGAACATTCTTCACTAAGTAGGGATTGAATCATAGAATCACCAAGGTTGGAAAATACCTCCAAGATGATCCAAGTCCAACCATCCACTCATCACCGATATTTTTCCACTAAACCACATCCCTCAGTACAAGAACTAAACATTTCTTGAACACCAATAAATGAACATCACCTGCTCCACACAGGGCATGGAATCCTCCCATATGAGTTCTGTGGCAATGGCACAGTGTGATCTCACCTGCTGCAAAACACATGATTTGTACACAAGTGTCTTTGGACACTGACTCTACTTAAATATTTCAGCCTCTTTTATATATGTGCACCATGCTGACATCACTATTTACCATTTGCACCGGCACCATGCCCAGAAGCAACCCAGTAGGAACAGTGCTCAAAGATGCCACAGACACCAAAAACAGGAGCCAGCTGCATGCTGGCGTTTGTAACCCCCAGGTACTGGAGATCCCATTTCTCTGCCTTTTGCAGAGACTTCAGGGCTCATAGCTGCCCTCTGACTTCTGAGTTTTCAGATGGATGTTTACTGTCAGTCACACTAATGGTTTGTGCTGGGGTCAAACCACTACAGCTCTTCCTGTCAAGCTGGTTACAAGTTTCCTTGCCATCACTTTGGCTAAGTGTAGGAGCAGCTGAGTGCCATTACATCAACATATCATTGATCCTCTGGGTGGTTTTTATCATTTTCCTCTTGATACCTGACAGAGTGGGCTGTTGTGAATGTTGTCAGCTTCAGCAAAAACGCATGCAGCATCAAAGACCAGCTCACAGAATGAGGGTGGGCATGGACTGGAGCTATCAAATTCAACCCTAGATTTTCAGACCTTGCATTTGGACTGCTATGCACTCTGGCCCAGCACTGAGCAAAGAGAAACTGCAATTATAGTCAATGAGAAGTGCTGTTTGTTTTAGGAAAGCGGATGCGTGCTCAGAAAAGGCACAAGTAAGTTGTGGCAGGTACTTTCTGGTGCTTATCCTTCCCTTTGCTCAGTGCCAGATGCCTCGTGCTCTGCTGCTCCAGTACACTGCAAACATCTCAACTCGTGAGCCACTCCTGTGACAGTCCTGTGTTTGATGTCTTAGTTAAAAAGAGACCTAACCAAAATGCTTCAGCCTCTTAGCAAAAATAAACATCGTTTTAATGCAATTGATGATATTGGGAAGCAAACCAGTTCTGAACACCCAAAACCAGTTGCACCCATGAACAGAGTTTGTCTGAAGCAAGATCCAGATAAGGAAATGCTATCTGGACCTCAGGTTTCTTTTCAGCTTAACAGAAAGAATTCAAGTATTCACGTTCTAATTTTGCTGATTAGATCATTTAACATCCAAACTTTTTACAAATATAACGGGTAAGTAAACGTTATAATGTGCTTTAAGTACACTAGTGCTGTCATATTCTATTATAAAAGGCATTCCTGTAAAGCAAGAGAACATCACCTGAAGGCCACATTAAGAAACTTGGAAAATCTTTGCCACTGCACCACTGAGGATCTCAAAATCAATAAGAGCCAGAGTAATAAACTTCATTTATCGAGCTGGAACTACCTGAAGTTTAGACATCTCAGTCCATGCATGACAAGCCAGCAAGGCCAAAGCTGCTACAAACCTAATGAGTTATTCTCTCTGGCACCTGAATTTTCAGTCTTGAAACCAAATTAATGTAAGAATCACCCTAACGATGACATCTGCTCCAAGCTCCTAGAAACTACTGTGCCATTTGCATGAAGCTGAACAGCGACACTTTGCTACTACGCCTGCACAGAGATGTTTATACATTGGGACTGCAATTTAGACTGGCAGGAAACTGAAACCAAATGTTGCAACACATTAGTAGGCCATCACTCAGCTCCGTCCTACTTTTGGGTACTCTTGACAAGCTCTTGAAGGTTGCAGGGATGTGTGTTAGACAGAAGGTCTGGCCTTATGCACGGGAAGAGATGAATAATGATCACTGGCACTGTGGCAAGATGAAGTCTCAGCTGCAGGAACAAAATCATTGCATACTGCAACGCTGTCAAATACATTAAGTTATTCCATAGGAGTTCTCTCACTTGTAAGCAATCTGGCAGTTTGTTAAAGTCGCCATGCAAAGCTGAGTTAACACGTCCAAGCCAATGAAATCACGTACCACCCCTCTTTAACTCTCTTGTACACTGACTTCATTATAAATGCAAATATATCTGCTAACTAAATACCAACCTCCCAGTCTGTACCAATGTGAATGCAGGGTATTTCACTAGCCAAGATATGGGTTTAGCTAATATGGGCTCCAAGTACACCTCCACTACAGTGCTAAGCAGAAAATCAAGTTATTTGATTTGAACAGAGTTACAGTGGGTATCAGAAGCAATCACACTCTGGAGAAACCACACACAACCAGTAAGGCTCCTTTTTCAAAGCAAATTCAGCTATCTTTGGCGTTGCATTGTGCTGTGCAGACAATAGTCCCTTTGTCAGCAGCAGAGCAGGAACAACAGTCATCCCAGCTAGGAAGGAAAATGAAGACTGAAGCTCAGAGATGAATTGAGCTACGGGGATAAACAGATGCGACCTCACTGATGAGGGTGGCGGCAAGCCTGCAAATATCAATGGTGAATTTGTTATGTTGGCTTTTTTCCCCTTCTTAAGAGATTAACAGCTTCCTTTCCAAGGGCAAAAGTACACAGAAGAGAAAGTGGAATGGATGAGCTTTCTTTGCAGAGATGAGTAACATTTTGAAGACGTGGACAAGTTAGATGATTTTCCATAGTGTTTCTAGTTGAGAGCTGGGGAAGAACAGAACAAAAAGTCTCAGCATCAGAAAACATATAAGCTGAGTGGTTTTGAGGCAGTTCTCCCTCTACCACAAACGAAGACATTGAAATCGGGAGGTGAGTCAGCTCCATCAGCTCCATTCAGGGGAATTGGCCTGCAGCCTTTACAGTTTTGCTTCAGAGAGATGGGCAAAAAATACCAGGCACAGATATCCATTGATTAATGCTCCCCTTCTGCAGCTCATTTTGGTACGCAGTAAATACATCAGGGATTTTATAAAACATTACAAAGGCTTAGTGTACTTACAGAGTAAACTACAGCATATGAGAAAACCGTTCCATCCAACACCGAAAGGGACAGGCATGGTAGGACAAGAGCTGTTCAACAGCAATGCTGAAAAATCAAGTTATGGCCAGAAATGAAAGCAAACTACATTCCCAGCTGAAACTACAGAATAAACACGTTTCAGCATTTAGACCTGCAATTCATTTTATTTACTTTCCATTTTAATATCTCCTTGGTCACCTTAAGGGCCATTTCCCATTCTCACTCACACCAGCAGCTGCCCTCAGCATGACTTCAAGAAAGCTCAGCTCATAGTTCTGAATTACTTTTCTGCCATAAAGAACTGTTATGAGTCCAAGCTCTTCTTTCCAGTTGTTCTTGATACGTTTGGATTGCATTACAAGTATTTAACTCAAACAGTCCTCAATTATATTTGAGATTTCCTGGAAGTTCTGAGGTAACCACCATCCGAGATCATTTTTCCTCTAGTCTCGTTAGACTTTCAATTTGCTCACATTTAATAACAGGACAACAGTCCATTAGCAATGCAGTTAAAATGACTGCCATTAGTTATTTATTGATTTACTATACCGAGTAGCAGGGTATGAGAAATAGACTTTTTGCTTTCCATTGGCCCATAAAATTGCAGTAATAATCTCAAACAACATTGCTTTAAGCTTTTAACTACGTTCCTCAGATTCTCAAGCAGAGAATCTTGCCCATCTCATTTTGTCAATGAGCAGCTTAAAGAAAGCTGTATCCCATTTGTTACCCACTTAACATCTGCCAATGCTAAGTACATGTATGAATATACACATCCTGAAGTGGCCAGAGAAATTACTCCTGCTATCAAAGGCGTGCATGGCACAAGAGAACAGATAACTGAAAAAAGATCTGCTCCTATTCAATCAGGTTTTTCATTCCCACTAACAGAGCCTTTCACTTCATTCATTATGATTATGTAATAATTTATGTCATACTCTAATAAAACTAAAATCAATCACTACTTTGATTTAGATGCCAGTTAAAATCTGTGCCACCGACAATGTAAATAAAAACTTCTTCACCATTTGCCTGCATTGTTTCAAGATCCTTTCTAAGATAGCAGCTGGCCTGTTCTGTCACCCAAGCTGCCAAATTAAGTTTAACCATTGCTATTTTCACCTTTCTTCAGCCTAAGGGAGTTTTTACAATCATGCCCTAGTGAAAACATTATTATTAAACATCCTTATTGCTTAACATGCATTTTATGGGGCATGAAAGTTGCATAAAGCAGTACAAGCAAAATGAATGTTGAACATGTTGATAACTTGGCTCTGAAGAACATCAAACACTTAATCATGCGATTAATAATTATACCAAGCACATCATAAGACAGCACAGCATTTCTAATATCTCCTTAAACTAAACACAGATCCCCCCTCCACTCCCTGCTTTCATCTTCCAACACTTTAGGGCAGAACTCTTCCCTGTACAGTTTGCACAGCGCCTATGGGCTCCTTATGCATCATTCATTCACAGTCACTGGGGTCCCCAGTCCATCACGAGCTTTTTTCAGCCCTAGCTCTTTCCCTAGTCCAATTATAGAAATTTAGAATGGCTGGGCTGGAAGGGACCAAAGATCATCTAGTTCCA
Source organism: Meleagris gallopavo (assembly GCF_905368555.1). Taxonomy (NCBI): domain Eukaryota; kingdom Metazoa; phylum Chordata; class Aves; order Galliformes; family Phasianidae; genus Meleagris; species Meleagris gallopavo. The sequence goes on along the minus strand of NC_139427.1, from coordinate 982,679 downwards.
ACCGTTATGGCAGAATCAAAGCTTTGCCCATTGAGACAAACCAAGGAGCTGGATGTTTGTGTGTCAGTGTTGGACTCCTGAGCTCATCAGCTGCCCTGCACACACACAGACGTACAACAGCATGTCCTCATCCAAATAAACCAACTTAACTGCAGTAGCTCAGTGGTTTCACAAAAGATCTCGCATCATGAACTACCCAGACTTCCCTCATCTTCAGAAGGACCAGTGGAAAACCCTATTGGAAAATGCAGAATTGCAAAACTAGCAGGTCACATACTCATGCAGTCAGAGAGAAAGTGTTCATTCAGTACGATAATTACGATGCTCCAAAGATAAACTTGCTCAGGTCACAAAGGAATTCAACACATTCCTGGATATCTTCCAAGCTTATCAGAAAAGAAGAAAAAAGGTCAGGACTTGATCTTATTCAAAGGCAAACCCCAGCTGAAGTTTTAAGATGTTATCACCATTTACTTCCTTAATGAGGCAATATTTGTCTGGAAAGAACAACCAGTTCCAGGCAGCCTGACTTTCTCTGCAAGTGACTTCCATCAATCCCTGCAGCAAGGGCTGAATGTCAGAGCTCAGCAAAACGCATCCCCAGCACGCTGCCTTGCTGCTGGAGATGGGCTTCCATGGGCTTGGCTCTCTACCACCCTGCATTGGTGTAATTGAGTCATGCCAGCCAAGCCCAACTAATGGGAGAGCAGCTAGGCCTGTGTCGATTAAGAAAGATATGAAAGTCAGCCAGAAAGAGAAAAGTTATGAGCTCAGCTAATCCATTAATAGCCAAGGAATATTAGCTATAGCACGGTGGTTCTTGCCAATTCATATTCTACAGATTGTCCCCAACATTTCGTAACAGATGTAGCATTGTTGTTCACAGAAAAATGTATGAATTCTAGCAGGCATTTAGCCTTGATGAATTGCAACCAAACCCCTTCGCATCATTTTCATTTTTTCTGCCACATAAGGTTTCTTTCTGATCTTGGATTTTGACTAGATTGAAATTTATTGAAATTTATTTAGGTTGCAATCTAAAAGATATCATTAAAACAATGATTGCGTGCATGAATCATGTTCAAGGATCTGGATCCTTAAAATCTTATTTTATTAAGCTCTAATAATTAATTCTAGACCAGCAATACTCGCCCAGACAATCAGCATCAATGGAGCTACTTCCCCATCACTGCCTAAACTTTGCCTCAGACTTTTAGATGGATAATATATTAAGTTCAAAGATGAATAAGGCTCACATTGCTGTGCCTTCAACAAAAAGCAATTGAGATGGCAGCACTGTTTTAAGATGATTTGATATTGCCCTTGAATCTGCAACGCAGAGGCCAAGCTTGACATCAGCTATTTCAGCAGAGCAAACTCATTACAGGTGCTGCAGGGATGAAATCAAAGCACAGTGTAAACACTAATTAATGTCACTTCCAAAACAATCAGCCAAGCTGAGATTGTCGGGGCTTTGTTTATGCCCTGAACAAAAGCAGAAGCCCTGGACTCTACCCCTGCATGCTATGTTGCATTTACCTTAAACCTCTGTATCTGCTCAGTCCTGCAGGTCTCTGGGGGCAGGGACTGTGTTTGCACAGTTGTGAGCACAGCTGGGGTCTTACTGCTTGATATTTTGATCCGCAATGAATTATTTTCACCTCTAAAAATGCAAATAAATCACAAGCTGAAAGTCATTCTGCTTGCAATGGGGAGTTGCAGGGGAAAAAAAAAAGCACTTTTGAATGACTGAAGTAATAGCAGCCACAGCTGGATGCTGTCATTTAGCACAATTTCCTTTGTCTGCCTGCAGAGCATTAGCACAGACTCTGGGGAATATGGAAGAGATAACCACATTACCTCAACTGGGCACACCTCCCACATTTATATATCAGTCTGCAGGGTCTGGGACATCAGACTGTCCTTTGACTGTAACCCAGCACATTTCAACCAGCTCCTGCATTGCTTGCCTTTTTAAGTGACATTCCATGAGCACTGCTCATTTCTTTGCCAGAGAGAAAAGTCTCTCAGATTCCAGGCTCCATTTTTAACATCAAACTGCTCTGCTTCCTATTCAACAGTTCCTGAAGAAAAACAGTTAAACCACTGGGAGCTGGAGTACAGCCTGGGAAGACAACACTAAGCTCGTATAGAATTCGGGATTCCTTTGGTGTATTTTCTATTTCTAAGCTTGACAGTTGTTTTTGCTCTGCAGTGAGTGGGGTTGGAAATCATAGAATGGCTTGGTATGGATTTCAAAAATTCTCTAGTTTCAACTCCACAGCAGCTCTAGGTGTAAGTTTTCTTTTCTCTGCTGGCTCACTGAGCTCTGAATTATAATTCCTCATACCAACTCAAGAGGGAGGTCAAGCACATAGGCCTTCAAGATCCTGGGAAGAGATGCTGCTTTATTCCACCTGTGTACCCAGGATGCTCAGGACACACCTGCAAACTAGGAGCCCTGCTTGCGAGTGCTTTGAAATGTCAATTTTCAGTACCTACTGCTACTCATCTTTGCAAAATACAATTCGTAGGGACAAGAGAGACTAAATTAGCGTTCCCTTATCATCAGGGAAGCATCAACTGACCTGCCAGGCTTCAAATCCCCTCCTGGGTCTTGAACACAGAAGACCTTTTAGGGCATATTTAGCCCAACAGTGTACTGGCCAACTCAGTCACAGATCACTTATCTGATCCAGAGGGAAGTCTGACAGCACCAAGGGAGGCAGAGAGGACTCTTCCTCTCTGTTGGTTACTGGCATGTAGTGGGCAAAGCATTGCAAAGACGACTTTCTTTTTACAATCACACTCAAGGCTTCTGCTTACCTCTCCCTCCTGATCCATCATCAGAAAAAAAGTGAAGGAAAAAAGGCATTAAGGTGATTCTCTAGCTGATCATTCATATCTTTGTCATGCCCAAGTGGAATTTTCAGAAGACAAAGAAATGAGAATAAATGCAGTGTACCACAATTATAAAGTAGAGAAACTTACAAGTATTTCTAGAACAAGGTTATGGGTTTTAGGGGAACTTTTTCTTTTGAATTCCATCCACGCAGCTTTCCGGCTTTCCATGCCAGTATACTTCATAACTTAGAATTATGCCCCAATTTGTTCTCTAAATGTCGTTTTTACTGCATTCAAGCATTGGAAGGTGTTCAATTCAGGAAAATAATAAAAGAAAGTATTCTGTTATCTCCAGCAGAAGACAAAGCTTGCACTGAGCCCTCAGAGGCAGACCATTATGCCCATAGGAAGCTAATGGGACTCTGCAGGGGAACAAAGTCCCCCCTGGCCAGCAGTCCAAGTGTGCCATCAGTGATGAAAAAGCACCATGTCCAGTAGTGGCCCTTGGTTAAGAAAAAGCCATCCCATCCATCTTTGATTCATTATTTATCCCACCATCAGCATAGCATCTTAAATCTGGCTCTGCTAATCTGTATGTATCAGCAGGAAGAGACACAACTACTACCAGATAATTGATAATGCAGTGATAAGATAACGCCATTCTATCACAGGCTGAAGTGAAGTCTGTACGTGAGCACGCTCCAGTTTCTGGGTCCACGTTCATGTATTCAGGTGCTGGTTATTGGCTCAAACACACAAGGTCACTGGGAACGCAGGCAGGTTCAGGGACACATTCACTGGGTGAGACGTGGGAGGTGGGGTGTAATCCTGGCACATCCCCTGTAAACTTTCCATACTTTGAAATGATTTTGCATTAGAAGGGAAATGCTACTTACACTGTGCCAAAGCTCCCAGGGGAGGAAAAAAAAAACAAAAAGGAATTTCTTCTAATAGAAAGTGCGACTTGGACCTCATAGCTGAGCTGCATTTCCACTGACCAGCTTCCTTCCCCCCATCCCATCTCAGCCTGTCAGCTATGCTAAGCAATAAGCTGGCTCATCCAACCTCAACCTCACTCCAGTTTTGGATGATCTACAGTCGAAGTACAACATAAGTTCCCATTCCATATGGAATACAGACATCTTTAAGGCTTCCCCCTCACTTCAAAGCAAGCTGCTAGTGAATGCTTCTATTCCCACCTGCTTTATTAACTTATCCTTAGGGATGAGTTTTGTCCCATGGTATAAAGTAGTAAATTAAGATTAATTCCATTGAATTATGCTGAGGTATAACTGAGCTCAGAATCAGGGAACTTGAGTTTGGTTTTATCCTAGTGGAATTATTCCTATTTCTTAAGGTCAGTATAATTAGAATGTTATAGAAATAGCACAAGGATGGAAGAGACAGACCCTGAGGTTGCAAAAAGCACAGGAAATTGAAGAATTTCCTTAATTGAAGAATTAAGAACTAGATCTTAATATACAGACATGGGGGGAGGGGGTTACATAGGCAGTGCTTTCCTGACAGCAAACACAGAAGAGGGACTTTTACATGGATTTGTCAGTCTGGGACAAATTCATTTACAGAAGCAGATGCAGCAGCTCAGCAGAGCACATCTCATCAGACAGCAATGCAACTGAGCTGAGTCCGGCCATCAGTTCTGCTGTGAGCTCTTCCTATCAAATAACAGTTCCATTTTTCCTCTTTGCACCATCATCAGCTTTCAGCTTCCCCCCTTTCACATCTCTGCCAGTTAATATTGCATTAGCAAATACACATTACTGGATTATATACATTCTCTACACACAAGGTATAGGAGGTGCTGCTGATGCAGTGAATGGCATTTTGACAAGAGCATCCACAGAGGCAGCTTAACATTTCTTAGAATTGCCATTTGAGGATGATTTTCTCTAAGTGCAAAGGGAGGCAAGAAAAACAACTGCAGCACTGTTGATTATGGGCATAATCTGCAGGCTGATGTCAGATCTGCTCATGCTGACCTAGATGTCCCCATGGACTTCCTAATTCACGCTGCAGATACTGCAGAGATATGGGTGGGGTTTTCTATATGGGGAAAAATATCTTCTGTTGAAGGAAGAGATTTAAAGATATAACCACATGGCTCAGCCCGAGAGCTCCTGGATCTGCTGTATCTTGGGGAAAGTGACTTAAATCAGACCTGTCTTATGTAGATTCCTTTTTAAAATAATTCCATACATGTGCCTATGTCTGATTTCTGCAAACCAGGCCTAATCCAGCACAGAGCGCTTTTATACTGAATTTTTCCACTCGTTGGGGTTTTGTTTGTTTAAAACAGATAGGGGCTATAGAAACACTGTATGTAGGAGCACAGACCTGGAAAATTAAGAGAAGGAATAATATTTAGTTTTGCTTCTGTGATCAGCTCAAATCTCTGTGCTCTGGGGTATGGAAATGAATGGAGCACTCAGCCTGGGGTCCAATGTTTCCTCCCAATTTATAGACATTCTTCTGCCGTCTCACCTGGATACTCAGTGCTTCCACCTACACAGCACATCTGACTCAAAGCCCAGACCACATCAGATCAAACCTATTGACCAGCTGGCAGATTTGGCAAAACGTTTTTGCCTGTTTTTCTTGTTTTGCCAGCTTCACTTGCTGGTCTTAAAAGCACTCCTTTATCACCCCCCACATATCTGCCTCCATTCTGTATAGAGATTTATCTCTGTTCTTGTCCTTCATTTTCCCAGGCTAAGGAAGCAGGATTTTACCAGCACAATTTCTGTACTCTGTGGGAAAACTTGAGTCTATCTCCACTCCTTGGTTTGCTTCACAGCCCTTCCCTGAACCTTCTGCACTTGGCACACGGAGTGAAATGGAAGCAGTCAGTGTAGCACAAGCACCCACGACTGCAGGCATAACAACCTGTCAGCACAAAGCCCCACTGCTTTCAGAAGGCACTGAAGGAAGTACTTACAGCCCTCTATGGACACTCAGCTGCCCAGCACAAAGGCACGGCCAGCAGACACAACAGTCAGGAAAACAGTTTGCTCTTTCTTGCTTGGGCAATAGCAAGCTCCCATTTCTTAGTCCCTGGGCTGGTGTTCCAGTTCTGTGGCAAACCTGCAGTGTTCCAAGGCTGTGCAAACCCTGTTACTTTCCCACCAGCATCACACCCCACTGAGCCAGCACTGATTTGCACCAGTGCAGACACAGCACTGGGCACCGAGCTCGTTTCACCAGACAGCACCACTTTGCTGACACTCAGGACTGATGAGAAACCCATGAGGGTTTCTTGGCAGGAATGCACAGCCTTAATAACGGTGCAGCGCTAATTATAATAACTAATGGTCTGACACCACGTTGCCTTTGTGCTCCAAGTAAATTCTACCATTGCTTTGTTTTTTACCGCATACAAATCTACTTTGCATTGTTTTTTGAAAACAAAGCACAAGCAGAGAAAGAAATCCAGAGTAACAGAGTAATAACAGAGTAAACACCAGAAAACACTCCTTCACAGCAACAAGTAAATAGGAAGCAATGCAGGAACACTGCTGTTCAGTACAGCCTATTGTCACAGGGTCTTTGTTTCACTAAGAAGAGATTGGCCGATCACTCATTTAGTGTGTGGGGAAAATAACTGGGCAGACTGAGGGGAAAACAATCATCTATGTTCACATTTCCCACCCCCACTGCACTGGAATCTTTTTAAAAAGACCATTTAATTTTTATTTAAATAACTCAATGTCTCAATCATCCCCACGTTTGAATCCGATCTCGCACAGTGCAGAGGATTTCTGGGTTTCACTGTCCTCACTGGAAGCATTAACATCTCCCAAAGCAGCCAATGCAATCCCTGTGCAACCAGCTTCCTCCCATCCTCGCGCTTCCCACCCTACATTGCTTTTTCTGGTCCTAGACTTCAGGTACATAAAACATTTAGAGCACCTCTTGACGGATGTATCATTCCTTTCTGTTGGCTAATAATGTCAAAGCTACAAAGCAGGAGATTGGAATGCATTAGACCAAGGCTGGTCACAGAACAAATTAATTATGAATGACCTCAGACACATCCCTTCACACTTCAGACAGAGCAAGTGCCAGATCTCAAGGACACAGCTGAGGACCACTGCTGAGTCTCTGGGAGTTTCTACAGTGATCTCAGAGGGAGAGAGAAAGCAAAAGGATGGAAGCTAATGTGATGAGAAAGGTGACTTAGCCAAGTGGTAGAGCTGGGAACAAACACAAGGTTCCCTTCTAAGGTCAGTGCTCTAGTCATCAAGTTTACTTGCTTGCACACCTTAATAAGCAGAATGCCATGGGGTCCAAGAAGGACTATATTTCTTTACAATAAAAGCATCTTATAAATAGGTACCCTATAGAAATGCACGACAGGCTACTTCCCTCAGTCTCACCACAAAGGAAAACAGGGTTCAAGATCATCCAGCTGGGAATCTTTCCATGCACAGCTCTTGGTTTTGGCAGCTCTCATCCAAGAGAGCATTACATCACCTGGCTGGATCCTTCCAGCCATCAGCATGGGAACAAGCACCCCATAGATCTGAAAGCCTGCAATACCTCTTAACAGCGCCTCTGAATATGCAGCCTGTTCCCTCAGACTGAAATTAATAGCCTTATTGGCAGGATGACTCAGGGAGATGTAGTTAGGCATGTCTCATCTCCCTGCATTTGCAATGAGATTTCCCTGATTTATTTTATCTGCAGTAATTAAGGCAGCCTTTCCTCCACCACCACTACACTGTGAAGATTTAAAAATAACACAAGGAGCAGCAGCAGGCTAGACGAACAAGTCAGCAAGAAAATCACACCGGGCAGTTCAATTTCTGCTGCTTCAGAGCCCTCCTCGACTGCACAACACAGCAGAGCCCATGGCGTGGGGGCGAAGAGCCCAACAGGACCCAACCCACAAGTGGAAGCGGCCCCAGCCATCAGCAGTTGGAGCTGTTTTGGTGCCATGCACTACTGCAGACCGAGCCCTCTGTGCACTGCAGAATTTCACACTTCTTTGGTACTGGGTTTTGTCCTTGCAGAGGAAGGGACACTCCCTCTGATGCAGCTTGATGCTGCAAAGCTGGAGTTGCTGCAGCAGCTGCCACGGGTTTGCTCTGGACTTTGGACATAGCCCTGCTTGGAATAGGGAACACAGTAGCAGCTGGGCAGTACTGCAGCTCTGCTGAGTTCTACATCACACTTAACCCTCTGCAGTGATATTAACCTTCTGCGTACGATTTCTGTGCTGCAGTGCCACATGCAATTCAGTGACGGGCTCACAGCCCTAAGGGTAGAAATTAGAGATGCATTTTACACAGCTGCCAAGGTTCCCTCAAAGCTTTGACAGAGCTCTGCAGGGCTGGATCCTGCAAGAGCGAACAGAGCGTTCGTAGCTACTGCGCCTTGGAGATGGCTTGGGGATTTGCTTCTCTGAACCTCTTCCTTCTATCAGTCCCCTGATTTCTGCTGCTTTCCTTACTTTAAAACAGCCCTGTTTCAAGCACTTAACAACTCAGCTAATTATGAGAAAGAATCACAGTGCAATCTCATGCTAATGAAGGATTTTGTAATTTTCTGGAACTCTGCTGTGAACACTGCAGTATCTGCTCCCTGAGGTTTTTTTATACCCTAATATACAACAAAACAGCAAAAACACAAACTCTGTTCCTAGATACGTACCCACTGAAACACACATTTGCTGTTAGACTGTAATAAAAGTATAATCACACCAGGACCTAAGCAGTAAGTACAAAGCATAGCACCACAGACTCTCAGATAACATTGTCTCCTGCACTCTGCTCTGATGTTCATGGACAGGAAAGGAATAAACCACATTCAATCCCCCAAGGGAAAACAGCACTTAGAGCTTCTGCCTTTATTTTCATACTGACTTCACATAGACCCAAAGCGTCTCAAGGAAATAAATGGTGATTTTCGTTATCAACTCCTCTGCTCCGCAGAACAGACTTCACTGCACTACACCCAGTGCTGCCACTCACACCCAAAGCAACACGCCATGGTTGTAGCTCAGCTCCCATTCACTCCATCCCTACACCACTGCATAGAGAAGAGCAGCAGTGCTAACTCCAGACTTGTGATTTCTAACAGCTTTTTGGCTCACCACGTCAGAAGATGCACGTCCTGTTTATGTGACAGATGCAAGCAAAAGCCTGCATTTAGCAAATCAAAGGAAGAGAGACAACCTCACACCATTTTGGCTCATACTGACTCAGCAGCCAAGCACTTTTTGCTCCATTTATTGTACTGAAGTGCAGATTTAAGCAGCATATTAGCTACATGGGCCATCAGCTCCTTTGCTGCAAGGCAGAGCTGCCAGGAAGGAAATGCCCACCTTAATCAAATTACATACAAAATAACATTCAGTGCCTGAAGGTCTGTTTGTCTGCACAAGGGAAGCAACAAATCAGATGCACAAGTGGGGTTTCACCCAGGATTGATCATTCTTCCATGTCCTAATGGTTATTTATCTATGCACAGAGCCATACTGGAATTGAAAACCCATCCTTTTATTCCAGACACTCAGTTGCACCTACACAGGGAACTAACACAGGAAACATATCATAAATAGCTGATTTATATTATTTCAATAAAAGCATTCATAATAGAGAGCTGTATTGCAGTTCATTAGTCATCAACTAAATACAGATTAAAGTATGTCATCAAGCCATCTCTCAGGCTGCTATAGGATTATTATCCATTCATTACAGCAATTAGCTTGATACATCCAGTAACTCAATATCAGTGTGGACATCACAATTGTGGAAGATAAGCGCCTGGTTTTTCTTATCTTCCCTCTCTGCTTTTGCTTTACGGGCCACATGTTAATTTATGGATAAAAACAAATATCATGATGCAAGAAAGCATTTTTGTCAGAAAACTTTTAAGTGTTGTCTTCATAAGTAGTGCAGCCTTTCAGAAACATACATACAGATACAACACTGTTCACTTGTAGATTCTGTGGTATAATCCACAGGGCCAAACCACAGGAGATGCCAACCTGTGCTGCAGGCCACGTTTTCAGCAAAACAACTCAAACCTGGCTCACTTCTGGTTTGCTGCTTTCCATCACTAAGCAGCAATCTGCTGGTGTAAGCTGATCAACATCCCTGGTGCTCAGCAGACTGACGCCAGCCAAGGAAATGCTCGCCTATATTTAGCTATGAGATGTAAGAGCATAGGTAGCGAGACAGGAGATTTACACTCAGCCATCAGCAAAGCTTCATACAATTTTTATAGCATCGATCCAAGCCTGAGTCCCCTTTAGTACCCTTCCCCTGAGCTTATAAATTCTTTCAGGTTTTTCGTTGTTTTTTAATTTGTATGCTGCAAAAAGCACAGGTGCTTCCCACAAAAGCCACATCACACGAATTAACACTTCCTGAGATCACTAATGATGAAGTGAAACATTGCCCAAACTCAAGGGAACAACAGCCTGAGTCTGATTTCAAATTCCTATTACAAACCCTTCAATTGGTTTCCTGGAATCTTTTTCTTCCTCCCAGTACACAATAGCAGGAGTTAGCCCACTTACTAAAAAGTATTTCACTGTAGCTTATGCAACTCTGAAACCTGTGTTGGCAGCACTAATCTATGTGATGTGTTGAACTAACCCACTGAAAAGTAAAGCAGACACTGGAATATCCAATGGCACCCTCCCTAGCTCTAAGAAATTACGGCACCAAGACTCAAAAGCTTCCCTTATCATACTGGAACTGCTGCCCAGAGAGCTGTGGATGCCCCCCGTCCATCCCTGGAGGTGTTCAAGGCCAGGCTGTATGGGGCCCTGGGCAGCCTGGTATTAAATGGGGAGTGGCAGGGGGTTGGAGATTCATGATCCTTGAGGTCCCTTCCAACCCTTCTAATGATTCTGTGATCATTGAGGTATTCCTGTGTCTCACATCCCTATGAGGGATCACACAGGGATACCTCAACAATAAGAAAAGCTTTTGAGTCACCCGGCATTATTCTTAGGGTTACTGGGTAACCCAAAAGTACCTACACAGAGCTGGTGGCATGCAATTCACAGTGATGTTACATTTAAGAATTAAGCACCAGACATAAGTAAATAGTTTGGATTAAATAAAATAGGTACGATCCTAAGAATTTGTTAGCGTTAATTGGCGTAGCTACATTGACTTCAGTGGGAAAGTGTCAATTAGTTGTAGTTGGTCTGAAACCCACATGCTGAGTTCCAAGCAGATGAAAAATAGAAGTGTAGGTTGTCTGTTCTGCACTTGGAAATGCACCTTTTGGATTAAGGCTGCAGACATGTAAAAATGGTCGTTCATGGGATGGTGACATTCAAGTCACAACAAGGTGAGATTTGTGCCTCCAATTTAGGCTTATGTATTTGAAAAATGGCCTTGGTTATATCTGAAACTAATGTAAGTCACAGGATAAAAATATTCACAGCATTTTTCCCCCCACAGCCAAATGAAATTAAACCCAGAAGTCATTTATTTACAGCTTATGCTTATCTATAATATCTATTTATTATAACAATTACACCAGGGATTGTAGTGCAACAAATCTTGTGCATTATTAAAGCCTACAGGTTTGCAATTTCCCTAAGTAAACACCATACCAATGCCTTTTGCAGGGGAATTCATTTGAGTTGTCACTACAGAACGAAAGGAACACTTTGCATTGGGATCTTTAGCAAAAGGTGATGAGAGAGGAAGGACAAAATACAGGAGAAAGATCTGTGGTGGTGTTGCTGAGTAGGATGCAACATAAGGCTTCCACTGAAATAAAAGAGTAAATATTCTTTATCTGTCTGAAAATAGACACATTAGGGATTGGTTAGGTAGGCAGAATGATTAAGGGTGGATTTGCACCATCTGTGGATATGCAGCAATGGGTTTTGAGAGGTGGACGTGAGATCATCTCAGAGAGGCTACTAAAAGCTACTAAACATTCCTCAGAAACACGAAATCCTCGCCCCAAATCCTCAGCTAATGAGCAAATTCTTATTTTGTTGGACATCAGACATCCACAAGGGAAGAGGCCAGTGGATGCTTAGACCCAAGAGAAGAGCCAAAAATGAAATATTGGTACATTTAGAATACAGAACAGAAAATTGCAACAAGAGAAATAACTTAGTTCTAAGAAAAACCATGGAAATTCCTTGAGATTACTCTGAAAAATTGTGGTATTGCAATTTTCACTCTAGGCAAGACCAAAGTAGAAGAAAAATACAAGCTTACCTGTGCACCAATATTTGCTTCTATTTTGCACAGTATATATCAGATGTGTCCTGGACTATAAGCAAGGCACACGAAGTGTGACTGATTACAAATTGTAATGGATTTTTTTATCCATTCACCTTCTAGTTGAAGTCAATTGTTATCTATAACCTTGGCCAATAGCTTCCCATTATTTTGCCTCTCCTCTGGGGCATATGCAAATCAGCTCATCAGATTATTAAAAAAAATGAAAAGCCACACAATCTAAAGAGAAAATCAAAAATCTGGCATTGCTTTGTCTCTCAACACATCATCTTAAGTCTTTATTTGATATGACCTGAAGGCCACCACTTTGCTGTGACTTGTTCCTGCACATTACTGCAGACACCAGCCAGTAAGAATTCCTACAGCAGCACATTTGAACCAAGCCCTTCTCAGCCTTTTGTTTCAGAGCATCTCCAGGAATCTACAGTTAATTCCCTAATGTAACTGCCTGTCACATGTTAGCAGTAAATTTGATTGATTACATTTGCTTTCAGCTCTCAGATGTGATACAGAGATGTAGAAAGCATAACTAAATATTTATAATTCATTCCCTGCACACGCACATCCCCACGTAGGTTTTTAAATATAGAAAATCAACATCTCAAATTAAGATTCACAACTTATGCAAAGCTTCACATCTGACCATAATAAGAAAGCTACAATTACTTCTTGAAATAGCGTGGAAGAGAAGGAGGATCCATTTCTTAAGCACAGCAATTGCTGTCAGGTAACACTTCCTTGCTACACTCAGGTGAGCAAGAAAGTTTCCAAGTGTGGCATCCTCCAATCTTACATCTATGACCATCCCTGGCTATTGTTAGAACTTGTGGGTCTGTATGTTGACAAAAATGACAAACAGAGATATTATTTCTAAGCCAAAGTATTGGCAAAGGATTAAACAATGGGCTCTGACAGATCTCTACAGCAGCAGTAAGCAAAAATAAATGACTAATTGGTTAATTTATGGCAGCACATGCAACTTTCCCTTTATGTTAATTTAATCAATGCAGAAACTTTAACATTTTTTTTCTTCCAATGATCAGATCATCAGCAAAATGCCCCAGAACAGCCACCTGACACTTGCTTTATCAAAAGGAAATGGCTACAAGTAAAACAAATTATTAGATGACAAATCCTTGTGGTGCTAGATCTAAATGAGAATGATTGAAGACATGTGGGCATAGAGGGCAACAGCAAGCATGAGATAATTAGGTATTGCTGCACTCTAGTCTTGAGGGAATCCATTTTCTTTCTCCACTGAGTAGCAGTTTCCACTGCTGATCAAATTAGTAAATTCCATTAAATATTCCCAACCTCCATTGAACTAGTATGAATGATACTTGTCAAAGACAGCCCGGCTTCACCACGACAGCTGGCACTAACCAGATGAGCACCAGCTAACCTGCTTTTCTGTGATGTCCCCATGTAATCATTTACCACCTACCCTGATTTCCTGCATCTGCTTTGTTTCAAAGTCATAGGGAACGACACAACCCCACCCCATTTCTTCTTCCCCAGAACAGAGACACTGGCACAGAACCAACCACGCAGGGAAGGATCAGGAGTGATTCCTTAGGATATCAACCATGGCACGTTCCCTCCTCCTGTCTCTTCTATATGTAAAGAAAATTACTTTCCTCCCAGTGAAATCAAGCAAGCTTCCTCACATCCACTGCAGGAACAGCCTCTCATGGAATAGCTGAGGCTACAGATTTACCCCACATAACCCACACATGCACACAAACCAAGTCCCTATGGCCTGGTAAGAGCCATTCACGTATGGGAGCCTCACTGGAAGCCTGCAGCAGGGACACATCCCTATCAATTATACATCCCTAGTGCTGAGCAGGCACCAAATGCAGACATTTCAAGTGTTGGTGCTGAGCATCTGCAGGCAGATCTGCTGTCTACAGAGGACAGAAGCCCACAGCAGCATTTTCTACCTGAGCAGTTTTACTCCACATATACAAACATGCCCTGATGCTGTAAAACATAAATGTTTTACTGCATAAATGAGTGAGAGCTCTAGAAAGAGGCAGTCACGCAATGTGCCAGAGCCACTTAATCCAGACAAGCCTGATTTTACCCTAGAAAACCCTGCTTGCTTTCTAAACGTCAAAGTTTGCTTTAGAAGTGCATTTGTCTATTCTCCTTTGGTTTGACTTTGTATAACCTGAGCTCTTGATTAAGCAAATCTTAGAGTATAAATCCCATCAAGATGCAGCCCTCATTGCCATAAGACTGAGATACTTAATGGTAGTGAAGGGACTACGAGTTTAGGAAAGAACTGCTTGCATTCCACAGATGACGATCTGGCACAAGAAAATGATGTGGGAAAAGCTAGGGCCCGGAATGAGCCATGAAAGTCATCACTGAGTCAGCAACAGAGCCAAGAACATAGACTTGGCAAGAAGAACCAGATCTATAAAAGGAGGAGACCTTCCAAGTTAAATTTCCATTTGTGTTATTAATAAAAAACCTCTTAGCAAACAACTAGAAGAAAAATTGATTCCATCCTCCAGCAGAAGATCTAATCAAGTTACACAAGGTGACATCTCCAGAAGCCAAGCATTTGATTACAGAGATGGGTGCTTAATTAAAATGGCTGTATATTGCATCTGTAGTACAAGGGAGAAGATTCAGATCAGATCTGTGGTCAAAATAACCTACGTTGACATTTTAGGATGAGCCCAAATCCACTCCATTGTGGAAATAACATGTGACTGCAATTAACAAACTAAGCTCTTGACTCAGTTTCTACTTGTAAAGCCTTGGCTATGTTCTCTCTCGAGAGAAGTTAGCAATTGGCAGTGTTAGATATTTTGTTTGGTTTTATTTGTTGGGCTTAAAATGGGATTAATTCTCCAGACTCTAAGCAAGTGTTTCAGCTTCCAGCGCTCCTTCCCAATGAACTATCCCTGTCTAACAGAGCATCTGGTGCCACTTGAATCTGGAGCCCGGCCACTGTGGTGCTACACTAACAGCTGCAAACCCAGCCTTCATGACTGTGCTGAGCTCTGGGCCCATGGCAATATCCCAAAATGCTGCATTAAGCTCTCTTCAGGTAGCATCACGCTGGAGAAAGCACAACCAAACTCGTTCAACCCAAGTGCACTGCTGATTAAATTCACCAAAAAAAAAAACCATCAACCAACCACCAGCCAACAAGCTACCAACCTCAATCCATCTCCCCTTCCCATGTTCATTTCATTTCTTCTCTCACCTTTGGAGATCATCACAAAGGCTGTTTCCCAGCATCACCACCCTCTGGAATGATCCAACAGTGCTAGGATTAAGCAAAGGATGGGAGGCACCTCACAATGGCAATAGCAGCATCAGACAAGATTTGCTCTGTTGGTACCTGCTTCCTCAGGGTAAGAAATCAAAGGCAGCCAAATATGGCAGGAGCCACATCCCTGCCAGCTATAGAAAGTCATATGCTTTCATCAGACTTCCCAAAAGATTACTTTTCCATTGGAGAGCTACTGCCTTTGTGATCAAAAGATTTGTAAGAATCCTAAGGAAAAGCCTGGGAGCTAGCTCAGCTATACATCATCTCTGACATCTTGACCTAAATAAGACATCCCCCGTAGAGTTAATGAGGATACAATTATATCATGTACAGAGACACAAAAGCAAGCCTTTTAGAGATGGAGAAATGACTGTCCCCAGGCTAGGCTGATGCTAATGCAGGAAACCTTCCTCATTCATTGGATTGGTGTAGATGATACCGAGTTACTCCAAGGGTCCCCCAAATGCTGAAACTAAATGCAACATCTCCCCTGGAACCACCAGAATCATTTTTAATTAGAGACAACAGTTAATGATCATTCATCCTTATTCACTACCTTCAGATCCAGGCAGAGGGAGGAGGGGCTGTGGCGAGAAAGAGAGCATTTTTATTTCAAAAACAAAAAGATTTGCTGAAAACAACCCCATTCTGAAATATCCCATTCGTCACCACAGCAATGCTCTTCAGTACTTGAAAATTTAAAAGACGACATTCTGAAGAAGGATAACTAAATAACTTTTGATGAAAGAACACTTTGAAATGAAACTTCTTAACTGGAGTTGAAGCTTTCACATTCTGAAGTTACAGAAGTAACAGCATGGGAAGTACAGGAGTGAACTCCCATTGCACTCCCACAACTTCCCACTGTCACCATCTCAATTAAATCTTGCTCCAGGAATTCAGGAGTCGGAACCAAGAGTACTTTCATACAAATCTTTACAGGATTAAGTGATAAAATTAATGGGAATGTCTTTGTGTAGGAAAATGTAATCCGCAACATTCATTGAAAGAAGCAATCACAGCATTTCTGCAGCCATGCAAAGTGAAATGAAATTAGAAAACAATTGGCTGCAGCTCAAAATTAATGACATTTTAAACGTTATAAATGCAATATATAATCAAATCCAAAGGACGCATTATTCAGCATGAAAAGTAACTACAACATCATCATTTAAAGCAGTAATTATTTGTGACTTAAACAACAAAGCAGAATATTTTTTGTTTTTTGCTTACGGAGTGTTTTCCATTTGTAAGAGAATTAGGAGGAATTGCTCAGAACTCATCACTTGTATTCAAGAGGAAACTGTAAGTGTTTGGAAAGCAAATATTCTGTAAACAGTGTTTTTTTCATTAAAGCCCCTCCTCTTAACACTGGTTTAACTGCAAAGGAAAGAGCCCAGGATGGAAAGGATGTGAGCACGGCTTCATTCTCATTCTCCCCCTTGTAAAGATACAGCTGCAAGTGTTTCTTCTGAATGAGAACTTTCAGGGGTCTGGCTTCAATTCACTCCTATTTTGCAGGAAAGAAGATGACAGCACAATACAACGCAGCTGAAAGTAAAATGTGTAGAATGTGAGAAATCCATCTCAATTACTAATGCACCTTCACTATTTATTAACGATGGCAGGATTTCTTCCAAATAGGCAATTCATTCCACCAGCTATGCACTGAGGAGAGCAGAATGCCACGTCATCACTTCTCAGTCACACGCAGAAGGGCAGAATTGGAGCATAAGCCCAAACGGTGATATATCCACTATGTTCTACCCCATATATTTTTGACTTCAAGACCCCCATTCCCCTCTCAGCCCTCATTACCAAGTCTCTCTCTAGGGACACTGCATCTGTTGTTAAGCTTCAAAAGCTCCATTGTCTGAAGGTCAGCAAATCCAGGCTGATACTGCCTCATACATCAGTACACTGTAGATTACAATTATTATTTTGGGAGAAGGAGATTTTCATGTCTCTGATGATGGAATGAAATAAATCAGCGTAGCATGTCTCCACAGTGAAAAATACTAAAATTTAACTGCTTCTGCAAAACCTATATTAATATTTTTAAGTGATCCATCCGAACTGAAGGCATTCGTGGATCTCACCTTAATTCACTTAGCTCAGATAGTCAACTCCGACTTTTTGTTGGAGAATATTGGAAAACTCCTATCTCCTATTCTCTGCAGGCTCCCACTGTGCTCACAGGTACAGGAGGAAGCCTTCACTGCAGGACTTGGTTACAGCTGAGATGTTTGGCATCCTGTGCTTCCAAACCAGGTATAGGAGGTACCACGATCCACCTTTCCCTTGTAGAAGATGAACTTCCCAACCAAGACTTGCATTGGCAGAGGGGGGTGACAAGTGCACCGCCAACCCCAAGAGAGTGGCAGCAGTGGGGGACAGGACACCTATCTGGAGAAGAGATACAGAATTCTAGCATGCAATGAATGAGCAAGCTGTAAATTCCCACAAGTTCATCCCGAAGATTTAACCATCTCCAGCTCAGCCCCGATGCCCACAAGAAACAAATTGTATAACTCCTCCATTCGTTGGAATTAGAAGGTTCAAACAATTCATTTAATACTGCAGAGCCAGTTTACCACAGGACAGGTTATATAACTATTTGCACTGCAGGATAATATTTAGTAAAAGGAGCTCTACATTCAAAAACATGATTGAAGAGCATATACTCTGCCTTCCAGCTGTACTGGGATAGAACTGCTTATAACCATGTAACAAATCACCTCTAAAGGACACAGCAACATACGTTCCTTCATAACACACCATAGGGTGACTCTGCTTTTCTTAATAAGCTATTCTTCTTCTGCAACCTTGGCTCTTCATGCGTTTTTATAAGCTTCCCTCTTTCTCCTTCTGCGCTCCACATGTCTCCAAAATTACTTTCCAAATGCAATTAACGAGTGCATTAATTAAATTATTATGACTTCAGCTATTTTTTGGAATATGTCCTCAACTATACAACAAAAAACCAAGAGCTGCTCACGTCCCCTAAATGACTCCCTCTCATCTTTGCTGCCATGTTTTCACTTCCCCAAGTGTCACTGAACGAGCCAAAGGTTTGTTTTTAGGCACGTATAAATGGGTGTAATACTGCAGCATAGCAGAACTGCACTTGCTTCTGCCAGCTGAAGTTTGGCCCCTGAAACATATTAAAGAAAAACAGGAGGTTTCCACATGCACCAAATCCCTGCTTCATCTGTTGTGTACCAGTGGCTACAGCAGAAGTCTCTCTATAATTCATCCTGAGATGAGAAGTGCAGGAAATGGATGGATCACAGTCATTACTTCAAGGCACCATACAGCTATATTATGCTGACCACTGCAGAGTAGATAAGGAAACAAGAAACATCAGCCTCTTTTTCTCAGCCAACATCAGCCTAAGAGACTCCTTTCAACTGGTTGAGACATCATTCACAGTCCTAGGGATGTTCAATTTCTTCTAATTTACCGTACTGCCTACAGAGATGTGACAGACGTTCAGATATGATATTTACTGGTATACTGACTTGAAAACAGGCCGATTTTCTTGCTACATCCATGGCCATCTCCTCTAGTGATAAAAGGGATATTTTCCAACTGGCTCTACAGCAGGAAAGACTTTTGCTAAAGGCAACCCGGAAAAAAAAATCACTTAGAAACAGCTACTGCTTGCTCAAACTCGAGATGCACTCCCACTCTGAGTATTACAAAGCAAAAATCTGTCCTGCCTGACTTGTGCCTATACTTCAATTCTTTGGGATTCAGTGGGTCATAAAGTTAAGCACAGGGTGGTTTCATTCAGCCAGCTCTCAAAGCTGTGCAGTTTCCCAGTGCAGCTACTGCTGAGAGTGAGTCATACCAGAAGAGAACTTTTCTTTGTCTTCTCTTCCCTCAAAGTTTTCTTTTTTCTAATTTGATATAAAAGGTGTTTCTTTTTAATTAAGCGTATACTGCTGTCTTGCAAGATCACATAGCTCTGATTTATTCGCCTTTGATTTTTTCCCCTTTGCCAGAAGAAACAAGACAATATTCAAGATTAAGTTACATCTCTTGCTACTTACATGATCAAGGCTTAAAAACACATCATTGCTCTACAGCCATCTACCTTTCTTGAGGGTTTTACTGGACAAACATTAACGACTGTTGCTTTACAGCAGTCCTGGACAACCCAGGAAAGGAAAAATAAACAGAGCACAGTGCACATAAAAATCAGTACTCTCGACTCTCAAGATTAACATCAAGAATTCCCTTCCCTGCTGTCATGCATCAGATGTGACTGGTGCTCAGAACACACAGCTGAGGCCAGACCTATGTCCACTGAGTCATCTGCCTGCAAATCTGAATTTCAGCTGCATTTGATGAGCTTCATACACTTGAGAAGCTGTCTCACCCAATCAGCAGACAGGCATCCATCTGAAAACACAAAGACATAAAAGCTTTGCCTTTGTCTGTGATTATTAACCGCAGAGGAGGGTCAGCAGTGTATAATCTGTTTATTGATTTGCAGGGGTTTGAGGGCAGCTCCAAGGAAGCTGTGAGCCCAGCTGTGTTCTCCTCTACTTCTGTGCCATGCAAGCCTTTATTAGAGAAAATTAAATACTACCCCTGCTGTAATGTAGAGGCTGCTGTGCTTGCACAACCGCTGATTTTTGGCTGATACCCATGGCTTGGCCTGACAAAAATAACAGCATGTTCTGCTACAACATCAGCTGAACAGCTAGGGCTCTATGACTAGGGGCAAAAACAAGTCATCTCCTCTGTGACTTGGAAAGAGACACGACTTCAAATATGCCTTCACCAATGGGTTACATATTTGCTCTTTGGAAGGCTTTTGTCCTTCACAAATTATAGCTAAGAAGAGCACGAGAGATAACCAGACACCCTGAAGTTGTAAAGGCATTGAGCACATGCTTATCTTTAAGCAAATGAGTGAAAGATTCACTACAACCAAGGACTCCTATTGCAGTAGTTCAATTTTCATCGCTATCGTTCGTAACTGTATACAATGTGGTTAAAACTCCAGACAGAACAATGAGCTCCTGCTTCACTGTGCTGAGATCAGTCCCAAATAACTAACAGTTCTGTATCCATCAGCACCCTCTCTGTACCTCATGCTCTAGTATCCAAACAGCTACATGCTGATAAAAATAATCACCTTTGGCACCAATTTGGTATGCCAGTCAGACAGCCTGCTAGGTCCATGGGAGAACCCTGTATTTCAGCATGATTTTGTGCATTACAACTTTCACAATGACTTTGAGAGATTTGCAGTGTGATAGCTTGTTTGGGCAAGGCAGCATTTTGCCACTATTGTGTGATGGGTTTCATCTACACGATTGCTGTCTTGACTAAATATATCATTTTTCTGAATCCAGTTAAAATACAATATTTATGGCCTTCCTCAGCCATTCTCCTGAGAACTCCTGAGAGAGTGGCGTGACATTTAATAAATGTTTAATAAGTTCATCTCAGCTTTGAATTTTGTGCAAGCGAGCATTTTTATGGCTACAAGAGCTGCCTCAAAGCCACAGCTCTGCTCCATGGTCAGGAGCCACAGGACTTGAAGCGAGGCTTTGGATTACGTGAGCTATGGGTGCTACGAAGCAGGTATTGCTCATCGTCAGTTACTGATGAACAGCCTGTTGGTAGTGTGATAGCTGATCAGTTACCAAATCTCTTCCTTCCATACTGCACAATTTGACCTTTATGTCCTTGCAGAAATTGCCCAGAAGCCTGCTCTCCACCTGCACCAGGCTGTACCCTGAACATCAATTCCCAATGAAAGGCTCTGATGGATGAAATGAGTTCCTTGGCCTCACTCCAGCCTTGAAAATGGTAAATGCTTTTAACCACAAAGCCACTACAATAATTGGCCTCTTTGTGTTGGTTGGGAACACACAGACCAAGCAAGTCACTTCCTTCTAAAGGTCATCCATGAAGAAAAGCTGCTGGGAAAGAACCCAAGAACAGCACAGAAGACCTTGCCTACTGCCCACATCCAGCATGAGAACAGCGGTACATCCAGCCCAAACCCTTCACCTGCCTTCCCCACTTCTCCCTTTTCAGCCATACCACTCTTCAGCCATCCCAGGGGATGACAAAACACAGGGGAAGGCTGATGCTGCTCTGTCATGGCCTACATTGCAGCAAAATGTAACACTCAAGCATATCCAGCACAGAACCATATGTCAGAATTTAGGGTCTTAGGGAGGTATTACATTATTTGACAGGAAACAATATTTTGTGAAGAACTAGCAAAAAAAATTAGCATGAGAAACTAACAGGAAAAAAAAAATAATCCCTGAAATATGATTGCATTAGGATGAAAACCTATTTACAAACAAAAAACCGTCTGCTTTGATATTCCAAGTTTGAAGCAAAAATTGTCTAGTGACAAAAGTGATTTAACACAGGGAACCAATTTCTGTCTCTCCAGCTCATAATGCACAAAATGGGAGTAATGGGACCAATGTAAACATGTGGAAGATGGTTGGTACTGAGAGCTTGAAGTTACCCTGCAACGCTCTTACACCATCATGAGTAGGATGTAAAGGATGTTTACTGAATTAGAATTGTGCTTGGTCCTTACCTACTCTAAGCTGTACAGAACATCCAAGCTTCACATGCAAGGAATTTTAGAGCTGAGTCTCACTGGGTGTAATCAATATTTTAAAGAATAGACTGTCAAAGATGCAGAAAGAATTTAGGCATTTTTCACTAAAATTCAATAAAGTCAGTGAGGGTCTGAAAAAATATTTTAAAAAATATTTATTAACAAAAGTAAATTTGAAGTGAATTTGAGCTTTAAGAAATAACTCATGAAAACTGTATCTAGTCTGACAAAGTATTACTAAGGAGAACAGGACACAGGGAAAGCAAGAGATGTCTTTATATGCAACTTTGCTTTTGATGTCTGCTTTAATTGGCTAAGGGATACCATCTCAGTGCAGAGAGCCCACACGATACCACAGAGGTACTGAATGAGACTAGAAAAATGGGGCTCAGCTCAAAGCAGCTATTAGATGCTTGTAAGGCACTCCATTGAACCAGGTTTTGTTCAGCAGCATAGTATTAAATCAGCAAGAAGAGATTCTCTTTTTATTTCTGGGCATGTAAGAACACAGAGTAACCCTGCACTAATCATCTCCCAGCCTACACACGACAATTTTTACATGACTTTAAGGAATCTATTTTCTGTTCCAGGAAATAAGCCCATTTGTGATAGCTTAAGAGGTATTGTTTTGTCAGCTCTCAAACATGCGTGAGATTTAACTAGGCAAAGTGCCAACTAGTGATGCTTCCAGGCAAAGCCATTTATTTAGCACCGTGATGAGGATCTTACTGATCCTCCTGAACTCTGCTCCTTGTAATTTTTTTTTTATTTTTCAACTTTATACATCTCTGAAGTCTGACTGTACTCCTCCTTTAGCATTCGGTTCACACCGCATAAAACCAGCAGATTGGAGCACTGAAATGGTGGAATCGCCACTCCGAGCTGTAAAGTCACATTTATTTTCAGCTGACTCCAACCTTTCTGCAGTTAAGCCTTCCTTCCTCTGTTTTTAATATGCAATGCTGAGCTTTTCTTATCAATAATGCAAAAGGTGCAAGTAAAGCAGAAGCTAGCCAGGAATACCCATAAGCTGATACATTAAACTGCAGATTTACTACACCTCAGACATCCCCATGCATCACCATCTTACAACCATCTCATTGTAACAATAAGCCAAGAAATACAAAAAAGTATTCTCAAGTGTAGCGCAGCAAAAAAGATGTACTGAAACTGGGTGAAACATGCCTTAGATTTAGGGTGATTAGTACTGAGCAAAACAGACAGAAAATGGGGACAACTCATTCAAGATCTAAATCCATTTCTTAAAATGATGGAGCAACCTGGGGGAGCAGTTTGCAATTGAGACCTTCTCCACCACATCCTCAATGTTCAACTTCCAAGAGCAAGAGCTCTCATTCAGAGATGTCACCACTAGGAGGGATTGTTATGAGCATCTCCATGCTAAAACCAAACTTGCTCAGCCTACATGGAGATCTAAGCTTCAGAAGCTTGGAAATTCAGACTGAACAGAAGAATGTTAGTCAAGTCTCCTTCAAAACTGTTTTTGGCCAGATCATCCTGGTTTCAGTTTTCAAATGAGGTTATTTGTTCAGCTCTATTCTGCTGTAACAGCATAGATTCACACATGTATTTCAGTATTTCTATTAGATGCACATCCCTCCAGGAGAGCTTCTTCACAACAACCTGCCATTACACTTCTATTAGGAAAAATGCACACAATTTAGATTCAAATATTGCTGATCTTATTCTTTTCTTACAATCCGCCCTTATAATGAGGATTCAGCATCTAAAGGGATACACGTGATCAGCAGCACAGGATGGACGGATATGAAGCAGCTTTCAGTAAGAGTTAAGCTTATGCAGCACCTCTCCACCCTCCCAACAAAGACTTTCCCTTTACAATGCATTTATAAAGCTTCACGATTCCACATTACTCATCAGAAGCCAGTTTAACCTTCGTTATGAAAGGGGTGTGCTAGTTAATTCCTCCAGCACAGTCACACTTCCATTTAAACAGACCACTATGTAAATAATGAATAACTATATTTATTTCTAGGGAAAAGAATACTGCAATTAAACGTCTGTTTTTTAAAAAAGATAACACATTGTAGGAATTAAGAAATTCTTACACTGGACCAATTCTGCTAACACAGCAGATTGCTGCAGTCCTCACCCTTACAATCAATGATTTGATTGCAGTGCCCTTGGGTTTGACCACTGCTCTTCCCTGCTTAGCTTCAGACGTTGACTGAACGCCTTCGTGTATGAGCAGCCACTCACTGATTATGTTTTAGAGTGGACATAAACCCTGCCTGCCTCCAAAGTCGAATAGGTAAGGGAGCAGACTGCCCTGAGAGTAATCCCTCGTACAGACATTTCTCAAAGGACTTATTCCATTTCTTGCTGAAGCAGCAGAGAGTGACCGCAGTCACAGCAAGGGTATTGGACTTGCAGGGGCACCACTTGGATCAATATGGCAATTCCTACCAGGCCGCTCATTTTACCCAAGGTAAAATGCTCCCCACAGCATTTTGGGGTATCCTGAAGTGACAGATATTGCAGTTCATCAAGTTGGTAATTTTATCAGGAGTTACAGTGAAACAAATGCTCTCAAGAATTAACAGCCATCTGCCGTCTGTCAAGAAACAATCTAAATGTAAAACAGGAACAAGATGAAATACACTCAAAATCTGCCCTAAATGTGTTTTTACACCTTTACACATTACCTGAATATGTAGTGCAAATATAAAAAAACGTAACATAGCACCAATTGCCCAATTGCCTTCAGTATATCCAGTGAAACTACACTATCAGTGCAAAATGGTGTGTACATTTGGACAACTTATCCATAGCTGATAGAAGGGCTGAGGCTGAATAACCTGACCTACACTGAGAATTTCAATGGAAGCAGAGAATTTGTTAAGGGACACTTGTATAGCTCTCACTAACACAGGGAATTTGTGGCAAGCTGCTTTGCACAGTGCTAATAAAGCGTTTGGGACACTGCATTACCTTCACTCTGTCCCTGAAGGTCACCGACAGGCAAAGCTTTTGTTCCCATTAACTAAATTCCGTTCCTCAAGCCAGGTGACCATATATTATCACCTTGCAGAGAAGACACTGGCTGTGTTTCTACTTCTTTCAGCTTTTCAGTCTCCCAGAGGAATTTTCTCTGGCAACCCCATCAGAGTATGCAAAATTAGCTCCAAAACATATGGCAGAAAACCCTGATATTCTCTCACCTTCCAATGAGAAATGTTTCACTGATGCCAGTTTGCCTCAGCTGAGAAGTCTTCAAAACCCCCAGAACATCTCAGCTCCAGTGTACTGCAGAGCTGCTGATTAATATTCATCGATAAGATGCTTTTAATATCTATAATTTTATCTAGTAATTCCAAATCTCTTAAGTTCTGCTTAAGATTTTTCCCCTTTGCAGCATTTTCATAAATAGTAAAGAGAAAATAGTTGCCATAATCTGCACAGCAGCGTTTCAGTTATACACCTCGGATTCGTGGCTGAGAACAAATGCCAAATCAGCAGAGAAAGGCTTGGATGTACGAAGCACGCTGGGAGCACTGTGCAGAACCTCTTAAATGATGCATATTTGTGTGATTGTCACAAAAAAAAGGGCTGAAATGCCACTGTCACACATCAGACCACATTGCTGAGGGCTTTTAAACTCATGGCTCTGAACACAGAGAAGCACTGCAGAGAAAGCACTGTTCTGAGAGCAAGAGCATTGATCCCTGTTACTGGTAGTCCTCACTTGCTTTCTAACACCTAAAACACACTTTTGCTTCCAGCTCCTTCCACGCCCAGCACGATATGCTATGAGGATTGATAGAGTGCCATCTACTGTCCCAATTCAAGGTTTTCCTGCAGTTTAAGGGATCCACCTGAGAAATAAAGCTAAAATCAGGCTGAGCTCCTCAGCAAGGATAAGCTGAGCTGGGAGAGCTCCAGAAATGTCCCTCACTGAAGTGCATTTCTCAGTGCTTGAGGTTAAAAAGGAGAGGGCAGAGGAAGGAGATGTCCTTGAAGAAGGACCTATACATCAAGGCACCATACAGTAAGCACAGTCCACGTGTGATACAGATGTTTGATACAGTTTGTGTGCATATACAGGGCAAACAGCTCAAATAACGCCCTTGTGTTCAAGATGTATGTCAAGACCATATAAAACAGACATCATGCCAACAACCCAAGTAAGACTTCTTGCACAACAGCCTCTCAAGCCATTCTGGAGATTTCAGGCTAGACAGTTTGCGTAATTTCTACCCACTGTCTGGTGAGCTGCTTTACCTCCTTTGCTCCCACTTAGGGACAAAACAGAGGAGCAGTTTAGTCATAAACAGTTAAGCACTTAAAGCAGTGATGAGCCCGACTGCCAAAAATGGGCATCTTGGCCCAAGATGAACTGCTTTCAGCATAAGACAGGATTGGAAGCCATGCATGAAGGCACAGTCCTCCACCCATTCTTATTAAAGCCGTTTCGTGCCTTGCTCAGATGTGCTTCATTTAATCAAAATGAGAGCGAAATGATATTGCACTGCCAGCATCAATCTGAGAGTGATTTGTGTGGAGAGATACATGGCTAAGGCTCTGAATTCAACAGGGCAAAGTTTTCTTTGCCTTGTAGCGTCAACAAAATGCTTTTCCCTGCAAAATTCTGAAGAAAACAGGATTCTTCACTACCAGCAAGATGTTAAAGATACCCCTTCCACCAAGCCTTATTGCTTTGCTAAGAAAAGAGAACCCAGGGTTAAGGTTTGTGGAGCTTAAAGTCTAACTGGGGATTTGGCATTAATTCAGTATATTGATTTGTGCATTAATATTCCATTACCACCACAATATGAAATTGAAACCTGGACAACGTTTAAATTTATTGCTACTTTACCCCCCCAGTTTGCTAAATCACTGTTTCTTCCATCTCCAGAGATAGCTAATGAACAAGATTCAAGTCTGTCGTTATGTCTTCCAGTCAGACAAAAAAGTTAACTGTGCAAAACACACTTTTTAGAAGATATGTAACATTATGATTCTTAATAGACTCCAACACTGCCCATTTTTAGGGCTCTTTGCCATTAATTTCAGCTTGGCTTTGAAATACTCAAGACTTCTGAAGATCCAAGAGCTGTACCGGCAAGGAAACTATGGGATATTTCCATGGGAAGATGGTAAGCAAACGGATCATTTATTTCACCAGCAGCTTTTTGGAAATACCACTGTCATAACTGACCACCAATACACACAAAAGAAGAGTATTCAGACTTAAAATCCAAAAAAAGTTCCAGATTCTTCACAGTATGAAGTAGAGAAGTATCTACGCAAAGAACAATTTATACCACCTGAGGTTATGCCCCTATTAGGTACAGATAATACCTAACTGTCTCCAATTCACCCAACATATTAAGTTTACATTACATTTACATTCTGTGCTTTCAACAGTTATATTAAATGAGCATAATTTATAACAGATCCATCTATCTGCAAATTGCTCTGCCTTTGGCCAAGGAAAACAGTATTGGTTAGGTCCTCTCTTTAATATTAGTTTTTCCTACCACTACAGCCCAAGGTAGGATTCGTGGTCATCTCTTTCAAATGAAATTGCCTTTACATTAAAGGCATTTTCTGAAAGGATGCTGAGTTCTGCAAAAGGCAGAAGAGGTGTACTGGTCAGAGTGGGGCTCCCAGCTGAGTATTTTTCTACTCTGCTTCAAGGTTTCTGTTGAACAGCTAAAGCATGCAATAAATCTTGGTCCATGAGTTCGTGTTGCCTTCCCATCTGCCAACAGCAGTGCAGATACACCTTGCACAAAACATGAGCGCAATGCATTCAAAATGCAGCAGATTTGGTGCAAGCAAGAAACCCAAGGTTTGTATTTATCCCTATCCATTATGGAAAACATGCTGCTGGTCTTACAGTGCAAATCAAGGACTCATCAAAACCTTGAGGGTTTCCTTCTTTGTATGTTCCATCTTATCATTTCTGTGGTGTTTCCTCACAGCTGTAGCAATTTTCAGACAACCCCAAAGAGAAACATCTTCCTGCAATTTAGTTACTCCAGAACACAGCAGTTTCAACGCAGGAAAGCATCCGTTGACTAATGCACAGCAATCCAAGAGTTACAGATGACTGCAGCATTTCATTGAGGTGGGCTGGTGAGGTTGCATCTACGCACACAGAATGAGAGTGATGCCAGAAAAGGGCTGCACAGACTATTGATGCATTGCAGATAAAATGTAGATCAGCCGAGCTGTTTTGGCAGCAATCCTGTTGGAGCGGAGATCAGCATTTCTGCCTCTGGGGTGAAAACATACATGTTCCCAATTCTCCCTTCTTTATCCCACATTGACAATATTTTAAACACCCAAAATTGGCTCTAGGAAGCACAGGTGTGCAAGTAGCCTGCAGCTGTTTCACTCAGCTCAGACTTGGATATTCAGTGCAGCTTTCCTTTTATGTTTATGCAAATACTCCATCTTTAGAAGAGGTATAATCATTTAATTAGGCAACACTCCTACATAATTACATGAATTGTCCATTTTTATCACTTATATAGCTGTTAATTGTAGACTTCAGGAAACACATAGCAGTATCTTTAGTCCTACTGTACGCACAGTGAAACTAAGAAAGGAACGCCAGTGACACCACGGCCCCTTCCAAAGTGCCGGGTCAAGCAGAGCTGAAAGTCACATCACTGAATTAAGATGCAGAACTTACTGATATTAGCGGGAAGAATATCACAGGAAACAGCTACCAGGACTCACAACAGCTTTTTCCACATCGCCTCTGAATCTTATTGCCTGCCTAAGTGAGGGGAAAAGCCACTTGATAAGCAAGTGGGTACAGACTTTTCTCCACTGTTGCTGTACTTGAGATGAAGACAAATTCTGGCATCTTTTGAGGCCCTGTTGCTGTCAATGCATTTTTTTCTTAATTTCCTCAATTAGAAAAACGTACACAACCCCTCAGGTTTTGCAAGATTTCACTGTTTTCTTGGGGAAAAATAACATCTTTATGTTCACATTCCCTAGTGCTCTCCAATGAATTCAGTGAAATTTTGAATCCAGACCCACAAGTAGCTGTGAACTCTGCATTTCATATATAGCACCACAATGTGCTGAAACAAAACCCACAATCTGAAAATAGACATAATTTTCATCTGCAACCAGAAATGCTTTCTTACAGAAAGCCTCCATTCTTCTCACTTCACACTTCCTTTCATGCCTCATGAAAACAAATGAGAGAGACTGTGAATTTGAGAAAACCATCTGCAATTCCAGGAATCTCTTCCATTTTGTGAGAGTTGTTAGCTATTGTTTATGTTATCTGCAAACGTGGGTAACGAAAACCACTTGAATTTCAGTCTACTGCCTGGAAAGCCTGGCATGTTCTCAAATTGGCAGTGTGTGATGGTGGGGAGCTTTTTGCCTTGTGTTTAAATCTCATTTGTGGCACACAGGTCATTACTGACCACAGAAGAAATGTTCAATAGCACTCACTTATTGAAATTCTGAACTCTGGTGGGTATGCAGAGGACATAAAGCAAGCAACCCTCCCTGCTTTATACCCTCATGAATGGAGTGGTAGCTTTGACTCACTTTAGAGCTTCAGATTTCAGCTCCTGCACTTCCCCAAGCCACTACAAATGCTATGCTCCATGGATTTGATTCTATTTGCGCAGTGTTCTAACTCTAAGCTCAATTTGAAAATCTAGAAATTGCCATGTCAACATTTTGTCCACCGTCTCCAGTAGTTTGTGTATTGTGTCACACCAGCTTCCTTTATCTTCTGCTGTAAAAAGAGCTTTGCTTTATTTATGCGTGTTC
The DNA here is from genome assembly GCF_905368555.1 of Meleagris gallopavo. Taxonomy (NCBI): domain Eukaryota; kingdom Metazoa; phylum Chordata; class Aves; order Galliformes; family Phasianidae; genus Meleagris; species Meleagris gallopavo. The sequence goes on along the minus strand of NC_139427.1, from coordinate 952,900 downwards.
CATGACACCAATCAACTTAAGACAAAGGTCTCTTGCTACATTCGGACCCATCACAGAGCACAGACTGGGATCAGATTTAGAGGCCCAAAAAGAAGAAATCCACACTAAACTGAACTAAACCCAAAACGTACAAAACAGCAAAATAAACTTTCTTTGAAACCATTTTCAACTGGCTGAACATCAGTTTGCTGCAACAGCAATCGATAAAACCCCATCTCCAAATCCTGGCATTCACAGGGTAATAAAATGTAGTAACCAGCAGAGTGCTGTAAGGGAACTGTAGAGTCATGCTGCTGCAATACATTATGTAATAGCGACAGTCCAGTTTAACACGGCTTCTCTTTCCAGTTCCTTTTTACCCAAAGGTTGTTTCTAACCTTAGCATGTAAAACTTACCTCCTGATTGCACGGCTCCGACAGGTTTTCCTGAACGAGCCTTCAGTTGCTCCTGCTGCAACCGGAGGACTGGTGGGTCTCTGCCCTCCATTGCACTGGAGAGAACTGAAGCTCAATTATCATCACAATGTGGATGTTCTCGCGTTGAACTGCTGAGGAACGACCCCGCCACCCATAGAAACAATTGCACTCCTCCAGAAAGGAGAGGCTGAGCAGGTCAGAGGATTACGAGTGGGAGGAGCAGAAAATTACAAACTCAATTTTATAGATACAGCACAAAGCAACTAAAACTCACAGCCATCAAACTGCCTTGGCTCTGAATTACCACTGACCTCAGGATTTTTATACCAAAGAGGTAATGCCCCCAAATCCAAAGCTGCATGTGCACCACAGCAGCATTGAAAGCTGTGGAAGAGGAACCTCTGCACATTTTGAAGGTCTGGATTTAAGCTGCTTTGGATCACAAAGGAAGTTTCTAGCAGAGCAGATAAGTGGTGCTTTGATTCCAGCGTTGCTTGTTTTATGGATTTGATGTTCTCCAAGCATTTGTTTCATACCCAAAAATTCCCAATTGGTGAGACTCTCAGTTATCTGGGAAAAGAGGACTAGAAGTCTAGTCCTGGTTATTGGACTCAATCCATTCCATGGGCTGTGCACATTAAGGAAACTTGTGACTCTTATCACTCTCTCTCAGAGAGGAATTACCTTCTTGAAGATTGACACTTTATAAGGAGAAAAAAATGGCACACCAGAAGTTAAATCACTTCTTGGATGGCTGTGTTAGTTCTCCCCTATCCTCCTCTCCATGCAGCCCTACAGACTTGTTAGCTCCTCGCTGTGGCTGCCTTTCAGCCACTTGTACCATAGCCAAGTACAAGCATATGGCCAAAAAGCCATTCTGCTGGGGGAGATACTGTCACAAGGGTTGTGGGTGCTCAGCTTCCTATGAACATTACCCCATAACAGCCTTCCATACCACTGAATTGTGCTCTGCATACTAGAACAGAGTGAAAGAAATGGCAAGCAACAGTGCTGGCAGCAGCTAGGGTATTTCCAGTGCCAGAGCAGGCCTTCAAACGTATCCAAGAATCTGCATTTAATCTCTTGGCTACCCAAATTAACCTCCTGGCCCTGGAGATGAATGAGCAAAATGACAACTAACACAGCTCCTATCCAAAATCCCATGCTAAGGCCTCATTTGTGACATGAAGGCAAGGGGCAAGGGACAGACACCTTTTATCTCATACAGTATTAGTTGGCTAGCAGAGAAACTCACGGTGAGACAGCTGCAGTCTATTGTTAGCATTAATTAGTATTTAATTTCAGCTCACCTGCAGGAGCAGAGAAAAGGCTGAGATGACATTGATAATATTACACAGATAGATCCCATTTTTGGGGGCCACACAAGAGCAGGTTCATTGAATATAAACTATTGAAATTAGCACTGAGGAGAAGATGGGTCTTATTTCCCACCAACTGAATGGTTTCCCCAAGGCAATTTATTAGTTGGGAGCAGCTGTTATATACCTGTGCTTATTAAACTGCTAGAAGTAACTACTCCAAACATGCATAATCAATGACAATAGTTCTGGCTTGGTTCAAGATTCATCCTTATCAGTGACTGAATACACAAGGCTGAGTAAGAGTTACATTTTCATGTCAATACAACACTTCCAGCTCCAACAGAAAGAGCTGTCTCCCTCCTAACAAGAAAACTGGGATGGAAATACACTTTGGGGTCTTGAAAACCAGAAATTCTTAGCTCTCTGCATTAGATATACTGAAGACAGAGATGGTATTGTGGTCACCTTCCCAGTCCTGTGCAATCTTGCCTATCTCAAACTTCCTGGATGCTTTTATCAGTTCAAAACACCCCATGCAGTTGAGAATCTGACTTGAAATTATGTACCTCAGGTTATTTCATCTCCTTTTACACCAGCACTCACACATTCTTGCCCAGATCCTCGAAGGTATTAAGAGACCAAATCAGTTTCTCACTCCCTGTTCCACATTGCATACGCACAACTAAAACTACTCTGCCACACAAAGAAATATTTGCTACCAAATTCAATGTAACTTTGGTAGAGAAAAATCTCCTGTGTGCTAGCAAGAAAATTATTCCAAAGAAAGTTGCTTAGCCACCCAAAATACAGTGCCAAAGGGAAAAGCAAACAAAACATATATATATGAAATTCAATTTTGCTTTCTGAGTAATAACCACAAGAAGGAACCAGCCAAATTCTTTTCTTATTATAGTTTTAGTCCAATCCTTTCTCAAAAAGTACACCATGTATAGCCAGTGGTAAACACAGTGACAGTGATTCTGCAGAACAGGCTCTGAAATGCCTATCAGTGAGTGCACAGGAAGGTGTGCCCCAAGGATACAAGCGCTGTTACTCTGCATTGTGCTGAGCCAAAAATCCTTCAGAACAAAGGAACTACACAAAGGGACTGGAGTTCATTAGGGGAGACCCTCCTCCCCCCTCTTGCCTGTCATAACCACATAGCCCCCTGGTTTTTCCATTTCAAAAAACAGCTATTCTCACCTTCCACACAAGAGGCATAACAAGCATTCATTGAGTACTCTCAGATCTCTGGCAAGAAGATATTATTGCGGTATCATAATCAGTTCTCTAATTCTCTGGAGCAAAGATTGAATTTCAAATCATTCCAATAACCAACCTAATGAAGCCTTGTCCAGCCCTATTAGAGAATGGTGCATTTCCTCCAGGTTGTTATAGTAGTCCATGCTGTAATTGTACACATGACATTCAGTTCAGCTAGCCCTTACCATGGCGTGGAAACATGATGGATTCTGATGAAATTTAAATTGCTGCAGCCTGGTTCCATTTTCTAAGGCAGCTGTGAGAAGAATCAGCCCTAGAGGTACAGCTAGTGATAAGACTAACTAAACTATTTCCACATTACAGCCTGAGCAAGCTTCTGATTTACTATTGACAACGTACAAATAAGAATTCCTGCCACAAAAACCAGAAGGAAATATTTCCTTTCCTACATCACATCACCTCAGTCTTCCTATTACTCCAGTCTTCAGGCCTTTGATCACTGCTTGAAGGTATGTTTCCATTTTCTTCCCAAGTACTATCTGAACTAGCCTACAAGAGCACGGGAGCTGTCAGTTATATTCAACTGATACCAAGTGGTCTACTGGCATACAAAGCAATAGCAATTATACCAGTTGTGCCTTAGCTCCCAGATCCAGGAAAAATATTTTGAAAGCACAGGAGGCCCAGACTGACACTGCAAGAAGTGTCAGGTACTAAGCATTCTTCCTAAGAAAGGAGATCACAACACCAGCCTGCTAGACATGCCCACACTGAAATGTCCTCCACACAAAAGGAGTCTGAAGTCACAGATTCTGCTCACATACAGAGGCACAGTTGCTCCCTTTCACAGCTTCATCCTCCTGCAATGGAGTAACTCTTTTGACAAGCTCCCAACAGCCACGCAGGCAGGCAGCCAGCTCAGGATGCCAGAGAGACACCTTTGCAATATTGTAAAAATACCTCTTGCTGAACCAAGTAGGGCATGGAACAAAAACACTGCCAGTTTGGCTGACTTACACACATTACATGACCCAGGACCTTCTAATTTTAACGTTCCTATTTCAAATGCCTTTCAAAACATCAAGAGATTAATGAAAGAAGTCTGTACTGGTTGACAACCTCTCTTCCTCGCTGCCTGCCTCATGAAATCTAATGACAAGCTGTCTAGAGGAAAGCAAGAGGCAAGGAAGATGAGATGGCAGCTGCCTATTGAGCAGCCCTAGAAATGCTCCTCTTGGACTTCGAGTCAAGTAGCTCTGCTGGGAAGGAAGTCCTCTGCACAGCAGAGACCAGTGACTCAGAAGTGTAGGCTGTGCTGCGTTGGCAAAACTGATCTCCGAATAGAATAACAATGGGTTTTTACTCATCTTCCTTCCTGTACCTAATTAAAGCACCAAAGCACAGCTCAGCGTGCCTGCATCACTGCCTCTCTCTGGGTACCCCTCGGGCCAGACACCTGCTCAGTGCTGTTCTGCACCTCCTGCAGAATTCTTTCAGCACTTTTTTAGACAAATGATACATATTCCTCCAGGATCAGAATGCTCCCAACAAGTTCACATCTAAAAACACCTTCAGGGTTTAGCTGTAGCAGTAAGAATAAATAAACTCAGCAGACAAGGAGAGAAATTATGCCTTACACCACAGTGTCCTTAAGAACATTACTGAGCTGCAGTTCACGAAAACCAAAGAGAGTGCAATCACAGTCTGGCTGCAGGCAGTCTGGGGGAAGGCTGAAAGAGCATTTTAGTGCTTTTCTTCATTTCATACCTGGTCCACTTGTAGATCAGCATTTTTCAGCAGCATCTGCAGGTGTTAAGTACTCCAGAGATACTGGGGAATAAAAAGAAATTCAGTAAGGTTGGATACACCAGATAATGCTGAACTATAAAAATATTAAGGTTAAAAAAGACAACCATCAAATCCAAGTCCAGCCCATCACCACCGTCTCCACTAAACCAAGCTAAGTTAAGGAGTTCCTTATTGATTATAAATAAAACAACTTTGGCAGGATGGAAAACACCAGGCCTAGGGGTTTGGTGAAGAGAGCTTAGCTTAGCTGCTACCTTGCCTGGCACTATTCCCAGAGTGGCACTGTATTATTACAGAAAACAAAAGGGCTGGATTCCAAGAGTGGGCACAGAGGGACTGAGTGGTAATTAATGAGGTGGCTTGTCGTTATCTCACCCACTGTTCTGCTATGAGGAGTTCTACCAGGGCCTGACTGCGGAATGCAGCCATCTTGTTGCACGTTCACCCTTCACCACCATGCCTGACAAAACCACTGCTCCTATACTCATAGTAAGGCTTTCAGATATGCCACCACGCTGCTAATTAATGCTCATGTGAGGTGTTGGCAGCAGAGGCCTTTGTGAGGAGGGCCCAGGGCGGCTGCTGGCTACAGGCCAGAAGCTGCTGTGAAAGCATATTTAAGCAAAAACATGCAAGCATGAGAGAAAAAGAAGTGCAATAAACAGTTCTGTGAACACTGAAGTGTGAGAAGGAGGGGTTCTGGAGCAGAGATTCCCCTTTGGGTGGGTGTCTGTTGGCAAGGGCAGCCTAATGCCACAAAAAAGAAGCTTCCCTCTGCTCCGAGAACTGTGAGGAATGCAGTCCTGAGCGTATCTTCAATGTTCCACACGTAAACCTGATCTGTAGCATGTAAGATGGCCCCAGCATGGTGTCATCTGCAAACGTACTGAGGGTGCACCCAATTCCCTCATCTAGATGATCTATAAAGATATTAAACAGGACAGGCCCCATTATCGACCCCTGAGTTGTGTACCCCTTTTTATGTCTGGCCTGAAGGTGCAGCATCCATTGGCAAGCATCCTACAGAAGAGAGATCCAGATCCCCAGACAGTGGATAGCAATTCCCAGAAGTGGAGGACTGCAGTAATCCTTCTTCTCATACCCCGCCCTTCTCTTTGTTCCCCCTTTTCTGTCTGCCATTAGTTAAGATGTCTAGGAAAATCTTTTATGTGATTATTGGATTGCAAAACCCTTTGGACAAGAACTCTGCAGCTGAGTTGATCAGTTTAATGTGCATGTCGTTTTCAAAACAAATTTAGAAGCACATTAATCCTCTTGTATTGTGGTTTTTTTTGCAAGCTGCCAGCATCAATACCTTGCTTATACGAGTCCTTTGCTGATTTATCCCAGAGATGAACAAACCCATCAAACTTAGTAGGTGGTGGAACGCATTTCAATCTGTTTTATTTCTGTTATTAAAAAACCTCTTAGGCATTCCAGGATCAACAGGAATTGGATAAATTATCACTTCATTTTCTCGTATTTTTAGAACCAATATCAGGCATACAAATGAAGGGCTCTTCAAAATTTTTATTTCTACTAAAAGTTTTACCTACAACAGCAACAACATCATCAGCTGCACTGGTTCCATTTAACGACACTCTTCAAATTATATCTTCAATTATAGCCAGAATGAAAAGTAGAGAAGGGAGCAAGTAAATAAATGCATTTGGGCACAGCTAGGGATAGATAGCACCCAGTCCTTTATAACTAAGTTGCAGTAAATGTATAACACTGGGAAAAAATTTGCCTTAAGGCTGAATTTCAGCTGTTTCAGATAAGCAGTTGAGTTTAGATGGGTGAAGTTTTATGGCTCTAATAAGAAAGTCTGGTTTTCTGACACCACTATGCACTGGAGATTTATTTTTTACAAAGTGGAAAAAATTATAAAAGCCTTTGCACCAAATTCTACACAGACAAAAAAAAAAAAAAAAAAAAAAAAAAAAGCCTTTCAATAGATGTGCTTTAAAGTGGCCTTTATGGGATTTTTATATAATTTGTTCCTATTTTGGTTATCCTTTCCGGTTAGGTATAACAAAATCATCTTTATGCCACCTAACAAAATCTGAAATCACATTTTTCAAGATCTCTATTCTGTATTTCCTTGCCTTTTATCCTCATCATCCATCACACACCTATGGGACCTCCCAGTCAGATCAGGACCCCACTAACTGAGTCAGTTGTGCACTATATAAGCATCCAATTGCATGTGATGAGATAGGCAGTGTGCAGCAAAGGGGATGATAGCATCTACAGCATCTACCAGATAAACATGCTACAGTGATTTAGGTTGTACTGTAGGGATCACGTAGAAAAGTCATTCATACAAATCCATATGAAAGCCCAATTCTGAAAAGAAGCAAAAAAAGCAGTGGAATCCAAATTGTTATAAATCTCTGTGCTGCTGGTTTCAATGCGCCTCGATTTCCAACAGCACATGTCACAAATCAGTGCAGCTCAGCAGAATTTCCCTAATCTGCGTCTCCCTAATCTGAACATCAGACCCTCAATGGCCAGTTTCTTCACTCAGACTATAGCAGTGTTCAAGGCAGATGTGAGGACACAGGAGTTACTGCTGTGAGCAGTGGGGAAATTGCCTGTAAGGATGAGGGGAAAAGTCAGTACTCAGTCATTTCTTGCGTCTCTTCTTCTGGCATTAATAATGCTAGCAGGGCCGATGGCTTTCTCCTAAGTGAAGAGCTATCAGAGAGAAATCTGGGTGACAGCCGACCTTTACATGTGCCTTTTCTTTAAGACTGTTTGAACAGTACATACCGGTACGCTCCATTATCTGTGAAAAACACAGTCCTTGCAAAGCCTGTGGAATATCAACTCTACTTCTTTACAGAATGAGGACACCTGATTCTTCTCGCTTTCTTTTCTGGTTAAAAGGACACTGGGTTTCATTAAGCTTGCATGAGTTGGGACAGCATCAGTTTGCAGTAAAGCAGCTGAGGGCTTGAAATTCTAGTCATTTCTTAAGAACAATCCAAGTGCAGCATAAATGCCATTCAATCTTTCAAATGTTGAGTAATGCTGGCTGTTTTATCTGACTTCAATGGATATGCAGTCATTGTGAGAATAAAGAACCAGAATACACGTCTGTGCCTCAGTCGGGCTTTGAATGGTTCAAGTGGTTTTCAATCATTTTTTGTCTCAGTAGCAATTATGTTTCCAGATCCAGGAGAGATTATTTGGCAGATATCTGGCATCTTAGCACTGTTACACATTTAATACCCACCAAATATACCAAAATTCAGTTGGAAAAAGAAAAAAGGAGTCCTAGCATTAATTTCTTCCAAATTCAAAAAGTCTTAAGATGGATTCCACTATCAGAAGAAAAAAAATTGTTCTGTCCTAAAGTGATAGAATATTAAGTTGTATTTCTTTTAAAATTTCTGGCTCAATGCATTACTTAGTGACTTTAATACTCACTTTCATTTTTGTTATTCTCAACTGATGTTATCTTTTCCTGACCAATTTTTAGTTGTCTTCTTCTCTGTACTTTTAAAAGATATGTTCTGCTACAAAGACAATAAAGCAAGATTTATTCCCATCTGAGCCCCTGATATTCCCTACAGCAATCCATGGCATCTCTAAAGAGCATTCATCACTCTTAGTTTGCTGTAGCAGCTTCAAAACATAGAGTAAACAGAGTGTTTAGGACCAGCATTGTCAAATAGTGCAGTGATTTTGCAAAAAAAGACACGCATTTTTGAAGATATTTGTACCTGAAAGTTGGCTATATTGAAAAAGTACCACTATGGTTGTTGTTTTTTAAAAAATAATTTAGATTTTACATTTTTGTAGAGGCTGTGTGTGTTGTTTGCTCTGCTGTTACTACTCTCTTTTCAGCTGAAATATGTCTTTCCTAGTGTCTTCCTGCCTGGTGCATCTGAAAGTGCACTAGTAGCCTTCTCAGTCCTCATCTTTCATCTTTGACATGAACCAAGGCTTTTACAATTAATGTGCAAGGCTAAAAATGCAATGCACTTTTGTTTACTTGAATGCTGTAGATGTCTGAAATCAATGAGCAGTTGTTAGTAGCACAGGAGCATCAATCCAGCTTCATGGTGTTGATGCCAATCTCACATTTAGCTAAAGTCTGTAGAAGCTATTAATAAAATGTGGTCACAAAAAAGAGCTTGACTCACATTAGTTTTAATTAGTTCTCCTTGGAAGCTAAATCAGATCAGTCTTATGGTGTGGAGCCAGGAGTTGGACTCACTGACCCTTATTGCTCCCTTCCAGCTTGGGATAGTCCATGATTCTATGATTCTATGATATAGGACATACAAAGCTCCTTCAGCTAGCACAGCATCACTGCTGAAATCCACGGGCTCTGGATCCAGCCCTTGGGTCACGTAAGATTTCTAAGCATACCACTTCAACAGGCGTGAATTAAGTACAGCTCCACTGGGACATATGGTGTTGCTTTAGACACTCAGGCAGTGAAAAATGATGATACCTTGGGGTAAGGAAGAAGTGAGAGATGTTCTCTACAGATGAAAACCTGTGAAATTCAGCTGCCTCCCATGGCTGCTGCCATCTTGATGAAACAAATACTCTGACTTCAAGCTAATTCTGTTTCTTGGAAGCTTGCAGCTCTCTAATGTCTGTCTTCATCCTCCTGTTCTGCAGTTCTGTATGCATGCTGCTGACACATACCCTGTTATGTTACTTTATATTCAGTTTGCAGTTCCCCACCTCAGTATATTTCTGCAAATCAAATTATCCTTTCACAACCAGAGCTATGTTTAGTAACGGGCTTTGTCTTCATCTCGTGGTTCAAAAGGTTTATTTTTCCTTCCTGTAAATCGTATGCTCATTCCGAAGATTTATCAGGTCTGCATCACCCAGAACACAGTTGTTGTGTTGCTGAGCTCTCTGCAAAGACTCTCTAAATAATGGTGGTCCAGCCCATGCATAGCTTTGCAGAATATTGGTCTCTAAGTCAGCATTCACTGGAAAACAATTATGAAATTATTTTTCACTTCACAGAAGCACAAAATTGGGTCCCTCGCTGATGTTCCCTATTTAGCACCTTTCTATTTTTCCTTCTTAATTCTCCCTGGTAATCCAATGGTTATTGTTAGTTTCTTGTTGCTGGGGCAGGAAAAGGTCATGCATTTCTTGTCAGCAATTTTGGCATTTCTTTTGAAAACTAATTCCCAGAGGCACCATTTTCCTCTATCACCTTAAATGTACATATATATACATATAATTTCCTTTTCCTGCTCCTCAGTATTGCTTTCCAAGGCTTTTATTTCCCCTGTATCAGACACGGATCAATTGAGCGGCAGCTAGTGTGTCTGGTTAGAGCAAAACCTGATCTAGACAGCCTTGAAGTGACCTGTAAAAAGAACACTGTACTTGCTCTTATTTCCTGCTGACCAACACTCAACCTTCCAATCCAGACAGTAACTCCACTGTGGTTTATTCCTACTGCAAGCTGTGCAACTCAGTTGGCACTCAACCTACTGCATGGTAGCCCAGTTTCTTTTGTTGTAGATGGTGGTCAAGAGTATGATGTGTAAGCTAACGAGAAGTTTAGCAGTGGGGCAGCACCAGATACTAATGAGCTGCATCTTTGTACAGATACTGATTGCTTTTGGAAAGGGTGACAGTAATAGCGATGCTAAATTGAGGTTGGTGTCCCCTAATTGCTTTGCTCTTTGAGGTTTGCTCCCCTGACCTCCTCGGTTCCCTTTCCTGCACAGTCAGAAACTGCTTCTTCTGCAAAACAAATGGCTTCAGTGTGACAAAGTTTATCATTTAAAAACCTCATTTCTTTTCTTCTTTGATTGAGAATCCAGTTGCATTTCTGTTACCCCTTCTGTCTGTCAAAGGCCATTAGCTAGAAATCTCATCATAATTCTTTGCATAGTCCATGAAATGAATTTCTTTTCAAGGTTCTGCGGCCTGAACATTTTATTGTAGTTATGTGAGACAAAGAAAAACCATTTTTGATAATACATCTTTCATTCCTCACTAGAAGCAAATGCAATTCTGCCACATCCCATCCTTTTGTCTCTCGAATGCTCCCAGTTCACACACACCGTGAGTGAATTCTGCAGTCAGGACTTTGTTCAGTCTTCTTTGGGGTTTTGCTACAACAGGAACATTAGTAGGGACAGCAAACAGCAAATCTCATCCATGTGTTGTCAGCAAGCCCACAACTCTGTCAGAGGTGTATGAACTACGGTCCTCAAGACCTAAGGAATGTGCAATACTTTCAAATATTCAGGTTTTAGTGACCAGCTCTCAGTTCATGCATCAAATGCAGAACACAAGTCCTAAAGATTGTAAGTTACACTTTTAACCGAGAAGAACATTAAACATTCCTTTGTTGATTCCCAAGGAAGAATCATAAAGGCACAAAGAACTACTGCTACAAATATCATTCCATCCCCCAAATATTTGAAGAGCTGTTGGTTGTTTTTTTTTTTGCAGAACAGAAGTTAAACTCCTATGCAACTCAGAAAGAATTCTGAGCGGTTACACAAAATTCTCTGCTAATACCAAGTCAAGACATGAAGTACTATTGATTTTCTTTTATTATCTATTTTTAAATAGCTTAACACAGATTTTCCTTCAGAGACCTCACCGCTGCGCTTGCTATCTTATCCATTTTGCTGTAATTCTCTCTATCAGCCCAGTCACTTTGAATCACATCTCCAGGCTGAAGCACTCCATGAGATTAACTTGGAAGCCGAGGGGATCTCAAACCCTGGGCCTGAGTAGCACAAACCTGTGGATGCATCTGCATTATTCAATGACAACTCCAGCACTAAATTGCTAGACTGCTCTTGCTGTGTTCACAACAGATATGCAACCATCTGTGTATTTTTTTGGTGACTGAGATACAGAGTACAGAAAAACATTCACTGTAACTTCTCCCAGTACATCTTTTCCCCTTTTTCCTGCATTAGCTGAACGTTGGCATTGATTGATTTCATAGCAAATCTGAAGCAAAGTCGTGGTTATTAAAAGCCGTCAAGCTTTGAGTAGGACTTAAGACATCAGGATCTGTTAACTTAATTAGTTTTTGCAGTTCACACATTTTACAGACAAATTTTGCCTGCCAAGCATCTGATCACATTTAAGGGCTTGGCTTTGCAGTGACTGAAAGCCATCACCAGACTTCAGGAAGGGTTTTTCTAGTGGCGAGCTCTTCTGAGGACCTCAGTATATATGGGATTCCACACATTATAGTATTTCAAGGAAAACCTGCATAATATTAAAAATACCACATCCAAGGCCAGGCACCTTCCTGTTTCCTTTCCTTCTGTGGGCTTTGAGAGGCTCATTGTTTCTATCTGTGCCTTTATGGAAGTATTTGCAGTTGCCTGCTGCTTACAGACAGGCTTTGATGGCTTTTGGAGCTGTCATGTAAGGATGTTGTCTACAGAGGCCAGAGAACAAGCAAGCTATGTTACAGGTACAGACCACACCAAACCCCTGATGTTCATGCAGAAGTTCAAGCAAACCACTCTCCTGTATGATTCAAATCACAACTGAGTTCACACAGCCTTTAATTAGTCTAACAGGTAAAGGAAGAAGTCAAAACAGAGTCAAACACCATCCTACTGGTGTAGCTAAGAACTCTTGTTCTTATTACTGTCTCCAGCAGGCTACAATCACATCCATATAAGTAACCTTCCAGTTCTGTTTTATCTACACAGCCAGTGTTTAACTCTGCATTGACTTGCTGACATCTCTGGGTGACAGCAACACGAAGTCCCTTGAACAGTGTCTGCCTGGCATTTTCTAGCAGATTTGTTAATTAACAAAGGGCAAAGTTGCTTGCTATGCTGGGTTCGTTTCTGCTGTTTCATTATCGACGTGCTATCCATTTCCATGGTGAGGCATCTTTCAGAAGTGCAATTAAAATACATGAGTTGACTTGCCCTTCTTTCTCTTTCCTTGTGGAATTATCCTGCTGTCTAGTGTTTTCCTGCTGCTTATACATGCCACTCACACTGCTCCTGCAAAAGAAAAGATCAAATCCATCCAGAAACTAAAAAAAAAAAACACCACCACATTGCGTTCTGGCAGTATGGATTTATTCCATCAAATACTTATTTCTATGCCATCACTCAAGCCCACACAAGACCCTGCTTTAGTACACGGTTGTCAAGGGCATCTTGTCCATATTTGGAGTTTCTGATGGACAAGATTAAGCTTTTCAGTGGAGAATTAGGTGCCCAAATGTGTATGAAAGCCTGAAGCACCTCTGTTTGCACCGGAGTGTCTGAGACTTTGAGAACTTCATTTGTACCCTGACATAAAAGCTTCATGTTTGAGTTGCATTTTATAATTAGAATTGCACTGCAGCTCTAACGTAATTACTATAATTAATGAACCATATTACATTATCTGTCTTGTCTTCAGCATTAACAAGTTTCTTCCAAAGGAGGAGACATTGTTGAGTCTCTTACGGAGATTTAGGGCTGTGCTTCTCCTGAAGTTCTTCAGAAAGAAATATAACGTGCTCCAAGATTCCAGAATGCACAAAACAGTGCAATGCTTCCTGTTCCAACAAGCCAAAAACCAGCAGTTCCACAAATAACCTTTGTAAAATAATCCCATAACAAATTGACTGGGATTTGCTCCCTTATACCGTGTTTGAACTCGGTTTGCAAGTAGAGGGCAGAAAGATAACTAAATCACCTAACAGCATCCAGATACAGCACTACTTGAGATAAACATCACAACCGAATGCTTCCTGCTTGACTCAAAATTAATGCATTCCTTACCTAATAAGCAAGAAACAGTCATATTTCAAGACTTATCCTTTAGACTGCTGACTGAAGAGTTTCCGTAACTCTACATACCTTTAATCTAAGTATATAGAAGCCCTTCCTTGGGGAAGAAGCATTTGTTTGCTGAGAAGTTACAGAAACAGCCTGAAAAGATCAATTTTACACTTCAAGGTCTGTAAGTGAATTAAAGAAATCCTTCCTGAGGGCTACGTCAAATAAAGACATCAGTTGTAAGACAGCTGAAGCAAGCAATGAACTGAAAGCACTCTGCTTCATGTGTTGGTATGTTCATGTCATCACTCAACAATTAGCACACATGCCAAATTTTGCATGTACTTTCACCAACAAGAATAGTTGAGACTGTAGTTTCATTCACCATTTTGAGTAATACTGCAGCAATGTATACGCTTTTCTATTGGCTTATGAAAGCTCTCATCCCTGTTGTTGGTCAGGTTTGCTTTTAAGCCCCTTACTGCACTGTTACCTTGTTAGATATTGACAGCTCACGTGCTTTTGTGATCCAGTAGTGCATTAAAAAAGCATCTAAAAATATATCTCACCAGTACACCTCAAAACTCCAGTGGAGTTCCAGCTTGAAGGGAAAACTCACGTAGGTATAAACTCTTGGACAGGTTGCTCGGGTTGGCTGGGGGCACATTTGAGAACAAAGCCCAGCACCTATACATGAACATTTTGCACGTGCTAAGTCAAGCAAGCTGAGAGAAACAACTCATCCATCCTCTACGTCAGTATGATCCAGAAAACAAACTGATGGATGATTCAGAAATAAAAACACATCATTTATCAGCCTGCCTCAAGCCTGAGATTTTCAGGTTCTTTTTGCCTAGCTACTAATTCTTCCTGACAAAAAGCTTTTGATCAACTACTTAGATAACAGGGAGCCCTAATTTGCAGTGCCAGCAGTAAAGCTGTTCTGGAGGGCCAACATCTCGAAGCATATCATGACTGTAACATTCCCCCAGGTGGCCTTGCTAAAGAGTTATATCCATTGGTTGTGACCACGGTCGTGGCTTTTACTTTCAGCTGATGTTAAACCTGTTTATAAACTGAAAGCATTGCAAGTTATCCCGTTGGTACAGGAAAAGGCAAGTTAATTTTAAGCAAGCTTCCCTAGAACAGTGTGCATAACCAGGGTGTGTGGCAGGAGCTTGTAGTTTGGATCCTTTGAAGAAGCTGCAGAAGATGTCATTTGTCATGGCAGCAAGGCAATCCTTGGGCTCTTTGCTCCCAGAAATGTATATATGTAATAATAATAATCACTTCCCCCCTTGAAGTAATGTCTTGAAACAGACTTATGAAACAAACCTTTGATGATTATAATCTTAAACTGATGGAATAGAATAAATCTCTGGAGAGACATGTGCTTTTATGCCAAGCAAACTTTTATTTTCAGTGGACTGAAAGTCTCGGGTAGGACCCATTCAAGCTCCCACAATCACCACCCCTTATCTCCCAGGGCTACTTTTTAATATCTCTCCGGGATATTGAGCAGGAAGCCACACCAAACACTTCTGCAATCAGTTATTGAAAGGAGATTCAGAGCAGGTAAGAAGAAAGCACTGTGTGATGAGTGAAAATGATTTTATTCAACCTTCAGGATGTCTCACCCGAGATGTGCACCAGGGGCTGACAAAGGCATCTTCACAAAGCTATCAGCATTCTTAAACCTCACAGCTGCTCTTTCAGGGCGATGGCAAGTCGAAGCTGTAGGAAAGTGGGATTCAGTCCCAAATCCAATGACTATGCTTACTCAGATCTTTCTGCCTCGCTCCTCCTGCTCTGAAGCCTGCTGTGATTACATTAACACGTTTTCAGAAGCTTACAGCTCCCACCTTTGGGCACAGCAAGACTCCATCTGCAGCAGGAGAGCTCCCAGCAGTACAAAGGAGCTGAAGCCAATCCTCTTCCCAACAAGCCGATCCACACACATGGAAGTCACTGTCTGTCAGCCAAAAGGGCAGCAGCTCATTAAAATATGCTAATGAGATCCTCTCACTTCACCTTTAATCTAGGAAGGAAGTTGCTTCTGTTTTCTCAGTGTCCCATAGAGTCAGTCACTCCTGCCTTGGAAAGGATTTGATTGATTATTGTATCTTTCTTGCACTGTCTTTTAATTTCTAGATGCTTGATTTCTGTCTTTGTAAAGAAAGAAGCCAAGTTAAAACAGACAACATTTCGCCAGTGACCTAGGGAAGAAAGCTTAATTAACACCCAGCAGTCCCTCACATCTCAGGATTGCTCAGTATAGGCTGCTGCCATTGCCATGCAGGAGATAAATACCCCTGAGCAGAATATAGCTGAGCAAGATTGGGTGGGAGGAACAGCACTGGTTAAGTGGGGTTAGCAAGAATTATAGAATGACTTAGGTTGGAAGGGACCTTAAAGATCATCCAGTTTCAACCCCGCTGCCCTGGGCTGGTTGCCACCCACCAGATCAGGTTGCCCAGGGCCCATCCAACCTGGCTTTGGGCACCTCCAGGGATGGGGCATCCACAGCTTCTCCGAGCAACCTGAATAAAGAAGTACAAGGATAAAGGCAGGTGGTAACATAAGATGGATGAGAAACACCTTGCACCAGCTGCTCAAAATCGTCATCGTTCAGCTGAAGAGGGAACTGCAGCTCTTCTGCTGCAAAGTAAATCCACAACGAGTACCAAGGACTTTATATAGAGCACTTCGAAATGCTTTAAAATGCAGACGTCCTTGGTGCTGCTTAGTTAGAATCCAAATTTGAATTCTGCTCCTGGAGCAGGGTTGTTTTCAAGGTCAGGGGATCATTTATGATCTGAACCTTCTCAGAAGTGGGCTTTGTTCTCTGCTCCATCTCTAATCACTTTTGTTTAAGCTTTCATGGTTCAGTGGGAACGCATTGTATTTTAAGCCAGACCAAACAAGAGAGGGGATAGAAAAAGTTACATTTGGGAAATGACATTCATACAAATAAATAAACAGTGGAGACTTCAGCTGACTCTGTTTTATTTCCTTTTGATTAGTTTAGAAAACAAAATATATGGAGTATATACAAAGCAATACAGGCTTCGTAAATCTCTTTTCATTTCAGTGGTGAAGTAGAGGTTGTCACGTTTTCTTTTATGATGCTGCTTTCTTGTGGAATTATAACCTGGATAAAACAAGCAAATCCACTCAGAACTGAAAGCTGAATCTTGGCAGACAGGGAAGGCTGACGTTAAAGTAAAGGATTGGGGCTCTCTGGATAAAAACAGTATAAATAGAATAGAAGTGAGCGTTTCTTTATCCTCATTTGCATTTTCATGACATGAAATATTTGCATTTTCAAGTGGATGAATACAGCTGTACAGAGTCAGTTCGCCATGGAACAGACAACCAAGGCTTCTCCATTGAATTAGGAAGAGTCTGAGTCTTTAAAACACTGAAATGTAACTCAAAGTCACCCAGAATGATAAAATGCAAGGACTTTCTAGCAAGCTCTGTATTGCTGTCCATGGGATCGCTGATCTGACCCTGCATCCACCCAAATGTACCCCATTGACTCTAAGTGTGCTTTTATTTGGTCTTGAACAGCTTAAGGAAGTGCTCTCCTTCCAGCTTTCCAGGTGGGTTTGTGTGGGATGAAACTGGGCTCTTCATATTATTCTAACTTTCTCCATCTGTGACTTGCAGATTTATCCATCACGCAAATGGCAGTGGGGCAGTGAATGGTATTAATAGAAGCAAATTATTATACAAGCTTCAAAAATTGCTGTGAATTGAACCCTGCAAGGTAAATTTCCACAGCAGTCAGAGCACAGTTACAGCTGGGAAAGTGACTGTGAAAATGAACCTTTTCCCTCAATAGGTTTGCTCACAGAGGATGAAATTAATGCTCCCAGGCCAGCATCTCTCAGCACATGACTTGTGTGAGGTTTTGTACTACGCCGTCCTTACGTTGAAGCTTGTTGAGGACTCATTCTTTTGAATCATAGAATCATGAAGGTTGGAAAAGACCTCCAAAATCATCCATTCCAACTGTCCACCTACCACCAATATTGCCCTCTCTCCTGTCCCTAAGCACTACTTCTACACATTTCTTGAGTAACTCCAGGAACGGTGGCTCCACCTCCACTTTGGTTCCCAGTTGCCCACTGTTCAATGGCCACAATTGTTACTGGGCTCACTGGGTTGTGCTGGGTGCTTTGCAAATGCAGACCAACCTCTGGCCAGACTCATCACCTCTAAAAAGCTCCTGATTGTGAAGTCTCAGTGTGTCTGTATGTGTTTTCTTACCCTTCAGTGCCTTGCATTAAAACAGAATAACTTTCTTCCCATTTTATGCTATAATCTCTCAAACTTCCATCAGGAAAAGGCCCACCATGGGTGGCTCCAGCTCCTGAATGCAGCTGACATGCTAGAATGCTGCAGGAAAAGGCCACATGGAAATTAGGTGGCAGCACGGGTCAGGTACGGATCATCATGCCATGACTCAGAGGTAATTTTGCAGATGGTTCAGCAAGACATCCCAGCTTGAGTTTTTGCCTCCTGAGCAGGATCAAGACATCAGTGTCTAACCCTCGACTCTCCCTCTTACAGCTCAATTTCCAAAACGTATTGTGTGTACCAAAATACTTCCAGCTGCTTTTTATTTGTCTCCTGAACTCAACACATCAGACAAGATAAGAGCAAATTGCCAAAACATCTTGCAGCACTTTTACCTCCGACTTCATTTCAGGAAGACAATAAACACTCTCCTATTCCCATCAAGCCTCCATAGAAGAGCAAGGCTGATGCTCCATTAATCACTCGTGTGATGGTTGGTTGGAGAGCCAACATTTCTCTCCTCTTATAATCACTGAAACATCAGGGGACAAATGGCTAATTGTGAGGTTTACCAAATTGTACAAACCACTAAGTGGCCGCCTGTCAATTAAAACTCTAATTCCAGCTGAAAGTCACATTGTTAATAAAGCTGATTTTAACAGCAAAGAATTTAAGCGAACAAATTAAGAAGCAGAAAATCCGATGGGGTCTGGTTAGGAAATCACAGCCTTCCACTGCAGCATCCAGCAATCCCACACTGCTGACAGGAGCTGTCATAGCTCTCAGTCCCAAACCATTTTACTAATATGATTGAGTGCTTGCAAACAGAACAGCTGATGCACGAGGAGGTGATGTTCTTCCCTACAGTCAGCTAATAAGCTGGAAACAATGCAGACAGTGCCCGAGCACCACCAGCAGATGCCAAGCACTGCTAGGACTCTTTCATGGCAGCGGCCTTTCAGTTCCTAAAGGGATGATGTAAGAAGGAAGGGGATGGACTCTTTAGCAGGGTCTGTTGCGACAGAGCAAGGGGAAATGACTTCAGACTAAAAGAGGGGGGGTTTAGATTGGATATAAAGAAGCTTTTAAAATAAGAGTGGCGGGGCACTGGCACAGGTTGCTCAGAGAGGTGGTGGATTCCCCTTCAGTGGAGACACTCAGAATCAAAGAGGTGGGGCTCTGAGCACTGATGGAGCTGTGGGTGCCCCTGTTCAGTGCAGGGAGTTGGACCAGATGGCCTTTAAGAGTCCCTTCCAACTCAAACCATTCTACGATTCATTATTTCAGGACAGGCGCTGGATATCAAATTTCCTTCTGCTCTTGCCTGGGATCCCTCTTGAATGGGATACGTACAGACTGAGGGGTGTTGGACAGCAACAGCGGACAAGTGGGAAACCTTTGGAAACATCCCATCATGCTGCCAACAATCACAAGGAGGTATGGTCCCGGTGAGATCTGCTCATTTCTGGCTTCACAAAAAGAAAAAGAAAGCTGCAGTTTGACCTTCAGGATCTTCCCGAGGTAAACAGCTCCTGTGATTGAACAGCAGCCGTCCCCATTAGATTGCCCAAGCAAAGGATGCAAGGACAGAGCAATTCTTCTCACTGGAGTTCAAGGCGCCTCTGACCCTGCCTTCCCACGTGGAAAATCAGAGCAATTTTTGCACACAAAAGAAAATGAAGGAGCACAAAACCCAGCACAAACAGTTTCTGATCTCTTTGTTAGGACACCAGGCAGAATCCTCGCAAGAAGCTCCTCTCTGTCGGAGCCCCAGAGCCCAAAGCAGCACAGCAGTGGTTTTCATACATTTCCCTTTTTTTCAATGTGTGATCTAAAACAACAGATGCAGCCTTCAAAGCACAGAGCACATCTTTTAGTGGTAGGTAATCTCTATATTCTCAACAACCGGCACCAAAATTAGGTTGCTCGTTTTCCAAATGCATTTATTTCTCTGTGCTGTATCCCTGTGCTGAAGGCTGAATCCAACTTGCATAAATATGTATGAAAACTCTTACTGATGTCAGACGTACCTGGACCAGGCACAGAGTTTCTTAACAAAAGAGGTTTGCATTGATGTGTTATCCTATGCAAATATGCGACCTAAATAATATGAAATGGAGTGTTTAAGCTGTGCTATACACTGATAGAGATGTAAGATTCCTTCTACATGAGCCCACGTAATTAAAAAGTTGAATATCAGTTCTGGCGATTAACATTTATTACCAAATAAACATTTTGATTACCGAAGGATATGGACTCTAATATGTAACACTGACAGGGAATTTAGCTTGGGAAATAACTGCATGGAAAGTGGCATTTGCAGTCAGTCCTTTGCATTGACATTTTGTTTTCATTCTTAGTCGGCATCAGTCTGCGGAGGAAAAAAGAGAGAAGCCATTTGGGAGCGACTTCAACGCTTTCCTGTAAATGGAGTTTATAATAAGAATAAAGAAAGAAAATATATTTTGAATGGAAAATTTGGGATATTTCACCCAGAATGTTTCACTCTGATTCACTTCTCATATACAGAAGAGGGAGGAGGCTCAAGTGCCCGATCAATACTCTTAATCATTGCTGGGTTATTTAATTACCTGGGGATGGGCTTGCTTCAAACCGGATTTTTCAACTCAGGCTATTAAAAAGCTTTTCCTATAAATATCCCTGCTGTACATCAGGCCCAGGGGAGGGTCCCTGCACCGCTGTAATCTAATTGTGGGAGTGGGAGAGCAGCAAAGAAACGCATGTGAGCAGGAAGCTCTTTGGGCCAAAAGCCACATTGAACCCCCCCTGCCCACAACAGCCTCCACTTATGGTCAGCCTGCAGGGAAGGAGCCCCTCTGACAGCCCCCAGAAACAGGAGTGATGATCCACCCCCCCCCAGGGAGCACAGCCCTGGAGGTTGCCTGGAAGGCTGTCAGGAGCCACTTTGGCTAATTGCAATCCTGGCTTAAAAGCACTGAGGGTGCAAGGCGGCAGCAGCCTAATGCAGGATCAAAGGTTAATGCACAATTACACGAAAGCATTTAATCTTACAGAAGGAGAAAGCTGCATTTCTTTGCCATTAAGGTGCATTTCTTGTGTTTGTCTCTTTAAAAGGGAAAACCTGCCTTACAACTCAGCACATTTTAAGGGAAGATCCTGCTTGCTCCTGTGCTCCCTTTCTGCAGTGTCCTTGCTGGGGGGGTTGGTCCCATCACACACGCTGTCTTTGCCCCCATCCCAGAAGTTCCCCATTGCTCTGCCTCTCCCATAAAAAAAAAGCAGAAGGCAAAGAACCACCAGGCTGCAGCAGGGCAGCAGCTGAACTCGTTTGATTAATGAGCGCTGATGCACATCCAAGCCCCGCTTTCTCACCGAGTGATGCCCAGTAAAGAAAACACCCTGCCAGCAATGTGTCAGGGCAGGAGGCAGAATGAGAATAATACATCAATGCAGCAGCAGTGCTCGGAAAGGGCAGTGTGCCTGAAGAGCAAGTGAGACCTTTAATAAAAGCAATGTTTTCCTGAGCAGGAGCTTTGCTCCCAACACAGGCAATGCTGAGGGGGAGGTTTGCCCCTGGGTGAGGTTTGGTGGTGATGAAGGATGCTCAGTCCCAAACTGAAATCCCACTGAGGCTGGCAGCTGGCAGGGAGTGCTCCCATGTGGGCTTGGTCTTCCCCTGGAAACTGGGAAGTCCTCGAAACCACGACAGATTTGCCAACTGACGCTGATGTGCGGCAGCTCAGCATCTGCTGCCAGCAGCAGCTCTGCACAAATGGATGCTTTCAGGGATTCTGAGCCTAAACACATGGGGGTTCCCCTGCTATTGCCTGTCTGTGACATGCATTCGTCCCCAAACCTTACCTGCTGTGCCCATCTGCTCCAGGCATCAAAATCAATACCAGCAGGGAATAGTGTTGAGTTTTGCTCATAAAACTGTGCAGTCAATCAATAAGTTGCTGGGATTGCTTTTTCCAGTGGGAGCAATGGTCTCAATCACTGACCTCCAGCTCCTGCACAGCTGCTGCTACAATGGAAGGGGTTTGACATCCCAAGATATCACAGCATTTGGGATGGGGACAGCACAGGACAAGCTGGGTTGCAAGAAGGAGGCAGAAACCCTATTGTTTTGCCTTCAATCTGGTGCCTGTTTCGTCTTCTCCCTTCCCTGCCAGCCATTGATTTGTGCTGCGTGAGGACCCTCCCCACTGTGTGCTTGCAGACGAAGTTTATCAGCCCCGCTGCTGGCCCCGCAGTTGGGCTTTTCGTTGTGGTCAGCAGGCTGCAGATGATTGAGACATTTCTGATTAATGGGAGATGGGGAGAGTCTGCTCCAGCAAGCAATAAAACATTGCAGGCAGGAAAGCAAACTTTGGCCCTTTCACACACTCTAATATTTCAGTTCTACAGGAATGAGATATACCATAAAGCTGTGCACAGAGACTCATTATGAACCAAGCAAAGCAGGACGTCTGGGTTCCAAGGCTGCCTAATGCATTGCTCCTCCTGGGAACTCCCTAAGGAGAGTACTGGTACCTGCATTTTGCAAAGAGAGAGTTCAGGTTTGTGCAGGATCCCAAAGAACACATCAAGCAGGATAGAGAACAAAATCTCCCCTCCCTAACTGGAGTTTGGTGTCCTGAAAGCAGATCCATCCATCTTTTGACAGGTGCATGCAGAGAAAGGCAAGCAAGCCGTGAGCAACCTTTGCATCCTCCCTCCAGCTCCTTTGATTCTTTGTATTAAAAGCATGGGCAGTACATGGCAAAGATTCCCAAAGCCAGAGTCTGATGTGGGAAATGCAACCCAGGTGAGAGGGGCCACTGTGGGGTGCATGGGCTGAGGGTCTGCAGGACAGGGTGCAACATTCCCCACTCTCCCTTTGGGGGGTTGGTGTAACAGAGCCCCTTGTCTGACATGAGAATCACCCAGCTAAAAGCCAGAGGCTGAATTCCCCTTGTAGTACTGTGCTTGCCATTAGCAAAACCTCACCTTCCCAATAGCTTTCTCATCAAGAGCCTCCCTGCCACACTGCATTGATTGATGAGTGGGTGGAGGGACTGGAGATGCCCCTCACCCCATCCCCAGTGATGCTTTCATTGGGATGCATGTGAGGATGCTGCAGGTGGGGTCCCAGAGCTACTGGGCCATGGAACGTCGCAGCTGTGTCGATAAAGCTCCTTTAGCAGCACAGCTGCTGTCCCCTGCATGCTGACCTGGGAATAGAGAGGCCAAGTTCTGGGGAGGGGTCAAGGGATAGATCAGCTGGGCTTTCCCTCTGGTGCTGTCAATAGGTTATTTTCTATCAGGGCACATAGGGCAGTATTTCCCACTGGGAAGTCACTGAAACAAAGGCTCCTGAAGCTGATGTGAAAGGAGGAACTGAATAAAAAAGAATAAAATAAGGCACACTTCTGTGGCCAGTCTGGTGCTGCTCAGAGTGCAGAAGATAACAGCAGAGCCATTACACCCACACAGAAATACACAAACACCAACATCTGCCAGTGGGAACTGACTGCCTGCTCCCCACTGCAGAGTGCTGCAATGCTGCCTGCCCATATTTTTATGCTCTCCATCTAAAACAGCTCAGAGAGAGATGGCTGCTGCAGGGAGAGCACTCAGGGTGCACTCAGAGCTCTTCCATGGCTATGGATGCCACAAAAGACACCAACCCGACCTTAGCCCTAGAGCAGACCTGAACCAAACCCGATGTCAGACGGCTCTTTTGACCTCCCAGCTCCCTCTGAACCATGGGCATGCCTTGAAAAAAGCAAAAAGGATCAACGAGGAGGAGCAGGGTGACTCTATATATAGCCCCTAAGTGGTGCCAAAGCCAAATGTAGGTTACTATACCATGTGAATCATCCTGCTTTGAAGGATGCAAATAAGGGATGTGAGAAGGGGGTGGGGGTAGAAGTGGTTATAAAATCCTGCCTTGATTGACTCCAAGTCGAGGTTTGCCAGCAGTCTCTAGACAGGAACATGGAGCATGTGATGCGCCTGTTCCCACTATGCTGGAGAGGATCTGCCTGTAATTCCCAAGCAATGTGCCAGCAAAGTACTGTAAATATGCCAGCACTGACAAAAGAGATGGGAACAGCTTATCTGTTCGAATATCTGTGGCTGATTCCCTGTAGAACAGATGGAAGTGTTTCCTAACGGGCAGGGCACGAGACTCGTTAAGTCGTGTTTTTCTAATTCTCATTCTTCTCTTGGCTCAATGTCTCCATCTGTGGAAGAGGCATAAAGCTACTGACCCCTTCTGCTTCCCCTTTAAATCTTTTTGAGGATGATTAATGAAAAATGCTGGGGAGCAGCATCCCTGCCTGAGCTGCTCTGGGCATGGTCACACTGCACCACATTGCTTCCCAGTCTACAAACTGGGGGATGCAGAGGGTTACTGGGATCGTTAGAGGGAGTCTGGGCTCGCAGTACTTGCTCTTGGTGAGTTTTTAATTCACACTGTGAGTGGTCTCTGGGTGAGTAGTGACATCCCCTGCAAGAACATCCCTGTGTTTTCAGAGAGGTAAGACAAAAAGGCCGTCTCCTGCCCAAAAGGGAAACATGCAGAACTGAAATGAGGAGGCAGAATCTGGGACACCACCCTCCCCTTCGATTCCATGCTCTGCAGCCCTTGGGGACCAGTCACCCACTGCAACACTTCAGCTAATTCTGTTCAGAATACATCAAGGAAGCTGTGCCATTAGCAGTGCTGGGTCCAAGGACTTAATTAGCATTGGCCCTGCAAAGCTGAAGTCATCTAATGCAGATGGGGCTGGATCTGAGCTATTATTAATCCCATCTCAAGCTTTGGTCTTTAGGGTCAATGCAGAAGGGGACTGTAAAATGCTGATGGTTAGAAACCTAATGGGAACCATCAAGAGGGAGGCAAAAGGTCTGTGGAGTCAGATTCAACCACCACAGAAAAAAGCCCTTGGTTGTTATTCATCTTGCTGGCTTTTCCTGGACCATTTCAGCCTTCATTTATTTGTGTCACACATTAATTTTCATGCATACCAATGGCAGCTCATCAGTGATCTTCCCCTGTGTGTTGAGCTCTGCGTCTTGTGTCGGTTCAGCAGAAGGGAGGAGGGAATGCAGTGCTGTGGCTGCAGTGCAATAGCAGGGCAGTGACAGCTCTTGTAGACACAACTCAGTGCCTGTATCCTTAACTATAACAAAATAATTCTCTTTCCTACCTGTGCAGCCCTCCCATCAATAAATAGAGACCCTTGATGGCCAGCACACAACCCCTTGAGAAGTGACACAAATGCACCTGAGCTTGTTTTCCTCCACAATTCAATGCAACCAAAGCTCTGAAGAATTCAGCAATGAAACACTTCTCTCAAAGTATTCTCACAAGACTCTACACCCTTTTTTCTTTTGGCAAAAATAAATAAATCACGAGACAGCAGAATTAAAGGTAATGAAATATTTGCCATAGTAGGGAAGTTGTCTCAAATGTGGTTGATGAATATTCATGGCAAGTTGCAAGCCAAGAGATTTTCAGTGGGAAGTATACAGTGAGCATCAATACATATATACCAAAGGAGCACAAGTCAAGGCAAACAATAAGAAGTGTGCAGCCTACTGCAACTATTTCATGGTGCAGACAGACACAGATGTTTCTTGCCTTGTCTTGTTACTAGAGAAGTAACATGACATATAGTTCATCATCTATAAATATCCAGAG
The DNA here is from genome assembly GCF_905368555.1 of Meleagris gallopavo. Classification (NCBI taxonomy): domain Eukaryota; kingdom Metazoa; phylum Chordata; class Aves; order Galliformes; family Phasianidae; genus Meleagris; species Meleagris gallopavo. Next base: position 927,395 of record NC_139427.1, on the reverse strand, counting down.
GTACAAAGCCAGCAAGGGCAGCAGCATTGCACACAATCGCTCTGAAGAATTGTAACATTGCTGTGCATGGGAAAATGATGTTTCCAGCTTAACAAATGCATCTGAGATTTCCAGCCCCAAGAGCATCCCTGTCTGCCATCAGAGCCATCAGAGCCAGGAGAAGAGCTTCTCTGGTGTTCTTCAACCCCCACGGGCTGCAATCTCCTTCCTGGGTTTTCACACTGCCTGCAGAACTCCTCAGTTTTATTTGTCTTATCTGAGCTCTGTTGCTGGATTTCGATGCACGAAACCAAATTAAGAATTGTTATTTTGCCATATCAGCCTAAGGATACTGCCAAGTGGATGGAATGTCATATATTTGTCATGATGGCAATAAAACTGGCTACAGAATTCCCAGTCCTCATAAGCTTCTAATTAGCAGAGCTTTTCCATAGATAAAATGCATGAAATAACTGCATAGCAGTTCCTGTGTCTAGTCCTCAGAGCTTAAAACTCTGTATCTTAAAAAAAAACAACTCTATTTTCATATCTTTCAGAACATGTTCCTTGCATCACGTATAAATGCTATCCATTACCATTAATCATGCTCCAAGCCCATTATCACTTAGACGCATCCATTATCACCCAGAACATCCTCCACACCTCTCTTCCTACTGACGTCTGATGCTCACACATCTGATGCACCACTCCTGTGCAGCTCAGCAGTTTCCATCTTTTCTTAAGGCTGAAAAGGAAAAAAATCCCCTCCTGCAACCAGGAACTAAGAAGGTGCACACCTCTGCACTCAGCTGCCTTTCCTCTGAAATCAGAAGAACCTCAGCGTTCATAAGCTACACACCAAGGGTTTCCCAGTTTTTGTCTAGATTTTGCAGATGGAACAACAACAAAAAAAAAAGCCTAGAAAGCAGAATAGTGGTGAGCTCCCTGATGAAGAGAGGGCTGGGATATGTTTAATTCATCAAGCAGTAGCTGGGATTTTTGGAAGAAAAACTCCAGCCCAGCTCATGCTGACTCAGTCAGGTCTGTCTCTGAAGAACACTTTAATTCTGCTTTTCAACCACTCAGTTTGCTCTAAAACCACCCAACCTGAGTACAAAGCAATGCACTATGCCAGGTGCTTGAATGGCCAAGAATTGGAGCTCATTGCCAAGGGCACGGAGATGTGGCACTGAGGGACGTGGTGGGCATGGTGGGGGTGGGCTGGGGTTGGACTTGGGAATCTTGGAGAACTTCTCCAACATTAACGATTCTATGAGTGAGAATAGTGGGGATGGGTTGGTGGTTGGACTAGATGGTCTTAGAGGTCATTCCCAACCTTAATGATTCTAGTTGGACTTAATGATCATGGAGGTATTTCTCAGCCAAGAGGCTTCTATGATTCTACATTTCTGAAGAGGTAATGCAGAAAAATGGTAGAAAATGATCATCCAAAAAGAATCCAACTATTTTTCGGTAAATACAAATTAAAAAAAAAAAAAAGAGGGCCTTGCATGGGGCAATGTTTAAAGCAGCACCAGCCATCATCAGCTTCTCTCCTGTTAAATACACCAGGTATGGGGTTAGAGAATGCAGCTCCACAGTTTTTTGAGAAAGAAGCTGGGATGCATTCAGACAAAAAATAAAGACTGTCATTAAGCTGTTCTTATAAAGAGGATTTGGTGCAAGAATGAAATTGCACAAGGTCAGTCACCCGCCAGGAGCTGAAGGCAGTGAGCAGAGCATTGGGTGGGAAACCAACCAAGCTGACCATCTCGAAATGTAATGAGGCTCCTTCTGGACAAAGCAGCTTGGCGTGAGTCCCAGAGTGATTTCTCCTTGCAACCAGCCTGCATCAGGACAAAGCATCAGAGAAGCCAGACAGCTGATGAGAATCATTAATTTTTCATTACAGCTTTTCATCTTGACAGAAATGTTCATATCGCACCTTTTGATTTACAGACCTGTTCAAACAATTAATTGAATTAATTAAAACCCAAGACCAGAAAGGGTGGTTTTGGCTTAAGATGGAAATGCGCTAAAAACTCAACCCAACAAATTTGCTCATTCCCCCCTTACAAAAGTTTCCAAAACCATTAAACTCACAGGGACATTTTTAAATATTGCTGTAATTAGGGTTTAGCAAAGAGATGGAGAAGATTTAAATCTAATAAATGCATCACACGAGTAAACAAATTGCTGAGCTGAATGCTGCACAGTAGAGTTATTATCTCGGCAGCCCCAGGGGCAACAATCACTGCTGGCAATGCAGAAAATGGAGCAGTGATCTCCCTGGGCTGGAGGCAGCTGGATCACTTTCCCCTTCAGTAAGAATCTGCGATAGCCACATCTTTCTGTATGGAGTAATAAAAGGTCTGTTCACCCTATTTCTGGTGGGAGCAGAGTGATGATGATGGAATAATTGTACCGAAATATTCAGGAGAGGAAAAAGATGTTTTTAAGTACCGACTTTATTTCACAAATCCAATGGATGTCCAGCAAACTCTTTTTTTTTTCCTAAGATGGGAAGAGCTCTATGTCCATAATAGCACTCATTCAATGGACACCCCATGGCACCGCCAGTAAAACCTGCTTTGTTGTGGGGGTAGAGATGAGACCGAGGCAGAAGGAGAGACCTTCATCCATGAGTTGCTCTCATTACTGAGAGATGATAAGAAGGCCTGCCTTTAATCTAGCAATTCTCATCAGTGCAGCTCAAGTGCATTGTGATGAGGACAGTTTCATTAGTCTCATTATCTCTGTATTCATTAGGCAGGAACAGGAGCACAGCCAGATGGAACGATGCAGCTGCAGCTCTCCACTACCAGGTGGCCCAGATGCAGAGTCCTGACTGACCACCATGCAGACCATGCCACTTCCTTGCTGGGATAACGATTTCATTAGCAAGAACTGCAGTTATTGAAATAACTGCTCATGGATGAAGATTGAAAGCAGGCTCACTGGCTCCGCATGCACATAGAAAATATTCCATAGTTTGTGTCTGTGTTGTACAAACAGTGCTCATAGCACAGATGGAAGGAGTTGCACAATTAATCTAAATTACAGCCTGATGAGCTGCAACCAAGCAGATATAGCATGCAGGTACCACTTCTCCCTAATACACAAAGTGCATGGAAAATGCCTGGATTCCCCAAATGGCTGAGATACCAGGATAGACTGTTTCATTTGGAATAAGCTGCTGGCTGGGGGAAGATAGTTAAGGAGAATGATCTATGGCAGTGCAAGGTCTGTTGAACCAGAGGTGAGCTTCATCAATTGGTTTCTACCTTGGACAAGATCATTAAATCCCAGTGAAATCTTGCTGGCTGCCCAAACCCGACCTTAAGGAAACTCCCATTGAATTCCACTCAAAGCACAAGCGATGTACAGCTGACATCAGCAATCAATGCCTCTCTAAGGACAAAGAAGAGAGCTGGTAGCTCCAGAGAGCATGGAAAAACTGAGAAATGTTACCATGGGCAGGCAGGATCCCCAGCTCACCATTTTGACATTTCTCAGCATAGGAACAAGGGAACAGCAGCACCTACAGAACTGATGTGGTTCTACTATCAGTGGAAGAGGGCACTGCTTTGAAAAGGGAAAAATCAGTAGGAAAAAAGCAGTGTAAATCACTGGAACTGCTTGTTGACATCATGGCCACTGGTATAATGAGTGAGAGGTCACTTCAAGGCAGTGACATGGGGAAGGGATGAGAACAGACTATGGCATATCAGAAGAGATGGGGTTATTAGAGCATCCTCTCGGGCTCCGCAAACATTAAATAATTCCCACTGGCTATTAAAGAAAATCAGGTTAGGAGATCAGATGGGGGTGTTTTGTTTGCTTTGTTCTTTAATTCTAAAATGTACGTTTGAGTCTTCAGACATAACCTGCAATACCCACACAAGGAGCCATTCAAGGGACGATGATGAAAATTGAAAGACGACCTTGAAATTCATAGATGATAACTCACATTCTTTTAGGAAAGTGTTTTCTAAATGCACTTAATTGTGATGGAGCCACTTAGTGAAGATATAAGGCTAATCTTAAAATGGAAAATAAAACAAAAATAAAAAGCAATGCAGCAAATTCTACCAAGTCTGCATGTTGTGGTCTTGCAGCATCGCTGATCACAGTATTGCTGATGTTCATTTGAGTTTCTGATATCTTTTCTATACCTGCAGGTCCTTCTCACAGTCACCTGTTATGGGGGGAGAAAAAGAAAAGAAGTCAGAGTGGGGAATGTGCTGATAGAGGAGCATTCAAATACACACAGAGCAGAAATGAGGGATCCTCAGAGCAATGAAATGCTCCAGGACTCCAACAAATGTAATTCTCCCAGTGAATATATAATTACATTTTATACTGCCAAATTTAGAAAAACATGTTTTCAAAAACTTTTCCTTCCATCCCAAATTGAAAACAATCTCCGGTCTTACCACAAATCTACAGAGTCATTGATATAATCAAATGATTGATCATCCAAAGCAGTCACCAATGACAAAAAAACATACAACACTAAAAATTACCTTTTTTTTTTTTCATGTTTAAATCACATTATGAAATCATTTCAGAATTTCCATGGGCAGCTCCCTATAAACATCTCTCTTGTGCTCTATCCCTTTGGATGGGGCAGTGCACCTTTGGGTGGGCACCTCTGGTCCATCTCGTGTGTATATTCTGCACACTGCAACTTCTGCTTGCTCTACATTGACCCCATGGCTTTAAATTCTGTTTAAAAACTTCAGAGCTGAGAACCTTGAGACAAGAAGGAGGATTGCTTCATCAAGACTTCTAAGGAGCTATATATAGATATATATATGTATTTTTTTTTAACAATAAAATGAGTTTGCAAAATGCATTACTAAAATTATTGATTTTCTTCCTGCAAGTGTCTGCATGATTTGATTTGATTTGTATTTATTGCTCTCCTCCTAATCAGCTTATAGATATTTCTTCTGAGAATATTCTTCAGATATTATACGGCTGGAGAAATTGAGCTGACGTTCTGGCCAAAAAGCAGCTCAGATTTCTGTATGCAGTCTTAAAAATGGAAAGAATACCTTACAAAGCACGCCCGTCCCCATAATTCCTTATTAAATTCAAAGAGAGATCAGGAATTCGATATGCACAGTGCACATTTCTACCATGAAAGGCACCAGGCAGTGTTCTCAGTTCGTGGGTGGATAAGGAACAGTTTCAAAAGGTGATGCAGTGAAACGTGGACAACAAGTAAGAGTTGGTCCCAATGCTACAGCAGCCCTCGTGCAATTGTACATTTGCGGATTACAGTGTGGTCCCAGCAATATTCAGTGGCTACAGGCATTTGGTTAGGCCAGAAAGCCAAACAGGACTCATTGCAATGAATATGAAGAGGTAAAATACCAACATGCTCTTGTAATTAGATGGAAAGTAGAATCACTGGACGGCTCCTCAGACAAATTGATAATTCAGAGCATGAAATTCTCAGATTTTTCACCCATGAAGCCCTTGCATGAGGTAAGACTTCCAATCAAGGCCACTTTCATGGTCCCTTGTTTCTTTATTTTGCTATAAAAGGTCCTTACCTGGAAAACCACTCCGTCTCTGCTCAACGTTCACTGTAAAGATTTGCATAAAAAAAAACTAAACCATCATTATGTACAGAATCTAAGCAAGAAAAGGCCAAAACATCACCCCTAGGAGATCTCCGTAGCCTTCCATCAGGTAGCTTCCTTCTCTAGGACTAATTAAAAAGAAAAGGGAGTCACTGCAGTTATAAAGAGTCGTCAACATCATACAGCTTTCCATTGGGTTTCTCTATGTGAATCAATTAAACATCCACCAGGAAAGCAATTAACCTAGATACAAATTAGACTAGCGGGGAGAACGTGTTTTCTTGCATCAGGCTTTTTTATTTTTAACATGAGAATCATCCATATTTAAGCCCACAAGTCAATAAAAGAAAGAAAAGTCAAATGTCACAGTGGGGAAGCAGGATACAGCGATTGCTTTTTGCACAGAAAGTACTAAAGCAAAAGCTGATAAAACATGGGACGTAAACCCAAATGCATACAAAGGAGCCAGTGCCACAAACAAACTGGAACAGCTGCCATATATAGCCTAGTGATTGCCTGCAGAGGGATGGCCACGCACTCAGAGCATCACCCTTTAATCTAACTCCCTGGAAATGGTTCTGCCCTGTGCTATGCACGGCCTCAGGAAAAGTACCTGCAGAAGGAAGCAATGGAGGCCTTTCAAAGTGATATTTTTAGAAAGGGGAGGCTAGGAAAAAACCTCTCAAAACTAGGTAGGAAGAGCTATTTTTGATCACTCCATCACCAAAAGGCTGCTCCCCTGACCTGTGCTATTTTCTGTACGGCGACTTTCAGGGCAGATCGGTTTGATGTGTCAGATAATAACAATACACAGAGGGAAAATGACCAACGAGCCATGAAGCAATGAGCATAGAAGCGCCGAGGGAACAAAGATGAGTTATTTCCTTTGCTTTCCATCTAAGCCAATTAAAATGGAGTTTTTCTTCACCTGGGCTGCAGCACAGAGCTGATCCTTCACATCCTTGTGGGCCTGGATCAGAAGGCAGAATTGGGTGATTTAATGCTGCGAATACAGATAGGAGAGCCTGAGAGCAACCATTTCCTTCCTATTGATGAGAGAACATCAGCAGATACTCCCCATCCCACTCCCCTGCCTTCCTGCTATCTGTAACTCCAAGTTACGTCTGCAGGCAGCAGGTTATTGCAGACTGCAGTTCCTCATCCAGTTCCTTTCAGAGCTGTGGCTTTACCGAGACATCACATGTGAAGCTCAGCATGGGATCAAGAAGTGGCCTGAATTACAAGCAGAAAGGCAGGGCGAGTGAAGCTGATGGACCTCACTTGTGCTGTCAAGCCCTGCAGCTCTCCAAGCCCTGGGCACAGTGCAGTGATTCCCCAACTCACCCACCGTGTTCTCCCCACCCACTCCAGGTCTCTCAAACAAATTGTTTTGCAGCATCCCACTGGTGCTTGTTTCTAACCGTGCAAACTCTGACAATGCTTCTCTGTTACAGACTTCTTTTGGGGATATAACACCGTGTTTGGTCTCACTGGAGGCTGGGCTGGACATTCACTGCAGCTGATGGCCCATCTGGACCCAAATCCATTTACCTCACTATGCATTACAACAGAGCCATAGCACTGGGGGTCATCTCTGTTCTGCTGATGCTGTAGAAGAGCACCAGGAGGGAAAATGAGGCTCAGAGTTGTCACCTAAGCTCATTCCCTTTCTGTCAAAGGTGCACATTCACTGTGGATTATGTCATTAACCTTCACCTCCAGACTTTCTACCTAAAAAAGCTGTTCCAGACAATTTTATTTGTGCTTTGTCACGTTTTGGCTTTTCTGCTACGGGTATCTACAAATAATTCTCTAGTAGGAATCAAGATGTGCAGTGCAGTGTTTTCAAAATGCAAGGAAAACATTGATGAAAAACGTGGGTGATACAGTCAAAGTTTGGCTGTTTTATGTCAGTAAATTACTGAAGTAAGCTCCTAGCTGTGAGATCCTTCTTGGTATTGACATGGAGTGAAAATCAGCTCTGTAAGTATAACTGCTTTTGCAGCAAATAAATCCAGGAAAGGGAATAGCAGCAATGAGCTTAATGATGATCTGCAGAAATTTGTAAGGAATCTCCATAAACTGAATGTAAATGTTGCTTTAGGACTGTGCTTTCAGGAATTTATTACCTTCAGATGCAACACAATGCGTTCCTGCATGAAAAAAATACTGCAAGCACCTGGAAATGTTTGATTGAAGGCCCTGAATTGAGACCACTGTCTGAAGAACAACGTGAAGTGGGATGGCATTGGGCAAACCCTGCTGCCTTGGAGCTCTGCCTTGAAAAAGTCCAATGCAGAGCAGGAGGAAAACAGGTATAAATTTTTCAAAGCACAAATGCTCTGTGCTTTGTGCTGTGCTGTTACCAAACAGCCCCCGCTGCATCACTAGGGCTCTGCTCATCCCCACGTCCAGAGAGACTGAGATGTGCCAAAGCAAAACACCCACAGTTGAGTCCTTTTTGTTTCATCCCCTTTGCATTGCATGGATCCCATTGCACTCCCTTCATTGCATGGGTGAGACTGAAGGTATCCAGCAACATATATATAGGATATATATAGGGTATATATAGGATCAGGCCCTCGTTGCGTAAATCTAAGTGTTTTCTCCTAAAGCTGTCTGTGTATAAATGTTATTAGGGCATCTCAGCCAGACTGAGGCGTCCTTGTTCTGTTGACACCACTGGAATGGGACCAATTTATGGCAGCTGATTATCTGGGCCATTATTTATTCGCAGTTTATGGTGATCAGATAAGGTGCCAGGATGCCAAGGTCTTCTGCTGATAAGATTGGCAGAAGTGAGAGTCACACTGCCTGACTTTGCCCTCTGCTATGGGATGTAGGGGGGGACCAAACTCCCGTTGCTTTATTCTTCCTTCTCTTGACACAACTGAAGTTACACCTTTGAGTGAAAGTCACTATTTACTTAGGCTTAAATTTCTTGTGCTTAAGCTTAAGTCTGACTTATATTACAAACAAGCAGACACTCACTAAGAGAAAATGACTTTAAGCTGGTAAATATTTTTGATAGTTCCACCCATCTCCATTGGATGATCTCCCCAGTGCTCTTCATTTGGTTGTCTCTCCATAAAAAAAAATAAAAATAAAAACTCTTTATCTGATTTTATCACTTTTAAAAAGCCATTGAAGTTAGTCCATCATCACTGAATACATTTTAAAATCTCTTTATCTGGAAGCAGCCAGGCTGCTGTGCAGCTCCACCTCCTGTGCTACATTTCCCTTTCCTTAAGGAACCTGCAGAACTCAGTGCCATCCTTCTATAGTATTTCTTTACTGCAGGTTTGTCAGAAGTGTGTAATCAAGATGAGAATCAATTTGGCCCATCCCCAGCTCTGAGCAGTGCCTGCTCCTCCCATGCCTTGCTCCATTGTGTTGCTGTTTGCCCCAAAGCAGCAGCTCTTGTTAAAGTTGGAGGCAGAAAGTTCTCCATGAGCAGAAATGTTCGTCTTCATTTGAAAACCTCCAAAAGGGATGCGGATAAAAAGGAGTTGGGTGTTCATCAGAAGCAATGCAATCTTTTCAGCTGATTTCCCTGACTCATTCTAACCTTCAGATCACCTTCAGGATCACAGAGCAGGAGCACAGCCCACCTGCAGCTCATTCTGATCATAAATGCATATGACAAGAATGTATTTAAATGAAAACCACATTCCGTGTTTCAGGATTTCTCTACATGCTTGTGAATGCCTGTGTGCATAAAAGCTTTTCTCATCTGAATAGCTTTATTTTTAAGGCAGTCAATAGCACAAATATTACTGTATTCTATAAAAGATTGCACTGCTTGGATTTCAATATGCAGTAAATAAATCAATTGCTATCACTGCTTGATTATAAAGCAACAATTCACTTTGCATACAGGGTAAATGGATTTAAAAGAGTCCATGCCTCAATGTATTTAATTAAAGGGAATTCTGTTACTAAGTTGAGCTGCCCCTCCTTAACTCTCTGTTCAACTCCATTAATTTGTTTTCAGAGCATTAAAAGGATAATAAAAATTGCCAAGCACTTCTGTTAACCATATGTTTGCTTTTCTGTAAGTTTTATATACATATAAAAGCAGGCTCTGCCCTCCCCTCAATATATTTTCTTATCAGTGGAAAGAAGAGCAATAAACCAGCTCATAAGTTATGAAAATGAAAGAAAATGCAATGCCATAATAGACAGCATTTTTGTTTTGACTTCCAAGCAAGTCAAAAGGGATGCTGTTTGCCTATGGAGAAAACTACCAAAATTAATGGGACAGATTTAGAATCCATGATTGCTTTGATTACCAGAAAACCTCTCTCTGTTTGCCATATAAAACTCCAGAGGGGTTACACAGCAAATCTGGCTGCCCATGCCTGCAAAGACAGCCCAGCAGAAACCTCATATAGTTCTGACTTCTCCACCGACTGCAGTGCTGCAGTCCTATGACAGCATCATATTAATGAGCCAGCAGAGGTCCGACTTTCCATGTGGTTTGCAAAGTTTAACCCTGTCCCTCGGACTTCCCCAACTCTCCACAGCAGCAGCAGCAGCAGCAGCACGAGCTGTGTGTGCCGAAAAAGAATTTCGGGGAAGGATTTTGTCCCTTAGCAAATCACCTCAAAAACTCACAGATTGCTGAACACAGACAGACATATGTTTTCAGCACCTTTCCAAATGAGGAGTTAAAACCAAACCCCCTCAGCTTTGCAGCTTTGCACTGCAATGGAGCTGTAGCAGTGCAGTGCTTTTTCCAGCACCAGCAATTTATTTCTTTATTTATTCATTTCTTTATTTTCCAGTTTAATGATCCATTGCCCGTGTAGCTGATCCATCCACGAGGAGTTCAAAGTCTGGCTGTTAGATAGTGCAAGTCACCGTATGCAGCTCACAGAAAGTCTGCACCGTGTAAACATTATTCTTAGCAGTGTTTCAAAGTAGGGGAATTTATTTCTAAGCAATGCACCAAGCGTTACGGGGAAACGTGCAGCGGGGTGGGGAAGGAAAAGGGGGGATGAAAGCGAGAGAAAGAACCACGAGCCAGGACTGCAGGGAGCCTTCCAGCACTGCCCCGCCTGCAGCCCCTACCCCATAGCGTTTGCAGTACTGCAAAGCCGCCCGCTGCCCACGCAGTCTCCCTTCCCCGGACACTTTTTTGACCTTCAAATGTCAGTTACTGCCTGAGGATGGGGAACTGGGGAGGGGGATTTGGTGGGGGGAGTTGGGGGGGGGGGGGGCGACTGCGTTGGGGCCGCAACTCAACCCCCCGCCCGGGGCCAACGGGAGCTGTCCGTGGTGCTGAAACCCCGATCCCGGCCCCGGCCCTACCCTGCGGGCTCCGCTGATCGCGGCCGGCACCGCGCCGCGCTCCGCCATGGGCTCTGCGGGGGGGTAGAAAAAAAGAACAGAGAAAGGAAAGGAAAGGAAAGGAAAGGAAAGGAAAGGAAAGGAAAGGAAAGGAAAGGAAAGGAAAGGAAAGGAAAGGAAAGGAAAGGAAAGGAAAGGAAAGGAAAGGAAAGGAAAGGAAAGGAAAGGAAAGGAAAGGAAAGGAAAGGAAAGGAAAGGAAAGGAAAGGAAAGGAAAGGAAAGGAAAGGAAAGGAAAGGAAAGGAAAGGAAAGGAAAGGAAAGGAAAGGAAAGGAAAGGAAAGGAAAGGAAAGGAAAGGAAAGGAAAGGAAAGGAAAGGGAAAATAGGAAAGAGGAAAGAAAGTGAGGATCTGAAGGAAGGAGAGGAGAGAAGGGAAATGAAGCATGAGGGAAGGAACACGGAGAAGGGAAGAAGGGAGAAAGAGGAAGAGAGAAGAAGGTGGGAAGAGAAGAATGAGGATAGGGAAAGGAGAAAGAGGATGGGGAATAGGGAATGGGAAACAGCGGGAAGGAGGGAAGAGGTGAAGGGGGGAAGGAGTGTAGACGAAAGAGGGTGCAGGGGGAAGGGGGAGCGGGGGTCGGGGAGTCGGGAGCAGGGAGCGGGGGCCGGGATGGGATGAGGGAGGAGCGGAAGGGAGGGCGGAGCTGAGGGGCGGAGCTGAGGTAGGGCCGGGGGCGGACACATCCTCGCACACGTGTGCGGGGCCGCCCCGGAGCCGCCCGGCGGGGCTATAAAAGGGGCGGCGGCGGCCAGAGCAACGCTGCGCTCCCGCCCGCCACCCCCGAGTGCCCCCACCATGAGCTACACCATGGAGCCCTTGGGCAACCCCTCGTACCGCAGGGTGATGACCGAGACCCGCGCCACGTACAGCCGGGCCAGCGCGTCCCCGTCCAGCGGCTTCCGCTCGCAGTCGTGGTCGCGGGGCTCCGGCAGCACCGTGTCCTCGTCCTACAAACGCACCAACCTCGGCGCTCCGCGAACCGCTTACGGCTCCACCGTGCTGAGCTCCGCAGAGAGCCTCGACGTGAGCCAGTCCTCGCTGCTGAACGGGGCGGCCGAGCTGAAGCTGAGCCGCTCCAACGAGAAGGAGCAGCTGCAGGGGCTGAACGACCGTTTCGCGGGGTACATCGAGAAGGTGCATTACCTGGAGCAGCAGAACAAGGAGATCGAGGCGGAGCTGGCGGCGCTGCGGCAGAAGCACGCCGGGAGGGCTCAGCTGGGGGACGCCTACGAGCAGGAGCTGCGGGAGCTGCGCGGGGCCCTGGAGCAGGTGAGCCACGAGAAGGCGCAGATCCAGCTGGACTCGGAACACATCGAGGAGGACATCCAGCGGCTGCGGGAGCGCTTCGAGGATGAGGCGCGGCTGCGCGACGAGACGGAGGCCACCATCCGCGCCCTGCGCAAGGAGATGGAGGAGGCCTCGCTGATGCGGGCGGAGCTGGACAAGAAGGTGCAGTCGCTGCAGGACGAGGTGGCCTTCCTGCGGGGCAACCACGAGGAGGAGGTGGCCGAGCTGCTGGCCCAGCTGCAGGCGTCCCACGCCACGGTGGAGAGGAAGGACTACCTGAAGACCGACCTGACCACGGCGCTGAAGGAGATCCGCGCTCAGCTGGAGTGCCAGTCCGACCACAACATGCACCAGGCCGAGGAGTGGTTCAAGTGCCGCTACGCCAAGCTGACGGAGGCGGCCGAGCAGAACAAGGAGGCCATCCGATCCGCCAAGGAGGAGATCGCCGAGTACCGGCGGCAGCTGCAGTCCAAGAGCATCGAGCTGGAGTCCGTGCGCGGCACCAAGGAATCGCTGGAGCGGCAGCTGAGCGACATCGAGGAGCGTCACAACAACGACCTGACCACCTACCAGGTGCTGCGGGGAGTGGGCTGGGGGCTGGGGGCCGCGGGATGTGGGATGCGGGCGGGGGGGAGGCCGGGGGTGCGGTCCCAATCCGCTGCTGCCGCCCAGTGGGTGGGAAGGACTTCGGGAAAGTCGCGCAGCAACTTTTTTTTTTTTTCCCCGTTCCCTTTCTGTACGTCTTTGTCACGGTGGTTTATTCTGTCTCGGCTGCAGGACACGATCCATCAGCTGGAAAATGAGCTCAGAGGAACGAAGTGGGAGATGGCGCGTCATTTGAGGGAGTACCAGGATCTCCTCAATGTCAAGATGGCCCTGGATATCGAAATTGCTGCATACAGGTACAGGGGGATTGTTGTGGGCATGTCTGGAATATTAATAGCACTGCAGAGGCTGCTCTGAGATGCTTTACCACCAGCGAGAAGTATCTGTATGCATTGAACACGAGCCAAATTAGAGCTTGACTGAAGTACTGCAGCCCTTTTGGAATGCACAGACTCAGAAGTGTCTGAAAAGCCAGAAGGAGCCCATCCTCTCTGATGGTGCAGAACTCCCTGTGTGCACAGTGCACCCCAGTGCTGCATCCTGTGCCTGTTCTGCAGTAGACGAGTTTATTTTTAATTCCTGATACTTTGCATATGCCATGCAAGCAGTGCTCGTCACTTCCATTCCCTTTTCTCACTTGAGAGAGATGCTGTGCTTTGCTTGATCACGGTTTAAGCAGGCAGTGCTAATCTGCTTGTCACAAACACTTTTGCTTTCCTTGCTCAACTTTCCTTTGTCACGCACTCTGATCTGGAGCAGGAAAGCTGTGTGCTATTGCCATCACCTGGCAGGCTTTTGGTCTCCCTGTATCACTTCAGAACCCTCATCAGAACTGCTGATGTTTCTGGGTCAGAGGCTTAGATGAAAAACATGCATTTGAATATAAAATCAGTCAAAACAGAAAGCTGCTTTCAGATCCCTGTAAACTTGAGGCTGTTGAGGCAAACATAGACAATATAGGCTCTGCAGCTCTTTGCTGCCTAGTATCACTTGTATTGCTCTGCAGCCTCCTGCTTTGAGCCATACACAGAGGTGGGTGCCCACAATGAGCTAGGCTGTACGTTTGGTTGGCTTTGAAAATCTCAGCAACAGTGTTCCATTTGGGTCCACTCCATTCTCAGTTCACCTGAGTCATGATGCATCCTATGAAGTCGATCACTTTCTTTGATACTAAGGATGAATTTCAACTGCTCAGCTAAAGGTGATGTGCTTGCTACCTGCAGAGCAAGCCCAAAGGTGCTTGTTCAATGAGAATTTACCAAAAGAGCTGATTGGAGAAAAGCAGATCTTGGACTGTGAGCGATGGATGATGCTGGTCTGCTCTAGCATATTCTACATGTGCTGAGCTCATCCTGCTGACAGAGGGAAATGCTGTCCCCTAGGTTGGGTTTCTACGCTCACTTTCTTTCTTCTTCCTGATTCCCTTAGGAAGCTGCTGGAGGGTGAGGAGACAAGATTCAGTGCCTTCTCTGGAAGCATCACTGGACCCATATTCACACACAGACAACCATCGGTCACAATAGCATCCACTAAAATACAGAAAACCAAAATTGAGCCACCAAAGCTGAAGGTCCAGCACAAATTTGTAGAAGAAATCATTGAAGAGACAAAAGTAGAGGATGAGAAGTCTGAAATGGAAGATGCCCTCACAGCTATTGCAGAAGAAATGGCAGCAAAGGCTCAGCAGGAAGAACAGGAGGAGGAAAAGGCAGAAGAAGCTGTAGAGGAAGAAGCTGTTTCTGAGAAGGCTGCAGAACAGGCAGCTGAAGAAGAAGAGAAGGAGGAAGAAGAAGCAGAGGAGGAAGAAGCTGCAAAATCAGATGCTGCAGAAGAAGGAGGCTCTGAAAAGGAAGAAATAGAGGAAAAGGAAGAAGGGGAGGAGGCTGAAGAAGAAGCTGAAGCCAAGGGCAAAGCTGAAGAGGCAGGTGCAAAGGTGGAAAAAGTGAAAACACCTCCGGCAAAGTCACCCCCTAAATCCCCCCCTAAATCCCCCGTAACAGAGCAAGCCAAGGCCGCCCAGAAAGGAGCAGCAGAGGTAGGAAAGGATCAGAAAGTAGAGAAAGCTGCTGAGAAGGCAGCCAAGGAGGAGGAGAAGGCAGCATCCCCTGAGAAGCCGGTGACACCGAAGGTGACCTCCCCAGAGAAACCGGCGTCTCCGGAGAAACCATCAACCCCAGAGAAAGCGGTCAGCCCGGAGAAGCTCCGCTCCCCAGAAAAACCAACAACCCCAGAGAAAGTGGTGAGCCCAGAGAAACCAGCGAGCCCAGAGAAGCCCCGAACCCCAGAGAAAGCAGCCAGCCCCGAAAAGCCGGCGACACCGGAGAAGCCCCGCACTCCTGAGAAGCCAGCGACGCCAGAGAAGCCTCGCTCTCCAGAGAAGCCGTCCTCCCCGCTCAAAGATGAAAAGGCTGTGGTGGAGGAGAGCGTCACTGTCACAAAGGTAACAAAAGTCACCGCTGAGGTGGAGGTGTCGAAGGAAGCCAGGAAAGAAGACATTGCGGTGAATGGCGAAGTGGAGGAGAAGAAGGATGAGGCCAAGGAGAAGGAGGCTGAGGAGGAAGAGAAGAGCGTTGTCACCAATGGCCTCGACGTGAGCCCTGTCGATGAGAAGGGTGAGAAAGTTGTAGTAACCAAAAAAGCAGAGAAAATCACAAGTGAAGGAGGGGACAGTACAACCACCTACATCACAAAGTCGGTGACGGTCACTCAGAAGGTGGAGGAACATGAAGAGAGCTTTGAGGAGAAATTGGTGTCCACTAAGAAAGTGGAGAAAGTTACTTCACATGCTGTAGTAAAAGAGATTAAAGAGTGAATTAAACTCAATTATAGCTAAATTAAAAAAAAAAAAATAAAAATCAAAGAGCTTGGGTCGGTGCAAAAGGTTAAGCCATATGACAGCTGCAAAATGCATGTGAGTGACGGCTTTAAAGCAGAACGGGTTCTCTCATGGAGGCTCCAGACACACAGTATTTTACTTTTTTGTGCAATATAGGGGAGGGGGGGGAATGCATGCAGGCTCAAGATGTGCTCCCTCCACAGAGCTTGGGGAACAAAAAATAAAAAATAAAAATAAAATACTAATAATAGTGCATGAGTTGAAATGTGCAAAGGAACCTTTTGAATTTCCTGAGCTGTTGGAGGGACTTATCTGAGGAATGACTTAAGATGTATTATGCAAAGAACCAACTGAGCCAAAACCAAACAGAAAACAGTACTAGAATATTCATGAGAACCAGAACTCTCCTAGCCTTAATAATAATTAAAAAAAAAGCTACTTATAAGTAATTATGTTTACCTCACTGGTGCAATTAGGGTGGACTTTTGCTCATGGGAGAACCTAGTTGACATGCACAGTACGCAACCTTTTGTTGTTTGATGTAAAACCGTCACAGCAGTTCTTGCTCAATAAAGGTCAATATGAAAACATGGCTTGTGTGGTGCTTCTCTTCCAACTGTTGTTCCCTTAGGGACTGGGAGCTTCTCCTGGACGGCAGAGTGGTGTGGGCAGAAGAGTTGCTTGAGGCTTCCCTTCTCTTCATTTCTCCTTCTAGAAACATCCTGTGACAGGGTTAAGTGACACAAATAGTTAATCTGGTTTAAGCCGTGCATGAGAGCTGTATCCTCTGCTTTGTAGAGTAAAGGGGAATCTGTTGAGTTCTATGGGTTGGCTTTCAGGTGCTCAGTGGGGTTGCAGTCCCTATGGATAATGGAGGAAAGCCATGGCTGCTAACACTGCTTATCTAGGTAATCCAAGATACACTTAGCTCTGTGTTTCTCTCAGTGTTTTAGGAGAGCCGTAAAAATGGAGCAATTTCCAGATTGTTCCTTGGCTTTCCTGTGATGATGGCCTGTGTATGGACCATGATTGGTCATAGTATCTTCTATGACACCCATCTGCAGCTTAGTGGGTCTTCGCTTGACTAAATCATCCTGACCCAGATGCTGTATTTATCAAAAGATGGGGGATTTGGCGTTAATTTTTGTCTCCTACCTTAATTACATGGGAATGTCCTTCTTATAACCTCCCTCTCTCAAATGATCCACAGGTGAAATCTGTTTCTAAACACAAAGTTCTGAAATTGAGAGCAAATTCCTGGTAAAGGAAAGTGCCCCATAGACGATGCTGCTTTGGGTATCAAAAAATATCACCTTTTTTTTTTTTTTTTTTCTTTCTTACAAATTTGTCCATTAAAAATAGCTGTAGAAAGGAAATTATTCTAGAGTCTGAAGTGGGGCTCAGATAACACCTGGTGGGACTGGCAGATAAAACCAAATGAGGGCATTTTTTTCATTTCCAATGGGAAGGTCTTTAAAACAGTGGCTTATGCCTACTGCCACTTGTAGGCTGCCTTCATTAAGAGGAAAGCCTACTAACGAGCTCTTAAAAATCCCAATATATTGAAAACAATGGAGACGAAATGAAAAGGGATGGCCATGACTCCAGACTGGGGAGATAATCTCTTCTATTCAAGGATTAATATTGCATTTACAGTTTTCATGCACTGTTTTACATGCCACGTATAGCAAAGAAATGCAAATCATTTTTTCAGCAGCCTGGGGTCAGCAAATGAACCGTCCTGAAATCTGAAGGCTAATAGGGAAAATCTGATCAAAATCGATGCCTTGCATATGCCTGCCAATTCTTTGCCCTGCTAATAATGGAAGATCAAGTAGATTTTAATTGGAAGTCTTACTCATATTCTTGACTGGAGAAAATGCACAAAATCCACAGCAGATAAGTCTTTCAAATAAACATGAATGCCTTTGTGTAGCAAAGCAATGAATGCTTCTCCTGCTGATATCAATAATGGAAATCTGTGCTCAACAGATTGCAGCTTGAGTGATGTTTAATTACGGCAGAGCTGGCAAATTAGATGGCAGTTTCTCTGTAACAAGCTTTGTTGTGAAAGTTACGTGGGTATATGGAGATAAAATAACCAATGACCACACCTTTAGGAATAAGACGCTAACAACCACAATCACACCTGCCAACAGTGCTGCCAGCATCTGCTGAAATGTCACCAAGTCTCAGTGAAAGTTGGGCATCTCCAGCATCCAAAGTTGGGTCATCTCGCACCATTAATTACCATGGCGCACCATTAATCTGACATCCATGGGAGACTCAGGAATACACAGCAAATGTGGGCTTACACAGGTGCAGGTGGGATCCTGAGCTGGCTTGGGTTTTTTGTTATGCTTTCCCTTCAGTTCTGGTAGGATATTACAAGGACAGAACCTAAGGACTGTTGTCTGTGTTGTTCCCTAACATATAAATTCATTAATTTGGCCAATCTCCCACTGCAAATGTTTCCATCCAATCCTAGGGGAAATAAGCAACCCGTTAGCACATTTCTAAATATTTATAAAACTATAAGATCCAATTAATATTTAATTTTGCCAAGAGGTTTTGTCTACTGACATCTGCAATCAAACAGTTTCAAAAGATAGCATAATTCCAGGGCAGAGATGCATAAATATGTGCTGGTTGCCTGTACTGCAACAATTACTTTTTGAGGCTGTGAATAACCACTGAGGGGATTAATTATTTTCAGACACACGAGTTCATTAACCAGTACAAAAGGCTCTGGGAGAGGAAAAAACAATGAACAGAAGATATGTGTGAAGATGCGAGTCTGACTTTCGTGTGGGCCACCCAATGGCTTTGGGAACAGAGGGCTCTAGGATGGGAGCTTGGTATCATATGGGGTTGTTGGGGAGCTATGATTGTGGCTCTTTCAGCATCCCAGAATGAAAATCCAGGCAGAAACAAAGCAGGGAGTGTTATGAAACCCAACTAGGTTGCTTTTGCCAGGATGCTGAGTCAGGCACTGGAATTTTCTCCGCACTTCAGGGTCCGTGCTTTGACCATGCACTGAGGGGCTGTTCTCTGCCCAGCACTAAGCTACGCTCTCAGTTCATCCAGCAAGGAAGCAAACGATAAATTGCCAAGGACTAAGTGACTGGGAGGCAATCTTAGAATCTGGATATTGTATCTGTACAAGTTTTCCTTTCTTGCCAAGTAGAAGGGGGATACGTGTGTGTCAAGAAGGACCTTCTTGTGTTTGCCTCCCCTGCAACAGGAACTCAATCTGACCCAGCCCCAGCCTGCCCGAGCAGCCCAGCAATGCTCAAGGACAGCCTTGCTGCTTTACTGCAGCTGCAACTTGGGTTAAAGTTTCCGTGCCTCCCTCTGCCTGCTTCTACTGCATTGCGTCAAAGTGAGCTCCTGGATTTTCTAAGGTAAAACAAGCATTGCCAGCAGGATCTCCATAACCCTGAGAGCATCTCGGCAGGAAAATGCACGTTTCCACCTTCCCTGCACCAGTTTACCTTAGCACAAGGCAGGACAGGGCTAACAAACCAGCTGGGTTGCCACTGCGGACACAGCCCTCTGCAGCTCATTGCTGTGCTGTGACTCACACATCTCCTGCAAAGAGCAGTGAGATCTGTCCTTCAGCTGTAATACATTAAAAATAACGCAGGATGAGATACACTGCGGGGAGAGCTGTGTTTTGTTGCCGTGCCTCTGAACGTGCTGCTTGAGAGCATCCCTAGCAGCTGAGATTTGGCAACCTGCAAACGTGCTGCTTCCCAGGAGCGAGAGGGGTGCAAAAAACTGAGAGCAAAAGGGGTTTATGCATAGGAAAAATGAGAAATTGGACAAAAATCAGATATTACAAAGTCAGGAGGAGCTCAGAGGCTTGGACAAAGGGAGGGACAGGGCAGTAGCTCTAGTATATGCTGATCTATTTGACAGTGGTTTGGCTTCAGTGAGCTCCAATCTGGCACATAACATGCTTTCGCTCTGTGGGAGCAGATTCTCTCTTCCTGAAGTGCCACACTCAGCATTTTCTGACAGCACTTCCAAGTGCCACCTCTCACACACAGTGCTGTGCTGCTGAGCTGCAAGGCTCTGTGTGCCAAGGAGCAGCAATGCAGAGGTGCTGCTGAGCTGCAAGGCTCTGCGTGCCAAGGAGCAGCAATGCAGAGGTGCTACTGAGCTGCAAGGCTCTGCGTGCCAAGGAGCAGCAATGCAGAGCTTCACACCAGCCCTGCTGCCAAATTTCTCATCCACGGTACTGGAAGCACTCACTACCTGAGGCAGTGAGGACCCCAAGATTTTATGCAAAAATCCATCCAGCTGAACCCGACTGTGGGAAGTGTACAATCACACACTTCTTTTAACCTGGCTTTCTGACTATAAGCAAATTAACAACAAATTAATTTGTAGCATTGGCCCAGTGATTACTTTTGGCATGAATTTCAATTGCATGTATCACCTTCAGCTAACTGATAACAAATGGGTTCAAACTTGACGTTGTTCTGAACTGCCAGGCCTTGCTGCTCTTCATGCTGTTCCTTTTTTGTGTCTGACCACAGGTTTGTTACAGCTTTCTTTGGTTCATGTCAAAAACCTTAAGAGCCCCTGGCAATTTCCTGCTAGAGGAGTTAATGCACGCAGCACTGCTCCACATAGCAGCTCTCAAAGCATATCAGCATGGGATAGAATCCCACCCCAACAAGCAGGTATGAAAGATAAGCACAGTACACCACTTTACCAATATTAAATGCATTAGTGATAGAACACATACAAGGAATCTGTGTAAGCATTTCTGTAACTTTATTGACTAGCTTTATTGCACGTACTTATTGAAGCCTCCATTATTTTACCCACCCAAGGTTTCCATAATTATTTTTAATGCACATTAGAGATAACTTTCATTCCCATGACTTATTTTTTGCCCCCCTTTTTTAATGTAATGATTCTGAATCACCCAAGTAGGACATAACCCCTGAATTCATACGTGTAGACCATGCAGCACTCAGGGAGCAAGCCAGTGAGTGCTCTGCAAGCAGCATACTGATACTCCACATAGAGAGAAACATCATAGATCATTAACTTTAAACCTCAGTGGTCACTGAAATAAATATGTGAGACTGCAATTTTAGCTCAGTCAATCATAGTTTAACTTGATGAGAGCCAGGCTGCCTGGAATTCAAGCCTTTTTCTTCACTTCAGTTTCTTCCTTTCCTGCTGCTTCTTTCTCTTCCTTCTCCTCCTCTCCAGTTTCCTCAGCAGTTTCTTGAGACTCCTCTCCATCTTCAGCTGCTGTTTCTTCTCCTTCCTCCTCCTCACCTTCTTTGCCTTCTTCTGATTCTTCCTTAGCACCTTTCAAAGGCAAGAAGAATTCCACATCTCCTACACTGCTTCAAATCAATTCCCAACCCCAATTCCACACAAGCCAGCATACCTGCACCCTTCATCCCCATGCATGCAGACAACAGCCAACCTAAGCTTGATGGGGCTAGCAGTGGATTTCTGTATGAAAGCAGGGACCTATCTAGGACACATAAAGGTGACAGACAAACCCACACAACCAGCTTACCCCAGATTTCAGATTGAGTTAAACACTTCATATAACTTTTTCAAAAAAATCAGTCCTGAGAAATACTAATTAACTGTAGGCTTATTGTTTAAGCCTTATCTAAATATTTTAGTTCAAAAACAGCTTTTGCTATTGCTCTCCAGCTGGCTCTTCAGCCATTGCTTTACTGTAATGTTAATTAATTTGTGGAATATTTCAGTGGTAAACAATGCTTATCAGATATGTCTAAAGCCAGAGCTACACAACATTCCTTTTCTATTTTATCCTTTAAAAATGAGTTTATTAAATAAATAGGGTGGCAGCAATTGACCTGCATGGACTTTGGTTAAGAAAGCAAGAAAACTACCAGGCAACAGAAACTGCTGTCTGCTGAACCCAATGGTTATGCCCACAGACATCAGCTAATGGCCCATTCTTCCAGGCACTCTGATAACATTTCAGGATTTTTCTTTCTTTTCTTACAAGGATATCTGTAACAGCTGAACATTGCTTGCTGCCAGATGAATACAGCATTACCTGCTTTTAATGTACTCTCATCTCTTAGAAAAACAGAATGGAAACAACCAGCAGTTTCCAAGGGAATACAATCAGCTCTGTAATGTCTGCTATTGAACATTTACCTTACCTTCTGTTCTAAATTCAGCTATTCTTGCTCAAATACTATGGGCTTCATCTCTCCAATCTTTGTTTATGAAGGGGTAGTGAGAGAGTTCTACTCATTAGAGCTAACTTACAGAATTTTGGGGTTTTGTTTTAGCCCGACATAAGCAGGGTGAAGCATGGAAGAGAAGGCTTTGAAAGAAGCTGTAAGTACCTTCCTCCTCTTCTTCAGCCTCTTCACCTCCTGCTTCTTCCTCCTCACCTTCCTCTTTCTCTTCCTCCTCACCTTCCTCTGCAGGGGCTGCCTTGGCTTCTCCTGCTTTAGCAGCTTCAATTGTTTCCTCTATTTCAATCTGTTCTTCCTGGACATGACTAGAGTAGTATGTGGGGAAGGAACGGGTTGTCATCAAGTAGGAGGTGGACTGCAGCCCGCTGTAGGCAGACCTGCCAAAGGTGGGGGCAGTCTGGGTGTAGCCACTGGTGATGCTTCCAACACTGGTGAAACTGAGTCGGGTCTCTTCACCTTCCAGCAGTTTCCTAGCAGAAAAAAAGCAAGCAGATGTATTGCTACGCTGCAGCGTACAGCAGACTCAACTATCAGCCAATATGCTTTGAGCAGCACAAGCCCTAGAGACTGCATACTTGGGAGTGCAAATATAACCCCAGTAATGGTGTAGCAATAGCAGCCTGATCTTCTAGGGAGAATTTTAAAGCTTCAGAGATGTGTGTTACTTTGGAATTAGTAATTCCCATTGGGAGAAATAATTGGGAAAACACCCCCAGGGTTAGGTTTCTGCAACAAGTGTAGATATAGATGTGTTTTGATAACCTATGTTGTTCCAGAGAACAGCATGGATGCAACAGCTCTGTGCTTACAGTTAACTGTAAGACAAGATTTATAGCCACCTTCAGTATTCCCTTTGTGGCACTCATAGAAACCATTTCAGCATTTACAATTGCTACTGGTATCAGGGATGATTTTTTTTTTTTGCTATTTAAAAGCAATTCTTGGCTTAGCAAGACAGTTTGTGAGTTAGAAAGAAATCCCGTTGTTAAAAGTATCTAAGGGATTTCTAGTTCTGAGAACAAAGCCACCTATATTAACAAGTCTTAATGACGTAAAAACATTTTAGAGTGAAGAGATTTCTGAGCTCCTAGGTACAGAACACACTTACACAGCTGAGTTCCTAATTCTGTATGCATATATATGCATAGTATGATGTGCATGTTTGCTATGCAGCACAGATTTTGCTTAACACAAGCTGTTACCTTAAAAGCTCTGCTTCTTCCAAACAGAAAGCCAACGAGAAAATCTGATTAAATTCTGCTCTCTGCTAGAGAAAGGCTAAGTAGAAGTAACCATAGAAAGGAGAACCTGACCCGTGTTATGATTTATTGAAACGCATCCCCATCATACCTGTATGCAGCAATCTCAATGTCCAGGGCCATTTTCACGTTGAGCAGATCCTGGTATTCCTTTAGGTACCGAGCCATTTCACTCTTTGTGGTTCTCAATTCGTTCTCTAGTTTGTTGATTGTATCCTGTTGGAAGGAAGAACACAGCAATGCAAAGACCTTTGTCTAGCAACAACGTCCTTGCTTGCAAGCAATTTCAGCACCCTCATCACTTCACCTTCCTGTAGAAGGAGAACAGCTCCAAATTCCAAATTGCACAAAGCAGCACCGCTTAGCAATGCCCACCTCAATGACATCTTCAACCCCTACATCTCTATCAATAGCTTTATTCCCTATCATTTAAGGAATAAGATTTCCTATGATGCAAGGGCTAAACCATTCATGAGCTGTGCATGCTTCATTATTTGACATCTGCGCTTCCCCCTCGTGCTTTTTCTAACTTTAAGTGAATCCACTGCAACTCTGTTATTTGAAGAATGAAGCATCTATGAGCTGCATATGCCTCACTTTATTTCTGACCTCTATGCATTCCCCTTATGCTCTCTCTAAGCTAAGGCTATTTTCAAGCCAATTTTGATTATTGATTATTTAAGCACCAAAGCATCCATGAGCTGTGCACGCTTCGCCTTATTTCTAACACCTATCCCCAGCGTTACCGGGATATTTTAAGTGAATTTGTACTAATTCTCTTATTTAAGGGCTAAGGCTATGTGTAAGGCTTTGTTTTGCTGCTGGTTCTGACGCTCGTGCTTTCCCCCTTATGCTTTTTCTACCTTTCGGGCAATTTCTAAGCCGATTTATAGCAGCATCCTCACGGCCCACAACCACAAAGCGGCACGATGCCACGAGATAACGCTACGCGGCCGCATCCCCCGCCCCCCGCCCCCCACCTGCAGCGCGGAGATGTCGGCGCTCTGTTTCTCCTCCAGCTCCTGCAGCTGCTTCTCCAGCGCCTCGTTCATGCCGCGGGTGGCCTCGATCTCCAGCGTCTTGGCCTTGAGCAGCCGGCGGCTCTCGGACACCTCGTCCTTGGCGGCGCGGACGGCGTCGGTGTTCTTGGCGGCGCTTTCGCTGAGCACGGTGAAGCGGCTGCGGAACCATTCCTCGGCGTTCTGCATGTTGCGCGCCGCCAGCTTCTCGTACTGCGCGCGGATGTCGCGCAGCGCGGCCGACAGGTCGGGTTTGGCCGACACGTCCATCTCCACCGACAGGTGCGCGTACTGGATCTGAGCCTGCAGCTCGGCCAGCTCCTCCTCGTGCACCTTCTTGAGGAAGGCCAGCTCGTCCAGCAGGCTGTCCACGCGCTTCTCCAGCTCCGCCCGCGCCAGCGCCGCCTCGTCCGCCCCTTTGCGCACCTCCAGCAGCCGGGCCTCGGCGTCCTCGCGGCTCAGCACCTCCTCTTCGTAGCGAGCCTGCAGCCCCCTCAGGGTCTCCTCCAGGCTCTCCCTCTCGCCCTGCAGCGCCTGCTTCTCACTCGTCGCCTCCTCGGCGGCCAAGCGCAGCTCGCGGATCTCCTGCTCGTAGAGGGCTCTGAAGCGGGACGGCTCGGCGTGCTTCTGCCGCAGCACCAGCAGCTCCGCCTCCAGCACTTTGTTCTGCTGCTCCAGCTCGTGCACCCGCTCGATGAAGCAGGCGAAGCGGTCGTTCAGGTCCTGCAGCTGGGCCCGCTCCTGGCTGCGGATCGACTTGAGGTCGTTGCTGATAGCGGCCACCTGGCTCAGGTCGAGGCTGTCCACGGAGTGCAGGAGGGAGCCCGAAGCGCTGGAGGTGGCATAGCTGCGGCGCACCGACACGGAGGAGACGGGCGCGGAGAGGCTGGAATATGCCGAGCGCGCCGAGCTGTAACCGCCGCTCCGCATCGCGGAGACGTGCAGCCGCGGGCTGTCGGCGTAGCGCCGCTTGTAGGAGGGGAAGAACGGGTCGTAGCCGTACGAGCTCATTGTTGCGGGGGGCTCGGCGAGGGCTCTGCGGATCGGCGCCGCCCGAGCGCCGCTATTTATGGGCGGGGAGGGCGGGAGGAACGACCGCCGGGCGGGGCCGGGGCGGAGCGCTGCGGGCGCGGCTGTGGTGTTGGTGGGGGTCTGTGATGCTCTGAGATGGTTTCTTCGGTCCGGTGTGTTCGGTCTGGTGCTCCCTAGAGAGAGGGCTGAGGCGGGTGGGCTGTCTTCAGGCTCCTCTGGGGCTTCCTTCACCTCGCAGCTCTCTTGCGCTCGCCCCACACCTGCCCCGCGCCGCCTCCCTCAGAGCTGTGCCGCCATTTTCTCTCCGTTCTCCCCTTCGCGCCGCTCTGACGGAATCCCGGGGTTACAAAGCCCGACCTCGGACTGCCACATTAAGCCGTCACCGCAGCCCCCCTCTTGTGCCTCAGAAACCCCCGAATGTGTTTATAAATAGCCCGTTTCTCCTTCCTTTCCCCTGTATGTTTGCAGTTACAGCGAGGCTCAGCCTTCTCCCTCTGTCCTCACCACGTGCCTTGTCACCAGTGGTTCCTAATGACCAGCTAATGGTGAAAGAAAACGTAGTATGTGGTTTGTTGTACCAGCAAAAATGCACTGATTTCTGGTTATCTAGCTTTGCTTCGTCCCTTGAGATACTCACAGAGGCAAATCTGCCTGAGACTTGGACCATAAGGACTGAATATTTGGCACAATCTGACTACAGCAGAGACTAAAGCTGCACAGCTCCATCACAGCTACCCCTGGCCCAGGTAATGAGCTGCTGTTAATTAAAATAAAACAGTATTTACACAGCAGAGATTGCATCTTAATGGTAAAATAGGGAAACCTATTTCCACGGGTGTTGCAAAAGGTGTTGGTATGTTGTCTCTCTGAGCTAGAAAGGCTAATTTTAGTACAAAATGTTTTCTTTCCATGTTTTGCTTGAGGAAGGAGTAAATGCTGAAGCAACGTTTACTAGAAGGAAGTACTGCAAAAAAAGTTTTCTTGCTCCCTAAAGGAGAAAAGATGTAGAATCTGTGTACCTGTGACTAATTGCAATGGTGCTCAGATATTTCTTGCATAAAGATACGCTTGTCTAATGTGAATCGTCTAATGAAAGTGAGGCAGGGATGGTTTCATCGTGTTTCCTTCTGTCTTGTAGTGCTCTCAGAATATTACCTATTGTTTGGTGTCACTTCCATAGGTTACAGCATACTTAAAGATGAGGGGTATTAAGCTGTGAAAGGCAATGGCCCGTCAAAGGCAGAAAGCTATAATCTCTTTCATTTGAGCGCTGCATGGAATCAAGTATGCAAAGAGCAAATAAAAGCTCACACATTGCTCTTTCATAGTAAATCTGAGTTGTTTTGCAAATCTAAAATGTCCCCATGAAGATCGATGGAATTGCTTTCATTTTACAAGTGTTGCAAGTGAGGCTTCTACTTAAGTTTGATTCAAAAAAACCATTCAGTAGCAGCTACATTCATGCATATTAGAACAGCTTGCCATTATTCAGGTATTAAATATGCAGGCTACATCTGCACAGGTATGGTTTTATGTGCTAATAAATTATAACTAACTGAGTGGTTATTTTTCACTTATTTTTCACTTTTCACGTGGGGAAGTAAATGAGCAATGTAGGCACTGTAGCAGATGGGAAGATTCACAGTAGGTTTGGTTGGAAATTCAGTGAGCTTCTAGATAACAAATAGTTATGGGATGCTCAAGAAATGCAAACTGTCATACTTTGTGTCAAGTCAATGGATTAATCTTACTCTCTTCCAAATTTAATTTGAGCATAAGATTTAATTATTAATAGTATCAATTACTATGCTATGTATTAATAAATGAATATACCTCAGCTTCTAAAACCCCTTCACTCCGTATCCCAGGAAATAACGGTTGTAATTGTAGTCCATTATTATTCTTATTTGTATGTCTTTTTGATATAATTTTAGAGAGGGAAAATGATGGAAAACCCCTTCTTCTTCTCCAGCAATGCCAAGATGTGACAGCATGTCTGCAGGCAGCCCTGCAGTGTTGAATTTCAGCGTGATTCAGAAGTAAGGATGAATTTTTGTTACTATCATGAAGGGAAAGCCAATGCTCATTGCATCCTACCTTGCAAATTCAAATTTTCAGATACGGAGTTATTAACGTTGACTCTGTTTTTTGTGCTCTCTTTTATTCCTTTTTGCTATTTACCTTATCTGTTTAAGACTGCATTGAAAAAAAGTACACAGGCGGTCACTGGAGATGAGCTGAGTCACCCAGCTGCTAGCATTACCTGTATTTCCATCTGCTGAACTTTCCTACAGCTGCTGTCTTGCTGTTTTAATTAGGTGTGAATCTCCTGATTTCATCTACTACAGACTTTAGAAAGAAGAATTGTAAGGCCAGGTTCATCCCTTGAAAACCTCCCCTGAATTGGCTGACCTAAATGAGAGTGGATTGCCTTTAATATCATTTCTCTATTATTCATAATATGATAAAATGGCAGCTGTGCAATCATTTACTAGTGCTGCATAAGCAAAAGCAAATGGCTCCGGAACAGCACATCACTGTTGGCAAAATTCCCTTTCCTATAAGCATGAAGCCAGCAAAAGTTCGGGTCTAGGGCCAAACTTTCTCCTGTGGTAGGGCTTCATGAGCATCAGGGAATAAACTGAGTGCAAGCAGAGTCAGTGAAGAATTCTGTACTGGAAAACACTCAGGCATTGAAACCCAGTGGGGTTTGCCTTTTGCTTTTTTTATCAAAGATTGGCTTCCCCAGCAGAAAATCTAACAGGTGTGACTGGGGTTGTGATAGATGGGAGAAGCAAGCGTGCATTGTCTGCACCTGGTTTCAGAAGCATAAAATGAGTTTGGTGTGCTCCACTTGAATTTGCACAGAAATTGCACGTTCCTGAGTCAGAAAAATAAATACATTGCTTATCCTTTTATTTTTTTTTCTCTTCTTTAAAGGCACAACTTGGAAAGTAGAGGATCAGGTATTCCCACTACAGAAGTTTCATAGCTCTGATGTAACGTATGACACTGCACAACACAATGTAGAATGAGAGGGTGAGAGCTTGTTCTGTGCATGGTACCTATTTTCACAAAGCAGGCAGCTGAGAGATATTACATGTGGCAAAGTGTGATTAAACTTATTTTCTCAATTTTACTGCAAGTCCAAAATTCCACATATTAGCACTCATTGACACCATGTTTCATTGGTTGGTTTTTTTTTAATTGATAAGATTGATCAGAGCAGTTTTGAAGGAGAAGGGAAAGAGCTGGAAAAGGTCCACTGTAGCAGTCCATGTTTTGTGCCAGTACCTTCCTGCTGAGGGATTGCAGTAAGGCATGCGTTCTGCTGAGCTGTCCCTATAGGTCCTTTTATTGATCTCACCACAGAGAGCTCTGCTGTAAAAACTGAATAAGAGAATTCTCACTGAAGCCCCTGAGTAAGAAAAGTCTGATTGAGGATTTCAGTTTTCCTACAATGTGTTTCTTTGTTTGTTTATAACTACTTCTCTCTTTCGTCCCCTTTGTGAGGATGAATGGGAACCTCAAATAATTTTCTCTGGGCTTTATTTCCACGTATGCTGCGATTTCTACATCTCTGGGGTATTTTGAATCTTTGACCACAAGCTGAACACACTTGAAAATGTGTGACTTTTTAGAAAATCTGCTTCCTATATTCTAAATAGCCCATTTAAAATGAGACAACACCAACATGAATTGTTGAAGTCCATGAGGAATTTTGATCCCAAGGACTGAAATATAAGATCTGAAAGTCACAGAAGAGATGTCCATGAGTATTTATTTCTTTTGAACTGCTATTTGCTTTGTTTGTGCTACTACAGTAAGTGCCTGAGCGGCTTACATTATCTTATTATCACACCAATTCTGTTTTGCTGCACACAGTAACATTAATTTGCTCACTTTGAGTTTGTTCTGCCTCTTGATTACAAGGACTAGAGGAAACAACAAGCCAGCTGAGCTCTATCAGTGAATCCTTAATTAGAAGATTCATTAGCTTTGTTTACTCTTTGGATTCAGGACTACAAAATCCGATGGCAGATTCCCTCCTGCAGTTTCAAGGGTTAGTTCTTAATTCCCAGTCAGCTACGTAGGTGATTTACTTTTGTTTGATTGCAGGAATTAAGTGTGAATAACAAGAAGTTACTGGAGAGGTAAGAAGATTACCTTGCCAGCTGCAGAACAATGTGCAGCAGTCCAGCCCATTCAAAAAGAGATTATTTACTCCTTTATAACACCTCATTGCATCGAATGGGCCCTTTGCCAACAACATGAGAAGTAAGGGGTTAGCCTCCTAACTGAGGGCCATGTTAGGAGCTTGCCTACATTGGCAATGGCCCATCACTGTCACTGAAGCCCTGACAGCTTAGGCTAGCTGAGGATCTGAGCTCCATCTTTCCAAACATGTTTTGTTGTGAATGATTTCACCTGTCTTAAAGCTGCCAGCTGAAAAGTATTATTTTATGATGCCATAAAATATGAAAGAATAATCGCAGACATTTCTCAGATAAATAAACTTCTGATGAATTGCAGCTGATTCCTTTTTGCCCCTCGCATGATTTGATTTGAATTTCTCAGTCTGTGCTCATTAGTATTAACTCAACCTTAATGTTGTAACATCCCATTCACACTGCAGTGTGCAGGATTGGAATCAGGCAAATTATACAGTATGCTATATATGTATATATGTGTATATATGTATAAGTGCCCATCAATTTCCTCTACATGGGTATTCCATAGCAATAATGTGCTGGGGTTGGAAGAGAGCGATAGAATCAATGTCTGTCTCTTTATCTAGCTGACATTTGTAACTTCTATTGTGGTTTTCCCACCCAGTACTTCTCTAAGTCTCTTCTTGCTTGTTTTAAAATTTTGTTGGAAATAGTTTTTCCCCACACCACAGTGACATTGGAAAGAGCATTTTAATAGTTTTCAGTTGTCGCTGTTTTTGAACGATTGTTTTTACCCAATTCTTTCTCAAACTAATATTGAATTAAAATGAATGCATATGTGCGAGCTGGCTGAGAACAGGGGCTCTGTGTAAGTATCTAATATATCCTGAGCATCATGATTCAGATAGGAGTTCCACATATCTCTAAATGCCAAATTCCCATTGAATCCCAAAGAATTTGGACCCAGCTCCTTAGAAAAAATTCAGGTTTTTAGAATTCTTGCAGAAGTAGATGAGTACATTGGTTACTGCATGTGCCTTCAGCTGTAGAAGCTGATGAATATGTAAGCATGCAAACCTTTACATCCCTGTGCTGTTATACAGTGGTGTTTTCTGCTTATGCTTTATTAGTGATACAGTGCAAAGAAGAGTCTGCGTTTCCTATGCCATTAAGAGTATATGAAAGGCTCACAAGGCAGCCATATACCTTCTCTCCTTCCAAAAACTTTCCAGTATGCAGGACAATAAAAATAAAAAGGGAGACAAAATCAGTGTTTATTTGTGATCTGCAAGCACAATTAAGAGGCAATATCTTATATCTATGGTTTGTATGAACTCGAGCATAGTCTGAATTCCTCCTAACCAGGATGTGTGCTTCAACTGATCAGGAATCTCAATGAACAGTTGGGAAATTCATCCCCTGTAGCTCATTTATTTTTGAACTTTTGAGAGGTTTTTCTCCTTACCACGTAGGTAGCAATAAGATTTATGTGGGGTATACACAAATGCACTCCTACCTTTTAATACTGATATAATCTTTCCACGCGCATATGCGCAAGCATTTCTTAGCAAGACATAAGCATGCCATTATTTAGTAGTCTGGCACATACAGCTGACCATAAAACACAGATGGAAAGTGAGCCATAAAAGTGTCTGACTGTTGTACTGCAGTGTGTTCTCTGCTTAAGCTTCACAGCAGCGAGCTGAAGATGTTCAGCTCTGCAGCACATGAATAAAAATGACTGAACTTCTGCAGCCAGTGCACCCAATTTCCTACATCAGTTGTTGCATGAATCACATTCTTGGTACTGCCTTTGATAATCAAGGATGATAGTCAAGGGCATGCACCTGTTTGATGGAATATGGAATGCATCCCATTGCTCCAGTTTTACGCTAGTACAGCTTCACTGAAACATTTGCAGAGGTCTGCAGAGGTTTAATCTCTGGCACTGCTCCTAGAGAGAAAATGGCTTTGCAGCACTCTAATGCAGGACTATTTGTAAATTAAACAGCCTGGATGACAGTGCCCGTAAGGCTCTCGTGGCATATATTAGCAGTGAGGATTCAAGTGTTCTTGATTATAATACTTAAGGGCAGATAAGAAGTTACTGGTTTTATATGTACCAATTTTTTTATTTTATTTTTATTTTTTTCAGATAAACAGAAGCATTCTGCTACCATTAAAACTGATGTTAACTTCTTTTCTTTTTGGATATGGAGGAGTGAAAAGAGAGACTCTTCGTGAGTCAGAGGCAGGTCTCAGGGTCTTCCATTCCTGAGTGATACAGAGGTAATTATTCCAGGTTTGGAGCTGTGACAAGTTCCCAGGTATTTGTCACATTGCTGTATCTGAAAAGCTATAATGTTATGTGACAGCCATCTCCTTCTATGATAGAGGACTAAAATACAGTTAGTCTCGTGGGGTAGGAGAATATACCCAGCCTGAGAACAGTCTCAGCTTTCTGTTAGTAGCAAGAGCATAGTGCATGCTGAGGAACTTTGGGGAGCCCTGTGCAGCTGCTAAGCAATGCCTTCTGCCTCTGGGTATTCTGCCATCCTCACTTCAGTCAGATCAGGATCTGTGATGCTCTGAAATATCTATTCTCTTAAATAATAACCTCCTAGGCCTTCCTGAGACTAGTGAAAACTGGAGAGCTAAATGTAGCTGTTCTTGTTTGTGCCTTCTCAGCACCTGCAGAATGTTTACTTGAATCACTTTGCTGACTCCTTTCAGTTGGCTTAATCAGATCACATTTTTCTAGTTTCTTTAATAAAAATTCATTAACTCTTTTCATTCTTATGCTCTATCCAATCCTGTTCCCAAGGCAGTTCTCTCTATGTTTCATTGTTGCCAGGGGAGTTTGTTGCCTACTTTTTCCTGCAGATCTGGACCTGATCTCAGGTTACTGACAACTTTCAGCACAACTTTCACTTTTGTATCACAGAAACATATTCTTGAAACAACCCCAGAAGCACTTAGCATCATAGCTGAGTCTCTGTTTGACATTGCCAAAAGCTACTCAGTCATTTGTTTGAATCCTTCCAAAATCTCAAAGGGTTGCTGTGGCTGTTGAGCAGATGGTTACAAGAGTTACCTTTTAAGTGATAGCCTGCTTGGTGTCTGACAGCAGGACTGGTGAGCTGAGCACTTCTGTGAGCCCTGGTATTTAACCAGTGAATTATTTGGCAGGTGCATTGCAATTCAGATGAAATTCCTGCTGCAGCTGAAAGGAGTGCAGTTTCTGGATCTCTGGGGTAAGATAAGAGATAAATCTTCAAGGGTCTGCTGATTCGCAAACAAGGCCGTCAGAACCAACTAGAAATGGTATTAACTTTGCTTTTCGAGGAGAGCAACTTGGCCATTTATTATAAGGTTGGATAAAGCACTTGATGATGTTGTAGAAATAGCTTTGAGTAGACAGGGTATTAGGAAAGATGAGGCAGCCAGATCCTTTTATCTCACATTTCTCTGCTTCTCTTGGTAGAATCTAAAAGAGGATGTTTGTGAAGCTATAACAGGGATATTTCAAATACTGCAGGCAAACATGAAAGGTCACGTTTCACCTTTCAGTACAGCAGGCTGCATTACAGAGTGATAGAGTTGGGTAGTAGGGAAAAACCCTTTTGTTTGCAGTGAAGGTTTTATGAATGGAGTCTCCTGTGTTGAGATAAGATGACCTTTGGGAAAGCTGAGAGTTGGTTTGAGCTCTTTGACCTGCAGCACATCTAATTAATGGTTATTTGTCCTTGAACAGCGCTCTTTTTTTCTGGTAGGTTGGTCTCAAAATTATAAAATGGATGTGAACAAGAAATAACAGCAACAACAACAACAAAAAGAGAATGGTTTGCTACAATCTCATATCAAATATGTGATTTGCTAAACTACCAAACCAAGTGTTTTTCTTACTAGCTCATGAGTTGCCACACTTGCATCAGTTCAAGCACTGCAAACCCAACCTGTTTAGAACTAGAATTCCTAGAAACTTTCAATTGACAAAGGGATTCTCTGCCTGAGGGCACAGGAGCAGAGCAACTTGTGCCTTTGGAGTACTGGGAAAAAGGTTTCAAGCTACTTTCCAATTTCAGGAAAAGCTGCTTTGTTCTTTCTAACACCCATTGCAGTTTTTCCTTAGTTCCTTTTGTTAAATTGTCACGTAATCCACAATGTCTGATTCTGTCCTATCAAAGTTAGGGACTTGTAGCTCCGTGTGGATGTGCCTGCTATTCCATTTGTTAAAATGATCTGTGAGCATGGCAGGGCTCACTTCTACTAATGTGAGGAGAGAAGTGGAACCAGCTTCTTCCCGCAATTAATATGATCTTTAGATACGGGAACATCTGAAGTTTAGGTTAAGAACAGGAGGTTAAGCCTGGAGGCCAGATGCTGATCAGATGCTGTGGCTCTGTGTGTTTTGCTAAGAGAAGCCTGTGTCAGCTCACATCCCTGCAAACAGCTGCTCCTCCAGCACTGCCAGCAGAAAACAATGGCTCTGTCTGTAGGCACAGCGCAGTCAGAGAGGGGAAGGTGCATTTCTGGGCTGTCCCTTCAGTACGTGAGTGTGGGATGAGTGAGGGGGGGAGGAAGGAGAAAGGGAGGAGTTGTCATATTAGTGCAGACCGAGCGGTGAGATGGGAGGCAGCCGACTGAGTTCAGTGTCCCCCTGGGTTTGCTACTGCTGTGCTCAGAGAAAAACGCATTGCAGATTTCATTTAGGCTGGCCAAGACTAGCTGCATCTAGGGCTTGCCTTGAGGGGCAGAGTTACTATCCATATTATCTGACCTAAATCATTCCTTCAGGAGGGTTGTCATGCCTCAGAGCAGCCTGCACTGGACTGAAAGTGCTGAGCACAGCGAGATGGGAAAATGCCTGAAGGAAGGGTTAATTCTGGATTTGTAGTTCCTTGGGGGTCAACCCCTGTGTTTGGAGCTCTGGTAGATCCTCTTGCTGGGAATTTACCCCTGTGAAGCTGTAATTTAGGGTTGAGGAGGGGACTGAAAGGGAACAGAAACTTTTTTTCCTGGGCTTCTCAAGGAATCTGCCTGCATGAGGTGACATAAAGGGCCTGAGATTGCTGTGTCAGGAACAGCAGAGGCAGCTGCAACTTAAGGAGTTAATTTAAGTGAAGTTTCTCTGCACATCCTTGGGGAAGGATGGGACAAGGGAGGATTTTTGCAAATGGGAAAGGAGGGAGCAGCCTCTGTTGAGCGGCCCTTGGCGGTGCCCTCTGCGTGTCACTGCAGAGGTGTGGTGGTGGGATCCTGCACTGCTGTCTGAAGTGAGATTTCTGTACTGACAGAGCCCAGCTACGAGCAGGGAGGTGAAGGAAGGGACGAAAGTGATTGAGTGGCTGCTGTTGGAGCGGAGCTTCGAGAAAGCATTACTCACTGCCTCTCCTCTGCTCCTGCTGGGGAGCTGCCGCTTCTGCAGCAGGTCCGGTTCCTGGCAAAAGTTCAACACTGCACCAACTTTCCAAGAGAAGGGAGGGAGAGAGGAGGAGAGTCCCGCATAGAGGAGGAGCCACCACGGCCCAGGCTCCCTCTGGACATAAGCCTGACTGCTGCAAGAAAAGAACTGGAAAGAGCAAACCTCTTTACACAAATAACAGAAGTGTGGCTTTATCGCACACAGACCTCCCCCCAAAAGCCAGTGTTTGTGCTTGATACTATGTAAAACTCTCCCCAAAGTAGCTAGAAATGATATAACAAAATGGGGCAGGTGATGGGAGTATCCAGGGGTTTCGAATGATTTTCTCCCAGGGTTGGTATTGCTGAAGTACCCTGAGAGAAGGATTGGGGTGAAATTGGGCAGTGAGGGGCATCTATTTACCCCTCCCCAGAAAAGAACATCTGCGAGGAAGGTGTTAAATCAGAAATAGAAAGGTAGGGTGCGTATCAGTCAGGACAAACCTAGTAGGAAATGAGCAAATGGCTGAGAAGCAGCTGCGTGGGCTCTGTACCATTCACAGGTCTCTTCTTTCCTTCCCAAGGCCTTTGCCAGGTGCTGCGTTCCTTGCAAGATAACATTTGTGCTTTTCCCTACTGAGTCCAGATTGCAGGAGCTGAGCCCACGTCTGCAGTGGGAGTGGGAAGGGCTATTTCCAACTCCAGTCTGTGTGATGGGGGTTAATTTCTCTGCCTGCTACTGACCTTCCTCACCGAGCAACTGAAATAAAGCATGAGATTCCTTTCCCACACGCACCTTGGTTACACACCTCCTGCAGGAGAGCAGCTTCAGTCACGGGGCTCTGTGTATGTAAGACTCTTTGGCCCTTTTGTTCCTTTTCCATCCTCTGCAGGTTATTGAAGGCGGTGGTGTACAGCTATGTGAGAATCAGACGGGGTGCGGGAGAGGAAGAGCAATCAGCTGCTCTGCTGCTCCCAGTGAGTAGGAGGTGAACGTGGCAGAGTGGGAGTTAATAGCTTTTCTGCAGCTCTGAGGGAACACAGTGGCATCTCCTGACTGCAGTGGGAAGATAAGGAGTGGGGTACGGCAGCTTTGATGCTCTTTCTGGAGCCCACCCAAGGGAATGGGATCCCATGGGTGCTCAGGGAAGGCAATGGGGGGGGAGGCTGTGGTGCTTGTTGTTGTTTATTTCCAGGCAGGAGTGGATCAGCTCTCTGTGGAAGTGGGTCTGGCTTGGCTGCAGTCTCTGCAGCTTAAAGAGAAGGGCGGTGACTGCTGCCACGCTCCCCTCCTGCCGCAGGAGGATGCTGAGTCACTCCTGCAGCGCTGCTCCTGTTGGTTTGAACTTCCAATCCTTCCTCCTCACCGCAGTGAAACTGCTGGAGACACAGGGCAGGCTCTTTTTTTCCCCTCCAGCCTGACTTTTTTCTCTCCCTCTTTTTATTTTCTTTTCTGGGTCCCAATCAAAGAAAGACATTGCTTTTAAACAAACAAACAAAGAAATATATGTAGCCACCATAAAGAGATGCTGAATATATCTTTTCCTTTGGTAGTGGATCTTTCTGTTCCTCCAGAGGACAGCAAGAATATTTGATGAATACAGAGAACACTGCAGCAATTTTCTTCTTTAGGGGAGCCTTGGGCATTGAGTCAGCACTGATTATCTATCGAGCAGACATTTCTTGGAAAAAAGGCTGGGGTGGAGAGGAGATGTGACATCTATATATTTTTTGCAAGCAGTAAAGCCCTCTGTACCACTACTTTCTCCTGTCTGCTATGCAAGCTGTTCCTTTAACCTTTGTTTCCTTAGGGATTGCTCCAGAGCATCCCAGTAAAACTGCAGAGCTCCCAGTGTGCAGCTCTGGGGAAGCTGCTCTGCAGGAAGGTGAGCCATGAATCCCTGTTGCACTGAGGCAGGGGCTCGGGGAGAAGAGGGTGCTGTCTGATCACTATAAGCTTGCATAGAAAAAACTTCCCTTTCCAACTGCTAGTGGCAGGTAACATCTGCAGTGACTGGAATTCATTAAATGAAAGGTCCTGGTCTCCTCAAAATCTATGTACTTGTTTGAGTAAGCTTTCTCATCGGCGAATGATGATTCATTGCTTTGTGCCTTAAGCTCCACATTGAACTCTCCTGTAATCTTACCTCCTTCATGTTATTACAGATATAGTAGCACTACTTATTTCTTAAGATCAGCTCGTACTTCCTATTTAAAATCCTGTTTTCATTTGTTCAGAACTCCTATATGTAATTTTTTTTTCAAACTAACCTTTGCTTTAGAAGCCCTGTAGTCTTCCCATATTTTAAAACAGGACCTTGAAATTAAATAATGATGGGCTTTATTTCAGTTGTCTGTTACAAAGAAGCCTTTTAAATATGATAATAAATATTTCCAGATTGCTTGTAGAAATACACAAATGTACCTGTATGTGTATAGATATACTTATTCTCCTCTAGTGTTTAGTGCTCTGGACAGTGTACAGCATGCAATCCAATTTCTGCATGGATTAGCAGTAGGTTTTCTATTTCTTTTTCCCTTGGTGATCATGCTAATTTTAAAATGCATAAAATATTGACATACATGCAAGAAAAAAACATTCCACTGTTTAACTATTGAATGCCAGCTCCTGCTGCTTCCAGTTGTAGGCAGCCCCACAATAACTCTGGCTCGTTGATTCTTCCCAGTCCAAAATCTAGCTGTAGTCTTATAACAGATCCTTGAAAGCAGCAGTGTTTATCACCTACACAAAATAAATATCTCAATCATTTGTCCCTTCTGCTTTTAACTCCAGCATTAATTTTAGTTCAGTGGTCACTGCTAGCCACAAATGTAAATCTAGCCAGCTGGCCTTGATGCAAACGTGCTGTAAATCCCATCGTATTCTAATGCTATCTTATTTGGGAACATGATTTCTGGGGTAAGTAATAACTTCAATGCATTTCTGAGCTCTGCAATTCTGGCTTCTTGGGAACTGTGCTTGTCAGATGCAGGAAAAACTTGTTTGTTTTTTTTTCCTCCTGTATTCCAGAACCTGCTCACATAATTATTGTTTCCTTTCTCAAATCTATTTTCAGCTCAGCTGTTTCTAGCTGCAAATCTTGAGGAGTATGCAGATGTTACACAATGAATAAGTCATCTTATGTGGAGGAAGACGAGAGGATTAAAGTAGACACTTGGAATTAGGAAATCTTTTTTTTGTTGAGTTCTGCAGTTTTCATGAAGTTATTTATACAGACAGAACTATCTGTCTGCCTGAACGTCAGTTTCATCAGGCTTCAATATGTCACTTGAATAGCTTTAAGGGGATTACTCAAGTTAATAAGGAGTGTGTGTAGCAGCAGTGCAGGTCTTCCCTTCACTGTGTGTCTCTGTCTTCCTCCCACACTTAGCGAAGTCTCTGATCCTAGTAAACTGATTTAGAACATTTGGAATTGTTGCCTATGAATCTTCACTGATAGCTAATGGGCAGATCATTCGTAGTGCACAAAAGGAGCATTAAAGACCTGGCTCTTGAAATGTAATAGTTTATCAAAGAAGCAGAATTAAAGGATAAAGAAAAGGAAAGGGGAGAAGAAGCATCAAGGCTTTTCCAGCAATTTAATTTCAGTGTGTGTTTCTATGTTTGATTGACTAACAGCGTAAAATATTGTCTTATTCTGGAGCTTTTCATCTACAGATCTCAAGATGCACCAGGAATACTAATTGAGTAGCTTCAGAAGAAAGTTGAATTGTCCTACCTGAGTCGTGGTTTAAGAACATTCAAATGAAGAATACTTAGCTGTGTCTTTCCTGTAGTCTGTCAGTATTTGGAATGATTATGTTCAAGATGAAACTCTTATTTCCCCCGGCTAGTACACCAGACATGTAAACCTGTCTTATTAAAGGACTAATTTACTTAACAAGGCACAAAATTGGCTTGCCATCCTATGAATAATTGGAATAAATATCTGCCATCTGAGCCCTTGCTGCAGTCACCAGCGCAGATTAGATTTGCAAGGTTTGGCTGCACCGTGTTTTAAAAGGGCTCACACACAGCTCACAAGCTGCCTCCTGGCTGGGGAGTCACAGATGGGCCTCATCAGAATCCCCTGAGAGCAGGAGCCCCTTTAACACCCTGACCTTCACACTTATGGAACTGGAGGTCTGGAACTGGGACAAGAATTTGGAAATAACTTTTTATTACATGAAATGACTTCACTGGGAGGGAAGCAGAACTAACAGCACAAAGAGTCTGTCTGCTTGTTAGACAAGACTCATTAATGCCCAAGGCTACCTGTAGGATGTGGATATGATGTTGTCTATTACCTGCTGCCTTGCTCTGAGCTCAGATTGGGATCTGTGAACTTCAGAGGCAAAGATGGCAGCGTGGCAGGAGTCTGTGGCATTACTTCCCACAGAACCTGAGCACTCATTTGAGGCTTTGGCTAAATCTTTCAATCTGCTGTTGTCATACCAACAAATAAATACAAAGAAAGGCTCAGCACGATTGTTTATTTCAGATAGGTTGCCTTCAGGTTCTACAAATGCTGGCTTTCCACAATGAGGCTGTTCCAACCACAGTGTTCTTCAGGACAGTTCACTTAGAAGGCACATCATTGGACCAGTGGTGCAACTCAGATAATAGGTAAGTGCTCCAGCTTTCCTGCTTTTCTTTTAACATGCTGTGAATTATTTATGCGGTTTCTTTGTCCTGGCAGCTTCGAAGAGGGAAAAATGCATGAGTATGTGGCTTCATTTATAGACCAAGGTAAAATTAGCTACAAAGCAGATGCATCAGCAGGTAGAACTGGTTATAAGCTACCATTAGGGGAGGTGCCCTGTCTATAGCAGGGTGGTTGGAACTAGATGATCTTGAAGATCTCTTCCAACCCAAATCATTCTATGATTCTATGACTGTGCACCTGCATGGATCTCCTGTATTAGATGAAATGGCAGCATGAGGAAATACGCCATAGCCCATCACAGTGGATCTGTTGGGTATAGCAGGTATATTTTTGTCTCACATCTCAGTGAATTTGGTGTTCTATTGGCAGAATAGCTTAGAAAACCTGTTAGGTACGTGCCAGTTTAAAGAGGTATGTAAGTATAAGCCTCACTTTAAAGAATGTAAAGTACTCAGTGAACAGTTCATTGGTGTGAACCAGCTGGCTCCTGTTTATATAGTATGTGAACTGCACAAAACATTAGTGCATGCATCCTTATCACCTCTAAGGGGATGGTACACCATTACCCCTGCTTATGGTACACATAAAAACCCTGGACTTCCAAAGAGTTAGTCACATAATGTGTTTCTGCAATCCTCTGAGTTCCACAAAGCACCTTCTAGCAGTTTTGTAGTCCCAAAGATCTTTGTAGTTGTGGCTTTAAGTAATTTTCTGAGGATGTACCCAGGAGAGTGGAAACTTGAATTTAGTCCAGTTTTACATCAACATTTTTACCCTAAAATACCCTTTTCCTGTGGTACCTTACTATTGGTTCTAATGAAAAATAAGAGATG
Source organism: Meleagris gallopavo (assembly GCF_905368555.1). Classification (NCBI taxonomy): domain Eukaryota; kingdom Metazoa; phylum Chordata; class Aves; order Galliformes; family Phasianidae; genus Meleagris; species Meleagris gallopavo. The sequence goes on along the minus strand of NC_139427.1, from coordinate 887,137 downwards.
GGTACATATCTGCATTCATCACAAAGTAGGTGCATTTGACTTTTATATAGTGATACTGTTGAAAGCAGGTGGTTTATCAGCCATAGCCCCAAATTCTGCACATCTTCGCTTGTGCACTCTTTATTACTGGCTAAAATAATACCCTATAATTAAGTAGGTTACTAAAGAGCTTGTAGATTGTAACATATGCAGCTGCTGCAACATTTTTAATTTGATTTGTTAAGGGATATAGACATCTCTATTAAGTTATCAGCCTATGAGAAATGCAGAATAGGAAAGACCATTAGCAAATGCCATATGCTAACCTCAGCCATGCCCGCACTATAATATGAGTTATGAACAAAGGCATATTCCCAAATGCAGTTAACTCACATGGAAGAGACCTACAGGGTCATCACGCCCATTGTTCACGTGGATTGAAGGAAGAGAGTTAGGTAAAGGAAAGAGGACGCAGACAGATGCAAAGCTGTGTGATGGATATGCCTGATTACAGCATGAACAATAGCTGAAGAGAAGGTCATGCAGAGCTTGCTGCTGCGAATTTACTCAAAATTTAATGAGCCCAATCTGCTACCTTTGCATCCAGCAGGAGTTTTGCCACTGATTGGAAAGACAGGAAAATAATGCCCAGTATCAGACACTGGCTAATATTAGCATACAGCTTCACTATTCCCCTTAAGAGATAAAAAGCCACCAAGAACACTTGCACATGCTCATGTTAGTACTTTATAGATAAAGGTGGGCTGGTGTTAGAGAATTTTTATCCTCTGCTCTAAAATGACTGCTCTACAGGTACACCTTATGAAATATCCCTCAGATGTCCTGACTTGCAGTACTCTTCTCCCATGTAGTGGCCTAATTACTGGTCTACCTTCCTGCCCAGAAAGTAAAACCATAATCAGAGTGTCCTGAGGCTGCTCTAATTAGCCCCTAATTTCCAAAAACTAGGAATAAAACCCAATCAGACCCTTATTCTAGCTCTTTGGTTATACTGTTTCTTTCAAAAGCTTTTTAGGGGAATTTCAGGTCTGTTTAGACTGCTCTGATTACATTATTTTGCTTTCACTTCATGAGGCATTAGGTATCTCTTCTCATGGTTTGCTGGCTCAGGACAAGATTTCAGTGTACCTCCACAGTAGAAATAACCCATAATGTCAAGAAGGAAGCTATCTAGAACATAATTACTTGCAGAGTCTTACTAAGTGACTTGGAGTCACATTTAAGGTTAAATTTCATCCTAGGTAGTTGTGAAAGCTGATTTGATTAATGGTATCATGCACAGAAGTTGCCTTTGCTATTAGATTACTGCTGCTTTTTTCCCCCTGATTTTTGCCAGTGTTTATTGATTGAGTGTGATGCTCCAGGCGTAAATAAATAAACAAAATCACCCTGCTGTCCTGCAGCTGATCAATGGGTGGTTTTTACAAGCCTGCAGATCATGTTACAGGAGCAATGGCTAACGTGGGCTCAGCAGATGTGGCTGCAAGCTGTGATTTTTGCATGCAAACGTGATTTAAAAATAAAACCATCTCCCTGCATCTATGCTCTCTGGCTTTAAAAGTGGCCTTCCTGCTCCATCTTTCACTAGAAAGCAGTTGTGTCAACACCTTCCTATGTGATGTGGCTGCCACAACCACAGCTTTTCTTACTGTTCTGTTCTTTGTCTCAGGCGAATAGAATTTCACATCACATTCAAGGTGAGCACACTGTAGCTCACGTTTGTGGGCTGATATCATTGGACAAAGTGTTACTGTATACACCAGCATGAATGATTAACTCATTATTTTGCCTAATTCCTCTCCTGAAGGGACTAGCTGCAAGCAGTGTTGCACCCATTGCAGTTTTGATGGAGGGGAACAGTTTGGTGCATCTCCTAGCATGCCGTAATTATGATTTTCCCTTTTCCTAGGTGTGCAGAATAAAGCTTTATGAAAGTCTTGTAGGAGGAAGTGCACAAGATTTCCATTGAGATTGTTTTACATTGATAAGGTGAGCAAATAATGATAGAAGTTTTGCCCCAAATGGCACAGAGCAGTAAGGAAGGCCAATCTGGACTTGTTACTATGAGTTATCCATTAACTGATGCTACTATGCTGCCATACAACCCCACAACATAATGCATGATCCATATAAGAAAGCAGGTTCTAGTGCTGGATCTCATCTTGCCCATAATTGTTTAACTCCATCTTTATCAGCAGCCTGTCCTAACATATTGTATGAGCCTAAATTAGCTAAAGAAAGTGGGACTCTTTTTATTGATTTCTATAGACTTTTGATTAGGTCCTTACACAAACCTGCCTCAATCCATTAGAGTTACTGGGGGCTTTTTCAACAGTTCTGCCCAATCAAGAATATTTATGCTCATAAGTTCGGCACAGAACTTGCTGTGGAACTGAAAATGTCTCTGTGCACCACTCTATTGCACTATGGAAGGGTCATAAATGTTTGGGGAACTTTGAGCTGCTACACCAACGCTTTTAAGTCAGTAACAGCAGTGCCTGAGGACCAGGCATATTAAACTAACCTTCTATCCTAAATATCTGTCTATTCAATACTGTTTCAGCACTCAGCAATGCTTATTTCTTCACACCTGTGTCCTTACACTTTCTTACACTTAATACTTTCTGTATTCTACTCTTTCACATGTGCAACAAATGTGTTCTTTTGAAATGCAAAACAGTGGCAGAAATGGTTGTGTGGAGATGACTCTGTGATGACTGAAGCTGTGATGAATTTTTATTTTAGAATCAAGGAGGTTAACAAACATGAAAGAAAAAGCTGTTGAGTGGAACAGGCCTGTCTTATCAGGCTGCTAACATATTCTCAGCTTCACTTGCTTTGAATCACTGTGTTCCAGCAGACATCATTTTTCAGTCCGGATGTTTTTCATTACTTTTAAATGGTAGGGATATCTGTTCATAGACCACAGGGCCACTGTGAGTAATGTTTTCAGAATAAGCAAGAACCGTCCTAGAGGATTTCACTTTTTAGTCACTGTAGCAGAAATGCTAAGTCACAGCTTGCACCAGTGATGGAGCACCTGGTGGGAAGGCAGGATCAACCCAGGGGAGCTCAGGTGCATGCAGTGCAATGTACCTGAATGACCTGAAGGGCTGGAGCAGGGATCCAGCCCTCATTTAAGGGTTGGCAGTGGAGATAAGGGGATCTTGCTGGAGGTCTCTGCACACGTGAGGCCTTCTGAAGGTAAGCACCTTCTTTCCTTTAGTTTTGTGCCTACAGCTGTTGTGTTTGAGCAAATCCTCACTTGCTGCTCTGCTGTCATTGCTGTGCATTCTGTTGCATCACTGTCACTACGGACTAAATCTTGCTGGCTTCTATTTTAGTCAGAGTGTTTTGTATGAATAGGTTCAAGAGGGATTTGGCCTTATTTTTTTGTCACTTTAGTTGAGTCCAGCTGTGGGATGTCTGCAGAAATGTCACTTTGAGTTGCCTAGCAATCAGCAGTAACAGCAAAACATGACTCTGTTGTGTGTTTACAGATAACAGCCAACAAATTGACCTTATATATCAAGCATGTCAATAAACCAAGCAACTCTATTCTTTTGAAAAATAACTGCTCTCCTCCCTGTTCTCCTTTTCTCTCTCCCCCTACACACGTCTGCAGTGGTGCTAGCTTTAGATACTTCAGGTTTGGTTTAGATACCCTTCACAACCAGGTTACAAATCTTCCAGTTTTGAGTGTTTATTTTGAGGGTAAAAAGTCCAAAGTTGCTGCACGTTATTCCTATTTATGATCGGGTAATAAGGTCTCTTCCAAGCTGAGTTCTTTGCCTTCAGATGTCTTTTATTCCTTTACCAAAGAACAACAACAGAAAATAGAATGACTTTCTTTGTTATAAGCAGATTCACTTTCTCTACCCCATTCTGTATCATGATACTTATCTTATATGGTACATACTCTTTTCTGTAGCTCTCAGTTCAGTGTACTATCAGATCTCATCCTGAACTGTTCTCATTTAAATTTGATGTATGTTATGTCAAGTAATTTGGGATTTTTTTAATTTATTTTTAGAACTAGGATAAAAATGGAAAACGCTGAGGTGCTTTAGAGCTTGCATGTCTGAGGCTTCAGTTCAGCATTGGAAAGCATCAAGGATACATTCAGGAATGGGCAGACAATGCATGGTGAGTAGCATCAGGGATATCTGGACTTTATTTCTTTAATGCCAGTGCCTCTGTGCTTCTTGCTGGCATAATTTACAGTACCTTGAATGAATTAGTACCAGAGCTTCCCTGGTCTTGAAAGAATAACTATGCATCATCTCTGACATGACAGCTAATCACATCCAAGAGAATTCAAAGGCATGTAGTCATAAATTCTCTTATTTAAGCTTAAGATAAGAATTGGTGGTGAAAAACTGGGTTGAGAGCCAAACAGAAGCTGCAGCTTGCAAAACATATCCTGGTGTTGGGGTTGAATTCTGAAATTCACCAGATCAAAGCATGCAGAAGTTGCTTTCAACTCAGGTGACCAGTAGTTCCTTCCTAATCACCTGTTGCACTTCCAAAGCTCATTAAACAAACCAGGAACGTTGATCTCTAGGTCTCTTACATTCAAGCCTTAGATCTATTCAGGTAGAACTCATTCATGTTAAAGGCAAAATGACCAGAATTTCTAGTGGTTAGCCCCCAAATGTTCTCATACTGGATGAGAAGTCAATTACTGGGGAACAGAAGCCAACTTTTCAGGTATCCAGTCAACAACTGAAATTGAACAAAATAGAGAGCATCTTTAGCCAGCAGAAATTAAGGACGCTATTTTTTTATAGTGTCAACAGAATGAAGAAACTAATTTCTAGTCCATGTAGCTTTCTCCAGCCCTGCCTACTAACAGAGAACCTTTAAGAAAATATCAAGTGCTCATGTCCTCCCCTGTTCTACATGGAACTTTCTGTTATTTTGCTTGTTATTCCAGTCTACAGCATAAAGTCCTCCAACCAATTATCTCTGTTAGTAGACAAAGGCTTGCTGTCATTGCCAGTTATTGCGAAAGGCATCTCTAAATATCGGTATAAAAACTGTACAGCAGCCTCACCTGACACTAACTGCTTTGAATCTCTCTCCCTCTTCTACGTCTGTATAACCACACTGATTCCATTGGCTTGGTTGAATCATTACTAAATTACCTGAGTGTGAAAGGAGAATCAGACCCACCCACTGAACAGAGAGCATTGTACTTTATTTCTATTCTGTTTGAAACGAGAGATTTGGTGCTTCAGCTGTCAGCAGTGAGACAGTAGATACCACCTGTGGAGCTCTTCCAGACAAGCGAGAGCACTGAGAAGCTATTGACAGCTTTTCATTTCCATTACTGGGAGCTTGAGGCATTGATGTGAATACAAAAGAACGCTTTTGTTAGGTATGTGTGGCTTACACATAATGCCTCATTGCCATTCTTGTTTGCACGTGACATTTCTTCTTTGTTCCTCTAGCTGGATGTTCTCTAAAAGGAGCATCGCTGCTTTCCTCTGCATGGTGCTACACTTCATTTTGTTTTTCCCCCAGCAGCCTCAGGTGATTGGACTGTTAATGCAGTTAGGTAAGGGGTGGGAGGAAGGAAGAAATGTAGGCTCTGAAACAGGACAGCAAGGCACGTGTTGGTGCAGCACAACCCTCTTGTCCATACTGCTTTGTCACTAACAAAGCCCCATAGGTTTCTCACTGTGTGCTCTCAGGCTCAGAATCTGGGCTGCCCTTCACAGGATAGAGGATAATGCTGGCTTGGCTCTTCCCAAATTCAAATAGGTCTAACCTCTGGGACTGCTCCAATTTATTGCCTACAGCAGCTCCCTTGAAGGCCAGTGACAGACAACCTAGAATTGGTGAACTACAAAATATTTTCTCTGCATTTCTTAAATCCTTGCATAGGAATTTTAGTCAGCATCAAGGAAGAAGAGACAAAGATGTGAGTGTAATAGATGGATTTGTTTGGCAGGCAAAATTTTGATGTTGGAAGAAATTCAGGTCAGCTGTGAAATGAAGATTTTAAGGAGTTTCTATAGAAAATATTTCTCTGCTCCAGCTTCAGTAAAGTTCTACTTTTCCTTCATTCCCCAGCTGAACTGTTTACTGAGGGTTGACCTGAATTTACGAATAGCCAATCTTCCACCAAAAATGCATTTTATTTTTTTCAGTGATTTGAAAATATAAATTTCAACAAAGTTTAACCAAAGAATTTGGGTGGAACCCGCGCCTAAGTTTGCCATACAAATCAGATGGATTGGGGAAAACTGCACTGTCATGCAAGCCTTGTAGGGAATCTTTGCAGTGAACATCCAGCAATTCGGATTCTCAGGCAGGCATTTGCAAATCCTGTTCCTCTGCAGCAAACATTTGCTATGTGAAAAGTAACAAACCAAAATATTCTTTACAGACGCTTTTATATACAAACATTGAGGTTCTGAGGTAAGTGAATCTAGATCCTTCATGTTCTGGTGCTTTTAGCTCAAACACCACAAAGTTTAATGCCTGCTTTTCTTTGCCCAGAGAAGGGTTAAGCTTTGTGTTTGCCGACAGCATTGCAGCAAAGGGGATAAAGCAAGCTTGAAGGGCAGAAATGATGTACTGCATCTTTAATAGGGTGTGTCTAATCCACTTGCTGCAGTCTCTGCTGCAGTGAGGTTCAATTTGGGCTCCGTCTGTCTTTGTTAACTCTCCTTATTTTATGATAATTGGAGATAGAACAAGCATGGCCGTTGATCTGAAGCTGAGCAGTAGCCCATGAAGGGTGGGAACCGTGGTGTAGCACACATCCCCAGCTCTGTCACCCATTGCTTAAACCGAAAACTTTTGTCAGTGATTCTGAGCTTTCAGTGAGTTTAAGGCTCTGTTGCATATAAAAAGGGGCTAGGCAGGGATTTGGGCACACTGTACTATCTTACCCTGTTAGCAACTAAACGTAGTCATCAAATGTATTTTGCAGCAGTTGCTGAATGTTACTGGATCGACTTGGCTCTTATATAAAGGAGATTATCAAGGCTATTGAATATCCCTGAGATTTTTAACAGTCCCTCAAGCTCATTTTACCTGCAGTCATAAAAGGTTTCTTAAAGTGTTGAGAAGCAGGTGTTAGAGGATTAAAAGAAGAGATTTTGAAATTGTATCCTCTGCCTTCAGGACTGCAGTGCTGACTGTACTGGGCAGGTCCAGAGCCACATACAAAATCATTGCACATTGGATAAAGCTTTCTGTAGTCTCCTGAGTGCTTGCTCCCATTATATATAAACATCCATCTAGGACAGAATTATCATATTTAAAACCTGTGAATTTGTCTATTACCAACTTAGTGTTCACAGCTATTTTTGTGTTTAAAGAAGACTTTTTTTAAACTACCTTGTAATTTATTACTTCTCTGACATATGGTGTTGCTATAAGAAGAGCTCCAATGTCACTAAATGTACTTGTGGTTTCACACTCACATCTAATCCTTTTAATTGAACTTCTGATCATAATGTGCATCCATGACTTGGTCTTTCTTCTACCAAGTCGAAGCAGTGTCAACTATTTTGTTCACTGAAATCAAAAGGTGATATTTAACCAAATCTTAAATAATTGAGGCTATCATTTTAATAGCAACTTGTGTATTCTTACAGACTCATGCTGCTAACACATTTGTATGCATGGGCTCCTGCAGAATATGTGGAGTCCACTAAAAACTAATCAGGCTTCTTGTTAATATTAAGGACAGTTTGCAAGATCAGCCTCTGTAATTATAAAGCAGCAGGCATAATTTCTGCTCATCTGTGAAGCATTCACAGTACTTCTGGCACTGAAAATGAGACAGCACTTGTTTAATCTCCTCCAATGTCGTGAGAGTTCTCTATTTGAAGTCCTGCAGAGACTTCAGAGGAGATTGCAGGATTTCACTTAGAGTTAAGGAGCACATATATTTTCAGAGGAAGTGCAGAGCCAGACTTCAAAGCTCATTGAGCAATGTTACCTCTGGAACAGCGCAAACCCTTTTAGATGACACAGTGCATCAGCCATACGAGCAGTGAAATGCTGCTGATTCATCTCTAACTTTGCTTTCTCTTATCTGAGCTGTGGTGCCACCAAGCGTCAATCCGCAGGAAGGCAGCAGCCCTGCCTGATCGAAACAGGCAGCTTCCAGATGATCCTTTCCGGGGAATGCAGCTCCGCAGCAGGTGGGACCAGAGCTAAAACGTCGTCTCTGAAACAGAAAGATGAAGGCTTGAAGTTGGCATAACAGCATGGATTCTTCCAAAGCCTCAACACTCACTGTAACTATCAGGAACAGATTTAGGAATGTTCTCAGCTTAGAACTGTTGACTGACAGAAATAATGGCTCAGTAGTTAATACACTGGGTACTGATCCTACAGCACAGCTAAGACCAGAAGGTAGTAGCAGGTGCTTTGTTTATGACCAATTCCTCACAAACCAGAAATGGAGTCTGAAAGCAAATGTGCAAAACTGATGAGCTAGAAGGGACCTTATCTGTTGGCCTCTAAAACACTGGTCCTGTGGTGATAGATGGAGAAAAGAAAAGATGATACTAATATAAGATTGTGGCAGCCTTGAATGATGAGACAATACATCATATGAATGCATTAATCTTATGTAATTTCAGAGAAGGAAACTTGCCAAAACTGACGTAAATAGAAATCTGGAACATTTCTAGGTATATACTCTATTTGATTCTCAAGTGGACTCTGCCAGGACTCACTGTGCTGGCTTTTTTTTTTTTTTTTTTTTTTTTAATACACTCAAGGTGATCCACGTTTGTCCTGCATTCCTTCCTCTGAGTTACAAGAAGGGAATAACGTCTGTATCAAGTAATCTGTATCACATCTGAGATCAAGTAATAGAAACGCTGTTCTCTTCCTGTCAGTAGAGATTTACTGGCTACTTGCACTGTGCTATTAAACAGTGCTGTTAATAAGATTGGAACACGTGTTTAGGAAGATAAGCCTACTGACCGAAATGTGAGCATGAGAGCAGATCCCACTCAGAATGGGGGCTGTAGCTAATTGAGAAATTGTTCCCTACAGTGTATTTTATGGTTTGCAGTGGAACCTAACTGAATTTTTCCTAGGTAGGCAAAAACTGGAAGTAGCCAAGCAGAAGGTAAAGCACTGTGAATTTTCCTTCTTAGAAGAAGGAATGCAGAGAGCCCAGGGAAAACAATGGTGTGCCTCACCAGGAGATCTGCCTGTTCCCTGCAGTGCTGAAACAAACACTGCCAGGTTTGTGGGGCCAGGGATGGCTTCGTCAAATTGCAAATCAAATCTGCTTCTGCTTTCCTTCCCTCAAACAATATATTGAACTGCTACCTATGAATCAGCCGTCCCATCTGGTGCTCACTGAAACCAAAGAGCTGAATCACCAAACTGAATAGAGCTGGAGCTGGCTGCTTAATTGTGGATTTATGTCTTAATATGGAGAAACGTTCAAAGCCCTGAGAGGTGTCAGCATGTCACTGAAGGCAGCAGAGTGGGACTGACTGACAGCAGCTGAGATCCAGCGCTCTCATTTGTTTTCTCCTGCAGACTTCAGACAAGTAATTATAGATCGCACGTAAGCACACTCGCACAAAATGCTCTTAAGGACAAAAGACTCCATCTTTTGTGCAGTTTTTTTTTTTTTTATTATTTGTTATACTGCGGCCTGGGCTAAAGGCCATCGTCTGTGATCTCTGTACTTGTGCTACTGCATACACTTATAAAAGAATATAGGTCTGATTTTTGGAGTCCTGCAGTGTTTAATCCTTCAGCGTGAGAGTTGGCATTGGATCAGGCGTTGTCTTGCTAAGATTAATCTTTAATGTTAGTAAAGAAATAATACAATTAAGTCTTCCTCCCTTTCTTACCGTGCAGTTTTGATGAACAAATCAGTGTTTTTAGACCACTGTGTTAGAGAGGACTGTTTGGGCAGGGTGCTGGCAATCTGTTCCTATATGATTTCTACACTGAACTCACTAATTAAAATCCAGAATAATAGGAAGATGGGGCTTTTTCTTACCTACCACAGAGAGTTACCATTTGCCAGCAAGTAATTTTATTTTCTTTTGCTTGGTTGGTTGCTTTTGCTTTGCCACAGGCAGCGCACGTACCCCGAATGCCTGGCAACAGTGATCTGACGTCAGCCCAGGCACAGAGCAGCAGAAATAGTGCCTTGTCACCGTGTTCTCCTTGGGCGTCAGCTGCATTATGCTGCTGCAGGGACAGTCTGTCTTAAATCGCCTGCAGAGAGAAATGCAAACGAGGTGCTCACCCAGCTACGGAGGGGGGTTACAGGCAGTGCTGGCAGTGGCAGCGTGGTGCGTGTTGGGGGCACGGGTCTGAGCACAGCACGAGCGTTTCCTACTGGAACAAGCGACTCCTTGTCAGCTGCTGCCCACTGCTGTGCATAGCAAAGTGGCAGAGCTGCTGTCTTCCGCAGTGCACAAAACATCCCGTGCAAGGCAGTGGTTCCCGTTTGCTGTGGGACCCACAGAGCTGCACTGAGGCACCGCTCAGCCGGTTGGCACTGTCACACCTCACCGACGGCGCTGCTTCCCCGGTGACTCGGAACGTGAAGTTGTACTGAAAAATAGGCATGCAGAGTGCTCGGAATACAGGGAGGGTGGCGTAGTTTACAGAGCAGGTATTTGTTGCATTGCTCTGAGGTTTATCTTCAGTGTGCTTTGTAGGAATCACGTAATCGCTGTCTGAGTTTTGAACTGCCTGTTCAGGCTTTGAAAAGCAAAGATGGTTGAAGTTGATGTGCTTGTCTATAAGAAATCCTTAAGGATCTTGATTCTACAAATGCCCCTTTTGTTTTCACATAGTAAATACTGAGAGTAGAACTGTCATTCAGTTATATCTCGTGTCATTTCTGTGTGCTGGAGGAGGTAGGTTTTCATGCAGAAGATAGAAATATCTGCTGCAGAAATACTTGAGTTAGGCAAGTAATTTGGTAGGAAACAACACTGCAGAAACTGAAATCCTGCATGCTGATTCATCAGTTGTGCACAATGCGTTTGTGGAGCAGTTTTCAACTGCTTTTCTTTTTCTCCCGCAAAGGAGCAGGCCATTGCCCCCAGCTGTGCTGCAGCTTTGTCAGAAGGGGGTCTGAGGGCTGAGAGCTCTGCAGAGCAAACCGTGTTCCACGTTGATCTCTTGGTGGCATCTAGCGTTTCAAGTGTGTAACAGCGTCTACTCGCAAGTGGGACTGCGGTAACCTTGAGGACTTGAGATTAAACATTTGTAGATCTCTTTTTGTGCCGCATATCAACCCCTATGAGGGCCGTATGCTCAGACCTTTTAAAAGAAACGATTTCTAAAGCCCCCCCTCCCTCTATCCCAGTGCTTTCCTTTGATTTTTGGCACTTAGTGAGTTTTTTCTTCATCTTTGATACATCTGTCATTAATCCTCGCTCTCGGGGATTTATGATCTCTGCTGCCCTCGGTTCTAAGCTGAGATTCTTTTCCCTCCCAACAGCTGTAACAGTTTTGCTCCTCTGAAGGGATGAAACAATCTATTGGACCCTGTGTTAGAATTAACCTCGTGCTATCGAGCACTGAGACAACAGAAGGTGTCTGTGAATGTTACTGGCAGAACTGTATTCAGGCTCTGTGCTCCTTTCATGAAAGGCAGAGGAAGAAGGCAGTATTGTCACAGCTGAGAGAAGAGCAATGTAAGCTGAGAGCTTAATGGCTGGTGCTGGAGATCTTCAAACCTGTGCACTCTTCTGCTAAAAGGTGCTTATTATTTCAGCTCTTCGACCCCATCTCCGTGAGCAGTGAGAACCAAGCTTACTTTGCTTCCTCTTTTTCTCTTCTCTGGCTCATTTTGTTACAGGAAAAAAAGACGTTCACGTTCAGGATATCGTGCAGCTGATGCACTGCATAGAGCCAGCACCTGCCGTTCTGCGTACGTGAGAGATGAATGTGCATCTCTTTGAATGCAATAACAAAACTTTCAATGTCTTTTGAAGTTATTTCTAGAATGGAGGGGCTCCCAGGAAGAGAGAGATTCTACCTCTGGAAAGTAAAAACTGAGGGAGACTTTGCAAGAAGTTTCCTTTAAGAATGAAAGCCTGTTTCAAAACGGAGAGCGTTGACTTGTATAGAGGATGTGTAAAGCTCCAGGGGGAATTTGTTAACAGCAGTGCTGCATGCATCAGGCAGTGTCCCAGAAAAAGTGGTTATGCATTGGTATTGTCTCTGTTTTGTTTGTCCATATTCTGAATACATCTTTCCTCCTTTCCAATGCAGAAAAGGAGCAAAGTTGAAGAAAAAGATAAAACTTGTAAAAAGAACCAGGATTAGATGCATGGAGAAATTCTTAGGACAATGAATATGTCATTCAAGCATTTATTCGTTTATTCCTATGCAAATGAAACTGACTCATAAGAAATATAGTCTTCATTTTTTATTAGTGAGTGTGCATCATGTAAAACTTAGTGCTTATTCAGAGTATTTCCTCTAAAGATTTCAGAACTCCTTATGTAAGTTAATCAAATCCCCTTAGTAAATATAAGGAGTTTACCTTTGGATGATGCTAGGAATATGCTATATCCAGAACCCTTCAGTTGTAGATTAATACTTATGAAGACTTCATATAACCTTTTTTTTTTTTTTAATAACAAAATAAACCATATCCACCTCATTTTAACTTAAATTCATGCTAAGTGGAGATTAGTCTGAGCCACAACATCTGTATTTGGTTATTAGATTGGGTGATACCTTGGTTGCCTTTACTGTTTGTGTCCGGGTCTTGAAACTACAGCACTTAATTTTAGCTTGAGTTCACCTGTTCTGAGATCTAGATGTCATTTTTTTTTAATTAGCATAAGTTTATTGTTTGAGAAATAATCACATGTGACAGCAGAGACAGGTGAGCACCAAACTCATGTGGGATCAGTCAGATTCTTCTGCTCTTGCTGTACTTTGTGCATCTCAGTCTACATCTTCCATTCACCAGCCAAATCTCTGTGCTGGTTGTGTCAGGAGGTGACCTCTGCTCTACAGTAAAAATATTTATTCTTTTTTACAAAATGTCTGAACTCCTTGGGAGAACAACGTTCTACTCTTGTATGTAACAAGGCATCCAACTCAGGGAGGTGTTTCTAGCTTTCTGGTACCTTAAGTGCCAAAATCAGAGGTTTGGACTTGTGATAACACACAACATAGAGACTTCCCAGGAGCAGAGGAAGGAGGAGTATTGCTTTTATGCAAGGAATTATTGATTGCAGTCTGCTGAAGAGAAGTATGACATTTGCTCACGAATCCGAAGAATTATTGGAAGCTCATTTCCAGCCCATTTTGATTAAATCTGACCACACAGCTCCCTGCTGAGGACACTTTCGGGAACAAGCTCTTCAGACATTAAAGATGTAAGAGTTGCATTAAAATATAAAATAGTCGATATCCATGATTCATCTGTGATGGATAGATACCACAGGCATTGCAAGAGGGCTTCTACTAATAGCCACTTTGGAATTAGCCAGTGATTCTTAATGAAAATGCCTGCCAGCACTTCCTCCTTTTAATCTTTCACATGATCTCAAAGAGGAGGGAGGACTGGCATCACTGGAACAAAAGTAAAATACAAAATGAGAGTTTGCAAGCCTCTTGGTAGCTCTATTGCACTTGTTCTATTGCACTTGTGCCATAGTGGCCCCAGTTGAGAGTTCTGGCCTACATGGTAGGAAAGAAGCAGGAACAGAATGAAAGCAGGCTGAGTTTTTCTTACTGGTGTAAATAAGCAGAGTGAATGTCTGAGATACCAGACTGCCAGCTTGACCCAAATACATCCATCGTTGTACTTCATCTTTCAACTCAAGTGTTGCAAAATCTCTTTCTATCTATGTAGAGTGCTAAAACCAAATTTCATCACAGCGTTCCTTGCTGTTCCATGCTTTGTAAATGGAGTAATTAGAGATTCAGTAATCTTTTATCCTCTCATCTTTTGCAATGAAGTGTCTCTTATGGGTGGGTGAAGAGTGCCCAGCAGCAGCAGCATGTTTGTTCTCTCATCCTGAAATTAACTGAGCTCTGTTGCATCTCACCGATGATAAAACTGGTTTAATTTTCCATAGTAAATAGGAACAATATAGCATAACAAACCCCTTGAATTTAAAGTATTTTATCAGCTATACATTTCTACAAAACATTTATCTCCACAGCAATTATTCAGTCAGATAGAAGAAAGGAGCCCAGAGATATTCACAGTGTGAAATGATGTCATAAAACAAATATTGCCCTGGAGATGCTTTTTTCTGTTTCAAATCTAGCAGGACTCTGTGCTTTCTTATCACAGTTCCAAACCATTGATGAAGCTGCTATATCATATAGAAACAATGGTAGAAAGTGAATAACTGTCATAATACAATAATGAATAAGGAGTAGAAAATATAACCCTATGAGCATTAGCTATGTAGAAACCAGCAACTAGATGAGGGAAGAGTTAGCAGTTCATGGCTTTTTGGTAGACCAGTACCAGTGTGAGACAGGAGTATAAATGACTCTACCAGTTGTGAAATTCATCTTTCTTCAACTGATAGAGTTCCTCCTCCAGCCTCAATTTTTCTTGTCATAAAATAGCTAATGGGTAAAATAAAATGGCCAAAGCAGAGTATGGGAATCTGGAATCCTTAGGTTTGTGTTGCAGGCTCTGAACAAGTCTCTAATAATGGACTGAAAGAAATGAGATTTTGCTCTTCACTTCACAGCGATTAGCCATGGAATCTAGTTCTAAATGGTGCTGCCATTGAAAGTGTTCTTCCTCTATGATTTAGAGTGTCCCTTTAGAAAAAAAAAACAAGTGAAGATGGTTTCTTTAAGCCCATACTCTGTATTTTCTTGGGCTTTAGGCTGATTTACTGTGAAGAATGGAAATGGCTTTAGTTTTGAAGAAAGAGTTGCTTGCTTCTTGCTTTCTGTCATTCTTAACTTGTAAAGCTCCCATCAGTAGCTGAGGGAGTTCTAAGTAACCCAGAATGTAACTAGGGACAAGACTGGGACACGAACACAAATGTCTTTCTCTCTCCATCTCTGATGAAATACCAACCAGTCACATGAGTTCATAGTGATCATTTCTTGTGGAAGTTTCTGTCCCGTTTCAGTCACGCACTGAAGATCTGCATCTTCCCCTCTGGCACAACATCAGCTCATGCAAATCTGCACAGAAACACCACCGTTGGTAAAGGACTGCTCGCTTCT
The DNA here is from genome assembly GCF_905368555.1 of Meleagris gallopavo. Taxonomy (NCBI): domain Eukaryota; kingdom Metazoa; phylum Chordata; class Aves; order Galliformes; family Phasianidae; genus Meleagris; species Meleagris gallopavo. The sequence goes on along the minus strand of NC_139427.1, from coordinate 871,951 downwards.
ATCAGCTGATAACGTGTTCTGCTGTTTCCTTAAATGTGCTGACATTGCTCACAGTTTTATGGCAGACTTCGTTTGGGTAACACATACCTCTTCAGATCTATTGTTGACAGAACAAGGTTACAGAGATCTTTATCTTCACAGATTTTGCAATAAAAGCTTGAAGTCTATTTCTGTCAAACTTGCTCGTTCTGTTTTTCCCTAGAAATAGCCACAAATTTAAGTCTAGCAATTTTGATTGAGATTTTACCTGAGGCCCCTGATTTGCAAAACCTTTCATCCAACATGCAGCAATCTTTTTGAGAAAGGGAACAGCAAGATAACCTTTACCTATGCTTTCTGCTAATCTTTTTATAAGAAGTTCAAAAGCAAGATAAAACAATTTAATATCCAGTTGTTGGGAAAGATCTTGTAATCCCAAGTTGAAACATAGCAGTCAGGTGATCTCCAACTGAAATTAATGTCACAACCCTATTTGTCATTGCTGAGACCAACATTTGAATATCACAACCCTATTTGTCATTGTTGAGATCAACATTTGGAGCATGAAATGTGAAAGGCAAACAAAGCAATTGATTTCAATGAAGTTGTGCTGATTTACATCCACCGAAGATGATGTTCACTGAATGAGTTACTAATGTGGCTTCCAACAGGAGCTCATTCATGAGCTGAAGAGCAGAATTTATAAGAAGAAGAGCAGTGCACGTGGCAGCAGTAAATGGGCTCAGGTGAATTATAGATGATGAAGGTAGTTAAAAGCAGTTTTAAAGCCAGATCTCTGCATGCTGCACACTTTGAGGTGCCATATCTCCTTGCATTTTACATCAGGAATATTGAATTTGCAACTTAACAGAACCTACAGGAGTAAGGTATTGGCCTGCTTGTATTGGTGCAGGTAAGTGAATGTTTCCATGCATCATACAGCAGTGGAGATACTCTTAATTGTTACAGACACCCTATTACATTTGCACTTTCCTTGGCATATTTTGCAAAACTGGAGTTTTGCAGCAATTGTAGAAGTTGATTGCATGATTGGTCCTTTGATTTGCATGGGTGGGATTCATGTCTGAACAAAGGAAGAGATTACCATCTGGAGAAAATGCAGAGTAGATGGGAAGATTCTTCTATCAATCCTTAATAAGAGACAGATGGAGGAGGAGGAGGGAGACTGCTTTGAAACTGTAATAAACTCAGACATAAAAATACAAAGCTATTAAAATGGAAACACCAACTAACTGATTACTCAGAACCTGTTCAGCTGACCTAGGGATACAATAAGGCAGACTTTTCCAAAGCTGCCTAAGGGTTGTTATAGTCCCCATTCCTGTCTAATTGAAAAAGAGTCAGGTTTCAGTACTCAGATGGCTTTGGAATTTTTCACACCAAATCATGAAACAGAGATGATCACTTTTCATCTGGAATTCTTCCTGAGAAAAAAGTGATAAGCCTATCTAATGAAGCACTACGCTACACAGTGCTGTGTTACTCCAGCTCAGTAATGCATAGCTACCAAAATCAACAACTCTGCACCACCAGGACTGAAGAAATGCAGGGATGACGTGGAGGAAATCCAGTGAAACTGCATAACTTGGTAGCTTCAGACTTGTCCCATGCTGGGGCTGCTGGTCGTGCCGGCTGCTGCTGCTAAGGAGAAGTCAAGACTCCAAACTTACTCCACAGGATTTAGCATTTGAGGTGCTTCCAAATTCCTACTAGACACCTTTCATGTCATTAAGCATCCGAACACCTTTACAAATCTGTCCCCAAGACATGTATCAGTTCTGGAAAAGGAAACTCCATAACTGCTTTTGGGATTTTTAGACAAAAGCAATAACTTTACGTAGCATCTTCTCTATTGGCTCTCTCAGAAACATTGCTTACCCACTGTTCTCCTTGTTTGTCAACCCAAAATATCACACAAGATGACAGTTTTTATCTCCCAGGGAGTTTGCTACTCTGCCTTCTTAAAAGAAATACTGTATGCCCTCCTTAAGAAGTGATTTCTACTGTATATAAATAAAACAGAGACAGGGAACACCCATTCACATTAGACCTTGGGTCAATGGGCTGTGCATAGAGCTGCTGTGTATTTTTTCCACTGAAGGAAGTGTTTCCTTCCATCACTGCAGGAAGACAGAACAAACTGTATTTGCAGAGGAGCAAATCTTGCAATAATTCATAAACAGTCGTTTGCTTTTTCATTACTCCTAAATCGGAGAGGGCATTTCTACATGAGTTTGTTGTACCTTAGTTCTATGTGATAATCAGAAGATGGGTACTAGCAGCTGTGAACCTGACTGTAGGTCAGGAATGCTTGCACTTCCTCACAGCTGTGTTGGTAGAGAACAATCCAGAAAAAAACAGTGTTGGTGGTTTTGTTGAAAAGTTGCTTAGAAATATCACTGTTGCTTTAACAGAACAACAGAATGAGCTGACAATGTGATAATGCAAGCTAGTATTGTTATACAGCATTTGCCTTATTTGGGTAACAAAATATGTGGTGAAATAGTCAGCTACATCTACATATATCCGGGCTGCGAGATCTTCAGATAAAACAAAACAGTATTGCGTGATGAAACACGTACAGGCAGATAGGTAAAAACTTCTATTGTAGTGTATGTATTTGCATGTTTAATTGCATACATGGCTTCCTCTGTCGCTTTTTATTTATGACTTCTGCTGGTGATTGGAAAATAAGGGCTCGTTTCTGATCTGTACCTGATCATTCATCAGGTGGAGGGCTTGAATTGTGGTAGAAGGGGTTTTTTTGCTGTGTGGTTGTGCACTTAGTACTGTGCTGAACAAGACTTTTATTATTTTCTCCACTGCTTCTCTTCTTTCTCTTAAATTGCAGTGTAAGCTGCTTGATCCCAGTGCCACCTTTTTCTTTATCTATGCACAGAACCCAGCAAGATGAGAACTATTGCAGTCACCTGGATTCTAAGTGTTACCTTAGGAAAAGCTTTCCATTGCTGTTTCCATTCATCCAGTGAAGGTCAGCACATTCTTCAGCTATTGAAGTTCTTACTTGGAACATAGGAGGGCACTAGAATTACATTTCTTCATCTCTAATTATGCACAAAGCAAGGGATGCAGTTATGCAGCGCTTTAGAAATGTTTGTAGGACCCAGGGTTCTTTCTAACTTCAAGTTCTGAAATGCTCACTTTAGAGAAAAGATTTACTCCAGCTGTCAGATAAATGGCACCTATGAAATGTGAAAGTAATACAACATTCTCAGGGCCTATGAATGCCTATGAACCCTGGTCACCCAAATTGCCCCCAACTTTCACCTGCAACATGACATCAGTCTTGTGGGTTTGAGGTGGGATTTATGTAAAGAGGGATAATCTCTGCTGTAAACCTGATGATAATTTAATTATCTATCTTGCTGTTGTTAGGGGCAGAGAAGAACAGGGTCCAGACTCTGCCATTAACATCCCTGCTTAAGCAGCACATAAGCACTGAAAGATAAAAAGAAAGATATTTGGTAAAATAAGATTAATAAAAGCCTTTCCTCAACAAAACCTACTTTCAGTGGAAGCTGCAGCTTCCTGTTCCCTGTGCCCCTAACACTTGCAAATCATTGTATTTAACAAAGCATTCAACTATCTCCAGCTACTCTAGTTGCTGCTTGTCTGTCTTTCATCTTTTGCTCTGTTTTTCATTTGCTGCCAAGAATTTGCTTTACCTGGGCTGGAAAATACTGCTCAGTTCAGCCAGCTTAACTCTCACAACAGGAATCTTCAGTAAAATGAAGTTTTTAGGCTGGCAGACTCTCCATTAGAGAACCTCCAGCCAAAGGCCTTGGCAGCCACAATGTGGGTCTTCTTTTGAAAACTCATGTCACAGCCTTCCTAACGCTTTGCTGTTCTGGCCTCAGATCCAGCCACTTTCCACAGTCCCTCTCTGGTCATCAGTGAGACACTCATCAAGCTGCTGCTTTATTTGGTGTGATGCTATGGAAAGCCATTGCCTAGCATAAGGAAAAAGGAAAGGAAGCAAACTTTACCAGCAAGGAAAGAGATATTTTTTTCCCCTCTTTCTAAAGAGAGTAATTTTAACTAACATTGGTGTTACGGCGCGAGGAATGTTTGGCTTGAAGTACTGAAGCTTTTACACGAAGAACACTTCAGGCATTGCTAAAACAGCACTTCAGGGGTGGGTGGGTGGATGGAGAGTTCCCTGGACAGAGAGGAATGCAGGGTGATGCAAAAAAGCAGCCTTCTCTGCTTCCCTTGCTCTGCCACACATTGCAAACGGCCTCATCCAGACAGTCTGGTATCAGATCAGAGGGGCTCAGAACAACCATCACCCCTTTGATTGCCTTGACAGCATTATTGCATTGCTCTTTGTATTAAGGTCTGGAGCGGCTGCAGCATTAACCTTGTCTGAGGAACAAGTGAATCTTCAGAATAAAAGGATCTGTAAAATATCCCAGTATACCTTCCCCAAACTTGTAGAAGCTGTTAGGTGTCCCTGAGCTGGTGAGGGGGCCCTGGGCAGCACTGTGCAGTTCCTGTCAGCCCTCAGCTCCCCATGGAATCCCTATGGGACTACATTCAGTGGCACTACTGCATCTTCAGCTCGAGCAACGACAGGGTTTTATGGGTTAGAACAATGGCTTCAAGTACATCTCAGTACAGCATCTGATGCACAGGTGGCTGAGTTCAATTAGGGTTTTTATGAAGAACAAATTAGTTAACCAGTTCCAACTTCCACTGACATTCTCTGTGGAAGCTTCAGGTGCTGTGCAGGTATTGAAAGAGTCCACATTCAACCTCTAAGCTGCAGTGTTACGATGTTCAGTGGCTCAGAAGCAGACACCTGAGCATAGCTGGGAGCATGTCAGTCCTGTTGTGAGCATCCCTTGGGAGCAGAGCACGTCACTTCAGAGCAGGGTTTGTCTTTTTAGTGAGGGTAACACTGCAGTGCATCACAGCTGGATGAGTAATGTGCTGTGCATGGGCTGAGCGTCTGACCAGATCAGCAGGTATTGTGAAAATGCTGGTACTACGGTGTGTAGTGATATCAAGTGTGCTTATGTTGGGCTGGCAGGGATCAAGGTTATTTGTCGGAGAGTGCAAATTACTAGTAATTAATTATTATTTATATCTCTCTACCACTTAGAGGCGCCAGTGAAGATGAAGGCAAATTAAATTTAGTAGAAGCATGGATGGGAGAGGCTGTAGTGTGGAAAGCTGCTCTGAAGATGCACAAGGGATGCATCTGGGGCTCAGATGAAGTGATCTGCCCAGGGCAATGCAGCAGCTGAGCACAAGAGCTATCCCCAGTGCTTCTGACTTGTAATGGAAAGTAATGAATAACGCTGATCTCCCTGGATTTCCATGCTTCAATGCAATTAAACAGGTGGTTGAGTTTTCAGGTATTCAGAATGCTTACAGTTTTCATTGCCTGCCACGGGACACAGGCATGCTGCAAAGGCAGAGATGAGGTCTCGTTACTTCCCAAGGAGATGGGGTTGTAAGGACCCCGGGACATTCTCAGCTCCACCCCGTTTCGATACGACGGGTGCGATTCTCAGGGCTGAATTGAGGCTATCAGCAGTGGGTGGTGCTGAGACGCAGCACAGGCAGCGCAGCTCTGGAAGCCGGCCAGTCTGGTTCGGGTCAGAACCTCAGAGCTGCACAGCAGGATCCGGGCAGGACACAGCTTCTCTCTATCACCACTTTTAAGCACTTTATCACGTCCCAGCTCACCGCACTTCAGTGCAGGCTGACATCATCAGTGCCAACTCAAACAAGAACACCGGGGTGGTTGTTTTTTTTTTTTGCAAAGCGCAGCCCTGTGACCGCTTTTATTTATTTATTCCCCAGATGCTTGGAATTCTTTTAAAACAACCCTTTTTTTTTTTTTTTTCCTTACCGATTCAGGGTTTGATATTAAAACACCCGTCTGGGAGCCCCGCACCATCAGCACGGAGCGCGGGGCGGGGCGGGGCGGGCCGAGCCGAGCCGAGCCGAGCCGAGCCGAGCCACCTCCCCCCACTTCTCCCCTCCTCCTCCGTGCGGCTCCGCTCCGCTCGGCGCAGCGGGGAGGCTGCAAAGTTGAGAGCGGCTGTCGGGAAGTTCCGTAGCATGGCGGAGCGGCCCGGGCTGAGGCGGCGCGGAGGGGCGGAGGGCGAACGGCCGCTCTGAGCCGAGCCGTCGGGGAAGCGGCCGCCGGCATGGCCCGCTGGATCCCCACCAAGCGGGAGAAGTACGGGGTCGGTGAGTGCCAGCCCGGACCCCCGCCCCGTTCCCCTCTCGCGTCGCGGCTCCCGCACGGCGCTTTGCTCCCCCCGCCCGCCGCAGCCCCTCGCTCTTTTTTCCTCCTTTGGATGTTTATCTCAGCCTCCCCTCTTTCAAGTTGCGGGCTTGCACTCTCTGGACCCGCGCGGATGGAGGCAGCGGTGCGCCTTCGGCTGCCGCCCGGGGAGCTGCGCTCAAGGCTGACGTTTGTGATCGTGGCTCTGCAGCGCTGTAACAGTGGCAGACAACGAACGGAGCTGCTCTCCCCAAAGGAGATGCGCGTGGAAGCAGCGATGACAGGTTAAGAAGGTTGTAAGTCAGGATCGGTAACGTCCTTGCTGGGGATGACACCCTGTGCCTGCTGCCTGCCCTCCTCCTGGGGCTCACAGAGGGTGTCTGAATGCTGGCTCCGTTTTCCTTAGGAGGAACCAAACCCACAGACAAGTTCCCGTTTTCGTGAGAGCGTGACAAATAGAAAACCACACAATTTTGAGCTCGATTGCAAGCTTTGGGTGCAGAAAAGAAGGCAGGAAACCACTAATGACAGAAACAATTCCTTCCAGTCGATTTCAACTCTTAAAGATCGTTTAACAAAGGGTGATCGTTTGCGCCCCGTGCATTCCACAAGTGATGCAGGGAGAGTTTTTGATTGCAAGCACGCGGAGGGTCGGTTCCTTCAGATCCTATGAGGTCGGTTGTTCGGTCTGTGAGCTGAGGAGGGAAGAACCCTGTCCTGCATGTCTGCACGTTGAGTTTGAAGTGAACTATTTCCAGGTGGCTCTGCAAGGACTGCGGGTTCAGTTTGGCTAAATAAGTTCAGAGGAACTGCATGCAGCACAATCTTATCGAGGTAACAGGGAGGGTGTGGAATATCCTACAGCCTGAACTTTGTTTCTTTCTGGTAGGGAGCAGCCTGTTTGTACGTGGGAGAGCACGTGTGTGACTTGGTGAGATTGCTCTGGACGTCAGGGTTAGAAAATGTTGGTATTATAATCAAGCAAATTCTAGAATTGTAACCCGAATGGCTGAGCTAGATGTGTTTTATATGTGTTGTTTTTGTTGTTTTTAAAACATACCTTTCTGAGGCTCTTCTACCTGAAGAATGGCCTTGGGCAGGAGGGTGAATCAGAGGCACTCCTCTCAACATTTCTTCTTGCTTCCAGGGTGATTTTTTTTGTGTTGTTGGCCTGAGCCAACTGCTGATTATGAAAGCTCCTCTCCGCAAAGGGCATTGGCTGGTGAGTAAGCAGGGTGGAGAACAAACTATTTCTTCCTTATGTTAAACAACCATAAGATGTGCTGGTAGGAAGTCTCCGTGTGGGTCTGTGTGTTTGCCAGCTGATCCTTATATCCCCTGGATGGGCTCATGGACCCAGCCGGCGTGGAGTCCATTGCCTTTATTTCATAACACCGCCGATAGGGTTAACCCACAGGCAGCAAGCAGAATTATTTATGCAGCGACAAACTTTGTCAGGCAGTGCTTGATACGTGGTGTTAATGAATCTTAATTCTGTCAATTTGGAATTCTCAGACTTGTCACTTTCCCATCTACGGTTGTGCCCTGTGCTGTGCTGAAGCGTTGCACCCAGATGCCAATCCTCTTTGCTTCTGTGCTTAACTTGACTGTCAGGAGTAACAGTAGGGCCTGCTCATCACATAGGGGTGTAAATGGCTGTTTTTCAGGTCTTTAAGGAGGCTGTGGATGCCCCATCCCTGGAGGCATTCAAGGCCAGGCTGGATGTGGCTCTGGGCAGCCTGGTGGTTGGTGACCCTGCACATAGCAGGGGGTTGGAACCAGATGATCATTGTGATCCTTTTCAACCCAAGCCATCCTGTGATTCTGTGATCCCATGAGATGGAAAAGGTCCACTTCTGTCTGGAAAACATAGAGGGCTTTAAGCATTTTCTCTTGATACCTCAGTTTCAAGAGGCTGATGTGGATTGAAAGGAAACTGTGAGCTTCTTGTGAGGGTAAGAACTTCCATTCGCTGTTAGGGGGAGGGTTGGTGACTGTAAAGTATAAATACAGAAAGTTCACTGATTTTAGAAACAGACACATGCTGTGGTTGTTACCAAGCTGTGCTTTGGAAACTAATACAGAAGTGCTTGCGTTTTTTAAAACGCAACCCTGTAAATCATACCAAAACACAAAGAAATTCCAAGAAGTTAACATCTGATTCAGTGCCATGTGCCTAATTTTTGCAGTTCAGAATAGCTGATCATCTGGATCAGTCTACAGATCTGCTACTTGTGGGTTCAGATGGATTTGCTGCCCTCCAGGAGTTTTGTTCTCAGTTGGTTAAGCCCAGAGACTGCTGCCTTTAGTATCATTAATACAGATGGTGTATGGACTGAGTTTGAAACTGCAGGCAGCAGAGAGATTGGAAAACATCAAAATTGGAAATTACAGCATCCTAAGGGAAACATACATGAGATGCAAATGACTCACAGCTCCTCACTCCCAATGAATTTTCAATCCAATAACAGATCTGGGTTTGGGAGTTCAGCTTTGTAAAGGGATGAAGATGCTGCTGATGGTCTGACGGGCAGCATTATGCCTCTTGGAGCAATGGGATTGCTGGGGTTTTGTTAAGCTTCCTTGCAATGTGCTTCACCTCTGGCTCGGGAAGGAAGGATGCTGAAGTTGGATGGTCTGCTCCAAACGAAATGAAATAGCCTGGTTGTGGACTGGGGCTTCTTTAATACAGTTGTCATTGCAGAATGCCTTTTGAGCAAACTTTTTGTGTTGCAGGAAAGAATCTTGGAATGACGCCCCAGGTTTCAGCTTCTGTTTTCTGCTTGTTTTAAAATGATTAACTTAGGGAATCCACAACGTAATTGTTTTTTCCTGCTGGCTGTAACACGGGCTTGTATGAACTTCTAAGTATTGCACTTCAGTTGTAAAAGCAATTCTTTCTTTAGTTATCATCTGTTCTTAACATGAAAGTGTTCTTTGAGTACTGGAAAAAAAATGTATTAATGGCTTCAGCACCAAATATGAGAGAGTTTGGAGTCTGTGGAATCATTAACAGTTCTATTCCGGTATAAATCCAGGCTGCTATCAGAAAAAGCCTCTGCACCCCTTTTTCTGATTCCTACCTCATGCAATAACAGTCTGAAGAAAAGGAGCAGTGCTGGTGGAAGCCAGCGCAGGGAACTGAGCCAGTTCAAAACCAATTCAGAAAGAAAAAGTGCTGAGTTTCTAGCCAGAAAGTTTCCAGATGACTGTAACAATGCATCAGGTACGTATGCTTTCCATGTCACCCTTGTGAACAAACAGGATGAGAAGTGCTGTGTACAGTTCCGTGCTGGTTTGGGTAGGCATCTGTTCTTCAGATGGTCTTCTAGAGTGAGAAACCAGCTGGAGTTTGTTGGAGAAGCTTTACACCTGAGCCCAGAACGGTTGTGTTTGGGTGAGGTTGGTGGCTTGCACTTGCATACAGTGGTGTGGCTGTCTACTGAAATGGGTGTTCACTCTGGTTTTGCACCAGGAGCTCCATAGAGCTCGCATGCTCTATGGGAAGGACTGGGCAGGTTATCACATCTGGTCCTCTGCAGCTGGAGGCTCTCATGGAGCACTCACTCCACACATCACCAAATGGTTCAAGCCAGCAGCAAACACAGGGCTTGCGGCAGAAGTCTGAAAGCCACAATATGTGTTGTTCTGCTTAGAAAGGGCTGGAGAAACCAAAAGCATTATTTGCTGCCTGTGGTCTTCTCAAACTGTTAAATGTGTAACTTCATATATTATTTTCAGCCTGCAAGAACTTCACTGGTCAGTGAGGTGTATCAATGAATTCAGTGTGTTTTTGTAATCTTTAGACTCTTAGCTAAATCATAATGTTTTATTTAGAAAACGTTGGGTTGGAGGGAAGCTGATGGAACAAAGCAGCTCTGCAGGAAGTATTTGGGTTCATCTGGTGCATTTTAAAGGCAAGAAAAAGACTGATGAACGTTGGAGCAGCTTTATTTCCCAAGCTTTCTCTGCCTCTTCACATCCCATTCCAGGGATTTCTGTGTTGCATTTCAACTCTGCACTCAGGGGCGGCTCTTTGAGAGAGGATGGCTTGTTCTGACCCAGTTCCAATATATGTGCCATAGTTTGCTATGGCTAAAATACCTTAGCCATGTTACTAATAGAAACTACCTGTAACAGGCGCAAATAGCAGCCTTTCATTTGCAATCTATCATCTTTTATTTAGGGGGGGGCATCAAATAGATTTTTTGGGTAAACTGACAGGTAATTACCCCTAGTAGTTATCGGTGACCTTTTAAACTCATTACTTCTCCCTGCTGCAAGGAGCAGCACATAGGACTGCTCTTGCTGCAAAAAAGTATTTACTCTGTTGAAATACCATGTGGTGGTTGAGTTACAATCAGCTGCGTCATGTCTTAGGAATGGCAGTAATTTTTCAAATGTAAACCAGTGCCTGCCAGCTACAGTTGTGATTTATGTGAGCAGAAACGCAAAGGATTGGGGAGGAAGAGAGAGTGCTGCAGAAGAAGATTTTCTTACTAATGGTTTGATTTGTGATCGCTTCTGATGCATTTGGCCATCAGGTGTTGGCTTCGTGTTCAGACTTCATATATCTTCCAGAAAGTAGTCTTGAAATACAGCCTGTGATCAAAGGAGCTGCGCTGCTGATTGTGGTGCTTCGCGTCAAATTAGAGCAGATGTCATCTTTGTTTCAACTTGCCGTGTGCTGCCCTATCTGCAGACTGCTGCTGAGTTTTAGGTACGCTCTGTGGTGTCCCACAGAGAGAAGGGCTCCAGAAAGACGTACGTAGAAAAAAGCCCAGATGGAGGAAAACCCTTTTACCTTTTGCAGGAAAGTGTGCTTAAGGATCTTAAAGTAGAAATTCAGAACTGCTTCACATCAGCTGCATGTGAGATGTTGCTTTTGAAGGGAGAAAGAAGAAGAACAAAACGTTTAAATTATTGCAAACCCTGCATGAGTGTCATTCTTGAGTTGAAGGCTTATTTTGTTGTAGGCTAATCAGTTTGCAATAAACTCGAGCAGAACTGAAGGGCTGCTCATTGCCACGAGAACACTGACATCCTCTTCTCTTTCATTCAGCCTCATTCAGCAAAGCACACTGCACTATTTGCTAACAAGCAGATTTGCAATGATTTTAACAACTTTTCTTACGAGCTCTCGGGCTCAGCATTCTCACGCTGTCCTTCCTGATTTCTGCTCTGTGTAGTTACAGCCTTCCAGTGGCTTTCACTCAACAAAAAATAAACTTGTGTGCTTTGAGATTTGTTTGTACGGGCATTCTTCTCCTCTGCATGGCTCTGAAAGGAACTTCCTCTCTGCTCAGTCAGTAAGAGAGGAGCCTACATGCACATCCAGTGCATGGGAATCTTTATATAGAAGATCCTGGGAGAGCCTTGAGCTCTCTCCCGAGATTTGTTTTTCATGTTGGCATATTTTTAAGTTTTGCTCCAGCTTGGTAGAAATTCTGAGCTACCCCAGCAGAACAACTCAGCTATGTGTAGAAGAACAGATTCTTTTAATTTGCTTTCTCAATTTATCTGTGTGTGAAGTTTATTTGGTGGGTGAGTTGACTGTATGGCTTCTTGCTTCCAGGGTCCTTCCTCTTTTTTGTTAATCCATGTTAGCCTGAGTCTGTCGTCTCTTGCTTTCAGTGATGACTGTTTCCTAAGCAGTTCCCTGTGAAACTAATGGTGTGGACTTCAAAGGCACTGCTGACAAGAACAAGACTTGTAACCGTTCCCTGCCTCGTTCTTACTTTGAAAAGTAGATGTGGTATTTCTGCAAGCATCTTGTGACTTTGGGTGCTTCAGTTCTTTGATATCCAGCTTAAAATGTGACTACAAGCCTTGATTTTCAGGGTCTGTTCATCTTAACAATGAACAAACCTCCAGATCTGCTCTTGTGAGGCATCCAAATGGCCACTTGCCTTCAGGGGCTTTTGCTGAGCTCCTATTAATTAGGTGCAAGCCTAATTATTCAGAGGTGTCAGCAGGCTGTAGGTATCTGCATCCACTCGTGGTGATTGTGTGGGAGGTTCTGAATTTCACACTGGTCTCTTGCATATTCTTGCAGGTCTTTTGCTATGGGGCTTTATTTGCTGGCACAAATGCAGTTAGGAACTAAGGCAATTAAAAAAAAAGTTAAGACAAATTCATAAATTGGAAAAACTTCAACCAATAGCTTATCAATCAAGAAAGAATAAAGGGAAAATAATCTTCCCCTGTCATTCGAAAGCTAAAAGATACACAGCGGAAGTTTGCCAAAGCTCCCTTAATTTAAATCAGCTTCTCTATTGCCAATTAACTTGCACTTAACTTGACTGATAGGACAGTTTGAGTTAGGATCCTTCCCCAGAAAACACTGTATGTGCTACCATGGTTAGGTGCAAGCATGGCCAAACGTAAACCCACCTCAGTTTGAAGACATAACTGCATTTATCCCCTCACCACCACATGAGAGCTGTGCTTTCACATGCACTGCATCTCATTTATTATAGAATACCTAAAATAATGTAATTAATTTTGGCCCATTTGCCAGGAAAACTGTGCTAATAGAAGTGGAAAACATAAATAGGAATTGCTGGACAGCTTGCTGGGCAGACAGTTCATAGTTGGCTTCAAAGACTGAAGAAGTTGAGTGCTTGTTGGGTCAGTTGCAAATAGAGTTTTTCAGCCTAAATGATAATGAATGTCTCTTTGGTACAGGCTGTACCTCCTAGAAGGATCTCCCAGGAGTAGAGGACAGAATGCTGCTTAAAGGATGACTTGTTCTGGCAGCCTCTCGAACCTCTTGGAAAGGTGTCTGGCACGTTGTCAGGATGGATCTAAAACAAGTTGTGATTGTTCCATGGAGAGTCTTCAGCCACTTCTTACACTCAGATTTTTGGAGGTGTTGCTACAATAAAAATGGACGTTGGTTTGGAAAGTGCTGAATCTGGCTGAAATGTTCACTGAGATCCAGTAGGAATAGTAATAATTTCATGCTCTTGGGAAGCTTGGAACCTTAATCCTCCTCAGTGATAAAACAGCTCAGCTTCAGCTATATAGTTCTAATATGGTTTCAGAATGTCATAAATAGTGGCCAGTTTGCTTGGAAAGAGTGTTTTTTGTTTGTTTGCTCTTTATACCAGTAATTAGCTCGCATGAAGAACAGGTGAGAGAAGGAATAAGCCCTTATTCTTGCAGTGCTTAAATTGCTCTGACAGTGTAATGGGAGCTTCAGACTGCATGGAGATGACGTACAGGAATAAAATAACATAAGAAAATGAATGGAAGGCTGTTGTACCTGATTCCAAACTGTTTATCTCCTTGCAACTTGTGCAGTGTAGTTACAGCCTATTTTTCCTTTGCTCGTTACCTGGGGCACACGGCAAGGTGAGAATGCTTGGGATGGAAGGCCTCTGGCAGTGAGGAGCTGTGTGTCTCACCATGCCAGTTCCCTGCGTGGGCTTGGGGTCATTCTGTAGATGTGAATCCATGAGACCACAGGCATCCATGAGAGCGAGATCCACGTGGAATGGGAAATGCTGAAGGTACAGAGGCCAACTGAAATCCCTATGGTTATCCCTATTAGAAGCGCTGCTTGCGTTAGCCCTGCCAGCATGACTTAGCTCAGGGGAGTTTGCACAGAGGTGCTGTCTGCTGGCAGCAGAGAGGCTTTTGGCAGCATCTCCTCTTTCTTGAAATAGAGAGGGCCAAGCCGTGCTATGAATTCATCTCATGCAAATTGTGGCAGAGCTCGTCTGTCTCTTTCTGAGCTCATGGATGGGAAGGGGGAATTATCGGCGGCCTGGGAACACTCATACACAAATTTGTGTCTGTCTTCCTGGTGAGTTGGGTTTGCAGCTGGTGGAATGGAATCCCCTAGCGTTATTTTCCCCGTGGGTCTCTCAGCTTGAGTTCAGAGTCGCTGTGTGTAGGTGTGGTGCCAGCAAGATGCAATCCTGAAGTTTTAACTCATGTGAACTTTATGGTGAGGATGAGCCTGTAGGCACTCTTGGACCCCGTGCCCAAGTGTTTTACTCATTAGACCTCCTCTCATCTCTGTCCTCACTCCCTCTGGAAGTTATGCATACAGTGAAAACTCATTAGATAGCAACACTCCATTCTGTACAGTTGTATTTCCAAGTTCTCTTTTTCTTTCCTTTGATGTTTTGCCCAGTAAGATCTAGGACAGTAATTTAAAGCCAGTGGCAAATTCGCTTAATGCTTTTGAAAGTGCCTCACGCTTTCAAGTTGGGAATTAGCTGAGTGGTCCCATTTATCAAGGGATGGCTTTGGTGTTGGGATTTTGTTTTTGCTTCTACACATCTGCTTGAAAAACTTGTTTCAGAAGTTACTCCTCTAATTTCTGTGTCTGAATGGAAGTTGTGAAGTTGGAGGATTCTGGTTACATGGAACTCTTGTGATACCTTTAGGCTAACCTGAATGTAAACCAGGCTCTGGTGCAGTTCAAGCCAGTGGCAAAACTCCTGATTTCTGTGGTCCCCTAAGAGATGATTATGCAAAGTTATAATGATTGCTCGAAAGGACAAGACTATGATTTGATACGTTTTGGGGATCTTTCAGGCCAGGTCCTATGGCTCAAAGAAGTGAAATAAACCTGCAGGGCCCAGAAGATGTGCATCTTAGAGTAATATTGAGCACCCTTTAACACTAAGATCTATAGGGCACCTGTCCTTTGGTGCCTGGTTCCTGCGCCTCACCAGCAGATGAAAAGGAGCAGTCCTGTCTTGCATCCTGCATCTTGGGAAAGTTGCTGCCATGAAAGCAGTTGAATGTGTATCTCAGTTAAAAAAAAAAAAAAAAAAATAATAATAATAATTAACACACCAGGTAGATGTGTTCTGTGAAGTGAGAGCTGGTGGAAGGTGCAGCTTTGATAGCTTTGGGATCTGAGATTTCTCTGTGGTGCAGCAGTAATTATAACATTGACAGCTGTTGTTGCACCTTTCAGAGCTGAGTACCACTCAGATTAGAATGGCATTTTGGTGTCGCTGGCTTCTTTTCTCCCTTGTTAACTGAAGGATAGCTGGCTTGATGAATGAGCAGAGAACTTGTGGCAGCTGGATTTTGAACCAGAAAGTCATGGAACACCTTCCAGACCCAACAAACTGCATTGTCATCTCTGTGCACTTGGATGTGAGTAGGTTGGCTACTCCTGCATTCACTCGTTCCAACGGACACAGACGTGCTGTTGCAGTGTTACATCTGCACACACTGATCTAGCATGTCGTAATGCTATAACCAATGCTTTGTACTCTCTCTCCTAGCCACTGATAGAAAAGTAAGCCCAGAAGAGTCACTGATCATCTGAAAACTGACTCTGAAGTCATTTCAGTGTAGCTGTGGCTATCGGTGTGGCTCAGGTCACAGAAGCAGCTGCAGTGGGCAGAACAGCTTATGCTGAGATGACATTATTGCTTGGTATCCAAACAAGCATTGTGTTTTGGATTTATATCTCTGTTCCTTGATTGCAGTATAGATGTGCCGCAAGAACAAAATCTCCTTTATTTTCAGGCAGCTACTGTGGTGTAAACAATTTACTATAAATAATTGAAGAGAAGATGAGTAACGGGAATTCTGTAGACATAAAAAGATGGAGGTTATTTCTTTTTTCTTTATATTTGTATGTCTTTTGCTTCAGTGGTTCTGAATTATCTCAGTTCATCTGATCTGAAGCTACTAAGAAGCTCTAATTAAAATCCATGGGCTAATTTGTCTTTGGATCTGCCACTTGCTGCAGAGTATTGTTGTGGTATGGAGTGTGGTTTTAGTCGGTGAGGTTGAAAGCCATAAGAGGCCATTAGATAATCCTGCTGGAACGCTGGTGAAATGCTTGTGAAGCCATTCCTATTCCCATGGGCTGAGGTTGTTAAGTTGGGTTTCTGCAAAGCAGACTTTTAAGAGATTAAACCATTGATCCTGGCATATGATCCACAGTCTGTGGTGGGGAGAGAAAGGAATATCCCAGTGTTGATGATGGCGTGAGTGAAAGAGAAAATCTTTCCCAGTCCCAGTCTGGCAGTGAGGCTATTTGTGCAGGGCAGACTCTGCTAAGCCTTAGATTATTAGCCTTAGCATGCTTTTTATCGACTGTGCATCTAGAAAGGCATTTTTCTGAGCTTGGCAGGTGAGCAGCTACCATCTTTTTTTGGATTTGGTTTTTGACAGTCATAGGGTGGAATTCTGAGTGTCAGAAGCATGTTGAGGACCGTGTGAATCCTCTTGCTATTTTACAGTTCTCAAAAGAAAGGAAATAATAGAGAAACAAACAATTACAGAATTCAGCTTAGGTCACGCTGTGTCCTCCTGTGCTATCTATCTCGTCTAATTTTTCAGCTGATTTTTAGTGCTCATTTTTAAGCTAACTCAGAATGATTTTATGAATGAGTGAAAATCCTTCCAAATGTATTCACGTGTGTGAGGTCAACCTTGGAGCAGTAAGTGGGCAGCATGTTGAGAGCCCACCTCTAGCTCGTGAGATGGTTTACTCTGAAGCCTAATGGTGGCTGATAACGAAAGCATTCCTATCCAATAATGCCATTATTGTCAGTGGTTTGCATCCAAAGCGCTAAGTGTTCACTCAGAACTTTGTGGAATCAACGCTGACTGTCAACATCAGCCCATTCAGGAGCAGTCATTTTTTGCATAACAATATTTGAGCTTCGCAGTGTTGAATCACATCCTCTTATTTATTTATTTATTTTTTCAAACTGTCATAAATCTTAATTATGCTGTTTTCAGTTCTTCAGACACAAATTCCTGGGCAGTTACAAGACGGTTTTTGCTCTGACATCAAAAAGCCTTTGTTCCCAATAAGAATTAATTCCTTGGACAGTTCCTTGGTTTTAAATAAAACCACTGTTTTTTTGGGTATGTCTTGGCAACAGACAGCATACCAGGCTTCTTCAAATGGGGCTGTCCAGCCTAAATGCTGCTGCTTAACACAGGGTTGGTGCAGCATAAAAGCACATACTTCTGTTTCCATGCAGTAGTTTTTGACTCCTCTGTTGAAAGATGTAATGAGATGAAGTCTGGTTATTGCTCCAGCACTGAATGCAAGTCTTTGTTCAGAGGAAGCAAGGCACAGCCCTCTGCTATCAGATAGTGGTGAGGGCAGGCTTCAGAGAAGTGGCATTTGGAAGCTGTTATCGTGTCTTTGTAATGGGTGGAGGGGTGATTATTTTGAGCCAAGTGAGAGATAACGAATCTTGCCGTGTTTTCCAGGCCAATAATCCACATTTCCAGGGCGTTTAAGCAAGTTATTCTACTTCGAATTATACACAAAATGCTATGCAACAGTTTCTGCCTCCTTCATTTTAGTTTCAGATGCTATAACTAAGCCTCTCCGTTAGAAGAGTCCTGCAAATGAGTTATGGTCTTAAGATTAAAAAGGGTCAAGGAATTAATAGTTGGTTTTCATCTTTAATTGCTATCTTCAGATTAATTGCATGTGCTGTTCAGGTTTTTTTTTTTTTTCTGTCCTTCGTTTCTTTGCACATAAAAGAGAACAATTGCTACCCATCCCTGGAGGTGTTCCAGACCAGCTTGGATGGAGTCCTAGACAGTCTGGGCTATTAGCAGATCTGGAGGTTGGTCCTACTGGTGGCAGGGGGTTGGAAGTTGATGATCCTGGGGGTTCCTTCCAACCCAAAGCCATTCTGTGAT
The DNA here is from genome assembly GCF_905368555.1 of Meleagris gallopavo. Taxonomy (NCBI): domain Eukaryota; kingdom Metazoa; phylum Chordata; class Aves; order Galliformes; family Phasianidae; genus Meleagris; species Meleagris gallopavo. The sequence goes on along the minus strand of NC_139427.1, from coordinate 854,037 downwards.
TGTACCTGCCTGACCTGTTGGTATTACTCTCTGCAAGGACATGGCTCTTCAAAAGAGGACAGGTATGTCTGTAGCACTGGAATTGGCTGCGTTTCCACCTTCCTCCAAATGGATGTTGGTGTTAGGAGCTGAAGGGAGTGAGCCTGACACTGTTTCACTGAAATATTTGCCAAAACTATCTGTGTAATTGTGCTTTGCCTGGTTTTCCATGACATTGAGGCTTCTTACTGTTCAGGAATGTGCTGTGATTAATGCAGTGCCTTCGTACAATTGGAGGGAGTGACATAACCAAACCTGCTCTTCCCATCCTAACCCCATGCTGTGCTGGCCCGTATCAAACTCTACCTTCAGAAACTCACTGCTGGCCTTCACGTGGGGCCCTGGCAATGCTGGAAAGCCCCAGCTGCCTCGAAGGCTTCCTTTGCAGCCCTTGTTGCTGGTGATGACTGCTGGCTGATGTTCCTGCACAGAGCAGCGTGTCCCAACATCCAGCCTTCCATCCCAGTTGCACAATCCTGGTGGAGCTCCTCCTGCTTCTGTTTTGGGGATTTGCCTTCTGCCCTCAAGCATGAAAATTGCTTCTCCTTATCTCCCTACATAACTCTGGCTGCTGTCACCAGCCATAAAGTTATCAGCTGCCCTCTTCAAACCTTTGCTGCTCTGCCCTTCCCTGCCAATGCAGTGCAAGGGCTGGAGAAAATAATTCTTAAACTTGCTTTTTGTTTAACAAATTCCTTCACAAGAATGAAATAATGCCATACGTTGCCTGCAGTGCAAAGAATGCGATCATTAAAAGCACCCAATCTCTCTTACCTGGATCATGATTTCTTTCTCTGTCTCTTTCCTCAGAATAAATTTGTTGAGACTTCAATGCTGCTTTTCTTTCAGGATAATAAAAGGAACAATTACTGTTCTGAAGTGAATTTCAAAGGATGAAATCTCAGCAAGTTTAGCTTGAAGGGAAAAGACTTATGTTCCAATATTCCTACAAATTCTGGGGCAGAAGTCCCTTTTTCTTCTCTTCTTGCTGCACCATCGGGTTTTTCTGTGCAGGATTTCTATTTTTTCATGCTATGACAATGTTTGTTATGTGCTGCTTCCTTTCTCTTTCAAGTTGAAAAGAGGTCAGATTAAATACACACGACAAAGAAGAGGCTAACCAGTTCAAATAGCTGCGGATGGACTGTTTCAGAGGGATTGGCTTGAAGCAGCAGGAAGCATCAGTTGCAAACAGCAAAGCTCCCAGGGAAAATATGCCAGCAATTTGTCTTTTATAATCTTGCACATAACTGCTGGGTAGGAGTTTTTATGTACCCTGGCCCTCTATTCTTGTTTAATTCAATCTAGCAAAGCAAGATGCTACAAATCTTGCTTTTCTTTGATGTACAGTGGTGAAAGCGTGTTCATTTGGCTTATAAATTGCAGTCTGTTGGGATGGGAAATCTTTCATGGGAAGCAGGGGGAGAGAAGGAGCTGCAGTGGCTCTTTCTCCTGTGGCTGCAGTGTTGTCCAAGGAGAAGGGAGCTGTGTTGCTTCTCCCTCTTCTTGTGCTCTTGGCTTTTGAATTAGCTGTCTGTGCTCTCCAAAGAAAGGCTGGTCTGATGCCCGCCCACCTTTCTGTTGCTGCTGGTCAGACTGCTTTTGTCCAGAGCTGAAGTGGCACTTTATGGAAAAATACAGGCTTGCATTTATATAATGTCTGTTTGTCCCCAAAAAACCCAAGATATCTAGAAATCCCACGTGGGAATCCCTGTGAGTACGAGCACGTGTGCATTCCTAAAAAGCAGAGCACAGCCATGAAACCAGAATTCCAAACAGCATTTAAAGACAGAAAGCGAGGCAGCCTGTTTGTAACCACAGGAGGAAACTTCAGAGGACAGAATGCAATCAGCTGAGCTGGAAATTGGCTGAGGTGCAGTGGTTTAAATCTCCTACCTCTGCCAGTGCTGAAGCATTGTCAGTGTCTGTCCATAGGCTTTGATGCTTGGACTCCACCTGGGGAACGACCCCTCCTGAGCACTGCAGCATCCCCAGCTAGGAAGCCTGAATGGTTTTATTGATGCACACCACTTCCTGCTGCACATGGGGGAGATTTGGGCTAGGAGTGATTTGGCAGGAGGCAAAGCTGCAGGGAGTTTGCTCTCCTTTGGCTTGGGCGCTGCGCTTTTAAGCTGACCTCTGCAAATCCTTGCAGAATTATTTGCTGCATCTAGCAGAATGGTTTCTTTTTAACTGAGCTGCATTCAACGTTAACCAGTTCTTCTCTCCAATTAATTTGTGGCCTCAGCATCTGTCAATACATGCTAGAGCTCAATGGAATACTCTGAACTCCTCCTGCGTGTGTTTGTTTCACTTTGCCCTTCAACATTATACAAGTTTTTCTGCAAAAATATTGATGGAAGTTTCTACTTTTCTGGGGCCTTTTGGTGTCTGAACTGAATATGCAGCTCAGCAGTTCATTCTGATTATCTTGGCTCACAGCTCTGCTGTGGGGAGGGAGGGGAAACTTGGATGTTGGAGTAATTAATGGTGTAGGAGCAAAAGTCCAGTAACACACCCGTACCCCTCTGGATGACTGTGTCATAGATTGCACATGGCACATGTGGATCTCTGCACACGAGGACGCAGTGCCCTTGCAGTGTAAGAGCGTCTGTCTGTGACCAGCATTTATTTCCGATCCGGCGGGGGATTCTCACAGCCTGCCAGCATCGCCTGGATTATTTATAGTTACAGGATTTTAAAGAAAAGTGTATGTGAGATAATTTCCGGCGTGGTGAACCACAGTCGTTTGTTTGTGCTGGATCCTGGCCAGGAAGCAAAGCACCTCGTCTTGGTGGATCCCATAGGCGCTTGATGTGAATTGCCTGACGTAGGAGCCCAAGTTCTTGTGTTTAATTTTCAGAGCGTTCTTCACATACTGGCCCTCTGAAGCCAGATGAGTTTCTCCAAATTCCTGCGAAAAAGTTTGCCTGATGGATTTGCCGTGTTAAAAATAAGCAGTGCGTGCTCCACTAACGCTGTTCTTGGGATAAAGCTTCCTAGAAGCAGTTAGGGATGCAAATGCAGTACGTTTGAGAAGGCTCTGTTGCTACGTGTGAGATGTGGATTTTATCATCTGTTCTTACACACCACTTTTCTAACAGAGTGCGTAAAATAATGTCACTATGGTAAAGGAGTGGTCTAATGTGACGTGATTTATCAGTTCATTCAACCACAGCAAAGCGTTTCCCTGCTGCTTTATGCACCTTTTTACTTGTATTGGTTGGAAAGCAAATTCAGCTTCAGCTTTCTTGCCTTGTCAGGCCTTGAGGAAGCTCTGAGGTCGGCTCTGCTTTGCCAGGTGGAAGAAAAGTTCCAGGGACAAGGCAGTTCAGAAGCATGGGCTTCGAGACTTAATCCTCTTCGTGCTGGAAATCCGATAAGCGTTCAGATTAGCTTTATCTTCAGTAGGGATTAAATTTGCAGAGAATCTCAAGTTTTCATGCTGAGGTTGGTTCTTGTCTGGGAAGACCCATTTGTAGCAAACAGCCTGAACTGTTTGATACAGCACAGTGCCACTTATGCATATGACAGAATATTTATAGTGTTTTACCTATGCGTGTGAGTGCTGTGTCATAGTTAGCCCTGTGAAATGCTAATAAAAAATGACAATTATCTAATTGATCCAAAGCCTCTGCCTGGAGTAATAGAGACCTCTGGGCAGGTGTCGTGGGCCTTTATTCCTATAGGTAAAAGACTGACCTGGGCTGGTGAGAAGGATGTTTCTGAAGCTTGCAGGAGCCAATGATAAAATCTGGACGTAGATATGCTGCACACTCCTCCAGTGTACCATACATACAGGATAGCTTACTAACTTTAGAGCACTTTTCCAAAATCCTGTTCTGCCTCTGACAGCTGCTAAGGTACGAGATCTCAGAACCTGATTACCTCAAGGTTTCCTGATGTGTTTTTCAACTCTCTCCCATCTCCTTCCTTTCTAGCAATCTACAACTACGATGCTGTCCAAGATGTGGAGCTCTCCCTGCAGGTCGGCGACACTGTTCACATTTTGGAGATGTATGAAGGTAGGTTGTGAATCACTCCCTACTACTTCTCAGTAGTTCATAGAATCACAGAATGCCCTGGGTTAAAAGGCCCACAGCGCTCATCCAGTCCCAACCCCCTGCTGTGTGCAGGTCCCCAACCAGCAGCCCAGGCTGCCCAGAGCCACATCCAGCCTGGCCTTGGATGCCTGCAGGGATGGGGCATCCACAGCCTCCTTGGGTGACTTGTTCCATGCCTCACCACCCTCTGTGTTCTCGAAACTAAATATAACAACTCAGCGTTTCTAAAGTGCAAACTTCAGATCAAGGTTTTGAACTGCTGATACATCTCCCATGCACAAAGCTTTCTGTGCGATGCTTGCTGGATGAACTTAATTTTTTTTTTTTTGTTAAAGAGTATTAAAATACACATCTCTGCTGTTCCTGGTAGAGGTTTGCCAAGGTAAGATTTCACCAGCAACTCAAGGCAGCACTGTTGGAGAAGGAAATGCTTTCCCTTCTGGCTGTTCATTCCTGGTTTTACACCACACCTGTTTATCTTAGCTCCTCCTTATGCTAGGCCCAGTGCCTAGTCATGTGATGAACGAATCCAGCTGAAGCAAGAAAAAAATAAGTAACTTTTAACCCCAATTAGTTCTTTGATCTGACACAAAGGAGGTGGTAGATGAAAGCATGGAATGAAGCCATTTAATTAAAGAACAATCCAGTACCTACTTCACTTGGAACGTTGTGTCTGCGCTCCCCAAAGTCTAAATGCTCTTTCCAAAAAAAAAAAGTGTTCATTTTCACAAGCAGCATCAGTTTGGAAGAGACTCTTTGTACAAAATTTCTTCAGTATCACTGCTATTGCAAGCTGCTTGTTGAGCAGTTTGTTCTCTTTCAGTATCTCTTTGTGGCAATTGAAATGGCCAGCTGGTTCCTCCGTGGCACAGCAGACTATTTAGCATTTAGACTGATATGTGTCAAAGTGGGGAGTGTGTTTGGAGCTGGAGGTGAATATGGTGCTTAATACAACTAACTTAGGAGCTGCTTTCGTCAGTAAAAACTGCTGTGATGAAAAGGATGCATCTTGCATGATCCAAAATGTTGGAGTATTTTATTTCTTTGTTTTTTACAGGAGGGCTGTTGCTCAGTCCTATTGCTTGGTCTGTAATAAGCTGTTCAAAAGGAGTGACATTCAAGAATAGGAAATGAATGCATGCCTTTTTTACCTGAAATGTCCCACTTTGAAACTTCAGCCTGGGAGGACAGATCTGTAAATTGTTGGGGAAAGCAAACGCATCGGGGTTGTTTTCATAGGCTGAGCCATCAGTGTGGCATCCTGGCTTGTGGCTGAGGACTTAGAAATTCCTGCAGAACTACTAGATACTTTTCCTGGAAACACAAGCCAAAAATTTGAGCCACACATTTATTTGTGAACCCAATGGAAAAAATATAGATTCTCTGAGATGGTGGCTCTGCTCTGGGACTAGTCTGATTTCCCATATAATTTGTCTTAAAAACTTAGAATTCAGTCTGCTTGGGAGGAAACTCTGCTGACTTATTGTCTCTTTTGCTTTGTTTCCAGGTATTTGTAGGTTTGTAGGTGTTTCTGAGAATTAGTGTTCTTAAAAGAATACTTCCCTATTTCTTCTTATGCTAATGATGTCTACTTAGAAACATAACTCCAATGTAATAAAAGTGGGTTTTTGTTCCTGTAATCGCTGCTCTTATCTGCATGCACAAGTCTCAATTAAAATAAAGTTCCCTTTAATCAAGGTGTTGGCTTTGCAAGAAAGGCTCAGGGATGCCTCATTCAGTTCTTCTTTCAGGTGTAAGTTATCCCTGCAGCTCTTGGTGTGTTCTGCAGGGAATTAAGTGGGTCAGGGTTGTCCAAAGGCTCTTGTGTAATGGTAGCAGTGACTTGGAAAATCTTACTCCTTCCTATTGTTCCCTGTGTCAGACTGCACAGGAGCATCTTTGTGAGGTAGCAGAGGGCTGTTGTACTACAGTTCCCTTCCTGCTCTGTTGTCCTGAAAATTCTTACATTTTTCCTCCTGCTTGAAGTCAGAATGTCTCTGTGTTCAGTGAAGGCTGTCTGTGCATGAAGCAGCCTTCACTTGAAAGCTCTCTATTTTCTGCATCTGGAGTTTTGGCTAGCTCTGGCCTTGAAGAATTGGATTAAAGAAGTACAGAGTTTGTTCCTAACAGTGAGGCTGCAAGGTTGATGCTCAAGCTCACTTTTGTGTTAACAAATGTTATCTGACTCCCAGCTGGCCAAATAGTTTCAAGACATAACAGTGCTGCAGCTGAGCTGCTGGAGGAGCTGGGTGAGAAGCTAAGAGCAATAAAGTGAATTAAAGTCGTGGGTGTAGTTTGTGGTGCAGACCTCTGTGCCGAGTGAAACTGTGATGTTTTTCCTTCTTTCCCTGGATAGCTGGTTGCAGGAGGGCAAGAGATCTTGGTACAAAATGACTTCTTCCACTTGGTAATAACATAAATACCACTTATCCTGTTGTTTGCTAAGTATTGCAAGATTGGGATCATTCTGCAGGGTCCGAAGGGAGAAGGAAACTTGCTGCCCTCAGAGCTTTGAAGAGTTCTTCAGGGCAGACTTCAGTTTCTCTGGAAGTTCGCCCTTGAGTGGTGGTGAGCAGTGGGGGTACATTTCTGTTCAGGGTTGAATCTTCCCTAATCTGCAATATGTATTCTTATTTTTTTTTTTTTTTGCATGTAGTGGGAAGTGGCCACATCATGGATAGAAGGCATGTGTTCCCACACACTGTGATTCAGACCAGTTTCTTTTCCCTGATGCAAATAAGTTTGCATTGAATATGTTCCTGGCTTAGGTCCTCGTTCCTGTAACTGCAGTGAGCAAACGAAGCAATCCCTTCTTTGTTCTCCAGGAGTGAGAACTCTTGGATCCATGACTCTGAATGGAATCTTCTTTGCTTAAATAAATGTATATATATTTTAAAGGCATATTCTTTGCCTGTTCTCTTAAATCTCCTTGCCTTTTTGATGCTCCCTGTGCCAGCTGGCTGATCGTAATCGTTGTGGATCAGTGATGTCTATCTTGATAACTCTAGACACCATGATCTTTTACCTTCATGTTTTCCAAGAGGTAGGGTTGGTGTTTTCAGTTTCCTAAGGCTCTACCCGCATTCAGAGGAACCAAAAAGGGTGCTCCAAAAGCAGCAACAGACTTGGGGTTGCTGAGTGCCTTCACTTTCAGAATGCAGGTTTGCATTCTGTACTTGGGCAGTACAGGGCACGTTCTGTCTGCATCTGCACATCAGCTTTTCAAACAGAGTAGATTCTTCTTCAGAAATGTTTAGTGCTCTTATTTCCAGTGCATTGACTTCAGTTTCCAATCACTTTCAGTCCACCTGTCAGATAGCCCAAGAAGCATTCCGCAGGGACAGGAGTGCTTGATTGTGTGCAGCTCTGACATAGCCAGGACAAATGACAAAAGTGAGGGTGGAAGAAGAGTGGACGTGACTTCCCACAGCTACACTTCTCTTCTGTCTGCTCATAAAGCAAGGCTTGCTGGAAGGCACGAGAAGGAAATACAGCAGTTCTTTCACACACTTGCATTTCAGTGACCTTGAAATCAAAATACTGGTCTAATCCCAGGTGCTGAAGACTGAAGCATTGTACCTCTCGTTATCTAATAAAATGTTTATTCAAGTCTTCCTTTGAAGAAAGACCTTTTTCTGTGACCCAGTCTAAAGAACCTATATAACATGAAGCTCATTCACATCTGTGTGGTGATGATTTGGGTGAAAATGTCCTTCGTTGGAAAGAAAACTTTACCAGTGATGGAGTTGGGCTGTTGATGCTGCAGCATCTTCAACCAGGAACTGTGTGTGCGCAGCTGTATTTGCCTCTGTGCTCTTCTGTCAGATGCTGCAAGCAGCAATTCTGTGTTGGGAATTTATAAGCTTTGCAGAACAAGGATTGTCACCCTGAAATTGTATAGCACAGGGTGGCCTGATGTTGTATTCAGCCCAATCAGTGTAACTCAAATAGAGGATGTCAGTTTGTGCAGCCTTCTGTCTATGGACCAAGCTTCCTGCAAACAACAGAAATGTCTGCTCAGTAGCAGATCTCGAGTGAACAAGATGAAGAGATAAATGCTGTAGGATTGCAGTGAGAATGACAATGTGTACTTAACTGCTATAGGTAGGAAAAAATCTGTTTTTGTTTCTCTTTGACAGGCTGGTACCGAGGATACACGCTCCGCAATAAATCAAAGAAGGTATGACCTCACTTGTCAGTAGCTGACTTTCATTTTGCACCTCACCAGATCCCACCCAGTGTTGTAAAGGCTGTGCTGCTGCTGTATTTCTGTTGTATGCAGGTCTCCTGATCAATATCCCCTTTTCCTCAGCAATAGAAATAAATGCCCTTAAGGTTTGGGCATTCACATAAGGTTGAGGTGAACATTTCAGACCCATTAATGGGGTACTTCCCCAACGTAGGCATGTGTAATGCAGTTTGAAGTGGGGAAGCTGACTGTTGTATATCTGTATATACTAGCATATTGCCTTATTATTACAGTTTTGGACATGAACACATCCAGCATTAACTGTGTGATCCAGCTATCTCTATGATGGCGAGATCATGATTTTGATTTGACTTAGAAAATATTCCAAAAACAATACATCTGTGGATCACAGCCAGGCTGCTTGAGGTTTGCAAATTCAGTCTGAACAATGCGTGGAATCTGTTTTCTCATAGGAGTCCTGCCACTTCTCACGTGGTGACATCCTTCACTGTCTCCATTTTTTAGCCCTGAAGGGGAATGAATGCTCCTAGAAGGGTCATTTCTGTTAAAGCTTGGGAACTGGTGAATTCCTACAAATGCTGTCATGAGCTGTGAGCTTTCCTAGGGAACCACAAGTCCACTCTGTAGCAAGTGCGTTGGGTACAACTGATAGCCTGCAGGACCTTACAGTGTTTTGCACAGGAAGATGAGTATCAACACAGCGAAGAACAAATTAACTTAGCTGGGGTGCTAACATCAAATAGAAGGCTTGAACACTGGCAGAGTTCTCCTGTGATGCTCTGTCTGCCTGACCTGACACCTTTCTGTTGTGGGTAAACAGTAAATATCGTGGTTACTGCTCTGCTGCTTGTGCTCATAACCCCTTCCCCTGTTTTTTTGTTGAATGCACTTATGTCATATGCTACAGTGTGATTTGTTGTTTTCTTTCACTTATTCTATTTATTTATTTTCAGGGCATTTTCCCAGAAACGTATATCCACTTAAAAGAGGCAACCGTGAAGGACCGGGGGTAGGTTGGAGCTTTTTGAGATGTGCTCTGAGAGCAGAACCAAAGGAATACCGTTTCATTTTATTGTAGTTTTAAAAAAATATATTTAAAAAGAGAGCAGAAACTTTAGTGGTCATTGTCATGAGTGTTGTTACTAGGCTGTGCTAGGCTTCTGGAGCTGCGTAACTTCTCCTTTTTTCAGAGCATGGTACATCTCAAAACAACTGTGGGCAGAGAGGCAAGAGAATACTGTTTGCAAAAATAAAAGAGGTCTGTTAGACAAGTGAGTAGCAAGACAGGACAGACAAGTTACACTGAGCCCTCTGGGGAATCCTGCAAATCATAACGTGTTCCTGCTCACAGCCAAGGAGCCAGCAGGAGTGTGGACTCCTTCCTGTCTTGGAAAACGCTGTAGGAAGTGACTCCTCATTTGATTCTTACAAAGGATTCTGTGATGAATCCTGTGTGAGGAAAACACCAGTTGCAATAGGAAGAGATTTTAGAAAGTACATCTTCTCTTTTTTTTTTTTTTTCCTTAAGTGTATGTGGCCAAGTTACCATTGGAGGCAGTGATTGCTGAGAACTTCTGAGCACGGAGTTCCTGGAATGGATCCATTGAGCATAACAAGACAGAAAGAAATTGGAATCATTTTCACGTTAAAAATGGATAATGATTTGTTGGAGAACCAATTGAACAATGTAGAAACTGTGTGAAGTTCATACAATTCATGAGTGAATTGTATGAAAATCTAGGCTGCTTCTCCAGTTACGTATTTACAACTGAAAGATGTTTTATAACTGGGTATGGATATTAATTGTAACACCCTTTTTCTGTGTTCTCCATCTTTAGACAACATGAAACAGTGATTCCGGGTGAATTGCCACTTGGGCAAGAGCTTACTTCCACCCTGAGGGAGTGGGCAGTTATCTGGCACAGGTTATATGTGGTAAGTCTGTTTCAGTGGTTGGTGTTTGGTGGAGGAATTGGAAGAAGGGCTGTACCATTCAGGTTGAAATGCAGACAGCTTGCAAGTCTTTTAAAGGCTCTTATTTCCGTCTGTGCAGCTAGAACTTGTGTGCCCATTTCTGCTCTTAGGAAAGGCTGAAAATGTTCAGCCCTCCTCTAGACAAGGTCTACAAGCACAGAGGGAATGGAGCTTTAATCCATGCTGCAAAGCGTTCCCTGTACATAAATAATTGGGTGATGATGCAGCACTGATGAAGACTTGACTCTCAGCGCTGACCTGGCACAAGTCACACTCAGCTTTGTGTCAGCTGGTTGGGATTGTGTGAGTGAGTCACAATTTACTGCCTGAATAAAGGTTCCTGCCTTGCATTGTCCGGTATGAGGACAGGATGTCTCAGTGAAGTTAGGTGAGAAACCATCATGTTGTTTTAACAACGTTTAACAAGTAGAAACTCTTTCTCTAGACATAGTGTAAATACTAAATGGAATGACTCATCCTTGCCATGGAGTGCCTACTGGTCAGAAAGTCAAGGGATGAGAAGAAGAGCTAGAGTGGTGATCTGTGTAGTGGTCTGGCCAAGTAATAAAATGAGTGTGGAAAAGTCAAACCAAGTTAGTGCGTGGATTTGATAGTTTTGCTAAGATAGGTGAAATTCTTGCACAGAGAAACTGGTGTTCACAACGACTTGCTGTCTTTCAAAGGTGGTTATTAAGGCATGCTAAGAAGAGTCAAACGATTTTTCTTTGGTCAGTAATGAGTTCAGCCTGCATGGTACTGTGTGCTCTGAGACTCTAATTAAGATGAGAGAATTATTTTAAATTAGCTCTAACCATTCAATGTATCCAGAACAAGCTTTTCTATTGAAAATGTTACAGGGCCACAAGTACACTTTGTTTGTGGACTACGAAACCACAGAAATTCATTCCACCCTCTTAACTTAATGAGAAAGTGTTTGTGACATTATTACTGTGTGAAAACAGACTTTTGATCCTGGCTTTATTTATAGGCTTTTATTTTTTTAATGCATTTCTTGTTTCAGAATCTCTTTTTCCTAAGAGCAGAAATCTTTCGCGTTCCTGTGATTAACCAACATAAGTCCTAAAATAGCCTTGGAAAATGTTGTGGTTTGAAATGGATTTATTTTATTTTCCCTTGCAGCATGTATTAAAAGAAAGAAGAATAAAGAAACAGGACGCCACTGAAGGAGGATGGGGATATTTGAGGAGAGAAAGGAAATACAGAGGATTTCTTTATTTGGCAGCGCTTTATTTCCCTTTAATTTCTGTGTTTTTCTGCAGATGTTGTACCATCGGGTATATCTCTACTGCAAATAAATACAAAAATGGGTGGCACTTTTAGCTTGGGCTAGTTAATAGCAGTTAACAAATGTAAACAGCCGGAGAGATAACTCAGGTTTAGCTAGCTGCCAAATTGAGGCCTGCTCTGAATTTCTCTCAAAGCTCACCCAAGCTGCTGTCCCTTTAGGCGACTTAAGCTGCAAGTTAACAGTGCACTTTTATTTTTTGTTTCCTAAATACACCTGCTGTATCTTCCCTTCATCAACTGTAGGCTAACCCAGCTTCCCCCAGCACCTTCACCCAATTACCAATGGAAGATGGCTCCCAGTTCATATCTCCCTTTGGGTTTATGTTCTGAGGGGCAAACTTGGTGTCATTTCATCTTCCGTCCCCTTTACAGAACGGGGCAGTAACTTCAGTGAGCCTCTTTGTCAGGTGTGTGTGAGCAGTTGGTGCTCATAGTTAAACATTAACAGCTTTGATACCACATGCTGCCATTAGTCAGCTGCTGGTGACTGTCCCTGCAGTACACAATTGACCAGTTCCTGCTAGCTGTTGGTAGAAAAAAGCCCCGCTCTTAACCACTATTTTAGAGCTGCATAACCACAAACTTTTTCCCAGTAGAGCTGATGCAAGTTGATTTGTGGCACCTTCCTTCTGAAAATGAGCTGTCCTTGAAGCTTGATGTGGGTCAGAGTTGTTGCAGTGCCCAGCTAACTGAGTGGTGGTGAGTGAGGACAAGGCCTGGCTTCCTCCTTCAGTCTGACAGCTGATGCTTTAAAAGGCTTAATCACTTATCTAGGCACGTTCTGCTGCAAATATGGTTATCACATCACTATCCACTTTGTAATTACACTGTCAGCCTTGGAATCTGAAGCTCTATGAAGGAGGTGTGGATAACTAATTTTTAAGAGTGTGGAACCAGTTAATAGCATAAAAAATATTTTCATTAATCAAAGATGATGACAGTAGAAATGGGAGAAGGAAACTTAACAATGCAGGTTTTGATGTCCTCTTCATGATTACAGATGCTGCATTCATAACAAAAGATGAAAATGGAGTGACTGTGGCAAAGACAAATGAATACCTGGGTAGATTGGGCAGATGGTATCTGGGAAGCTTACTTCAGTCTCATGGTCTGATTGCATTATTTGGTTGATCTCTGCTTTGGTGGGTTTTGAGCAACCAGTATATAGAACTTCCAGAAACCTCTGTTGCTATTCTGCCTTTGCCAGTGCTTAAAAGCATTGTGTGATTCACGACTGCATTGCACTGAATTCTGTGCAAACGCAAATAAAAACGAGTGCTCTGAAGAGCAGATAATCTTCACTTTATTTGCTGATAGGCTCCAGTCAGGGAGATTATTGTGTTTCAACAGAGCTGCTCTGGTTTCCATGAGACTCTTGTCTGGAGGTGAGGCATGGGCACAGCAATCCACATGTGAGTTAGTGGTGGGTAGGAGAGGAACCTTGAAATATTGTGGCAGTGTATCTCAAATAATGCTGCGTTTTGTTGCTGTTCCTTTTTTATGCGTAATAATTGGATTGAAGTGTTCTTTAGGCTGTAGAAGGTGTGAAGACAAAGCTTGTGTGGGCTTCAGTGCCATTATTATTTATGTTTTGGTGTCATTGTTAGGCTTCTACAAGTAAAGAGTTTGCCACGGAGTCTTAATATATAAATAGGTGAAACAAATGGGAGGCGTGCATAAAAAATGTTAGGCTATGCCACACTTTCTGAGAGTGACAGACCCCAAATCTTGAGGCACTTAAACCTTGGCAGTGCAAAGTGCTGGAGAGTTGTCCCCATGATTTAATCTTCTTGTGTCATATGATGCCTTTTGCTCAGATATTTTTAATTAAATGCAACTTGTACGGTGGATTCAGATGAGTACATTTCAGGAAGTTATCTGAGGTTGTAGTTTTCGGGTTCTTATTAGCTTGAAATGGTCTCTTTTCTTCCTGTAGGATAACAAAACAACACAGTTTCGTCATGTCCAACAGTTAACTTACAGCCTGATAGAGTGGAGATCACAGATACTATCTGGGACTCTTCCCAAAGATGAGCTGGCTGAACTCAAGAAGAAAGTTACTGCTAAAATTGACTATGGCAACAGGTAAACTCCAAACTACATCCAGAGGGCGGGGGGGGGTCCCAGATCCCACTGCAGGTTGTGGAACTGTGTTATGAGGATGGATGTAAGTGGCTATTAATACAAAACGGTGTAAAAAAGCACACAAGAACAACACTGAATCAGGCTGTATGTTTTGCCTTGGAAAGGAGGTGATTGCAGCTTTCTGTTCCCATCAGAACGTGACTAATCTGACAGGTGGGCATGTGGCAGTTGGCTCTTCATATGCCAGCATTCTCTTTAGATTTGGCAGCAAAGCTTACCTGTCTTAATTCTGCAGAAATGCTGGCACATGATTGCCAGCATAGTTTGTGCCCAGCTGACTGGAGCTGGGATTTGGATGCTGGTTGTGAACTGAACTGCTTTATCAGCAACTGAGTAATACAGTCCTATAGGCCATCAAAACCACATCTTTCATTGGTTTATACAGAATAGGGATTGTCTCCAATACTCATTTATCTACCTGTCAGACTTGATTCAGGTCAAATAAGTCAATTAAGAAGAAAGCTTATGGCAAAGAATAGTAATTAGCCACAACCCGTGAGCTTCATAGAAATACCTACCTTTTTATATTAAATACATGTAAGTGAGAACAAGATGTCATCTTAGCATAAAGTTACAAGGCTAATTATTTTTCCCTTTAATGGGAAAACTGGGTAGTGAGGGATGAGGAAGCTCTGTTTCTGAGTGGGAAAACCATTAATGTGATTATTAGAAGGAATAGAATCAATGAATATTGGCTGCCTTGTGCAGCCCACAGCTTGATCTGTCATTTGTGCTCCCTCAGTCACCTTTGCTTCTTACACACTGTGTTGCTGCTTTTGTCCTCTGATTCGCATGCTACTCAGGATCCTGGGTTTGGACCTGGTTGTACGAGATGACAATGGGAACATCTTGGACCCAGATGAAACCAGCACAATCTCTCTTTTCAAGGCCCATGAAACTGCATCCAAAAGGATTGATGAAAGAATCCAGGAAGAAAAGGTACATCTCTTGCTGCTCTTTACCCTCCTCGCAGAACTAGTACCTGCTGTGTTTGGACATTCCTCTTAGGGATATTGTGCTACTTTGGCAGCAGAACTAAAATGTCTTATGTTGTTTTTAATGGGAGTACTGTTCTTCTTTGCAGTCCCTGCAACAGAATTTGGAACTCCGAGGGCAGCCAATATTTAACACAACACACACATACAGCCTCTATGTAAACTTCAAGAATTTTGTCTGTAATATTGGAGAAGATGCAGAGCTCTTAATGAGCCTCTATGACCCTGACCTCTCCAAATTCATCAGGTAGGGTGTTGGGGTTCTTTGTATATACACGAGCAATTTAGTCGTTCTGAAGAAGCCAGTGCAAGTTAGAAAGCAAGAGTCAGCAGAGAAGTGTTTTCAGTTCTGTTGGTTGCTGTTCCAGTAGTGATTTGAAAGGGGGTTATTTAACTTCAGCTAAGAAGTGAAGATCATGAGCACTTGCACTCTGCTTCTTAAAGCTGGGTGTTTCTATGATACAGTAGGCAAATCCCAGACTGTGTCTTTTATGGTCTTTAATTTCCCTGTTGTTTTCACTGTTTTGAGGGATTTGATTCATTGCTTCTCTTTTAATGAAGTATACACAGATTGTTTTCTGTCAAATTAGTGCAAGTTCACACTTTTAAAGCTGGCTATCTTGTACCAGTCAGGGAGGATACAAGGTATAAGGAGGCGTTTAGGTGTCAGGCACCATCTGTCTCTATCACTGAAGTTATCAGGTGTGGAGATGCAGTCAGTTACAAGAGGAAATAACTGAGAGTAGCCATTCCCCCTGTGCTTGGCTTCTGCCTTCAGTGGAACGAGCCTCTAGAGAATCATGTTGGCATAGCATATTTTGGCAGAGCTTTTCAAACACTCCGAAAAGATCAAACTACTCTCGGATAATTGGAATGTTAGATGTTGATTTTTGCTTTTTTTTTTGCTTCATTTGCAGTGAAAATTACCTTGTTCGTTGGGGCAGTAATGGGATGCCTAAGGAAATTGAGAAGCTAAATAACCTTCAAGCAGTCTTTACTGTAAGTTGTATTTACATCCTGGAGATTCTTCCCCATGCTGCAGAAATTGGAGTTTGGGATTCTTTCCCCTTCTTGCCCCTCTGCTTCTAGTGGAAGTGGCAATTTAGGTTGGTTTTATGGGCACTTAAGATCTCATGGGCAGCCTCAGAGGAATGCTCCTGAGAAGTGTTTTTTTAAGAGTAGATTTCCTTTTAAATGCGTACAGTCTAACAAAGCAAAAAGCCTTTTGCTCTGTCCTCTTCTCCCCCATTTATAAAGCAGATTGATGTAACTTTTTTTTAAATAACTTCCAGGATTTAAGCAGTTCGGATTTGATCAGGCCGAAAATCAGCTTGGTGTGTCAGATTGTGAGAGTGGGGCATATGGAGCTGAAAGATGGGAAGAAACACACGTGTGGACTCCGGAGACCCTTTGGTGTGGCAGGTATGGCAAATTCAGATACAGGAGAGAAGAGCATGGTCCAGTGGTTGGGAGGGTGAATTAGGAAACATAGGCTGTATGCCAGCAAACCTGCTAACTCTTTCGTGTCAGCATCTCTTGAGGACTGAGAATATGATGCTGAGCTGTTTGATACTCCTTTGAGATCTTTCAGTCTTCACATACATGAAGGTGACACGCTGTCAGTGCTTGCTTTTTTGGTTTGTCTCCATCAAAATAGATAACACACTGCTGTCAGTACAGTGGACTTTTCAGATCTTGGAAAAAGAGGGATTTGCTCCCCCCAACTAATAGGATAAAGATGGATTTTTTCAAAGGAGCTTTGGTGAATGAGACATCCAATTCCTGTTCAGTTGCTGTGATCGCTTGTGAAGAGGCTTGCTTGAGATCTGTGGGGAAAACAATTTCAAAGCAATCAGCATTTGAAACCTAAACGTTTGGAGAGGTTTTTTTTGTCTTGAAATGCCTGAATCCCAGCTGTGGTTGTTTGTTTTTTTTTTTTATCATAGAGAATATTCACATTCACTCCATGTGCTGACTTAAGCATCAATAAAAATATGCTTGTTAAAAAGTTAAAACGATGAGAGTGGCCTTCTGCATTGCTGTCATGAGTGGTCTTGGACCAAAACAAGCAGCAATTGTTTCCATTCTGATAGGGAGAGCTCTCTCTGTATTCTCTTTAGCCACTTGGCAGAACTGTGTGTTGGGTTTGTGTTGTTTCAGTGATGGACATAACAGATATCATACATGGGAAGGTGGACGATGAGGAAAAGCAACATTTTATTCCATTTCAGCAGTAAGTATTATACGTGGAGTTCATCACATATCCGGCTCTTTTAAGGCACTTGTCCTTCAGAGAAGGACAAATTTGTATGGGAGCCTGGCAGCCGACCAAGGTCTCTACAAATAGATTAGCTAATGGCTGTAGTCAGCTTTTTGAAGGAAAAGATTTTTGTCAGTCCTCTGATGCTTTTGTTCCCCTGAATTTACACGTCTATACAGTAAGTTTCTTAGGGAGTCTTAGCAGTGCTGCTGGAGTTGGTAGATATTCATATCATATGAAGGAGGAAAGGAGCAGAGAGCAAAATAATGTGGGTCTAGGGGATGTGACCTTAAAAACTGTCATGGAAGTGAGGCAAGATTTTGAGGAGCACCTGAGCAGGCAAGGAGCATTGCTCCTTGTCAGCATTGTGTGGTTCCCTGGGCACTGCCAGCCTGTAGCTTTTCAGGGTGAGTCAGAGAAGAGTTAAGAAAGAGATTTCTCCCTCTTCCTGGAAAAGAAATTCAAGCCCCACTGCGGTGTGAATTTCTGTAATGCTAGAACTTGTGTGTGTTCTGCCTGCTCTGCCATTGCTCACTTTCTCAGCACATTACAGTAATTAGAATGGAGCTTGTTTGGGTAGACTCAGCTTATTACTGTCCTAAATATAGTGATCCATTTGGTGTAGCTTATGTTGTTGCGAGGTATTTTCAGGAGAGGTTGTTGTATGTCTCTACCATTTTAGCACCTGCAAGACTGCAAAAAAGGATGTATTTTAATTTGCAGAATAGCACGAGTCTTCTTTTTCTTTTTTTTTTTTTTTACCCTGTTTTTCTTTCGTTATAATCAGATTGAGTTTAGACCCAAATCTGGTCATCTCTGCAGGGGGGGGGAGTCTGTGGGGATGTTTATATGCTTTAGTTCATTACTGATGGTGTGGGAACAGGAGTGTAATCTGGTTCCAGATCCAGGCTCACCAGATGTGTTTGCTAGGGACAGGTTCAACACTCCTGTGGTGTCATTAGTCGTGTTAATTTAAGGCTGGTTAATGAACGTAATCTCCTGGGGACAGCTCTGAGGCACAGCTGAAGACAGAGCTCAGTTCATCTAATGGGAGCAAAAGACCCCGCCTGCTGAGCTGTGTTCCTGTGCGGTTCCCCATAGCCATAGCTGCTCTAGAAGGCAGTCTGTGGATGGAAAAAGGAACAAAGTAGAACTGGCTGCCTTTGTGGTTTTCCTGAAGGCTGCTGGTTCAGCATGGTACAAATGTATTCACAGAGCTTTTAACTAGGCACAAGTTACTGATCCTAATCCTAGACTAGCACTGATGAGAGTTCAGATGGTTTTTTTCAGGAGGGTTTAGGCAGGTGAAGAAAAAATCTTAATTTAGAAGTGATTACACTACTTGGAAAACAGTTAGCTGTTGGCCAGCCCTTGTCACGCAGAGTACATGCTTGATGTTAGTTTATCTACTTCCCAGTCTGTTGTTCTTCTCAGGATTGCCATGGAAACATACATCAGACAGCGACAGCTAATTATGTCCCCGCTGATAACTTCCCATGTGATTGGAGAAAATGAGCCCCTCACTTCTGTCTTCAACAAAGTCATCGCTGCAAAGGAAGTGAACCATAAAGGGCAAGGTACAGCAGTCAGGCGGGACGTGAGAAGCTGGTGTGGGGAGAGGTTCCTCTTGCTTACAGAGGAAAGTAAATGGCTCATGAAAGTCCAGAGATCGATGTTTAATGGACTTTGCTATCTTCACCAAGCTAAGCCAATGGTCTTTGTACTAATGGCTGTCACCCCAGCACTTTGGGAGCTAGAGAGATTAAAAATAGGATCTGTTCTTACTTGAGTGAAAATACACCCTCCTTTTCTAGCTGATGCTTGCAACTTATGTCATTTTATTTTGTTTTATCAATTGTGGCATAAAATATTTTTAAGTGAACACAACTGACTGCATATTCCAGGTACTTTGTACCTGGGTTCTCCTGCTCTTGTATGTCTGGTTTTTACCCCTGTAAGCAAATGTTACCCTTCTTTTTTTAGGTCTTTGGGTCTCCCTGAAGCTGCTTCCTGGTGACCTGGCACAGGTTCAGAAGGATTTTTCCCACCTTGTAGACAGATCCACTGCTGTGGCTCGCAAAATGGGATTTCCTGAGATAATTCTTCCTGGTAGGTCCCATATTCTTCCATTCTTCTGTGGAGTAAAAGAGACATGTGAAATTCTGGAGTTTCTGCCATGAACAGGTTTATATCAAAGATAGCTTAAAACCAATTTGTTTTTACTTTTCTTGATATTTCAAGGTGATGCCCAGGTGGTTTTTTTTTGGTGAAAATGCTTTTTTTGAGAAATACTGAAAAATGATAGCATCAGTACACCTTGGAGGAAAATCTCTCTTTAGTTGAAAGGATAATTTTGTTGCTTACAGTTCTGACCCTGCTTTGCTTTGTCCATTCGGAACTGCTTTAGACCTGTACAGCTCACTGCATTTAAAAAGATGTTGCATAAAAAGAAGTCTCTGAAAATAAAAAGAGAGTGGTACGTTGTAAAAACTTTTCTACAGTTGGAAATGAAGATGAAATGGTGTGATGTTGGGTGCCATGAATTAGCTGCTATCAATAGCTGTGAAGAGGAAAAGGATGATGTCTTACCCTATGATGTTAAATATTAACTGGGGAACTTCTATGACTCTCCATACAATAAAAAGAGCTCATTGAGTGCTGTGGATTTTAGGTGATGTTCGAAATGATATCTATGTCACCCTGATACAAGGAGAGTTTGACAAAGGGAAGAAGAAGACTCCTAAGAATGTGGAAGTCACCATGTCTGTCCATGATGAAGATGGCAATCTCCAAGAGGTATGATGGCCTTTGCAGAGGAGAACAAAGCTGCTCATTTGGATAGGTGGTAGCTCTGGTGCATAGGATCTTTTTCATTCTTCAACTTGTATGCAAGCGCTGCATGATAATGAACAAGAGAGATTAGAGGAGATCTCAATGAGTACATTTGAAGTCACTAATTTTCTACGTTACTATCAAGTGTGAGGAAAAAATGAAGTGACACAGTTCCCTTGATTGGAAAGCATAGATTTTGAGCAACCCTGCAAGCTCTATGCTTTGAAAACTTTCAACCTCAAATACCTTCTGTCTTCCATTCTAAACCTCACCTTTTCTTTTTCCCCCTCCCCTTATTTTTTTTTTTTTTTTTCTTTCCCCAAAGAAAGCTATCCATCCTGGTGCTGGTTACGAAGGTGTCTCTGAGTATAAGTCTGTTGTTTATTATCAAGTCAAGCAACCATACTGGTATGAAACTGTAAAGGTAAGAGTGCATAATTTATAATCTTGTTTCTTTGCGTAGAAAAAAGACCTAATTTAAAATCAGCTAATTAAAATTATATAAAACTAATCTAAAACCATAATGTCCTGTAAATTGATGATGATGTCCCATCATTTGTAGGTATCCATTGCAATAGAGGAAGTCAGTCGTTGCCATTTAAGATTCACTTTCCGTCATCGATCATCACAGGAATGTAAGTATTCAAAGAGAAGCCCAACAGAACACTGCACTCTTCCTACTCCATTGAGATTTTTGAGTTTCTACAGTGCTGTACCAGTTTGCATTCTGCTTGTTTCCAACGTTGGGATGTCATTGGAAGCAAAGACAAGTAACTGAAGCTTTTTATAGCCTTAATAAAAGGTTCAGTGCTGGTTTTGTTCAAAAACTGGAGTTAAGTAGGGAGCAGAGTGTTAGCCCCCTTGGATGTCTTCTGTCTGTGCTTCTCTGTGTATAACTGTGCTTTTAATTTCTTTTGAGCCCTTCACACAATTCAGTCCAGTTCAGTCTAGTGATCTTACAGCAGGTTTTCTGATTACACTGGTGAAAGGCAAATAAGAAATTTAAAGCCAAAACTTCAGCAGACTTCTTCAGAACCACGTGAAACAGGATCAGTAAAGTCAAACTGATCTCTTGGAAGAAATCTTTTAAGGCAGTTGAGAACTGCAGTGACATGCTTCTGCGTCCGTAGTCGCATGTAAATTTGTAAAATCCCAACCAAAATCTGTGTGCACAATTGTGTTTGTCCATCCAGCAAAAAACTAGCCACCGAAATTGCGTGGAGAAGGAAGATTCAGAGAGGAAGTTTTTGTGTGTAATTGCAGATATCAGCTAAGTGCCTGAGATGAGCTCTTTCTGCTGTGGATCATGAAGCATTCTACCTCCAACACGTTATCTTGTGATGGTGCTAAATAAAGATGCTGCATGAATTATGAGCAGTATGGACATAATTAGGATAATTCCTAATAAATTTTTTTTTCTTTCTACTTATAGCTAGGGATAAGTCTGAGAGAGCTTTTGGCATGGGCTTTGTGAAACTGATGAATGCAGATGGAACAACACTACAGGATGGCAAACACAACTTGATTATTTATAAGGTAGCTCTGGATCTGCAGTCCTCACTTTGGTGTAACTAATGAAAGTATCTCTTTTGACTGCCTTCATTTTTTCCAAGCAATGTAAACACTGCTGTATCATTGTGAAAATGTTAAGTAATTTCTTTCAGGATGATGGCAGAGTAGCCTGTTTTGGTAAGTTACCATCAGCACAGCTTTAAGATTTCTGACTTGGTGGGCACAAATCTAGTACATACTAGTGTGTGTCTGTACAGTCCTTTTCCTCTCACATTATTCACCTGGACAACAAACAGCAAACAGGCCTGGTGAACACCTCATTTAGAAGATCAGTGTGTGACAAGGAGGGAGATATGGTACCTTTCATCACAGTAAGAGGAAGAAGCTAATGCATTGCTGTAGAAAGCCACAGTGGGATGGGGTGGGTTGAACTCCTACGTTGTGTGGCTTTATTCACTCTCTCAAAGAGCTGAGTTCATCGGCAGTATGCAGGCAACTTCTATTCCTTAAAGTTAGAAGTCCAAACAATGCAAGTAAATGATTATAGACATGAAAATGTGTTGAAAGCCTTCTGTGGCCATCCCTGTGTTTAAGTGTTTGTGTGGATAATGTATCTGCAGATGAGAACTGCAAGAGTTCAGAGAAGTGCTCAGTGTGTGAGATAACGCTCTTTGTTCTTGTGGTCAACCAACAGGGTGATAACAAGAAAATGGAAGATGCAAAATGCTATTTAACTCTTCCTTATACAAAAGTGGAAATGGAGGAGAAGGAGACCCCCTCAGGGAAAAGTCTGCACCATCTAGCCAACTTTACACCCAGTAAAGACAGTACAAAAGACAGCTTCCAGATTGCCACTTTAATCTGCTCTACCAAACTCACCCAGAATGGTAGGTCTTGTTTTAGCATCCCAGTGGTATCATGCCGTGTATTTGAATTTAAAAGGGCAATTTCTTTCTGCAGATGTCTATGGCATTTGTGGCACATGTGAGCATACTGCTTTAACTTTAATCTTGCTGCTTCATCAATGACAGCCCAGTCCCAGCATTGTTGGCATCAGTATTGCCCTTATTTGCTTTAGAGTTCCTGCTCTTAAGCAAACACAGAGCAGAGCACAAGAAAAATCATGTACTCTTATAAATGTCCTGGTTTGAGGTGTCTTCTCCTGAGTGAATGAGAATCCT
Source organism: Meleagris gallopavo (assembly GCF_905368555.1). Classification (NCBI taxonomy): domain Eukaryota; kingdom Metazoa; phylum Chordata; class Aves; order Galliformes; family Phasianidae; genus Meleagris; species Meleagris gallopavo. The sequence goes on along the minus strand of NC_139427.1, from coordinate 831,517 downwards.
GCAGAATTGTCTACTGAATGCTTTATGCTATCAAAATACATCAAGGTTTTCCATTAATAGCAAAGCTGACTTTCTTGCCAAGACAAAAGAGCCACCTCAAGGTAATTTTCTGCACAACACAGTGTGACTTTTCCTTGTAAGCTGATTCTAAAAATAACCTCTAGTACTTACTCTGTACTATTCTACAGCCATTAAGTCAGCTGTGTTGTTGTAATCTGTTTCTAATTGCTGATGTTCTGTCCTTGCTAGTTGACCTGCTGGGTTTGTTGAACTGGCGTTCCAACTCTCAGAACATTGCCCACAACCTGAGGAAGTTGATGGAGGTGGAAGGAGGAGAAATTGTAAAGGTATACATAGAGATTTGAATCTCCTTGTTGTGCAAATACTTTGAAGGTTTATCATTGTGTTGTACCCAGAAGCTCCCTGTATGGGCTAGGGATAGCTGTTGTTCTAGCTGCAGAGTAATGGCTGGTTAAAAAGGCAATAGAGCAGAAATGAAGTGGGGACAATCAGAGCTGATAAGAAAAGATCCTCACTCTTACAACTGAGAATAGGATGATCATCACGAGCAGCATGTGAATGAACATACAGCTAAGATTCTTTTAAAAATGGTCTTTTGTGTATGACTTTTGCAGTTCAACTGAGCTAGGCTGGAAGGGAACCATGATCCAAAAGAACAGACTTCTGTGCAGTGCTCCAGTCCTCCTTTCTGACACTTTTGCTATTCATTCCTCTAGTTTTTGCAAGACACTCTTGATGCACTTTTCAACATAATGATGGAAATGTCAGAAAATGAAACGTATGACTTCCTTGTGTTTGATGCACTGGTGAGTGAGTTTTTGCATCAATATTATTAGAAAAAGAAATCAACAAAAATTAGGACCCAGCAGAACCAATGACATGATTGGAGACTAAGTTGTGTTGCAGTTAGTTGAAGATTGTGCATCTGTGTATCATCTCTCTCCTCTTAATTTTTTTTGCAGGTATTTATTATTTCTTTGATCGGAGACATAAAGTTCCAGCATTTCAACCCTGTACTTGAAACTTACATTTACAAACACTTCAGTGCAACTCTCGCATACGTGTGAGTATTGGTGACCACAGACCTACAGAGTGACCTCCAGACAGCATCTCTCTGATTCTGATAGTGAATTAAACTAATGTGGTCAAAACAGCTTAGGCCCCAGATGATTGTTTTTTGTCCTATTCTTCTCTGCTTCCAGGAAAGAAAAAAACTCTGCAGTTAGCTTTTTTACTTTGTTAAAAGTTTCCATTGTCAGAATTCTTTTCTGCAAGGACAAGATGCTGCTGGCATGGCAAATGCTGCATTAAGGGCATGTGATTCAGACTCTCTTTTGACCTGTAGTACTCACACTTTATTTTTATTTTGTGCACGTGTGTGTGTGTGTGTGTTACAAAAGGGTCTTTGTGCTTATCAGCCTGCTTTCCTATCAAAAACAGGCTTATTGCAGTCTGTCTGTATGGGAGCTGTCATTGTAAGTCACTGCAGGGGCTGGGGAAATTGATCAAGGAGGATAAATTCATTAAAAGTCTGATCTAATAGGTATTGCTGCTGCTGGAACTATTTTGCCTTGCTGGTATCCACCCAGGTCCTTCAAAGTACTTTGAGCAGAAGGAAGTTTGACATACTCTATGTGGCTGCAGTCTTTGTAGTATGTTTGAATGGTGTTATGGGGAGCAGAAGCAGAACCGTGCATGGCTGACGTTGTGGTTGATGGTAGCAGAACTAAAATGAAGTTTGCTCCCACCCGTCTGCCAACAGCAGGCAGGTTGTGGTGGCCACAGACTTCAGAGAAGGGCCAGATGTCGTGGGGGGGGGGGGGTTTACACACACAGGTTATGCTCTACATATCAAAACTCTCAAGTAGGTGTTTTATTTAGAACAAATTTGCAGTTCTTCACATTCAGAAATGCAGTTGAGGACGATGGGAGTAATTTTGTTTTCCTGTAGCAGTTGCATTTTTGAACTTCAAAGCAGTTTAAAGAATTCAGCTCACAATCGTTAGTCTTACTTCATCAAGGAAGGAAAAAGCTGAGCCAGAATTTATTTACTTGGAGGTGAAGACTTCTAGTCCTGTTGGGCAGCCCAGTGACTTTGTGTGCTTAAAGAGAGGTATTGGTTGAAGTGCCTATTGTGGATTATGTGCCCAGGGATATGCAGGAAATTGGAGGAGGACAGGAGCAACATCCAGGTCTCTTGACTCTGCAGCTCCCCTTGCTTTGGAGCCCCTGAGCCCAGTGGTGATTACCTTCATGGTAAGAGGGAGCTCAAGTTTTAAAACTCTGGCCAGTAGAGGCAAAAAACCAAACTCCTTTTCCCCTCTAGAAATCCCTTCTTTTTAACAGTAAGTGTTAATTCCCAGCCCTCGGTGTGAAGCCTCTGGCTGGAAATATGATACAGCAAAGCTCTGAGGTTCCCTCCTCCTGGATTGCTTTCTTCTTCCTGGTCCTGGCTGCACTCACTGTGTGCAGATGATTTCCTTTTCTGCTTCCCTGTAGCCTGACGAAAATTTCCTGGAGGAAAATTCTTCATTCTTCTTTCTCTTTACTATAAATAAACTTCTTTGTCTGATTAATGGACATGCTGCATCTTAGCTTTGATGTTCCCTAGTCTTGCTTTCCAGCTTAGCCTGACAGTGTGATACTTGCATAATGCCAAGTGGGCTGTGATATTATGTGGTGTCCTTTGTGTGCTCCATGTGCCAGAATTTGACAAAGCAGGGAATTGGAAGCTGGTAGTGTGGAAGCAGAGCAAGTGCAAAAGCTGTCATATACTTATCTATTGCTCTCACATCACTTGGAGTGCTGGGAGTTGTTTAATGAAGAGGATTTTGGTTGAAGGACAGTAAGATTCCCATCCTTTAATTCAAGAGAGACTGGATAGTGAATACTTGTAAGTGTCATGCAACTGTAAGGTTGCTTGAGAAGCACTTTGAGTTCTGCGTAGTAGAAAGCTGACACATGCAGAAGGTGTCAGTCCACTTTAAAATGGGTTTTCCAAATCCCTGATTCCTTTGTTTTAGGGAATAAGAAAAACGCAACTAGGATTTGTAGGTAGATGTGGCAGCCGTGGTTCATCCATGGAGCTGGTCGTAAAAACATGGCACCCAAGGAAGCCTAAAGCTTCAGAAGAAAATAAACTGTAAAGAATAACTTCTGCTTTCAGACAATTAGATGTAGGTCCTCTCTGGAATAAGGAAGCTGAACATGCACAGAAATTGAATTCTGTCTTTATTTATTCCCCTTGTTGGTTTTCCAAAGGAAACTCACTAAAGTGCTGAACTGTTATGTGGGAAATGCTGATGACTCCAGCAAGACAGAACTGCTGTTTGCTGCTCTGAAAGCCTTGAAATACCTCTTCCGATTCATCGTTCAGTCGAGAATATTGTACCTGAGGTGAGCTTTGTCATCTTCAATGTGCCTCTTTATGGAAGTCAGTGCTTCCAGTCAGTATCACTGGAGAGAATATCTTCAGCTTTGTTGAAACTCGTTTTAAGACAGAAATGAGCGACTTGATTCTTGGAACCCAAGTGGATTTTGAGGCATTGGCAGCTAGAGAAATGCAGCTTTTCTGTTACAGGTTTCATCAGGAAATTACTCCCATAGTAACTGCAGAATCCCAAATGCCATTTTTGCACTCATTTCTTTGTAGAAGATATAACTGTAAGATATTCTTCCAAACTATAAAATATTTCAGCTGCTGTGACTCTGTTAGCCTAGATTTACGTGTGTAACTATATCCCTTTCTGTTTTTTATAGGTTTTATGGGAAAAGTGAAGATGGTGATGAATTTAATGATGCAATACGCAAGCTGTTCTTCTCCTTCAATGTCCTCATGGACCGTCCTTTAGAGGAGGCTGTCAAGATTAAGGTATGCATAATTTGCAGGAAGAGCTAATACCTTTTATTACATCAACTGATACATTTGGGGGAAGGCAGAAAAAGGGTCAAGCTTTGAGGTGCATCATCCCACTCAGATGAGTCACACCAGAGTCTTCAGAATGTCTGTTGCAGTGCTGAATGCAAAAGGAAAAAAGCGTTTAAACCATAAAGTTTATCAAATAAAGATGTGAGCTTCTTGCTGAAAACCCTACAGCAACTGCTAGGATGAAAGCTAGCAACCAACTAAGATGTAACATAGCATGGCATGAAAGACTCTTCAACCACTAGTGCCAAGTGATGGTGATGCAAATGTTATACCACATATACCACAAAAATGAACATAATGCTAGAAATGAAAGTACTGAAAAAGCAGATGGTTCCTAAATGTATCTTAGGTTGTATACTTGCTTGTTTTTATGGCCTGGACTGGATTATGTACCTTGTGTTTGGGCTCCAAGGAGGAGCAGAGCAACCATGCAGTAAGCCTGGCTAAATTGGTAAAGTGAGTCCTCTAAATGGTTTATTTCAGTTCTTCTAACCATATGTCCTTCTCTGCTTAAAGGAAAGATTGATTCTAGACTTTGAATGAGTATTTGGGTCATTTGAAGTCCAGCTTTGATTTTATGATAAGTGGAGTTCCTGCTGGCAGCAGCCATGGAGCATCCATCACCCAGAGGCCGTTAGTTACGGTTGCACCCAGGTGCTTGGATGCTATAGAATCTGTAAAAGCCATTGTGGGAACTATTTAACATATTCCTCTGTATGTGGACATGCTGAAGGAGCTTAATCCTGGAACTGCAGGATGTTTGCAAAAAAAAAACCAACCAACTTGGCTCCGAATCCTTCCTCCTTCACTTTTTCCACTCTGTGCTGCAGTTGTGTAGTTGCTGGAGGCTTTTTGGACGCATCGATTTGATCTCAAGCCAGGTCTTTGCAGGTGTCTGCTTATTTGCTCTTGACAGAACTAGATTTGCCACGTGAGCCATGGCCATTGCAGTTGAGGCTTTACACCCTTTCAGAATGAACTACCCAATCTCACTCAGTTTCCATGTGTGCTTTATGTCTCTCTTTTTCTTCCAGGGTGCAGCTTTAAAGTATTTGCCAAGCATCATAAACGATGTCAAACTAGTCTTTGACCCTGTTCAACTCAGGTAACCATATGAAGTTTGTCCTCCAAACTCAACTCATCTGCTGGGGAAAAAAATGGGAAACTTTCCTAAAAACAGCTGCTCTGATTATGGTGTGCTCATGCATGTAGTGCATGATTTCATAGGAAACTCCTTCCAGGGCTCTGGAGGAACTCAGATTACTTCAAAGCAGTCTATGCCATTCAACTGCTTTTTCTTAGGAGCTTTGAGAATTTGTTCTAATCCAAAATCTAAGGACTGGAGAGCCATGTATGGAAATATGCAAGTTTCCAATTCTTAATGATTGCTTCTGAAGCAGACTGAAATGTGTGACATAACCTTGGTCAGAAAACAGAACTTGTACTATTTCAAGAAATTCATGACACTGTGGACTTCTATTCTTTGGCATTCGTAGCTTTACCAGGAACCTCCCTTTCATGCTTCCTTGTTCTGACACAGATAATTTGCTCTCAACAGCAGACAGACAGCAAATGTACATAGAATTTAATTTAATGGAGTCTAAGATTAACATGAGTCATCATTCGTGATGAAAGGGGCATCTGGAAGGATGGGCCATTGTGCCTAGCAGTGTCTCAGGCTTCAGCAGTGCAAAATTCTGGTTTCATTTTATGTGAGACTATGATTATTTTACCCTGGCAATGGGGGATGTACATTACTTCCTATTTATAAGCTTTTATGGCATGTCTATTGCAGACTTTATTTTAAGAGCCTTTTGCCTGCAGTTTTTGGGTACTGTTCAGTTCTACTGATTGCTAAGTTTGTAGAAAATAAGTTAATAAGAAAATAACAATTTAACACAGGGACAAAACTCCTTGACTTGCCCAGGTGCAGGGCAGTGTAAGTGTGGATGGAGACACACTGGGTGAAAATGCTGATCTGTTTGCTTTGTGGTTTGCATGTTAGCAACCTCTTCGGCAACTTCATCCAAAGTATTCCTGACAACCAGTTGGTTCGACAGAAGCTGAACTGCATGACCAAGATTGTTGAAAGTGATCTGTTTAAGCAGCCTGGTGAGTAGTGAATGGAGGTCAGTGGTTTCTTTGTGGAGCTGTGCACCTTTGCAAACAAAAACATCTTTTACATTTTTGCATTTAAATCAATCATCAGCAGTAATCCGCAATTAAATCCATCTGCAGAAATATTTTTTGCCTTAGTGGCTCCAGAACTTGAAACTTTTTGTTGTTCAGTGTTTATGCAATGTTAACTATGGTGGGATCCTGATGGATTTAAATCCCTGTTGGTTTAAAAATCAAGGAAGAGTGTGACCTGTTTGGTGTAACACATACCATTATGAATTACTTGTCTCTCTTAGTCTGTCAGAGTGGATTAAAGTGTGTATTTTGGTGTCAGAGCTAAAGTTAAGAGCAGAAAGCTGCAGTGTGTTACTTGTTTACATGGACTTCTGAAGAACCAACAAGATATGGTGCTGTGTTTCATTTTCAGAATGCAGAGATGCTCTTCTCCCTCTGTTGATTGACCAGCTGAGCGGCCAGTTGGATGACAACTCAAACAAGCCCGACCACGAGGCCAGCTCACAGCTACTGAGCAGCATTCTGGAAGTGCTGGATAGGAAAGATGTGGTGAGCATGAACTCTCAAGGGTGCAAATTAAGGTTAATTCTTTCTTTTCCCCAGCTCCTCAAAAAAAGCCCAACCAAAACAGATGTTTACAGAAATTTTATTGTGTTGCTCTGTATTTTTTTCAATCTCTTCACACAAAGTAGCTGTGTCCAAAAAGATGTCATGCAGAGATTGAATTGGTGGTTATTGCTGTGTACAAAGAAAAGTGCTTTCCTTCCTGGGAACCAAAATGCAGTTCTCAGTTACTTTGGTGGCTTGGTGGATTATTATGGAACCACTGATTTGAGTATTTGGTTTCTCACTGAAATAGAGACAACAGTCATTCAGTTGGGGGAATACAGTTATGCACCCCATGACTCATGGAAATTAATTCTAAGTTGCTTTGAAAAGAGTAATTTGAAATGAAGAATTGTTCAAGGGACAAATGTCAAATAAAATTGTTCAGTTCAGCTGTGCTGGGATGAGCCAGGATGAAGCTGGAACAGATGAATTGTGCTGTTAGCTCTTCTCTAAGTCTGTACCAACAGTACTCAAATCAGCTGTTGCGTAGTAAGTCGTCATCTTTGCATCCTCAGGTAGCAATTAAGCACTGCTGGGGCAGTCCTCCCACGTCAGGGAGCTCTCTGTAGAACAGTATATGTAGAAAATAGTCTGATTTTCCTTTTTGAACATCCCCAGGGGCCCACAGCCAAGCACATCCAGCAGATCATGGAACGCCTGCTGAGGAGAATAAACCGCACGGTGATAGGAATGAGCAGACAATCTCCACACATTGTGAGAGCCCTTTCCTTCCTTCGTTTACTTCATTCCCATCTGTAATATTGGAATTTATTCTCCTGGGAGGTTTCGGTGTCAAGAGTGGTTTGTGAAATCATCACTTCCTGCAGCGCTTCTGTACCACTCCAACATGGCTTCTGCTTGCTGTCTGTGGATGGGCATTGGGATTCAAATCGTTCCATTCCAGCAGCAGATCAGCTGAGTCACAGTTGGCTGTGATTCTGAGTTCCTTTGGGCTACCATGTACAGAGAATTTGGTTTCAGCCCGTTTTCTAACACACGAGGAATCTCTGCTCAGAAGAAAATGCTCTTTTGCCACCTTTGCTAAAAAGGACTAAATGCTGAAGGATTTGGCATCTCTAAATGGGAATTGTGAACACTGTGTTGCATCTTAAAAGTGTAGGAAGGCTTTATGTCCTGATTTGCACTGTGTATAAGAGTGCAGAAAGATGGAAAGATTAAGGGCAAGCATAGATAGCCATTTCATTGGTTTAACAACAAGGTCAGGTTGTTGCTATTGCCAGCATGTCAGCCATGGGAATTATAGATGGATATGATCAACTAAAAATGTAGTGATTCATTTATATATGTACACACACACATACATAAATATTCATTCTGATGTTTAGAGGATATGTTTTTCTTGCAAACTGTGATCCCTGGGTGAAAAAGAAAGCTGTACTCTGACTTCATTCTTGAAAATGAGGAATTGAACTGGTATGAGGGAGAAGAGAAAGCAGCCAGACACGCAGTGCCAGGACGGACCTATATGTGCAGGATTAAGCCTAGTGATATTTGATTGGGTGGAACCCTGCAGCCACGTGCTGCACTTTGAGCTTTGGGGCTTAATACAGAAAAATAATCAAATGTTTTTGTTTTTTATATTCTAGGGTATTTTTGTGGCCTGCATGACAGCCATCCTGAGGCAGATGGATGACCACCATTACAACCATTACATCAATACTTTCAAAACCAGGCAGGACATTATTGTAAGTCAGCTTGGCTAAGGGATTAGCTTAGTCCATAAAGAATTATTTTCTCCTTCTGAAAGGTCATTTCAAGTTACTGTATTCGGTTTAGAGTGATGAGAATGCATTCATCAGCAATGACTTCTGTGTTCCTAGAGCTGCAACCAGTGGGGATATTTTCACATCACCCCTGCTGGCAGGGGCAGTTGGGTATGGGTATGGGTATGGATGTTGCTGAGACTCAAGCCTGAGATATTAGCATTCGTAGCATTGATAAAAACATGATTAATAACTTTCAAGTCCTTGCAAGTAAAAGGAACCAAAGGAGTGAATGAAGATGCTCTCACTGTGTGTATGTCTTTTTGATTGTTTCTTTATCTACTTCTTTCTAGTCCATCCCACCTCCCAGCTTAATTAAGAGATTAGAAAGCTTTCAAGTGCATCTAAAGGAAAGAGAAGACAGCAATTTTGAAAATGTATCTGCATTAATTTCTGAAAACAAGGAGGACTTCTATTAATGAAGTCCTATGGGATAAAGGCTAAAACCCTAAAACTGAATTCTAATTTAAACCAGAATGCTTTGTCTTGCTTTAGTGGCTGGCAGTGGAAGTAGTTCTCTCCCTGTTAAAAGCTGTGTACAATTCATCTTCTCAGAGACTTTCAGTATAAAACCAGGGGACACATCAGGCTTTGATTCTGGGGGGGAGTTTTGGTTTTTGAGGACCTTAGAACCAACTGTTCTGACCAGACTTGTCAGCAAATGGCTCTAGGAAAAGTCAGAACCGAAAGCAGGATTTATTCAAGTCTCCATAGCACAACACGTCTTTGTGCTCCTAGTTTTGCAGCTTAAGGTGCTTGCTTATTGAAATATTGCCTGGGAAGGAGCCAGGAGTTGTGTTCTTCCTGTAAAAGATACATCAAAACTCACACAAAAAGGCCTGTAATTCATTTTGGATGGGAAGGTGATCCTTTGGTTCCCTATGCAGCTGGAATTGCTTGCAATCTGTAGAGCAACGTAGCCACCTACAGGACACACACATTTCTGTCACTTCTGCACCCACAGGCTGACAGTCAATAGGGAGCATTCAGCATCTAGTTCTAGAGCTGCATATAATATGTTATGCAGATATATTTTATGAAGGGTTCATTAGAAAACAGAATTCAAGGTGCATCTTGTTTTGCCCTGTTAGCTCTGCATCTTCTGCCTGAAATGAAGTATTTCTTGTATGTTTCTGTGTTTATGTACAGCTTCTGCACAGGGGCATATCAGGAGAGTGAATTTATGGAATTATTAAAGCTGCCTGAATATAATTTAAAGAAATATTGATCCAAAATACCAGCTTATAATTCCTGAATCTCAGAATCTACAGAAGCAAGTCTCCATTTGTGACGATGTACGAGTTGTTAATGCCAATACAAAGTTGCTTTATTTTTGGTATTGCAATAATTGTTTTTCTTGCTTTCTGTTGCTTACTGTTGGTTTTTACATGCTCTGGTTCTTTTCAACCCTGGCGTAGCATCATGACTTGGTTGGTTTAACACAAATAAGTTAATTCATATCCTCAAGGTATCCTCAGTCAAGCTTTGATTTAATAACGCCTGGAGGGTTTTCACTGAGGCAGCACCAAATGCCCATTTCTCTCATCACATCCAAATTGCTTGCCAATTCTACAGAGCAAGCTGTTCAACCTCACAGAATAATTTTTTTTTGGGTGCTGTTCTTTGCAAGGTAGTGATTTCTTGTGTGACCTTTGTGTCCCTCTATTTTTGAATGCTGATCTGCTGTCTTTGCAGAAGACAGCATCTATTTAAATTCCCACAGTTAGCATTTTTGTCTGTAGAGACCACAATACAGAGAGATCAATATTATTGATATATATATCTCCTTTCACTCATCTTGTCTTTCTCCTTTTTTCTTATCCTTGCCTTAGCACACCTGAAGTCCTTGACAACTTTGTTGGGGGCAGATTGACACTTGTGCAGAGTGCATCTTTTCTATGATAATATTCTAAACCATGCATCTGAAGCTCTGTTAATTACCTCTTTGTAACAGCATTTCTAAAATAAGACTTACGTGGTTGGAAAACAAATAAAATGTTCTTAAACATAAAGGTTTCCATCTTCATAGAAGGTACTGTGTAGGGCTGCTATGCTGTTGTTATTCAGGCTTCTGGATACAAGTGCTCAAACGTTGGTTTTGCTTTTCAGTCCATCTTGTGCACCAGAATTCATTACAGCATGGCTTAATTTGGAACAGTAAAGGTAGATTTAATTAAACAGGAATAATTCCGTAGAACCTGATCTCCTTCTGCAATTGAATGGATGAGATGTCAGAAATAATTTAGTTATTGGAATATATTCCTGCAGTAAGAGATCCTTCTTAGGAAGTTCAGTGTACTGATAGGTAATCAATGCAGTAGTTAATCTCTGCAGTTGCAAATGCTTACATTTCCCTATACTTTTGTGCAAATAAAAAGACTTCTCATTTCAACCTGTGCTTTTTATTTTACCAACAGGACTTCCTGATGGAAACATTCATTATGTTTAAGGATTTGATTGGAAAAAATGTCTATGCATCTGACTGGATGGTGATGAATATGATGCAGAGCAGGTATGTAGTTGCTGCTATTTTAAGTCTGGTTTGGAGTCATCTTGCTTCTGAAAGGAGGGTGGTTCCCATGGTCACAGATTCATTGTGCTGGCCTGCAAATCCAGATTGATTTCTGTCCTGTGATACAAAGTTTGTCATAGGGGTGGAGGAGGACTTGGAGGTGACAAGTTATTTGAATGTATCAGTGGTGAGGGTAGGCTGAGCTCAGGAGGAGCTACCATCCTGAACAGCACTGCATTCTCAAACAGACTGAGCCAAAATATGTTTTGTTTCTTCATCTGCCTCCAGTTGAGGTTAGAAACAGAGGAATAGCTTCTCCTCAGTGTCTCTTTACTGCAAAAGAAGTTCTTCCCAAATCTCATTTGGAGACGTGCTCTTTTCAATTGAGCTTACCTTTAGGAGACATGTAAACCCAGAATGCAGCATTACTGTTTTTTTTTTTTTCCCTAAAGTCACCTTTTTTCTGATATTTTTACCTCTTTCAGGGTTTTCCTTCGGGCAGTGAACCAGTTTACCTCTGTGCTCAACCGCTTCTTCCTGGATCAAACAAATTTTGAACTCCAGGTAACAGTTCCATTGTTTCTCAATTTTCTTTTGGACATCAGTGTTTCCTGAGGGGCATGGAGAGCAAGAAATCCCACTGCTGCCAGTGGAAAATGTCTGTAGAGTCAACTGAGTGCACTGCATTCTGAATTACAGAGCAGTGGTTAGTGCAGCAGTGAGCACAAACCAATGCAACTGCTATAGGATTTATAAGGTCAAGTTGGGTGGTCGGTTGGCTAAAGCTGAATTGTGCTTGACTGGTTAAAATACTATGGGATGTAACTTACTGTCACTTCTTTAGGCTGGAAAGTCCAAGGTAAAAGGATTGGTCGATTTTAAGTTGCTATATGGGGTCCTTGGGGTCTCTTTCAACCCAAGCCATTCTATGATTCTGTGTTGGCCAAGACAGACTCATCTGTGCTACTGCACTTATTTGTTGGTAACCTTCCTCGTTAACTGGACTGTGAGACCCACAGCATTTGGACCTGTATATCTCTGTTGTTTTGTTTGCTGCTTTTCCTTTGCCTTCTCCTATTTTGGATTTGTTTCTGTTCCACAGCTCTGGAATAACTATTTCCATTTGGCAGTGGCCTTTCTCACTCATGAGTCCCTCCAGCTGGAGACCTTCTCACAAGCCAAGCGCAGCAAAATTATCAAGAAGTGAGTTTACACTTAAAAAGTTGCCAGACCTTTTTATTTTTAAGGAACATCAGCTTTGCAGAGGTGACTTCAATAAACAGGCCTTCTTCATCTTCTTCTGCTTCTTCTAGGTATGGGGACATGAGGAAAGAAATTGGCTTCAAAATAAGGGATATGTGGTATAATCTGGGTGAGTTCCATCTAAGGAATTATCTTTATTCAAGCTGCTAAGCTGGATTTCTAATAGCTTATTTCTTCATATAAGCTTTTTGTATTTAATGTGGGGAAATACATTTAAGTCCAACTGTTCAAAAGGACAAAGTTTATTTTCCTTTTTCACTGAATAACCTTCAAAAGTGATCCTTTTTCGTGTCTGCTGATGAGATGATCTTTAAGATATTCCTTACAAAGGAAGTTCTACCATCGTATGAATGCCAAGAGGAGAATTTTCCAGGGAGCCCTTGTGATACGCATTATTCATGCAATTCAGTTCTATTCTCTTTCTTTGGACTGTTTTTGAGTGTTGGAGCTGCAGCACATGAATGACAAAATATTACTAACAAAAACGCCTTCTAATCTAAATGTCAGTGTTTCATGGTATTTATTTTATTGGACTAATGCGTTTGCACATTTGAATATCCATGTATCACATGACTTCAAGCAACCATGTTCCATTAGGATGTATCTGACATCACCTTTCTTGCAGGTCCCCACAAAATAAAGTTTATTCCAGCAATGGTAGGGCCAATCCTGGAGGTAACTTTGGTCCCAGAGCCTGAGCTACGGAAAGCTACCATTCCCATCTTCTTTGATATGATGCAGTGCGAGTACAACTTCAGTGGGAACAGAAACTTTCATATGGTAAGGGAGCCCCATATGTTAAGGGCAAATGTTCTGCAGTGTGCACTGGGCAAGAAGGAGAAGAGAATATTTGAACAAAACCCAACAAACCAGAAGAAAACAAACCTACCAAAAACACAAACCAAAAAACAAACCACCAAATACACAAACATTGTGCTCAACACTTTTGAAGTAATTATTAAATGGTTTTACCTTGCATGTCTTTAATAATTAATAAACTCCTCTGTTCTGGTATCTTTCTGTATTTGCAGATGGGAAGGGTTGTGAGTGCAGTTTCTCTCATTATGAAATGGAGAACAGTCACACAGGGTACAGACACAATTTGCTTGAGGCTGTGCAAGTCAAAGGACAGAGCAGGGAACGGGACCTGTTCTCTGAGTTCCAACCCTATGCTAATTTCTCTGGAAGTTCCCTTTCATTGCTACTGAGAAAGCACCAGACAGAAAGGAAGAAAATGAGGGTCTTCTCTTTAGCCCTAAAGTTAACTTTTCTCTGCAGTTTCAAAGGTCTTTTTCTTCCATTTTTCCTCTGGGAATATCAGACCTTAACATCTCAGCTGGCAGACAGGGGACCCTCTAGTTATGCTGCAGGCAGACTTCTCCCTGGAGATGGATAGGAGGCATCCATCCAAGAGGCAGCCACCTTGGCATTTCAGATTGTTGTCAGATGTGATGTGCATCTCCCTAAGCACCATACTCTGTCCAGTTCAGACCCCAGCTTCACTGCGTGTATTGGGATCTTTCTTCCCTTGAGGTCATCAGTGTTTGGCATGGTTGGCCCTGGGGTCTCAGGGGTTTTTGGAAACTGGTTATTTGGCATGGATTTTCTGTTCCAGCAGTATATGTAAAATTTATGATATTCTTCATGTTTTGGAACAGGAATGTTTTATACCTCAGTAACTGAATTATAGCTAAAGCTATGTACTTGACTTGCTTGTGTGTAACAGAGCGTATCTTCATGGCTTGTTCTTGTTGCATAAGAAGTTGCTTCAATTAGCAGTCCCAGCTTTTATGTTGATCAGAGGGTGATGACTGGCCCTTAACTGGTGGTAGTAGAGCAGTTTCTTTAGGGTGAGTGAATCATCATTCTCATTTGTAGCTGGTCATTAAAGTTACTTTTCCTTCCTAGCAAAACTGAACTGCTGATCGATGGGGGAGAAGGGAAGGCACTACCCAGAGCATCACTTTCCAGTGTTTGTGGGATGAGAAAGGGAGAACTTGTATCTCCTTGCTCGATCCTTGTCTTGACTTCTTACCATTTTTGTTCTGGTTAACAGTGAAAGCATTCTCTAGCTTGGCTTGTAAGACCAGTGCCTGATGGTAGTTCAGAAGCACCAGCCACAAGCATTACTCATCATGCCTTATGGAGCTGCTGGCCACTTAACAGGTTTTTTTTGCCTTTTCAGTTTGAAAACGAGTTAATAACCAGACTGGATCAGGAAGTCGAGGGCGGCCGAGGGGATGAACAGTACAAGATTTTGCTGGAGAAACTGTAAGTTTTATAGTGAAGATGGAGGCTCTTTGTTTACAGTGTAGCTGGCTATTTTTCTAAAGCAAAGAAACAGAAACCCTAATGTAATCAGTGGCTCAGAGTCCAGTTGGAAGCCTGTAACTAGTGGTGTCCCCAGGGGTTGGTGCTGGCTTGGATCTCTATCAGCATCCACATCAACGACCTGCATGAAGGGATGGAGTCCACCCTCAGCAGGTTTGCTGATGATGCAAAGTTGGGAAGAGTGACTGACACACCACGAAGCTGTGCTGCCATTCAGCAAGACCAGAGAGTTGGGCAGAGACAAACCTGCTGAGGTTCAGGATGAGCAAGTGTAGAGTCTTACCTGGGGAGGAATAACTTTATCAGTGCAGGTTAGGGGCCGAGCTGCTGGAGAGGAACTCATGGGGAAAAGGGCCTGGGTGTCCTAGTGGACAACAGGTTGACCTCCTTGTGGCCAAGAAGGCCAGTGGCACCCTGGGGAGCATCTTGGGAGCAGCAGGCTCAGAGCTAACCCAGTCAGAGCCTTAGAGCACCAAGAGTAGGGCTTGACAAGACAAGCTTTGACCTGTCCAGTTTGGACATCTGACCTGGATATGTTGCCTTTCATCTCATTGGATTTTTGTCTACAGCCTCCTGGAGCACTGTCGGAAGCATAAATATCTGTCTGCTTCCGGAGAAAAGTTTGCTTGGCTGGTCAGCAGCTTGCTGGAGAACCTGCTGGACTACAGAACAATCATGCATGATGAAAGCAAGGAGAACCGCATGAGCTGCACTGTCAATGTGCTGGTATGGGGAAGGCTGGGTTTGGATGTGGGTGCTGCTTTAGTGACCTGGCTTTTGTGTTCTGGTCCTGGGGTGGATTGAGTGCTGCAGTATGAATTTGGTGACCTCAGTTTGCCATGCAAAGTAATTCACTGGAAAAGTAATTTCTTTGTTGATCTCCAGGAAGAAAACCATCAAGCAAGAGGGCATTAAAATAATTTTTTTAGGATTTTAAATAATATTCTCTGTTTCTTTTTGGTAATTGTGGGTCCAAATCAGGCTACCATCTATTGGCAGCTATAAAACATAGGTATATAATCCAAAAGCAAATAATGTGTCTGAGCCTCGCTTACATGGTAACCTGAGGCCCTGAAGTATGTGCAGGAAAAATGGCTAGCTGATAGTCTGGGAGATGTGAACTTAATTCCCTGCTCCACTGCAAAGATTAACTGTGAACCTTTGGACAAACTGCTTTCTCTTTTTCCCTTAGCCCTTTTTGTAGCCCCGTCTTATGTCAGGGGGGTGATTTGAAGCATATATACCTCTTAGTGGGCAAAGTGATAGCAAACATCTTTGAAATCTGAGATTGATCCTCAGGTTACTTGTCTAGCAATGATTATGCAGATCCATGGTGGTTTACATCTATTGGACTATTTCTTTCTGTACTTTTTGGCAGAATTTTTACAAAGAGAAGAAACGAGAGGACATTTATATCAGGTAGGCTGACTCCTTCCATAGACCTGGACGGAAGCCTTTACTTCCCTCATTTTTCATCACACTTAAAAGCAGTCCATCCCATAAGGTAACAATTGCTTTTCATTCATGCAGATATCTGTATAAACTCCGGGATCTGCACACAGACTGTGAGAACTTCACTGAGGCCGCATACACCCTCCTCCTGCATGCAGAGCTGCTCCAGGTAATGCACTGAAGGCAGTTTTAGTTTCCTTTATCAGAGGGTAAGTCTTAAAGGAAGTGCATACAGAATAAAGAATTCACTTTTTTTTTTTCCTTCTTCTATTTGTTCTTAAAGAGGCTTTGCATAAGTTAGGCTCCACTGGTCGCTAAGGAGCTTCCTAATGTTGCAAATTACATAGCAGCTAAATGCAAAAATATTATTAGCATCCATCTATTACATGCATTTGGTGAACAGTAAACTGTAGAGAACTGGGTGGAAATACCCATGTCAAGGTACTGCTTCTTCCACTTCTTTGTGAACAGTGTAAGTGCATTAGCATGTCATTGCAATCTGGATTTAAGTCAGCTTCAGTTAATTTATGGAGGGCATGAAGTAAAAGAGCACACAAGTTCATTTAGTGTCTCAGTGTAAGACCTTAAGCCACAATCTCACACTTTTTGCAGATATATTGGAACTTAACATCATTGCAGAACTTTCTTGCCCTCTCTTAGCATTGATGCCTGGTTTGTCTCGAGTGCATCCATGCAGTAGGTTAGTGTGTCCAATGTAAAGATTTATTCATCTGCATATATTCCAGTTCTTTCAGCTTTGCCTCTTTTCCTCTCTGCTAGTGGTCTGAGAAGCCGTGTGTCCCTCATCTGCTGCAGAGGGACAGCTACTACGTCTACTCACAACAGGAACTGAAGGAGAAGCTCTACCAAGAAATTATCTCCTTCTTCGACAGGGGCAAGGTGAGTTTCTGTGGTGTTCTTGGGGTTCACTGGTACTTAGATTGGTGAAAATAGCTGCCAGAAGTTGTTTTTAAGGGGAATAATGAGCTGTGATGATTAAGGCCTGACTTTTAAACAAACCAGGCTTTAGCATGAGCAGGGCACCTGTTTGTATTTGACATGTTTCAGTCCTGTTTCCTTGTTAGTTGAAGATCTGTAAGATTAGTCCTATTCTCAATACAGTCTAGATAGGAAAATACCTGTGGTTTTCTCTTCTTTTCCTGGCTGGTGGCTTTTGTTACTGGTTTGGTGGTTGTTTTGTTGTTTGTTGTTTTTTTTTTTTTTGCATTGCAATAAATATGTTTTATCTGGCTGATACCAAACTTGTGTTAGTTGCCTTTTGGCTGGATGGTTCTATGAAGTCTAAACGAGACAGACCCAGGGATGCCTGGTGAATGGGATGATGCAGTGCAGGAGGAGAACACCTGGGCTTCTCTAATTTACTGATTGACAAATGTGAAAAGCTGTGTGATTATGACAATCATTGGCAAAAAACGTACAATGTGGAGTCGAAGAGAACATTGGCAGTGCATTAAACTGCTGTGTGAATTAAAATCAGCTGAATTTTTCTGTGACCTGCCTGTGGTGGTGAATGCTTTTAACTGAATCTTTTCTTTGTGCTCTTCTTCCCCTACTTCCCTCCCTTCATCTTCCTTGGAGATGTGGGAAAAAGCCATTCAGCTAAGCAAAGAGTTGGCTGACATGTATGAAAACAAGGTTTTCGATTACGAAGGACTCAGTAATGTCTTGGTAAGGACTTTTCTCTCTATTTTTTGCAGGCTGCTAATTGCTTAAATTAATATCATTGAGCAAGATAAGCCCCAGGTAGGATTATGTTAAGAACAAACCAACATATTGACCTTTCCAAAACCAGAGGGGCTATTTAAGAATGTTTTCTTAACTTTTTTCTGTCTTTAAGAGTATGAGGTTTTGACCTTGCAATTAGCATGACGATATTGTGTGAAGACGTTTAGCATCCTTAATGTTAATCAAATAAGCTAACATTTGCATAGCGTGTTATCAGGCTCCATAAATTCATCACTTTTTCATTCCTGCTGTAAAATTGCTGTGCATCAATGCAGACCTATAGAATGGCCCTGGTTCTGAATGACTTTTTTTAATTGATAAGAATGTAACCAGATGGTCTTTATGTCCTTTCATACGAGAATCATCTGCCCAATATTATTTCTGCCAGTTCTCTGACATTTGTCGCCATTTGTGTCTGCTCAGCTTTGGAATATGTTTACTTTTAATTTGTGTTGCACTGGTGAAAGATTTCAAGTATCCTTCTGGAATCCCAAAAAACATGGCATTGTTCTGCAGACTGGGAGATGGAGTTGATTCTGGCCCAGGCAGACCAAATATTTAACCAAGTAAATGGATAAATATTGTCTGTAAGGAAAAAGAAATGGTAGAAAGTGTTCTGGAGGGGAGAACTGATAGATCAGCTCTTGTCACTGGGAATGTGAGCTGCAGTCTGGCAATGTCATTGGGCACTCCGGAGTGAAAATGCTGACTTTTCTTTTTCAGAAAAAACGAGCTACTTTTTATGAAAATATTATGAAGGCAATGAGACCTCAACCAGAGTACTTTGCAGTTGGATACTACGGTCAGGGTTTCCCCTCCTTCCTCCGGGTAAGAGTTGTTCAGAACTCAACATCTGGAGTTGTGGGTACCCTAAAATCCAGAACTCCCCCGGGGAGATTCAGATGCCAAACTCTTTTTGTCCTTTGAATGCTACTGAGAGATAGGAATCCCTGAAGTATTTCAAAACTGTTCAGCATAGAAAAAAAGACAAGTTAGTCTGATTTTTTTGGTATTAACTGCTTTATTAAAGTTACTGTAGTGCAGTTGGGTCTGTTAGATCGCTGTTGTGTTTACATATGAGCTTAAACAGAATCTACCTTTGGTATTAGTACCCTATAAATACTTCAGAATTATTGTTGCTGTTAGAAAAGGTGCAGCTTGTAAAGAGCTTGCCCATCTCTTTTTAGTCTGAACTTTATTTTAAGGACAGGGCTCATTGCATTGCTCAAGCACATTAGTGAGAGTGTGGGTCCCACGCAGAGGAATTAAAATGCAGAGATGCTTCCTGTTTGCTGCTGAGCACTGCTGGAAGTGTGCTAACCGTAACAGGAGAACCCAGCCAAAGTGAGTCAGATGGGCAGGGTGCAGCATACTGGAACATTTTCCCAACTATTATTTAAAATCAGAGAACATTTACATTTCCAACCTGGAGTTGTTTGAAGCTGCTGTCCTTAAATCAAAGCCTAGTTTTATTTAAAAAAAAAAATATATATATATATATATATGTGTGTGTGTGTATGTTAACATAGAACTGTGGAACTGGATGGCATAGTAAAGCTTTTGTCTTTAGGTCATGTTTTTGAATCCAGTTCTTTCACAAACCACCTCTGCTTGGTGGCCAGTATGAAGAAAAATGTGCTGTGGACTTCTTTTAAGTACAGAACTTTCATGGCTGGTCGTTTTGTTTGGGGTAGCTGGAGAGAACCAGGTGTAGAAGTCACAGAGAGGTCCTTCAGTTGGCTCGTACCAGAAGATGGCAATCACACAATGGCTTTTGCTAAGGATGGATAGATAATCCTACTGCTGAGTTCTACCCTTTAAAATCAGTTCCTGTGTCTTTGCTGTCCGTGTAGGGCACCCCAAAGATGTTTTGCTGTCTGATAACAAGCCTGCAAGTGTGACTTGAGGCATGGAGGGAGATGTGCACTCCATAAAACATGTTATGTCGTGTGCCCAAGCATATCTGAATGAATGAACACGCAGTTGCTGTCAGTGGGGCAATCTCTGTCCATCAGTCAAACACACTGTTGAAACCTCCTGGTGGATAAATGGAACAAGCCTGGAACAGCAGCACTGTCTGTGGTGAGCTATAGGTGTTGTGGCTTACCAATGGCAATCGTGTCCAATATACATTCTGGAAAATATGCAGCACTTCAAAGCAAGTGGGATAAAGCAGAATTGCTAGAGAGCATGAGCATGTTCCATAACACTGGTGTGTGGAATATTGACTTTCTAGGCAAATATGAGGATGCCAATGCAGTGCCTTGCTCCTGTGAGCTGCTGTGTTGTCAGTTTAACCTGTGTTTATTCTCTCATAATTTCCTACTGTTAAACTAGGAGAAAATCTTTCATATAGACCTCTGTCACTTCTTGATGCGTGTTTGGAAAGCTCTTTCTCAGTGCTTTTGATGTTAATTCTGTGCTTTTTTTTCTGCTGCCCACAGAACAAAATTTTTATCTACCGTGGCAAGGAGTATGAACGGAGGGAAGACTTCAACCTGAAGCTCCTCACCCAGTTTCCTAGTGCTGAGAAGATGACCAGCACTGCCCCTCCAGGAGAGGAGATCAAATCTTCTCCTAAACAGTGTATCTTTTGGTTCTAAAATGCTTTGACACGCTCAAGATCTGTCTCCTTCCTGGAATTATGGAATTACTAAACAACGGATCAGTAAGCAAGGGATTTAGTATTCCAGGAGAACCTTGGAACAGACACAGTGCATGAAAATAAGATGATCCAGAACTGTAGTGGTCAGCTTAGACAGGGAGATGACTTGGCGCTGTGAGAATTAAATGAGTTGCTGTTGGAGTGAGGGCTTTGTATGTTGCAGAGAAGGATTTCTTGTACCCTTCTCTCAAGCAAGTAGTGCTGACTGCTGTGTGTGTGATCCACTTGGTACGTCCAGGTGGAAGACATAAATTACAGGCAGTGAAGGTGGGAGGAGGGAGCTATGCTGTCTTCTTGCTTGCAGTTCACTAGCTTTTATGAAATGCCTGTTGTTTGTTTTTTTTCCTCCTATAAATCGCTTTGTAAGAAACATGAAATGATTTCTTTATTCTGATGAAAGCTGTTGGGTGAGCAGCCCTCCTTTTTCTTACTCCTTTGTGCTGGTTGGACAGAGTGCTTGCTAGGCATAAGATCTTTCTCTTCTGAGCTTGCCCAAATGCAATTGAGTGAAGATGCTTCAAACTCTTCTGTTTGTAACTTCTAGTCTGTGTCAGAAATGCTCCTGGAAGACACATGTTAGTGAACACCAAGCTGCTAGGCTGCTGGCCTGTGTTGTACAGGCCAGGCTAGAGAATCTGATGGTCTACTTTGCCTTAAAAGTCTGTGTACAAAGGCGCAACTCAAGCAGTGATACCAGATGCTTCCCTTGCACTAAGCCTGCCAAGCACTCAATCCACATAGGAAATTAAAATTCATTCAAGACCAAACTTGGTATCAAAAAATGCCTTCTCTGTTGTTGCTTTGTTTCAGCTACTTCCTTTGCATCTGTTTGTGTTTGTTCTAATGGTTTTGGCTCGAGATGAACCTGAACTGCAAGATTTGGATCCAGATCTGAACTCTCCCAAAAGTTTGGGGGTGTTTGGTTCCGGGTCTTTGGCATAGCCCCATTATAAAGGGGAGC
This sequence comes from Meleagris gallopavo, assembly GCF_905368555.1. Taxonomy (NCBI): domain Eukaryota; kingdom Metazoa; phylum Chordata; class Aves; order Galliformes; family Phasianidae; genus Meleagris; species Meleagris gallopavo. The sequence continues at coordinate 810,112 of NC_139427.1, read as the reverse complement.
AGCTGCATAGCTTGGATGTGGTACAGGTCCTTCTCGGACTTTACAAACACCATCTGAAAAGATGAGAGGTTTGAGTGCCCAAATCACTGTTATATTAGGCAGGGCTTGAAGGTTCTGTAGTTTGTTTTAATTTCATGTTTGTTTGGTTTTATGCTGGAAACCTCCTTGGTCTTGGGCTCTTTTTAACTTTTGCTTGTAATCTATTTCCCTGCACTTGTATGATATAATGCCCTGTGCTTCCTTTGGTTGTTTCGTAACAGTGTACTGGAGCTAATTAAGCTGTTCACCATCTCAGGGAATGCCTGCACACACAAACTGGCCACTCTTCCACCATTTTGGAGCTAGAAGCTGTATAGAATGCTTAGCAATGGCACAAAGCCCAAGCTAATAAGCTCTCCTGAGAGAAGGAGAATATTAGCTTGGGCTCAGTGCTTGATCGACTGTAGCTGTGTGGTTTTGGTCAGGTTGGCAAATATCCAGCTGGCTCTTCAAAGCGGGCAGAATGACCTTGCCTTTGCTTTCAGAATACCGTATAGAAATATCCATGGTGGAATAAAGGATGTAAGGGGCTACCCTATCCACCAGTAAAACATTGCCTCTTCAGAGTAGGATTGGCAGGAATGCTCTATTAATGTGAGCCAAACTGTCTGTACTTCACTTTTCCATACAGATTTTTACTTACATAAAGCCTTCAGTGCAGTCCTTAAAACTGAATATTGCAGGAATAACATTGTGCTTGGGGATTCTGTTACTAATTTGTCTTGAATTTCTGTTAAGGTTCTCAGATGTGGAAGATGAAGATGGCATAGGTGTTCATTGGTTAAAAACAAGTCGCTTTATTGATCTAGGAATTGCATGGGCAGCATTTGCACTGTCCTGGAAGAATCTGACAGATAACTGGGCAGGTAGAGGGAGGAGATGGATGCATGCATTACAGAACCTTGTACAGAATCCTGTCCTCCTGTCCCTGAGGTAGAAATCTTTAGCACCCAGGCTTCCCATGCATTTCACCAGGGGAATTTATCTAGTTGGAAGCATTCATTTAGCCCTTATCTTTTTCAGGACTTTTAGTTCATGCGTAGCATACTGACCACAACAAGCAATGTGATTTCTGTTATCACTGATCAACACTAAGTATTTCTCTTCAAACGTGACAAGAGCATAGGGAATTATTGAGAAATCTGATGTTTGATGAAAACAGAAAGGGCACTTTTCTCCCCCATTCTCTTTTCCCAAAAGAATTTGTAGTTTTTCATCCTTAACTGTAGCATCTCAGATGTGCAGTGCTTTATAGTGAAGCCTGTGATGAACCTGCCACCTAATTATAAGGACAAACCTGTTCCTGAGCAGATCCTAAAGTAATTTCTTTTCCTTTTCTCTCAACACGTCCTCTGTATTTTTCTCAGTGTAGTCACTACACTGAGATGGAGTGTCTGTTTGTCTCATGTGAATTTGTATCCTGTTCCAGTCTAAACTTAATTATTTTTGAGGGGCAACAGAAGAATAGTGATGTAAGGAAGATGGGTGATGAGAAAACTCACTAATGTCTCTGCTTCTTTGTAGCTACTACAGAGCAAACGAGGTGCAGCAGTTCACACACTCACGACCATTCAGAAAAGGAGAAAAGGACCCAGAGAACGAATTTGCTGTGAGTCCTTCAGTTTTAGTGCCAGCTGCCTCAGTTGTCTGTGCTGTATGTGAAAACAAAGATATGTGAATGCAAAGATAATGTGATATACTGAGGTATTCTATACCTGTGCTCAAGTCCTTGATGTGGGATCCACAACTACTGTGTTTTTTAACCATAACATTCTACAGAGTGTGGTCTGGTGTCTGCTGGTGCCTGCTATTGCCTGTGGGTGATGCAGCTGTCCTTAAAGAGGCCAACATTTGACTATGAAGGATCAACTTCAGGCCAACTTTTAAGCTGTGCAGTGGAGAGTGAGCCTTGGGTGTAGGTTAATAGCATATTTCCTTGCTGTCTGTGAGGCATTCTCTGGCTCACATGTAGTGGTTGGGCATATTGCATTCGACTCTGGCTAAATGTACCATAATCGTGTCTCTAGTAGTGGTTTATGTGGAAGACAACTGCCTTCTGCTGCCTGTGTTGATACCATTTCTTGCCAAAACCCCACTCAGTGAAAATGAATGTTATTGTGTAAATCTTGCCAGCTTAGTGCTGGAAGCCCACGTTCCATGCTGTAGTGCAGAAGAGGATTGAATTGCAAGACCAATGTTTTCGTTAGATCTTGTAATTTTTTCCTTCCAGACTATGTGGATAGAAAGGACAACCTACACGACAGCGTATTCGTTTCCAGGCATCCTCAAGTGGTTTGAAGTCAGACAGGTTTCAACGGTGAGTTCTGCACATAGGTTGTTTTTCACCCTCTGTGATCTTTCGTGGGATGAAGTCTTTCCAGACTCAGGGCTATCTGTTCCACCAATGGTAGGGCACACCAATAATTTGTCTTCTCCTACTTTCTCCCAGGAAGAGATCAGCCCATTGGAGAACGCCATAGAAACGATGGAGCTCACCAATGAGAAAATCAGCAACATTGTCCAACAGCATGTCTGGGACCGGAGCCTTCCTGTGCATCCTCTCTCCATGCTCCTCAATGGGATCGTGGACCCGGCGGTCATGGGGGGATACACCAACTATGAAAAGGTCTTTTTCACATTTATTGGTAGCTCAGTGTGACTTCCTCAGTGTTGGAGGTCTGGATTGAAGCGTGGGACATCAAGGTTGAGTTTTCAGCAGTTACTCAGATGTAGTGTTGAGTGTTTCAGTGTTAAGTTTTAGTGGTGTGCACTGCCACAGAGTTAAGGAGTAGGCCTCCTCTTTGAGGCCATATTTACATTGGTGGTGATAATGTGGCCCTGCCTTGTGGGAGCGTGGTGAGGTGCTTAGCCCAACGAGCAGTGCAAGAAATAGAAGCCAAATAGATAACATTTGTCCATTAATACAGAATGGAAAGGTAAGTGAAGATTTTTCTGTCCAGCAAATCATCTCTCATTACAGTGTTGCAGAAAAGAGCACGTATTTCAGGGGGAAAAAGAAGAAAAAAAGAGAGGGAATGTTTCTCATCCATGTTTATTCAGTTATTCAGTTGACATGGTGTGAGTTCCTTCCTTCTGCGACGTTAACTTAAGCTGTTTATTCCCAATATTTAGCTATGATCTCCCGAGCAAGAAATGCGTTGCTTATTTCACTGAACTGAATGGATGGTGTTAAAAGATGTTTAATTCCTCTCAAATGTGTTGCAGTCACACAAAATGAAGTGAAAAAGTTGAATAGGAGAGGATCTGAAATATCTGGGGTATAACTAGAGCTGCATGCTTCACCAGTGGTGAATTTGGCCCTGAATCCTCCCATTTCACGAATTAAGGTTGACATAAAGTTTAGAATTACGAAAGTGGGAAAGCAGTTAAAACTAGGAAACACAAAGTATCTGTAACCACATCTGGAAATACTCATTTCTGGTTCACATTTTCCTATTTCAACTAGAGATCACTGCAGAACATTCGGCTTTTGTGGGCGGCTAAAAAGTTTTAATTGTTTCATCGTAGCCAAAAGCCAAAGTCTGCATTTTTAACATGTGCCTCCTTGCAATAATTAAACACTTTCAAGAAAAATCCATTGGGACTTACCCAGCCATCCCTTCGTGGCTCACCTCCTCTTGACATCCTACGCCGAATCCTACCTCTAGCCCTGCAAACACTTGTGCATGCAGTCCAGTTAATGGAGTGCAGAACTTAGAAACACATGCAAAGGCTGAAATAGATCAGAGAGCGTGTTTGGAAACCAAGTGGAAAATTATAAAGGATTTTATCTAGGAAAAGAAAAATGAAATTCTTCTGACTGGGAATTGTGATACATCTCAGTGCGATGCTCTGCAGCACATGGGGTGAGTTGGCACAATTTTAGCATTTCAGTCGAGGGAAGTCTGTATGTTTTTGTTCAGCTTTTAAACCATTGCCAAATTCAGTTGGTCTGAAGGCAGATACATGGGAAGTGTGGACTAAGGGTGCTAAACTGCGAGTCAGAATCTCAGCAGTCTTATTTCTACTGTCTCTTTGTAGCAAAACCCATATGAAAGTGTTGTACTTCAGGATTTAAAGGTTAGATCTCAAGGAATCCATAGGGAACACTGTTCTGTTCACCTTCCTGAGACTCCAGTTCTTTGCATATCTTTGTGTACTGTAGGTCATTGAGTGCTGAAAACAAGGTGAGAACACACTGAGACTGATTCTGCTACTCGTGTTTGGGTGACAAGTAATGTAGCTTTGATTATTCAAGCCAATACCAGCAGAAGGGAGTTTTGTAACTTACAGTTTTCACTGACAATATAATGAAATCTTCATTGAAAAGCTGGCTTTGCAAACAGCATCATGTCTAAATCATCTTCTCCCTTTGTTTCAGGCCTTTTTCACAGAGAAATATCTTCAAGAGCATCCTGAAGATCAAGATAAAATTGAACTGCTTAAGCAATTGATTGCTCTACAGGTATCACCTTGGCAAAGATAGAGATGTGCTATGTATGAGTGCAGGTGTTTTTCCAGCATCGTTTTTGGAGGGAGAAAATGCAACTGGATACTCTGAGAGCAATCTCTATATGTGTAGAATTGATTTTTATTTTAAGAGTAGTCATATTCTAAAATTGTGGCCTAGAATGTTGCATGTACACTTACAAAACATGTTAACTTTTCCTGAAGTCATTAGGCCTAATGTTTTCTCAGCCTGACCATTGAAAGTTGTCTGTTTTCATCTGCATAGCAATGAAAAATTGCCCTAAATTTGCAGATCTGTAAATGGCCCCACAGACCAGTTTGTGTATACCTCTGATCCAGCAGAGTGCAGGTGAAGCTGCTTCACAGTCACACAGCTCTGGAAGCTGAGCTGTGATGCCTGAATGTTTAACGTGCCATGTTTCCCAAAGCAGAATATGGAATCTGAGTGTGGAAGAGGGAACCATTGGTGTAGACAGGGTTCGTATTTCTTGGTAATACACACACAACTCAAACAGATGTCAGGTTATTGTAGTATCACAAGTTATGAGTCAGTAACTGAATACTTTGATTGCTTTTTTCTCCTCTGCAAACTTAAAACATACTGATTCAAGTCCTTTGCTTGTATCTGTATGACATGCATAGAAGATTCCTTGCAGGAGATCAGATTTGCCCTTTCATATCTTTATGTTGCTCCTGCTCTCAGATGCCATTGTTAGCAGAGGGAATAAGAATCCATGGCGAGAAGCTGACAGAGCAGCTGAAGCCTCTGCACGAAAGACTGACAGCCTGCTTCAAAGAGCTGAAGAAGAAGGTGGAGAAGCAGTACGGTGTAATAACTTTGGTAAGCAAAGTCTGATGTTTTGCCTCGAAGAAACACGACTCTGCCCATACAGCTTCTGAATTCACATTGTGTGATTTGTCATGGATGTGTTTCTCTGCAGCCTCCCTCCCTGACCGAAAGGAAACCAAGCAGGTCCGGCTCTGTCGTGTTGCCCTACATCATGTCTTCCACGCTGAGACGGCTCTCTGTCACATCTGTGGCCTCTTCTGTGGTCTCTACATCTTCCACGTCATCTGATAGCACTTCCTCCAGGCCGGGTTCAGATGGGTGAGTAGTCAGCCTTTGGGTAGAGATATGCCTTTGCTAGAACGGGTTTGTTTCTTTCAAAAGATGAGATTTGCCTAACGTAATTAGAAAAACCTGGTCTAGTAGCAGATCTGGAGGTTGGTGGCCCTGCCTGTGGCTGGGGGGCTGGAACTTGGTGATTGTTGGGGTCCCTTCTAACCCAGGCCGTTCTGTCTAATTCTATGAATTAGTTACTCTTAAAATGAACGGCAGGTTTAATCATAAAATGCCTGTCTGGCTCCCTCTGCCAGTGGATCGCACTCTATCTTTAAAAAAAGAATAGTCAAAATTGCTCAAGCAACTGAGAAGAACAAATTTCGCTGAAAATTCCATGGCCCTAGTTCAGTTTTTCATGGTAATCTGTTCCGCAAAATAAGAGAGAATGGATTTTTGACAGAACATGGAATGTCTGATGATGGAGTAATATTTTGTTCTTTCACTCCTTTGGGGTGGGCTGAAGATCAATCCTGGAGCCTCTCTTGGAGAGAAGAATATCAACAGCTTCCAGAGCTGAAGAACTGCCCGTGAAAGAAGATGGTGATAACAGGATTTGCAAACTGAAGCGGAAGGAATGGAGTATCAGCAAGTCTCAAGTTATCGTGGAGAAGGAGCCAGAAATGGAACTGACTTCCAAAATGGTAATGCAACAACAAGAGAAGAACAGCAGTAATAAAATCCCAGCAGGAGATTTGTGTTTCCATTCCTTTCAGCCATGTTTGTCATTGGGAATTTCATTAAATAATGGGAGGGGTTCAAATACCAAAAGCTTGGTCATCTGAGTAATTCCTGCCTTTTTATTTGGAATATTTGTGTCACAGACCAATCTGCAGTTTGACTTAAAGTACAAAAACTGGAAGCATGAGACACTGATGTTTCATCTCAATTCTCTCATTTCTTCTAGGAGATGGAGGACTCCAATACACTCAGAGCTGTGTAGAATTGTTCTGTTTGTATTGGAGCAAGCAGATATTGCTAGCCCACACAAAAATGCAGCTGGCAAGCCAGATGTTCAGCTGCTGTCAGTCAGCATCACTGCACAAATCAAATGTACTGCATCAGTTTGGTTCTTTTGGGAGATGAAAAAAGATGGTATGCTAGTTAGGTCATTAGCTTGGCACTTTGAGAAACAGGTTTTCCAAGTCTGCACTGTGCTCCAGACCTCCTGCATGAGAGCAGGAGTGTTTATTCTGTGAGAAAGGTTTTTGCAAAAGAAGAATAAAAGAGAATTACACCCCTATAGCTAAGGCTGCGTTGCACTGTCAGAGAGTATGCAATAATGAGACGTGTTAGTATTTAAGCTGGTGGCTCAGTGATAGTGATTTGACACAACACAAGTCGTATAAATAATAAAAACCCATCAGCTCCTCTGATTCCCTTTTCTTGACCAGGCCTCAGCTGGATCTAGCAGGAATGGGTTATGTTGCTATAGACTGAGAAATTCTCATCAAATCTGAGCGATGCTGCCAGGATATTTCTGAAAAGGGGAAGTGTAGTTCTAGAATCTTGCCATTTGGTGTTGATAGGAAAATCTGGGATTGTAAATATTAGTGATTCAGGAGGCCTGGCCCTCTGCCTTTGGAAATGGTGCTGTTGAATTAAATGGGTTTAACCCACAAACTGTGAGGTCAGCTGCTGATTGCTTCATTAAGTAAAGCTAGATGGAAAGTTTCTGGCAGAAAGCCTGTATTATTGACCGGTTCCCTGGGACAGTAAGGCAAGTGTGTGCAAGACTTTGCTTTGCAGAGAGCTGAGAGATGCAAACCAGAACACCCACCCACCCTTCCCACCATCTCTCTGAGGACATGTTGCAGGTGTGATAAGCTTACAGAAGTATATGAGCAGTTAAGGGTTATACTCATGCTGAGGAACGTTGCAAAGTATACAGAAAGCTTTTTTTAATAGCTGGTTTGTTCCATGTCTGCGTTGTGCAGCACAGGAATCAGGCAGAGTGATTTTATGCAGCTCTTGAATAAGCTGTGTGGGAGCCAGAAAGCCAGAGGGAACCAAAGGCTTACTGTATGTCCAGCAGCTTTGGGCTCTGTTCGTTTTATATTCACTGCACACCAATGTGCACTCCTTAATGTGCAGTGAGAATTGCTCAGTGAGAATTGATCTCCAGGAGTTCAGTGAGTTTAATTACGTATGTAAGCATCACAGCCTTCTCTGTAAAGCAATAAATAATACTTAAAGAGGTTTGGATATGTTCAGGACTCTCCGGTCCATGTTCAGAAAGAATAAATTTCGCCTTTGTCTACTTGGCTGGAAAGTCCTTTTGGCTGCCTCTGTGTTCAGGCATGCAGTGCTGTTAGGAAACCTGGGCATGGGGATTGAGGTGGAACTCTGATGGCCGAATGAAGCTTTTGATGTCTCTTGTCTTACTGACACTTTTAATTAACAGCACTGTGAGGAGGCAGGTTTGCTAATTGGAGGCACTCTGAGTCGACCTGGCCAAAGCACCACCTATCACTGCAGTTACCACCAAGCTGAGTGTGGTGTTGGGTTGTCCACCTAAGGACCCCTGCACAGCTGTAGCACTTGTGACAGTTGGAGTGGCTCAGTTTACCCCTTGGCAGCAGTACGTAGATGTCATTACAGCCATTTAACAGTCAGCTGGTCGAGGCTTTGGGAAGAGGTCCTCAAAGATGCTGGGTGCCAGCTCCTCTTTAAACTGGCCGTAGGTTTCCTTCCCTGGCATCTTCCTTTTTTACTGTATATATTGATGTCATTAAAAACTGTTTAATATTGCTACCCGTTTCCTGAGGTCCCAGAGAATTCTGAACGTGTCACAGGAGCACAGTGGATGCCTTTTGAGATGGCTTAGCCAGAGTTGTGGTTTCACCTGAATGCACCTTTCTCTCTTACACACAGCTCTCCTGGAGCATCTTGGTGCCTTTGTGACAGGTCTGATGATCTGATATGTGTGCAGCAACTTTGCTGACTCCTAAAGGCTTTGTTTACTCTTTGTTTTAAGCAGAGCACGTCAGGAAAAGCTCAAAGGCCAAAGAGTCTTCAGTTAGGAGACAACAGGCTGACTTTGCTTCAGAGTTCTTCTCTCCAGCAGTCAACGCCTCTCAGCCCACCACCCATCACTCCCAAAACCCCAAGAACCCACAGTAAGTTCTGCAATACAGCAGTTGAGCAGTATGGGTTAACGTAACTTTGCTGAGGTCACCTCACTGGGAAGGGAAGGAGGGAAGTAAATCAAGTGGGATGATAACAAAACACACTGTTGGAACACCTGCAGTGAATCCACTGAAGGGAATTGCATCGATGCTGCTTGGTCACTTTGTTTGGGTTCTGAGCAGGTTTCTGGCTGAATAGCACAACCCTGCAGGCTTTGTTAAACATTTTAAAGGAGATAATGCTCTGCAGCTTGAGCACTCACCTAGGTAATGTTACACTTGAAGGAAGAGTTTATCTTGAAGAATTAACAAACCTCCGCTAGGCTGTGTCATTAATTCTGAAGCAACATATGAATAAATGGCCAAGGTAAAAATGCAGCTGTATTCTCACCACTCCTGGTTTCCTTGCTGTTCTTGGTGTGAAGTTTCTCACTCTACTACTGCTCTGTTTCTTAAATTGATAGAAAGTGATATGTAGGATCTTCTTCTTACCTGGATATAAATTCAGAATCCAATGTTTCTGAATAACAAAGTGAAGAGCATAAAACCTGTATGGGAGGTTTAAAACAAAAAATATTGGGGTAAGGGAGTAGGGAGGAGAGAACCAGGAATACAAACAAATGTAGAAGTAATACTAAAAGAGAGATCTGTGAAAGGAATACAAAACCTCATAGCAAGCAGTTCTAATTGCCATTAGTAGCAGGACAGCTTCCCAAGAATTCTTCTGAAGTTTCAGTACTTATCTACCCCATCAACTGGAGTTAAAATCAAAGTGAATTCTCAGGTTGAGGTCCTGGCTGAAAGGAAACCCCAGCGAACATTGCAGATGTGATAATGGATTCAATTTTCTGTTCTCTCAGGCATGCATTTTTCACATAAGCTTAGATTCATTTGATGGAGACAGAATTCTTTGGGGCATTTTGAACTTGAGGGAGATAAAACTTTGATTCTGCGTTGACGTCTCTTTTCAGATTTGGCTGCTAGAACAAATACATGGTCAATTCATTTTCCCACTCCTTTTCCTCCTACTTTAATGTCTTGTCTTACTCTTCTTCTAGGTTTTCCCTCATTGCAGTCGGATGGATTGCCAGCTGCTTGCCTGCAGAGCACCCCACCCCCACCTCCTCCCAAGAGCAAACCCTATGAGAATAGCAACCCGAGGAACTCTGTGGAGGTAAGGAAATGAGAGCTGACATTTCTCTGGAAGGCAGCATTTGAGAAAGACACCAGTGGAATTTGCCAAGCTGCTTCTCAGATGGTGCTGCTTGGAACTTGTCTAGTCGTTTTACTGGTTCACCCCCTGAAACCACAGAAGAATAAGAAGTTTTGAGAGAGCGCTGTCAAATGCAGCCCCATTTTCAAGTGGTGACTGTGCTGTCCTTGATTAGGCAAACTGTGTGGGGTGGGGCAGGGAAGATTTTCCAAAATATGATCAACATGTAGAATAGTACAGTAATCTGGTTTACATGCTGCCGGAGATGGATTTGTGGAAATATTCCACCTTGTGCCCTGCACAGAATAAGTCCAGCACCCCAAATCTTTGCACCGGTTTCTGTTAGTAGTCAAAATGTTTTCGCTATATGCCTTCCTAATGCATAACTCACACCTGTTAAATATTCAAAGGGTTATGTAAGAACAAGGTTACATAGCATAGTTGAGTCTTCTGCTCTTGTGTGGGGCTCTTCTGTGGCTGTTTGGGGAGGTATCCCACTCCTTGCTTCATCCATAATTGGCACAAGGGCACTTAATCTCTTCTGATTGGTTCCTGTTCTGGATTTGTGCCTCATCTCAGGGATGTCTGTCCTTTTAGTTTCTTATTTATGGCATTCTTAGGTCTTCGAAGAGAAACATCCCATCTTGGGAAGGTTGTTTATCGTAGAAAAGCAACTTATCTGGAACTCAGAGCTTCAACCTTGAGTAAAATGCCTCAGCCAGGCAAAAATGTCAGATAATCAGCGTTGGAGACATCAGTTGTGTCAAAATCATTTCACCAGCCCCTGAAATGTTGCTGCTTCTGATATGAAAGTAGTTGCTTACCACTGTGCAGCACAGTTCCTTTTGGAGCTGTGACAGCAATGTCTTTCCCAGTGCTATTTACAATTGTGGAGTACCTAAGTAACAAGATACGGATTTTCACCAAAAATAGTGAATTTGAAGAGTGATGACACTTCCCAAATACGTTACTTCCACATCACAGAAAGACAGTGCAGCAGTTGATCATTTATTTCACACTGACAATGGCATCAAGTCTTGACATGTGGGATAAGTGGGATGTTTTCTGCTCAGACCTACATTTGCAAGTAGACTGTTTTTCTCAGAAGGGGCACTGTAACTGATGTAGGTGGTGTGGATGGCGGAAATGTGGCAGCCCTGGGGATGCTGTGGGAGTTGCTGGTTCAAGAGGATTAATGAAAGAGCCCCCTTCCCTTGAGTCTTGTAAGAAAACTAATTACTAACATGCTCTGGCTCACAACGTTGACCTTGGCTTATAGCCAAATGGGATGAATTTGAAGGGCTGTAAAGAGAGATCGTAGAAGTGTTTTCTGAGGCGTTTTACTCCTTTTGCTGTTGATGTAAAGTTGAGTGTGTCCTTATTTGGTTAAAATAGTCATGAAATCTTGGTGGTTTCAGCTAAACAAGAAGTGAACCACGTGAGTTTCTTCTTCACCTGGCCTTCATTTTTCATGTGTTTCCAGGATGTGCCTTGAAACAAGCAAAGAGCCAACTTCAAAAGACCCATTTAGTGTGGTTTTGTGCAAGAACAACAAGAATTCCACAACCCCATGTGTTGGGCAGGAATTGTGTGGCTTTTTTTAGCAGAACTTTCTGTTCTTTCTGTTTATGGAGTTAGTTGCACCTTTCTGATTTGGAAGCATTTTACATCCCTTTGGTGTGTGGTGCAGTTCACCAGGAGGTCAAGCCAGCAAGATAAAAATGGTTGAATCCTGAAACCCCAAGAAATGGATTTATTTCCATTTTACTGATAAAACTTGGGACACTGGGCAAATAACTGACTCAATCAGGCTGTGGATCGGAAGCAAGCAAAGCATATTTACCACTAAAGATTTCTCTAACAACTAAAACACATCTGTTTTATTATCTCTGGGGGATGTGTCCTTCTTTGCCCCTCTCATTGATTGCACGAAGAACTGAAAGGATGAATTCAGGGATGTGATCCTGAAAGAACAATCAGGAAGAACAGGAGTTTTTGCTTTGTTTCTGTTTGGTCAAGCCAAATGTCTTTACTTGCCTGGTAATGGTTTGTTTTTCCCGTGTGTCTTCGTTTTATCTTCTCAGGTTGCTCCACCACTGCCCAGCAGACGTGAATCCAAACCTCCCCCTCCACCCCCAAAAACCAGAAAATCCAGTGTCCTCTCGTCAGAGCAAGGATTGCAGTGAGGATTATTACTTGCTTGTCTAACAGCAAGTACCTGAAGAGAGATGGCTGCTTTCTCTTCACTGATGTGCTGGGGTTTTCTATCCTAAAGACTAGTGATCTCAGTTGCCATTCCATTCACTTCCATTGAAGTTCTCCCTGGGAAATAGCAAAAGGAACTCTGAGTGTAACTATATTCCCAACCTCTGATTTATTTTTCCACTAATGAGACACTAATCACAGAAGGGAAGAAGTCAGCCTACTGGAATTCTTATATTAGCCTTGTCTATCCTGAATTTTTTTCACTGATGCAATTTCAGCAGCTCGTTCCTAATGTGAAACTATCACAGTAGTGATTTGAAACCAGGGCTTAACTGAGGTAAGCCACACCAGTATGAGACGTGTTCTGCAGTATTTTCACGTGGGTTCATTCCAGCTTTATGCTAAAGCACAAATCCCTCCTCCTGTCGCTGTAGTCAAGTCCTGATTTGCATGAAGTGAGACGGATTGCAGCCGTGCAGTGTCAGGTGTTGGTGTGTGATGTGTGGTCTCCTAAGATTCGTGATTGCAGGCAGAGACCTGAGCACTGTTAGCAGGATAAGAAACCTCTTTTCTGCTACTCATCACATGTATTGAAGATGAAGTGCAGACGTTCTGCCTTACACGTCTCTGCTCAAGTAGTGGCAGTTGCTCACTCCCAATGGAGAGTTTAGGTTTGCCAGTACTTAATTATAGTTTCACTGTTGGTTCTGGTTTTAACACTACAGAGCAGCTGATATCCCTTCCTTTGTTGTGTTGCTACTTTGTTTTGCACCTGGGACAAAGACTTCATCTTTATGCTTTTCAAATAGGGCGTAGAAAGTGACTTTTCTCCTGTGAATGTCTTGGAATGGATAGAGGTTGTGTTGATACCAGCACTGTATTGATACCAGCAACTTGGGGAGGATGGAGTGTGTACTGTAACACTTTGGCTGGCTAGATCCTTACAAATAGAAATAAACATCATCCTCCCTCTCCCCGTCCCCATTTAGGGCAGTACTTGCACTTTGTTTTGTAGCCTCCCTTGGTCTGAGTTGTTCACAGCCACTAGACTTGAAGGAACCACTTGGATCTGGGACTTGTGGAAGACTTGACAATCAACCACCGTGCTTCCTGTTGCTTGGATTATTCCAGCTCTGCAGCTTTTTTTTCCTTTGGAGAACAAGATAATTATGTTATTTATAAGTATGTTATTAATCTGCTTAATTATTCTCTCTTAGTTATTTATTTCCTGCTCTCTCAGGATGTCAACAAGTTTTTTCATTTTATTTATTCTGAAGAAGAAAAATGTCCTGATCTTGGGTTTTAACCTTTTAAAATTCCTGCCTTTCCTCAGCTCTATAGTGACCAAAGATAGAGCACAAATATCTTTACTCCATATGGACCAGATGGGCTTTGTGCAGTACTTAAGCTGGAAGGAAGTTCAACAGAAAGTTGTCTTGCAGCGTGCATTTCAGCACTGTTCTACCACAGAATTATCTAGATCATCCCAGCAAGAGCTTCAGCAGCCTTTTCTTGCTGTGTGGATCAGGATCTTCCTAAACTCCCCATTTCGGAACTCATTGCTTGTGAGGAACATCACTGTTATCTTTTCAAGCAGCATAATTATTTCTTATATATCCCCCCAGAGTTGTCACTGCCACTTGGTGCCACATTTATTTCATCCAGCAAACAATACTGCTTGTTACCTGTCACTGTCATTAAGCTCCTGATTATTGGGTGTAATTTATGGAGATGCATTTAAATCCCTGCTGGGGATGTTGCTCAAAGGTACCATTTTTTTGTTTTGTTTTGCTGTGGCTTGTTTCTTTTTTTTACAGACCACTGCACCAATCTTCTGCTCACGTGACTTAAATGAGCTTTATTGCCTTACTGAAAATCTCAAGTTGTTTGAGATAGGCTTTAATTAGGTTTAAACTCCTTTTCAGGTAAAAAAGAAAGAAACCCTATTCTTGCTGTGAGGACCAAAGTTGCCCTTTCGCTTGTTCTTATGCTTCCTTTGCCTTCTGTGTGACTCCAGTTAAGGAAACCTGCAGGAGCTGCATTTATTTTGCTGCGTGTATGGCTCTGCAAACAGATTGCACTCATTAAGGGGTCAGATCAGATTCCCATCACAGAGCAGGATGGAGACGTCGGGGAAGTTGCACTGCAGTCACAGTTGTGCTCACAGTAGCTCACATGCAATTGTCTTCTGGGCTGTTGCCTTCTCAGGGGAAATCTTTGAAACCTTTCTGGACAACCTGAGCATGTTTCAGTGCCTCTGCTGTGTGTTGTAGGACTTGTCAGCTCTGTGTTACATTCCTGACCACAGATGCTGCCTGACTGGAGCACCACAGGGTTTTCTCATCCTTCCTTTTTGTCCACTTGTCCCACTTGTAAGCACTGTCTCCCTTCTGCTGCTGTTGCACAAACTAAAGGATCCTCTGAAGCTCTTCCCTTGAACAAGAACTTTTGTCTTCAGGTAGGGTGAGGTGTGAGTGATAGAAACCTGTACCTTAACACCACCGTTTGTAATTCAGTGCCTTGCCTTTGTATCTGCCTGCTCCCTCATTCTGAGGTGCTTTTCCTTTCCAGAGCAGGTTTGCTTTTAACTCCTTTGGTAAGGCAGCAGGAAGCTCAGCTGGAGGCTTCTCATGGGCTGACAGCACAGTGATCTGGATTGGTTGTTTCAATTCTAAGTGGCATTTGAGTCATAATTCCCCGCTTTTCTGATCTGTTTTATTAACTTCAACTTGTAGATGTACCTTGTGCAGCCAGTGGGTATTTTTCCTGCAGCAGGAAGCTAGTCCATGCAGAAAGGCCTGGGGGAAGCCTGACCTTGGGAATAGTTCTTCAGTGTCCCTTTATGCAATGCTTTTGAACCTGAGGATGTTTGGTTCTGCCTGCCAGTCAGTATTACTGGCTGTGAAGAGTTCTGTTCTTAGCTGATACAAGTCAGCAGAGCCTCCACAGAGCTGCACGATGGGATTTCTGTGCTGTGCCCGAGTGATGCGGGCCTTTGGGCCAGTTTTGGAAAACAGCATTGTCCTCAGTGTTGGGTTTTTAAAAGCAATTGGGCATTTAAGTGTGTAAGCACAGGGCCTGGCTGGTTTTAATTAAGGAGAATTTAGTGCAAAATTCTACCAGGCCTCCGATTTTAAAACTTTTTTTTTTAAATTAAAATGTTCTGCTCTTTGCTACAAGTTCTGATACTTAATCTTCAGAGACTGTTTAAGATCTCAGTAATTCATTTTCAAGATGAGAATCAGTTTTTCACATCACTCAATGCCATTGAAAGCACAGGACTGAAAATGGGAGTCCATTATCCGTATGCTGATCTCCACGCAGCAGAAGTGAAAGCAAACAGTGGCATTTGTACCGAGCTCCTTGCTTTGGATAAGATCGGGTGCAATATGCAGTCTGCAGAGGAGACCAGATCTGAATCCCATCTCAAATCCGTGCTGTCCACAGCTAGTGGTGAATTTCAAGTCAGAGAGAGGATCTTTTTTTTTCCTTTGGAGAAATATGCTCAGCACTTGTTTTCTGGAGCTTTTAATTAAAACTCGTCACGCTGTGATAAATTCCTTTAAAAATGTTACAGGCTCTAATCCACATCAGGGAAGAGAGAAACAGACAGCTTTCCATTTCAGTGGATTATTGGATTAGGAAAGGACACCGATTCCACTGAGAGCAGCTCTGTGATCTGCAGCAGCAGAAATGCCATCGTGTGCATGTAGCAGTTGTTGAGAACCTGTATCCAACCCCACCACGCTGTGCAGCCCGTGAGCAGCAGGTTGAACCTGTAGTGATAATGGCTCAGAATTCCTCTCCTTATTTATTCTTATAGTTGTAAATGGAAATAAGAAGTTTTGAAATGTCTGTAACTTAACTGTAACCTTTTTCTCAAATGTAAAAACATTCCTGACTACTACTGGCTACCATTTTTTTTGTTTCTTTTAATTAAAAACTTCTCTATCTTATGTTTACCATTGCAGAGTACGTTATCTAGTGGAATGGCATGAGCTTTTCCTGGGACTGAGTCAGGAAAAAACAAACCACACATAGATGTGATTTCATTTCTTGCACAGCGGGAGGTGGGCTGTTCAGAAGCACGTGAGGTTCACCCAATTCTGCTCCTGTTAATGTTCTCATTAATCTTCACAATGCATTACAGAGTGTATTTAACTGGTTTTGATGTGAGGATGGATATCCCAGTTAGAGCAGAGTGAGGTTCCTGGTGTGATACGACCCCAGCATCCATGGTGTCAATGGATGTAGTCGTTCCCTGTTGGTATTGTAAAGATTTTAATGACATGAGGAACCACAGGACGTGTTTGTCTTGAGTTCAGGAGAACGTGGGTGTTGTGTAACACGTCCTTGTTAACATTTAGAGATGCTCTGTGTGATGGTTTAGTTAGGAAACAGCCACCTCTCCAGGCTGCAAATCCTTTTTTCCTCTTTTCATCCTCTGCAGTTGAAGCAGCAGAAAATATGGCTTTTAAACTGGCTCTGAAAGAAGGGTAGGAGGTGGGGAAAGGAGGCTGCATCTCTCTGAGTAAATGGCATAGGATTCACTAGATCTGTAAAGCAAGGTGTATAATTTTTTTTTAATGTATTAACTATTGTAAAGTTTGTAAATACCTTTTTAATATAAATGTAGTTTTTATGTGTGAACCAGTAAAAAAAATGAAGCATACAAAAGTCTTTCATGTGTGATCTGCTGATGTGTGAGCAGAATTCCATTCCAGCAGTAAAATTATTTGTAATTCGTAATGAAGTTGTATTACTGTTGAGATCAGACAATGCCCAGGCATTGTGTGTGGGTGTGAAACAAAAGTTGTCACTGCCAAGTTTGCATTATAGAATGCAAAGCCAACCCCATAGAGCTGATTCCCCCTCCAGGTTTTCTTTTACCTACAAGCAAGTTGTCTAGACAACGGTATCTTCCACTATTCCCAACTAATTTCACATACTTATTCACATATTGCAATCAAAGCAGAGGCAGGAGGATCTGTTTTCAACATTGCTTTGAAATTTTATTCTGAGTCTGTTGTTGGATTTGTGCATTTAAATCTTCTTTCTTCTGGCTTCTCCTTCGATCAGACTTGCCTGTAAGCACACACCATATATTATTTTAAAAGAGAAGAAAGAACTTTGATGATGGAATTTTAAAGCCTGCTCAGATGCTAACATATTCCTACTGAGGTCTCCGTTGGAAGGAGGATTAGAATGACATAAATCTGACCCGACATGATCTCTCTGCACCTGCCCATGGATCTGATCATGCAGTATAATGTAACTGACACTTATAATAGCCCTTTTCATCCCAAAGTCCGTGACCAGCTTTACATCTGTTAAGGGGCCCATGGCCACAGCAGCTTTTAGAGGGCAGCCCAGCAGCTGCAGAACACTCCGCTTTGGCATGACCTTACACAAAGCATCACTATGCAAAATGTCTCTGTCAACTTAAGCAGCTGGCCAAGATACCAAGCAGAAGAAAGCTTTGCTTGCAGAAGTGTTACAGGGTGGGACAGTTGTCCCATTCCCATCTCTGTATACATCAGTTCTTTTTGAATGGAAACAGAGTTCCTGCGTCACATCCTGCTGGACCTGGTCTCCTATTTGTGCATCTATTTATGTTGTTCCCTTGGAACTGAAAGCCCAAGGTGCTTTGGGTAGAGGTACTCGCTATGTTATTCTTTCCCTTTTGTATCTCAGCTCATTGTATTTCTGTGCTCACTACTGGCAGCTCCAGGAAGTGATGAAGGCAATCTGAAAAGCTATTTCCATGGGCTGGTTTGTTTCCTGACACCTCCCCTCTCTTTGCATAATGTTCCCGTGTCAACTTCAGCAATGTGTTAACGTTGGAAAACCTACATCTGGAAAAGCTTTAATTCGTTCTCAGCATCATTAAGCAGCTAGAAGTAAGCAAGCCACACATTTCAGGCTATACCGCAGGAGCAAGGTAGGCCAGATGTGTGTTTGAGTGTGTATTCAGAAGTGAGAGTTATGTAATTGAAATTTTTTTGTTTGGGCTTCAAAAATTAGTTGGAGATGAAGAGTTACGACTTCAGGACGACTCAGAGATGTTTCCCAGAAAGTGAGGACCATCTGGGCAGGTCAAGGTGCTGCTATATTGTTTGAAGAGCACTCTTCTGCTTGAGAGTGTTGTTTCTGTGGCAGATCGTGTGTATGTGAAGTCTCTGCTGTCACTGCATTAGAGCATCTAATGGAAAATACATTTCCCAGTCCAGGGACCTTGGGAGCAGCACTTCCATATGGCTCAATCCTTCAGCTGGCAGAGCGTGCCTTTGAAGTTGAGCATCTGCGATTGCTGCCTACATTTGTATGAAGGAAGTACGTGCTTGGCTTTATTTTGGTTTTAATTCAGTAAGTAATGACATAGTTACAGCAGAGCATCAAGATTAATGTGGTCATATTCTAGCGCCATAACTCGGACATACTGAGAGTGATGCAAAGCTGGGATTGCCACGTGTGAACTAAGCTTTCCTGCCTCTTCTCCCCCACCACTCACACACCTCCACCCCATGCTTTCCCAGCCTGGACTGGTCTGAGATTTTCCCACAGCAATAAGAGAAAATCCACGCTACTTACCATGGTTTCCTTCAGATTGCTCAGGCTGGGATGCTGGTATGATCCAGGGCATTCAGCCTTCTGCGCTTCCCCAAGATTTTCCATTTCGTTTGCAATCTGAATGGGGAATAAACACAGCCTTCATGAAAATAGATTTTTCTCCTAAGGCAAATCTCCCTAGGTTAAAGGCGAAGTTTCTACTGCACAGTTGCATTTACCTGTTTCCTACATGTTACACGTGCTATAGCAGCTGTAGAACGTTGGAATTGTAATTACAAGGGAGTACACGTGGAATATTAGAAATCATAAGAAAAACCATTGGTGGACAGAACCTTTCCCATCTGCTCTGTGGTTTGAGTCCTTCAGTGAAGCACTTTCCATCGAATCCCACACCAGCTGCCATTGCCACCTTCTCACGGAGATGGATGGGTGTTGGCACAAAGCAGCTGATCAGAAGGGCAGCTCAAGCAAGGGATGGTGAAATCAGGTTTGACCTGGAATCACACTTCCATCCCTCCTTTAGAGCAAACTGACGAAGCTTTTTGTCTGTCACAGAAGCACTGCTGTGTGTGCAAGGCTCTCAGTGGTCCCTGTACCACCACGGCACGATCTGCTTTCCAGTTCCTACTTGACACAAAGTCTACACGTGTATTGTATGACACACACAAGTGTGCTGAGAGAGAGAGGCTCCCGGTATAGTCTGTCACCTCTGATACTGCCATATGGCTTTTTGCTTGCATCTAGTACAGATAAGGGATCGGAGCAAAAACAAGAGCTGTTTTACAGTCCTGAACTTACCTCTTGAAATGATTCCACCAGATTTTCGACATTCCTTTTTCCTCCCGGTTGCAGGCCATAAGACCAGTGTTGAGCCAAGCAGATTGCCACAGACGTGGTAAACAGGAGGACACCAACCGAGATCTTCCTGGCCTTCTCCATTCTGTGATGAGAGAACAAAGCGTATTTCTGGACCTGTGTCATCACAGCTCAATTTTTATCTTACAGAATCATGGGAAAGTTTTTGGAGTGGATCTTCAGCTCTGACCCCTGCACCCCGGTGGCACTGTGCCTACGCGTGGGTCACAGCTGGGTTCTGAGCCCCTCAGAGCATGGATTAGATCATCACAGAGAGATCTGACATCCGAGACGTTTGGATAGAGATCTAAATTAGGATTTTTGAGCGCCCTTTCAGAGCTTTGGGAACGCCTGGACCTCAAAGGTTCAGTGAAAATCCCTGCTGATGTTTGGCAGACGGGTTTGGTGTAGCCAGTTTCTGTTCTAAGAAGAGCTCTTTGCAGTGCTTTCTAATGCAAGTTCCTTCCAGTGCAAGCATCTGTGAGGACTGAAAAGGTGGAATGGATATGGCTGTTCAAGTACATTACCTGCTTGCTGAGAGAGGCTGCAGAACTGCTCCAACTCTTCTTCGCTGGAAAATGTCCTGTGCGTTGGCTTCTTGTCTCCCTTTATATCCAGCCACCCCACCACCAAACCCTTCACAGCAGGTAACGCTGCCTCATTCTATCCTACGGACTGCAATTTTGTTCTTAAAGTTGCTGTCGTGTACTAAAGAAGTAAAGCACATAATTGGAGCAGCTGGGTGTAGCTGTTACCTACGGCTGTTTTCTCTTAGAGCCGTGAAAGTTACAGCTTTCCTTTTAAGAGGCCATAAACCTGATGTTCAAACCTAGCTGGCTGCCGTTGCCCCATGGAAAATAGATGGTCTTTCAATGGCTTCTGGTTTTTTAGCAATAAGCAAAAGCTCTTGTGTGGGTTTGAATTTCTGAAGAGTGTCTTACAGGGGTTGAAATGGATGAGGAATTCGGTTTATTCTCTCTAGATCAGAAGGAAACAGACCTTCGGTGCATAAACAAGAGGTTGCACAAGCACGTGGCATTTTGCATGCTCTTTATAAGTCCTTAATGCTTAAATGAAAATGCCTTCACATTCTGTGCTCTATAACATGCAAAGCAGTACTAAATGGATCAAATAGACACGATGATGAGGTTGTGAACGTGCTGAGGAAGGGGCTCTCCTGCTTGAATAGGACCCTCTGTGTACAGGTAATGGAGAATCCTATTCATATGTATGTGTATGTATATAGAGATACACACATATATATGGGTGTGTGAAGTTAGGCATCAAAACACTTATGGAGCTTTTTTGTTCTTGAAACTTCGTGCACTGCAGCTTTTGAAGAGGTCATGGTAGCCATCTGCATTCAGAACTCTAATTCAACAATTTTGATGGCAGAAACCTGATTTTTTTTATCCACCTGTCCACTGTTCTGTCTTGCTTTGCACTGTTTTACGTGCAGTTGGGTGTATCATGTTTAGTGGTCTTTAAACATCCTCTCTTCCTGCCCCGTGACCTCGTTGAGATTAATGGCTTAAATGTAATTTAATAAGTAAATAGTTGAAGGAGGATTTAGTGACTGTAGCAAAGAGTAATTCCTGCTGTAATGCTCCTACTCACAGCAAGAAGAGCCAGCAGTGGTTCAGCTGATGAACTGATCAAGCTGTGAAAATAGTTGGTTTCAGTGGGAGAAAGGTTACTTTAGCGTAGGCAGATCACTTGAGAAGGGAGATTTTGTTTTATGACTACTTCCTTCCCTGCTCTTCCTAGCAGAAATTAACATTACAAAGGAAATGGAAGATTTTGCTCATCCTGAAAGATGGCATTTAAAGAAGGGAAGGGGGCTGCTTAGCCAGGTAATTGCACCTCTTATTAACCCACCAGGGGAAGCCAAGTCTGCCAACCTGCCCTCGCTGGCTGCCAGCAGCTGTGCTTCTCAGTGGGTCTCCTTAGAGCTGCTCCTGAAGCACATCAGGAAGGAAGCACAGCAGTGAGCAAGCTGTTCCTGTCTCATGTTCCACTCTGGGCCACGGTCCCAAGTTACATAAAGGAGGTGGGAGGTTGGGGAGAAGACTACAGCTGGTTCTGGTTGCCCACAAATACTTCTACAGCCCCATGTAATGGAAACCAACAAAGGACCCTGATTTTGGCAGAGGTGGAGCCCATGTGGAAGGCTGATCCAAGGTCTGGGAGAGCTTCAGTCAGCAGAAATCAAAGAGCAGAGCTGGCTTTTGCACGTGACTTCTCTTCAGTTTCAGCCACTGGTAAATATGGTTGGCACAGACTCTCCAGAATTGCTCCTAGATGTTGACTTTCTGCATGTCTTGTGTTTGCTTTTCTAACAGGTAAACTTTATTCTTGAGCATAAAAACTCTATACTTTCTGCCATAGAGCACAAACTGCCTGCTCAAAAAGAGAGATGTCTAAAATTCTGTCTTCTCATGAAGTAAGTAATTAAGTACATGCCAAGTAGTCCTTTTGAGAGAGCACATACAAATGCAGGCTAAGGGTCTCATGAAAGGTAAAATCCAACTTTAGCTACAGCTTGTATACAAGCAGAGGTGAATTTTAAGATCCAGCATCTTTTCTAACTTCTTGTCCTTCTAAGTAAGATTAAGTAAGACAAAGACACTTGTGTATTTCCCATTTTTATTAATGCAATTTGAATTAGGCTGGAACCTGCATGTTCTGAATATGCCACTTGAGGCTATTCGTACAGCTCTGTCATAGCAAAAGAGGTACCTTAAATTCATCTGCAAATGAATGATGCCACATGCAGTGATTATTTAAAACATAGTACTTCAGTGAAAGTTCAAATATATTTTATACACAGTGATTATGAAAATATATTTTCCCATACAATATTTTACTTCTAGCTACAAAATATGATAAAGAAAAATAATTCATTTGTTTCTCTAGCCCTAGGAATCTTCTTCTTCTGCAACACATACATCACTCAGTGAAAGTGATGAGGTGGGAGACAGGACTCCAAAAATCATGAAGTATTTCCCTATGGGTGTTTTTGACCAAGGATAGGGGGTTATCCCAGAGCCAAATTAAAGAGGCCAGGGAATCCAGAAAAAAAATCCCAATTCAGAACCACAGGGCTGTGGATTTTGAGTCCTGGAAGTTCACATGATATGCCTGAGTATCATCAAACCCAACTTGATAATAATCCCACACTTCTCCCCCAAATACATCATAAACTGTTCCTAAACTAATCTTTCTAGACTGATGGCAAAGCAGCATTTTCATAGCAACCACTGAGACAACAAATATGACTTCAGAAGATGGGAAATTCTGCACTGCATGTAAGAAGAGGCAACGCACCAAAATAACTGGAACTCAAACCACTGCTAACAGATCGTGTTCTGTAAGTGTTAGGATACATCCGTCCTGGACTTCAGTGACAGTTCTATTTTCATAGATTCAATGTTAGTTTTAACTTTAGGGTACTTTAAAGAAGCATCTGAGGTAAGAGTTCTTGATGCACCTTTTTTTGGTATAGGTTCTTGATGTGCTTTTTGATTGTGTATAAAACAAACATTAGATGAGAACTCAGCTTGATACTACAGTGGAAACAGCTTATGAGATGAAGTGCACCACTACCTAAAGCAGTGCTGTGAGGCTTTCTGCACTCCAGAAGTCACGTAATTCCATATTTGACTCACATGTAAAGCAGCTGTGGAAAGGGCACTCCACCCCATCCAAAAAAGCTTTCACAGCCACTTGTAAGCAGGCCCAAAGTGGTACACTGACATCTGGCTGGGGAAAGGATTATGCCCATATGGTCAAGGATGCAGTGTACAACAGTATTTGCATAGTACATGGAAGGGAAACAAGTGCCATTTATTCACATACTGGAGACATGGCAGGGGGAGAATGGAGTGGGTGCTGCAGCCGCAGTGCTCATCTCTGGTGACAGTGGATTGGATTTTCCTGTGCCCATTTAATTCCCCACCAAGAACGAAGAAAACGTACAGGTACTCCAGGTTGGGAATGGATAGGACATTTGAAAGCAAAAGAATATTTCTTTAGCAGCTGTAATTGATAGTGCAATCGTATACTAATTTGGAAAAGATTAAATATGCAATCCCAGTTTAAACAAGGATGGTTTTGTTATAACCAAATCTGCTGTATGCAGATCCCTTCCATGGAAGCGGCTTCCACAGCACATTTTAGAAGATAATAAAGCTGTTCTATACCTGAATCCTAACTACTACAAGGCAATATATTACCTATGATGACAGTTAACTACTGTTTTCAATGCAGAAGAGTACCTGAAAACATCCTGTGGACATTATCTAAACCACATTTCATTTAATGTACTGTGCATGAATGAAGAAACTAGTGTATTTACAGTTAGTCCAACTGTAAACCTGAACTTTGATGCTACTATACATGAAAAACATCTTCTATTCATATTGCAGCTACAGATTTAATAAATAGAATTGCATATATTGTGCTTTATAAATTAAAATAAATTCCAAAGTGAGGCAATGCTTGTCAACAAAAAGCCACACATACCAATCCTAGAAGCAGTCCATTTCCTCACTCTGTTCAGAGGTAGAAACAGTATTTATCTATTTCTACCTTTTCAGTTAAAGCTCTCTCCCCAAAAAGCAATCAAAATATTTTACTTAGGCACTACTGCAAATATAAGTTGTCTAATAACCAATACTTCTAACTTAATAAGGGGAGGACATGAAGAAAGTCACCATGTTTTGATTCCTTTGTCTTTAGCATGTTCTCTTCCTTATCTGACGCTCTGAGACATGTGCAAAGGTGTCAGCATCTCTTCAAAAATAGCTCCTTTTACGTTAGATCCCCTCAAGTTAGCTTCTTGTAGATCACAACCTGAAAGATCACAGTTCTAAAGGGTAAAAGAGATCAAGTATTAGTTGAATGCACACAGAACTTGGGGTTCAAAAACTTTAAATGCGTTTATGCAGAAGCCACATATGCTTCTGGAACTTCAATCTCCTGACTCTGTCACAAGATACAACTAAAACTAGAGTAAGACAGTGACTGCTTTTCACAGTAACAACTGGATTTGGTTTTGCTGAATGCCAGCAATCCCCAGAATTCTATCAGTTGACCATTTAGCATATAAAATGAATTGTAACTCACTTCCAAATCAGTTCCTGCTAAAGTTGCTCCTCTAAGATTACAGTTCTTTAGTTTTGCATTTTTCAGTGTTGCAACTCTGAGATTAATTCCTGTCATTTGACTGCCTTCCATGTCAACACCTTTCAGGTTAGCACCTAGAACACAAAAGTACTTTTACAAGGAAGAACAGTTAGAAACATGGGATTCCAGAGAAATGCTTCTTCAGTGCCATGTAAATTGGTATCTACATGTAATGATTCTGCAGTTGCACTCAGTCTTACATATATGTATGGCTCTTCTAATATAAACAATTGCACAAATCATGGCTCAATCTTGTACATAACATATGGATCTTAAAACGCACGCAGCTCAGTTTCCATGAAATATTTAACATACAAAAACCTCTTACCTTCTAAATTAGCTTTAATGCCTGATGGGTCTTCAAAATTGCACCCTTTTAGAGATGCTCCTTCTGCATTGGAACACAACATCTTCACCCCTTGGAGGTTCGCACACTGATAGAGATAAATGCATCAGTGAAATTCATGCAAGTACAGAATTGAACAACGCCAGAAGTAGTCAGACTGTAGTCTTCATTTATGCTTAGGAAGTGAAACTACTAAAGCAAAACAGCCTTATTGTTTTGAGGCAGTGTAAGAACTTGAGTTACTTCATTGGGACAACAGGTAATTCCACACCCTCCTTCTCCTCCCCTCTCCCCAACTTATTCTAATTCCTCTTAAGATAACAGGACAGCCCAAATCTTCCACAGCACAATTCTTACATCAAGCACCGATCCAGAGAGGTCAGCTCTTTCAAGATTTGCACAACATAAATTGGCATGTGCGAGGTTGCAGCGGCTTAGGTTAGCCATCTTGAAGTTGATGTATCGAAGATCTAGTCGTGAAAGATCTGCTCCACTGAAGTTGAGACCCTAAAACCAAAACCAAAAGTTACAACAGGTAAGGTGTAGCTCTGAATACAGAACAGTTCAGAGCATCATTTCTCACACGCAATGATACATACATACAGAACAAGAGCACCTATTCTATTACATCAGTCTAAAGCTAATGCGAAGCTGTAAAGCACTGACTTTAGTTACTGGAATGCATCCTACGTTTAAATAGAACAGCTTAACAAACTGATCTAAAGTAAAGCAGCCCAAACACTGCACTCAAATTTCATACTAAAGTTACTCTGCCGCAGCTTGGAATCAAAACTCAGTTAAAAAGAGGAAGACAGGGGTGGGGAAGCACATGCTTGAATTTCACATCATCACATGATGCTGCAGGGCATTCCAACACCTGACATCAACGCTACAGATCGAGGCAAACTTTGCATTTCCACACCTGACATCGCAGCTCAGACTTGGTTGGGGTTGCCAGCAGGAATCGCACAAACTCTTTTCGAGATATAGGGGAGTGGTCCTCTGCTGGCTGTGAGTTCTGTTGAGAGAGTTGTTTACAAGCTAATACGGATAGGACTAACTTATATATTGCCTGGAAGAGCAGGACATGCACATTCATGTATAAAAGCAAGCAAGTTACCTTAATAGCTATTTCTAGATGTTCAATTAATGAATCGATACCAAAAAACCTGGCTTCTTCCAAAACACCTAACAAAACAAAGCAGTTATTTGTTATTTACACAGAGCCATTAAATGAGATACCACTCTTCCCTATTGGAAAAGGCAATGTACAGCCATGCCAAGAACATAAGCTTCAGGTTAATCTAACCTTACTATCAGAAGACTGCCAATTCAACTGACTTCCTCTGTTTGTCATAACTCTCTTTTAGCTACAGTAACCAACAGATGAACAGAGCACCTGCTGAACCTTAGGAAATGCCTAACCAATGCATGAGCTAATAGAACTGTCAGTCATGCACATTATATTACGTTGTAATGGGACAGAGGAAAAGTGAGCTTCCAGTCAAGAAGAAAAAATGAATTTCATATATAAGTATTAAGATATCAAATCCAGGGCACTGTTTGAGAATAAATTCTCCACAGTAAAATATCAAACATTTAGATAAGCAGATACAAGTCCCAGTGATTTTATCATATTTACCTCAGGACAAAGTTAGACTTTTAAAGAGTATTAACTGAGGAGGTGTCATGCAGGTAATACCTACCTAGCAGATTGATGCCATCGTTTACAATGAGCTGTCCATGACGCAAATAGTTCAAAATAGGCTCAAAATACTCTGGGCTGCGATCAATTAGGAATGCTCCTCTGTGATCTTGCTTATTTCCCCAAGCATCTGTTGCCACAAAATACACATAATTAAATCTGAAAACGTTTGCTTCAGGTTTCACATTGTTACCACCGAGGGGTTACAGGATTGAAGCCTCCCACATGAAAGGGCGTTTCTTAGAGAGAAGGAAGGAAAATAGGAGTGGAGGGGAAAATCCCCCTTACATCTAACCCCTTCCTGCTATAAATACCTAAAACACATTTCACAGTGTGCCTAAGAACCATTACTACAGTAAAAGCAGCATTAAGATTTTAATCTGCCCTGGATTGGTAAACAAATCTCATCTGGTGTTCACAAAACTGAGTAAAACGCAACAGTCAGAAAAGTCTAAACTAGAAAAAAAAGACTAGAAAAAAAAAGTATTAACTCTGGGTGGGAGTTCTAGTTTCAATTCATGAGATGATCGTATGTTGTGCTTTGATGCTTTAACATACTTTCAATACTTTAACATATAAATAACCTTTAACTTAATAGTGCCTTTTACCTGTTTGGCTATTCGTTAGCTTGAAGGGCGAGTTTTATTTCGAGATACTAACCTTTATCTTTAAACATGTGGGCCAACATACTGTCAGGTTCTTTATTAACCAAAGTACTCCTAGAAAATAAAGGCAGTGCAATTTTATTTTTCAAATGGAATGTTTTGCTACAAGACCCATTTGCTGGAGGGAATGCATTTCCTTGGCACCTTGAAGGTAATTAATGGTGTGTGATATGCATTCCAACTCTGTACTGATT
This sequence comes from Meleagris gallopavo, assembly GCF_905368555.1. Lineage (NCBI taxonomy): Eukaryota > Metazoa > Chordata > Aves > Galliformes > Phasianidae > Meleagris > Meleagris gallopavo. The sequence continues at coordinate 782,415 of NC_139427.1, read as the reverse complement.
TTATTTCAGAAGAGATAACAAAACACACTTCTGATCTAAGGCGTATCAAAGGTATTTTAAATACAAAGCACTTCGTTAGCTGAAGTATTCCAGGGATAAATGCAGGCCTGTTCAGGCTTTTCACCACTGTTAGCACATGTGTGAACGGTTTAAGCATTCATTTCAGAATGGTGGCAACTAATGCCTAATACTGAAAAAGCTGCAGAAGGCCTCCTACTCCAAAGCAAATGACTTTTCTTGTTCTTTCTCAAGAGCATCCAAAGTCTCACCACCTGAACACACACCAACTACTACAGCAACCTTACTGAAGGTAATTCCAGCTCAACTAGCCCCATTTTTACCGTGTGGTGGTGAAGTATCGACCTCCAACATTAAGTGTTAACCAGTCTGTGTGTGCCCCTGTTAGCTCTTCATGAGGTCTTGCATCAGTCTGAGGATCTACATAGGTGATAAGAACACAGATGTTAGAATTGTTAGAACGTTTCCAAATCCTCCATATGGTAACAGGTTTCTGAAAACACTAGAAAATTAAATTTCAAACTTACACTAAAGCAAAGCAGAATTATAGAGTGGCTTGGGTTGGAGGGACCTCAAAGCCCACCCATCCCCTGCCACTGCTATCGTCAGATCAGGGTACCCAGGGTCCCATCCAGCATGGCCTAGGGCATCTCCAGGAATGAGGCACCCACAGCTCCCCTGGGCAGCAGTGCCAGGGCCTCACTGCCCTCTGAGTAGAGAATTTCCTCCTAACATTTAAACTAATTTTTCCCACTTTTAGTTTAAATCCTTTTCCCCTTATCCTGTCACTATCTGCCTATGTAAACAGAAGGCTGAAGAATTAAGAGACTTACCAATGAACGGTTCTCCTTCACAGACAAACAGAACATCATCATCTCTGGAAGGGGATAGGGCAGGGGGAAGAGAAACAAAAAAAAAAGATTAAACAGCTTTTTGTTCATCTAAGTGACATTGGGATCCCCTCCTGATTAGTTTCAGGTGCCTGATAATCAGATGCCATTACTTAGAATTAAGAACCCGATTGTTCTCTTAATTTTGCAGGTTCCAGATGACTGCAATTCTACCAGCTGCATTAGAGATGCTACCAATAGAGACCTGTATCAGCCAGGTAGGGATCACTTCTGATATTCAGCAGCTTTAGTTTTATGAGATAGTTCCTTTTCTCCCCACTCTGAAGGGCTTAATGTTACATGAAGCCAAAGCCATGCCACAGTTTGTCTCCTTTTCAAAAAATCTCATCTGAGAGCTGAACAGACTATTGGGACTTTCTGGCATTTGTGAATCCACTCAGAAGGACATTAATAAGCACACAGTGCAGCTTGCATCAAATTCAGATTCGTCAAAATAGAAATTCTTTGATGTTCTGTAGGCAGCATTATTTTTCCTTGAGGTGAGTATTCCATTGAGCATACAGGCTGGAAAAGATCTGGTTTTATGAAAAGGACTTGTTATTCACAGAACGGCTTAGGAAGGCCATCAAGCTCCAATCCCCCTGCCCCAGATCAGGCTGTCCAGGGCCCCATCCAGGCTCCCCCCACCAACAACAACCACAGGGATGGGGCATCCATAGCTTGTGTGGACAGCACTGCCAGAGCCTCATCACCCTCTGAGTAAGCAGCTTCTTCCTAACATCCAATGTAGATCTCATCTTTTAGTTTAAAGCCGTTCCCCTCTGTTCTATTACAGCATGTAAGAAGTCAGCCCCCCTTTTGCTTGTAAACTCCCTTCCAGTACTGAAAGGCCACCATGAGGTCTCCTTGGAGTCTTCTCCAAGCTAGACAAGCCCATCTCCCTGAGCCTTTCTTCATAGGAAAGGCGCTCCAGCCCTTAGACTATTAGCAGGCTATTAATCTCCATCCACGATTTGGCATTTATGGGGTCGACCTTACCTAATCAAAGCAATATCATCGATGAGTCCACCTTTCCCATTGTAAACACTGGTTGCTTTGATTCCCAGCTTATTGCTCGCCACAGACAGCAAATCCGACAGCGTGCCATACACAGCCACCACCTGCAAAGAGAAGGGAACCACACTGGGGCTGCTGCCATCCCAGAGCAACGCTGAGCCTTAAAACCCATCGCTTTCACTACAGACGCTGCCTCACAGCTCTGAGCAGAGCGGAAGGAGGATTATTTCTCAGCTATCCAACAGAAAGCACGGCACGGGAAGGCCGCAGCACATCCCTGACCTGCTCAGGGCACGGTTCCATCAGCACAGCACCACTGAAGAGGAACTGAGCTGCAGGGAGCCGCAGCCAGCAGCTCAGGACTCTTCCTCACAGCTCCGCACACGGCCTGAGCCCCGGCCCGGCCCCGACCCCAGCCCCCAGGCCCCCAATCGCGGCCACAGCGAGCAGCCCTCCGGCCCCAAACCGAGCAGAGGGAAATAGAACGCCTCAGAAATCCATGCGCAGGCCCCCAAAGCCTACCCGCAGGCCGCAACCCCCGCCCCTCACCTTCCCGTTCCGGGGACTGCCGTTAACGAACAGCGTGACCCGCCTCATGCTGCGCCGACGGCGCCCCGCTCCTCCTGCCGCCGAACCCGGAAGGCAGCGCTCCCTGAGCGACGGGAACTGAGACCAATCGCAGACAAGCCGCTGGCCTATGAGAAACGTGCCCCACCGGAGGGGCGGGGAAACGACGGGTGGGCGGGTTGGAGGGCGGGGGCAGTGCTGCCGACAGCCAATCAAAGGAGGAGTTGGGTCCTTGAAGCCGAGTGCTGTCCGCGATTGGTGCGCGCTGTCACGCGGACGCGGCTCGCGGCGCCGACCGTTACTTTCAAAATGGCACCGCGGCGCGAGAATAACGGTCAGTGGGCCACTGCGCTTTGAATGTGAGAGGCGCGAGCGGGGCCGGCGGCTGAGGGGAGCGGGGGCTGTTGGGGCTGCGGTGAGGGAAGCGGGAAGCTCTGAAGGTATGGGGGAACGCCCCGTGTGGCCGCTCCCGCCCTGCGCTGCCTGGCCCGTCCGTGGAACCGAACGCGTGGCTGCTTGGGCTGCTGTGGAACTAAAAGCTCCCTGCCCGTTTCCCTAAGCTTTAAAATCTGAGAAACCGAGCGCGAAAGGTGTGAGCGTCCTAAACAGCCTCCCTTCCCCTTTAAACTGCTCGTACCTCTTGTAACGCAATTGCAATGTGATTGCGTTTAAAACGTGTGTTTAAACGCGGGATTTATACGTTTGTCACGAAGTAAAGGCACAGCCCTGTGTTTCCTTGGTGTTTCTGTGTGTGCTCTGGGCTGAAGGCTTTCCCTGTTCCCCCCCTCAGGGAATTCCTGGATCTGCAGTCATTTCACATGTCAGAGGACTCTTCCTTATCAGATAGCTTAAAATTTCTTGTCCTTTTTGACAGGGAGCTGTCGTCGTAGGAGAACGGAGTGAGTCAGCTGTTTTTTAGGCTTAAAACACATCATGGTCAAAGGTGATAGATGCTGTGCTGGAAGCTGAAGGCAAGGAGAGCAGAAATCCTGCAGTGAAGAAAGAGATCCCAGTCAGAAGAGTGCAAGCTTTGCAGAGTGACTGAGCCCAAAGCCTAAATGGCATCTGAGAAAGAGAATGTAAGCAATGGGGCTGAAGGCCGAGAGCAGGAATCGCAGCATGATGCAGGGGATGCTGAAAGACATCAGGGTGCAGAATGCCCCTCTGATACTCCAAAAAGGGCTGTGGTTGGTGAAGCTGCCTGGCCACTGAGCAGCAAGGAGAATGTTTCAGGCAGACCCGTGCCTCTGGGAGATGAGTGCTACTCAACACCTGCAAGAGTCAAAGCAGAAGAAAAATCCTACTGTGGATTATCAGAGAAACAGAGGAGGAAAAGTGTTGATTTTGCAACTGTAACAAGTGCTGATTTTGGGATTACTCCAGAAAGCTTTGTTAATGGATCTACAGGTAAGGCAAGGCTGGAGTGATCAGTGCTGTCTGCTGTTCTCTGAAGACCGTCCAGTTCAATCCCTTATCAAAAGCTTCAGAGTTCAGTCAGGTTCACGGTGACCAGCTCAGTTAGAGTAAGTCCAAGGGTAGGAATTTGACTTCATTCCCTATTTGCTCTAATTCTTTATTTTACTTTTCTTCTGTTCTGGTGATCAGCTGTCAGCGAGTTTAGTATCAGAGTAGTCATATGAGTCCTGCAAGTACTGTTTGAGTTCCTTAATTCACAACTGAAAAACAAAAAAACCACTTCAGTTTCTCTCTTGGTATATGATATAGTTGCTTTTTATTCTTTCTTATTTTCTTACCTGGAAAAACAAGGGTCCACGTCTTATTTTTCTGTTGTACACAGTTCTAGAGTCTGTTTTTAGGGACCTGATTGAAAAACAACATGAAAGAGAAGGGGTTGACTGGATGATCTTGTCAGTCTTTTCCACCCTTAGTGATTCTTTGATTCTCTAACAGTTTTCTGAGCCGAGCAGCTAAATAAGAATTGTTTCCATAAATAACATAAAACACTCCTTAAAAAAAGAAATGTACAGCAGAACACTGTTTTAGTGTTTATCTTCACTGCATTTTTTTCCCCATCTCCATTTCAGCTAAGTCTCCAGCTGCACTAAAGCTGAGACGAAGATCAGCCATTGGAGCCCGGGGGTCTCCAGAAAACAATACACTCATTCAATATCTTGCCCAGCAGAAAAGCAACAGGCAAAAAGAAGATTTTACACAGGTGAGGGTTGTTCTCAAGTGTCTAATGCATCATTTTAATTCCCCTAGGGATTGATTTGCAAGTCTTCCAATTTAACACCTGCTGGCAGAAAGAAACTACAACCCCAAGGAAGGGGTCAGTAGACGCATTCACATCAGAGTGCATTCACTGCACTTAGATATCTGGCAAATTAAACTTAGATGGTTCAGATTTAAGTCAATACTAACATCAGTGATTTTTTTTTTTTTTAATTCAGACTTGGTTTTATTTCAAACCAACATAGACTCACAGTAAATAAATTCTGGTAATGGCCTAGGGGGACAGATTAGAAAAAAGAACAACAAATTTCTTGATACTGTTCTTTTTTCACCATGTGAGTAAAGTAGCAGTGAGATAAAATACTTGCTTCTTCCCTGAGTATGCTTTATGTCAAAAGTATGAATAAGAACTGAAAAAAAATTGCATGTCATCTCAGAAAAAGTGCCTGCTGACATTGAGTTTTCTTTTAGCAGGCTAATCCTTGTCAGTTTGCCAGGTCACTGAGGAGCAAAATGGATATCTTTCAAAGAACTTTTAGGTCAGTTCAAGAAGCTGAAGGGAAGAGGGGTTTCTCTGGACTCTCACAAGTATCTGCTGCTTTTCAGGAAGATGGCTGTTGTAAGTTCATTGATTTAAATATTAAGTCTTCCTTTCAGCCAATAAATATGAAATGAAAATATTTTCTTTTGTGAGAGCTGATGATGGTTTGGGAGTTTTTGCTTGGCTTAAGGTTTTCTTGGTTTTAATTGTTTGTAACTCTTACCTGTCCTTAATGTGATGTGAAGTCTTCTGTTCAACAGCTTTTAGGTACTGTATAATCAATGGATATACAGATGATATAATATATCCAGCTTGGCTGATGTAATTGTTATATTGGAGTAAGAAAAAAAAAAAAAAAAAAAACCTTATCCTAGGCTCACAAAATAGATGCCAGTAGAGCAGATCTCCAGAGAGATCCTTCCCCACTGGCAGTCAGCTCTTAAACGGCTCTAGGAGAGGTGCAGCCAGGCTCCACCCCTTCCTGCAGCACAGCTGAATTGCCTTCACCTGTGCTCCCGTGGCTGACTCATTGCTTGCCTCAGGTGATCAATCAGAGGTTCAGGCTGTGATTCAGCAGCCTCATACAGGTACACTTAGGAATCAGGTTCCATTACTGTGCATTTCCTTATTTCCTAATTAAAAAAGTACATATTGCAAAAGCAAGTCAGGGCAGTGCTGTGGCAACTGTGAGAAGCTGTATTGCTATGATTCTGTGCTGGTCTTGATGACGTTTATAGAAGAACTTTTTCTATTTTTTGAAGATTTGCTAATGTTATTTTCAAAGTAGAAGTAAAAATTTCATGGATTTTTTTTTACTGATTCAAAAAATAGCTTCTTTAATCTTTATTTTGCGTGTGTGAAGAAACACAAAAATAGCATTAACTGAATAATCTGAAATTGTGGTTTATTTTTAATCACAGTAGCTCAGAACAAAGCACCTGTCACAAAAGAACACAGTCTGGGTCAGAAGAGCGAAGCTTTCATGTCTGACTGCAACGGAGCTGATTTAAAAGAAAATTTAAAAGAAAATTTAACCAATAGCAGTAAGTCTGGTAGGAGGATATGCACCATCTTGTCTTTACAGCAAGATGTCACTGAACCAGCTGCTGTTTCAAAGGTACTTATCCAAGTGTGGGCAAAGAAAGTAAACTTCACAGCAAATCTCCCTTGGAAGAATTTGTCTTATTAAGGGAAGCAAAATCTGGTATAGACACTGATGTTATGGATGGTGGGAATGCTGTAAGCTGCCCTAGTCAGCAAGGTTATTCTGATAATTACAAAGAAAGCTCATTTTATTCTATTAATAAAATTTAAATATGTATAAGTTCCTTTTGAGTCCACAGCTGTGTCACTGTGTGGCACGTTGACTTCACACGTTTGGCAAATACAGGTGTCAGAAATGTGAAGAGCTTCACAAAACTCAGCAGATCAATTTGACCTCTGCCTTATCATATATGTGCTTTTTTGTATCATCTATCTATTCTTGTTACTTCTGTAGGAACGGACTTACAAGCAAGGCAATCCTATCGAGTATTCGGAGGCTGTTCTAATTAGAGATATCTTAGAAACAAGCCATGGTAAGAGGATTCATCACTATTACAATCTTGTTATATTCTTATTAAAGAAAAAAAGAAAAAAAAATAGAATGTCTCTAAAGAAATGTTTGACAAGCACTCACTCCATGCTCATCATCTTGGCTACAATTTTTAATACAGCAGAAACCTGAAATAAGTTTGAGATAAAAGCTAACGGAGCATATAATAACAGGAAAAAAATACTTCATACTGCCGTCCATTCAGCCCTTAATTTTGTTGTTTGGGCCATGCTTAAGGAAAAGTATAGTTGAGCATTTTGTGTTTGTGAAGCAGAGGAGAGTGTAGAGACTCCTGGGGAGAGAAATCCTCCCCACAACCCTTATCCTTCACGTAACACTCAATTTTCACATTTTTATTTCATAAATTGCTCAAAATGTGGAATGTAAATATGGCACAACAGCAGCAAAGATTCAGAGAAGAATGGATTTTTCTTCAGACACTGAATGTAGTTGAGGGGTGTACACGTGTTTTCCATAGAGCTAATACTGAATGCTTCTCAATTTTACTTCAGTCTTTAATTGTCATATATACTTGCTTTAAAGATTTCAGTCCTGACCGTATCAGTAAAGAAGTCAGAAGTAATGTCATAGCAGATCAAAGCAGGACAAAGGTTAATTTTGCAGAAGATCTAATTGTGGGGGTGTATGATGGAAGCAAGCCGCCTGTCACACCGCTGCAAACGAGGAATGCTTCGTTAAGGGAATCCACACCGAGCGGCTCCCAGCTGCGATCTGTGCTGAAGAAAACACCAGTGGAGCAACTGATGGACTGCATGAAGGTTGGTTAATTAACTTACGTCGCAGTAGAAATTGATTCGTATTTCAGGATGCTTCCTGACTATTTGTATGCACTGGAGATGGTTATCAATGGTTTATTTTTGTGTCGTGGTTGATTTGAAGCTTTCTTATGAGAAGATCCATTTTTATGCTTTTAAGTTTTACCCAGAAAAACAAATAGGTTTGTTAAAGAGTTGCACTGATTGCAGATTTTGCTTTCAGAGGAAGTTATTTTCACTTTTGATGTGAAAAAGGACAGTCCTTAAATGGTACTTAATAAATGTTATTATCACATTTGACAGGAATATTCAAACAATACTGTTCACAGAGGAGGAGGTGAATCTTTTACAGTCTCTGATCACATCTGTGAAGCACTGCAAACAGGTTTGATTCAGTTTTTTTTGTTTTTTTCTTCTGTTGTTGTTCTGTAAATTGGAAGATTTGCAAGATCTGAAGGGTATTATGGATTAACCACCACTGAAATAGCTCATAAGTGGTAACACATGGTGTGAAGTGGAAAATGAAGTTACCAAGGGAAAAAAAAGTACACTTTAGAAAATATTTAATATAGAAAAATAATGGTATTGATAAAAATATTACAAAAAATCCTGTTATTCATGAGATTTTACAGTTACCAGATACAACTTGAGAGATAGCTGGTGTTTTCTAGACTTCTATTTTCTTTTTTCCTCATTTCTTGATATTATAGTAATGCTAAACTAAAAATTCTTGTAGAATTGATGTCTAAGGGCAATATTTTGTTGTTTGGTTAGTGGATGATTATTTAAGGGAATATTAAGATCTGTAGAAAGGCCTTGAAACATCTCTGCTCTGTGAAAGCTCTGCTTTAAGTCTGCTAAGCAGTCGTCGTATTTTATTGCAGTAGAGAAAACTGAACAGTACAGCTCCAAAAGGGCAAAGAAGAAAAAAGTGACTTTTGGAGAAGATCTCAGCCCAGAAATATTTGATAAAACTTTGCCTGCAAATACTCCATTGCGCAAAGGATCAACACCAGTCTGCCGCTCGGGGTCAGAACGTGGCAGCCCTTTCACAAGGGCAGGGCTCACTGAAGAACCATTAACTCAGCCTAACTTTGATTGCAGTGATGTAAGTTTTTGTTTTCTTTACAACTACACAAATAGCTTCTCACAGTCTCTTTAAGTGTTCAATGTATGAACTTTTTTTCCTTTATCTTTCAGGAATGTATTGAGCCTCCTCAGGAACAACAGGAGGGCTCTGTTGCTTCAGAAAAGCTCTTACCTGTTGAAAATACACAAGGTAACCTTGAGTCGTGTTTTTGTCATTAGACAGTACATCTTTCTGTATCTGAAAACTGAGAGATGACACAATTGTGTTGTTTTTTTTGTTTGTTTGCTCGACATAGGATGTATTGTGCCTGAAGTTAAATGCTCTTCCTTTCCTGTGAAGGTCATTGCAGTAGCTGCCAGAGTTTGCCTACTGTTTAGATTAACTGGATGTTATTTGAGGTTGTGTTTTTCCGCACAAGTGGCCGATCTAATCAGGCTTACTGCTTCAAATAACTGGGCTTACTATCTGGATTTATGATGTTCTGGTACTGATGGTTTTAAAATAGCGAGCAAAGCTGTAAGAAAATAGAGAAGGATATTTGTAATTTTGTGTCTCAAAGAAAACTTGGTAAGTGTTAATTATTTTGTTACTGAGTATTATTTTCTTCTGTTCTGATCTACTTTGTAAAGCAAGTCTTTTTTTTATCTTGCCATGTTTGATAACTATGTGCACAAAATGTTACTCAAGGCTAAGATCTAAACATACTGTGTGTAGTGTTAAAATGGTGTGAATAATTTCCACAAAACATGATTGACTTCTGTTGATCTGAACCAATATTCTTATTTTCTTTATGTATAGAAGCAGAAACTGACAAATCAGACGTGAAAACGACTCGCTCCTCTACTAAAAGGAAGGTAAGGTTCTTCAATGGTGGGGTTTTGTTTTCTCTACTTCTTCCAATGAGGATATTTTTGTATACCTGTTGAAGTACATCAGAGCTTTTGCATCCTCAGATATGAGAATTATAGATATCCAGGTAGATGGAAATATCTATGACTTGGTGCAGCGAAGGAAATCTCATTTTTGACAGAAAGTGGATTTTCAGTTATTAAAACCAGCTTGGATTACAATCTGATGCTTAAGTTTACTATTTCTGTTAACTGTTGGAGGAACTTTCCCAAAGAGCCTAGCCATAGCAAAAAGTTGGAAGAGATATATCCATAGGCTTTCATTCATGGGATCAAGGGCTTCAGTCACTGACACGTAATCACAGAGCGTTCTTAGGGTTGTTGCACTGTTTCTTTTTTGAAAAAACAAACATGCACCTAAACATAGACATTCACCCCAATAACTTAAAATTCCTATTCTTCAACAGTACAGCGCCATTTCCGAGGGGACTGACTGTAGCATCTCAAGAACAACCAGCACTAAGAATGCTAAAGACATTAAAAATCCAAGGAAGAATGAACTTCAAAGACCAAAGAGTATGACTGTATCTGCTGCCAAAAAGAAGCAAGTAAGTGACAGCCCAGTGCAGCTGGTGAATACTGCCTTTATTTCTCTGTCCCAACATCTCACACAATTAGTCTTCTTTCTTGTATGTTTTCCACAATTATTTTGATTGTTTTCTTAATTTGGTTAAGTTAAAAATCAGTTCTCATTGGAAAAATAATTCTTTATATTGTAGTTTTTAGATTAATGTGAAGAGAGCAGAACAAGCAGGGCATAATTTCTAGGGAGATAATTATTTTCCATAAAATCCAGTAATGGTGCAAATTACTTTGTGGTATTTTCCAACAAGGATCCTTGTATTTGCATTGTGCTCTAATGTGGTCCTCTTGATCTCTTCAGAAAACAAAACGTGCAACCTTTGGCAAAAGAAGAAAGAGAAAAGTGAATAAATCCTTGTATGGGGAAAGAGAAATGGCTTCAAAGAAACCTCTTCTGAGTCCTATCCTTGAGATTCCAGAAGTTTTCTCTTCTTCCTCATCTCCAAATTCACCAAAGACAATTGCACATTTTCCAGGTAATGTGTTCTTTAGTCTTATTTTACCTTAGTTTTTCCTTTGCTTTTATTTCATAGCTATTTATAAAACTGTTGAGAGCTACCTTCAGTTCTGTGCACAGATAAAGAGCCCAGTCTGCATTTTTCACTTTTAATGGCTTCTGGAGTAAAATGAAGTAGAAATAAATAAAACAGAGTCCAAAGCATCTAATAGATTATTAGTCTCCAGCTGCATAAATTTAACTCTTATAGGGCTCCAGTGAAAAGATTCTATACTTTCACTGGATACAGACAAATAGGAACATGATGTGCAGTAGCTTTCTGGGGAGATTTTTTTTTTAATGCTGTTTATGTGGAATGCTTATTTAGTAGTCTTCTATTTGGTAAAATACTAGAAACTTTTTATTGTAATACTTCAGAAATTGTACATTCACAACTGGAGCCAAGTAACCATGTATCATTCTTTGTATTTTTAGATCATTCCACACTCAGGGATGTTCATAACGATGTTCAACAGGAGCAAGTGACTGAAAGAATGAGAGAGAAAATCATCCCTGTTGTTGATGTGTATCCAAGCTCTGAGGAACTGGATATTGTGGAAGAAGGCAGCCCCAGAAATACAGTATTTCAGGTGATCTGATCCTGTTTCTGATCTACTTAATGTTAGTGCTAGAAAGTAAGTCTTGTGCTTGGTTTTGTTATATTAAAAAAAAAAAAAAAAAAAAGGGAAATTGAAAAAGAAATAATTAGCTGTTAATTGTCAAACACTGAAAGAAGATGGCCGGAGAGATCATGGAATCTGCATCCTTGGAAGGAGTCATTCTGAACTTGGCTGAAAAGGCCTCAAGCAGCATAAACTGCACTCCTCTTTGGAGCAGGTTCTTTCCAAGGTGTGGGGTTCTATGAATTTGGATTTTTTTTTTAGTTGTTTAGCTTTTATTTTCAAGAATGACTCAACTTTGTGAGGAAATCTAGAGTGTTTGCTTAATTATCAGCTGTTTGAAAGAAATTTTGTATGATTATTTTTGCCTCTAATTTTTTTTCTTTGCAGTTTCCAAATGTGCCAGACACAAACAATGTTCTCAATACATATGACTGTTTCCAGCAAGCTGAAGAGACTGCATGTTTAAAAGGGAAAACAGAAAGTGATTTATTGATAGAACATGAGAAATTACAGGGAGATTTCCCAAAGAAGGAGGAGTGGTTGACAGAGCTAGAATTTCCAAACCAAGAGGTCACTGATGTACATGAGACTCTCCAAAGAACTGAGTGTCCACCTAAAAGGTCTTCAAGAGGTAGACCACCAAGAAGAAGAAGTAGCAGTACTGTGAATATTCCTCCTGTTGAAAAGTCTCATTTTGAAATGACTGGAGACAATCTTCAGTTTTCTTCTTTTGATGTTGAAGAAGTTTTATCTGCTCCACAGCTAAAAAGTAACTCCTTAAAAAAGCCTTTGAGAAGAAAGTCAAGTCTGAGCAGTGAAACAAGTCGGGTGAGACGCAGCATGAGACTACAGAAAGATACAGAAACGGAAGGACTTGCATGGATTGAAGTAACCAATGAGATTCTGCAGAACCCTTCTCTGCTAGCTCCTGCTTGTAAAACCAGGAGAAGAATAAGCACATCTGTCCTTACAGAATCTGAGAATATTCACCATCGAGAAGAAAATCTCATCCAGTTTGCAGCATCAGGAAAGGAGAACAGTGAATCTGTTCATGTTGCTGGTGGTCCTTGCAGAAGGAGGAGGAAAAGCATTTGTGTATCCACACCTCAAGAAACAAGAACTTGCTCTCAAACCAGGAAAAGGAGCATAACAAATTCTGTACGTAGGAGAGACAGCAGTAGCCAAGAATACTCTGAAGAAATGAACATACCTCTTCAAAATAACACTACCACGTAGTGAGGTTTCAGCTACCTCTCATTTTCTTAAGTGAAGGTCAGTATTAGATTCTTATATTCTCTCTTGTGAGTTCTATTTAGAAATAAGATATTAATTCTCTATTCCATTTAAATTCTTGTTATTTCCTTATTAATATTCTGAGTAACTTAGAACTGATTTTGCTAGTTATGATGAATAAAATGGTTGAGGGTCAGAGCTGCATGGAAGACCCAGCTTGGCTCAGTGCTTTGGTCCATAGGCAGTCATGGCAGGTAACCAAGGGATAGCTTTTATTCATGATGAACTGCATTCTGACATAAACTCTTCATTGTGTTCTACATCTTTGCTTGTGTGTTTTCACACATTAGCTCTGTCTATAGAGCAATTGCAGTTTAATACTGTGCACGTTATTAAAAACTCAGCAAAAGACTTTCTCTGCAACACCAGGCTCAGCCATTTCAAGAAAGCAAGGATGAATGTCTGTCTGTCAGCTGCAAGAGTTGCTGTAGGGGGTAATGAATTTCCTTTTTAGGAAGATACAATAAGGACAAAACAAATCACCTTAAAATGCATACATAAATCTTGTGCATGTTTACATGCATGGGTTTTCTTAATGTTAGGATGAATATGCTTACAGCTGTGGAACCTGCCCAGCAGTTTGTGTTTTCTGCCTGTGAAACTTGATAGTGATTATTGGACTGGATTAGTTTTATTTATCGTGGCATGTTTGCCCTGCTCACAAATGCACAATCATTACATGAAGTTGTTAAATGAAGAGTGATCAGAAAACAAATGGAGCTTTTGGCCATTTTAAATAAAGAGTAACAAAGTTATTACTTCAAAGTTGCAGTCTTATGGTAAAAAGTTACTTTTCCTATGAACTAATGTTGATATTAATCCATTTTTTGCCAAAAGGGCTTCTTTCTTTTTATTTTTTTCTCAAAAGACCAGGACTCAAACTTATGGATTTGTTAGTTTTGGAAGTCTAATCAAATAAAACATGAATTTCTATTCAGTAGTCAAGCCACAAATGTTCTACAGTATGCCCTTTTAGCTTGAATTGTTTGACGTGGTGGTATTTCCCCTGTGATAGGTCATTCCTTGTAAATTATTTTTGAAACCTGTATTCCACGTTTCAAAAATGCCATAAAAGAATTTAGAGTTCAGGAAATAAGAAACAACCTCTGACTCGAAGGGGAGGAGTGCAAGGCAGCAGAGCTGTAACCAAATGTTTAGGGACTTTGCTTGCCTTTGTGAAGGGTATGGTTCCTGCAGCTGAGGCTGGGAAAGACCAAAACGTTGGTTTTAAACAAGCACAACCAAAATACATTTTAAAATTGCATTGCATATAACAATTAAAAATGAAACTGGCAGAGGAGAGCAAAATATTCATAATATGATGAGGCTGTGTTTCATTTCTGGGCCCTTCTAATCTTGTGTGTGTGCTGTGCATACACTGCATAATACCCAGCAGCTGAGCTGTCATCTTATCTTTTCAGTACTCCTGGTTTGAGCAGTGTAAAAATAAGAAATGATGACTGTAGGTGCCTATTTGAATAGTTGGTGTTGCTTTCATTTCTCATTCCATTCTGTGTCAGCCCCAGTGAAATACCTGTGTCACCTTTCAGTAAATAGAGCTTCCTGCTGAAAATGATCTCTTCTGTGACCTTGTTTTTACCATTGTTGAGATGGAATAAAATATTTCATGAACTTGGCTGCTGTTATAAAGGTGAAAAGCAAACAGAACAGTTTCATTTTTATGCGTGTTTTACTTTTCTCTACAGACATCATCAGCTTTTCCCGAGACAAGAACTCCTAAGGCAACTTGAAAGAAACTTCACTAATTAAATGCTGTTCATCCTGTACTTCTATAGAAACATTACTGAAGTTGTCAGAACAGTCTCCCTGATGTTTTATTTCGGGCTTTGGGTTTGTGTCGCAGTGCAATTTTTAGGCTTGGAATCGAGATGGCAACAGTTACTGGGGTTGTTTTGCTGTGATAGCAGGATTTTGGCTTACCAGGAGAGGGCACTCTGACATGAGTTTTGTGGTCATAGCTGAATTATTTTGAAACTGTAATGTATAAAGTCTTTGAACAGATGCTGTGTGACATCAAAACTAAGTAATAATAACTGCTACCATTTAATGTTCAGAAAAATCAAAATAACAACTAAACTAAGCACTGAAATTAGTCAAATTAGTCACTTCACCAGAGAAGTGAAACACTTAAGCACTGTATTCAGATATGACTTTACATGTGGAAATCATATAGCACTTTAAAATACAGCATTGCTCTCTAGAGCTGCAGCAGAGATGTTAAGGTGTACCTGTTAAATCACGCAGCAAGGCAAACCTTTTGAGGCTGTGGATGTCAGAGATTGAAGTTCTGCCTTAAACAGGTCAAGCATTGAAATATCCTGGAGGGAGAGGCAGTAAATTAGCACGGATGATACTACAGGGCTTAATCTGCCTAGAACCTGCTTTTTGTGGTGCTGCTGTCCTATGCATCACTCACAGCAGCAGTGGAAGAGTATTCTCCCCTGAGGTTCCTTGGGTGGATGTGTTAAGTGCACTTCAGATGTGAAGTGTAAATGAAATCAGAAGTAGAAGAGCCAGGGTAAGGAGAATTAAAACAAAGCTGGGCTTTGCCTCCTGGCACAACGTGGTAAATAAAGAGTTGGATCCCACGTACTCACTGGCAATTTGCCTTACGTCAAGGTGAGGTTGGAACCTGCAGAAAATAACAGGTTACAGTAACTGGGTTTAATATGCAGAGGACTTGAGAGGAGGCAAGTCTTCAGTTATGCAGAAGCTTGGTGGAGGTTACTGGTTGGTTCTTTGTATCTACCAAATGGTACAATAAATGTTTTTAAATTAGGAAGAAAAAAAAAATGTCTGGTTAAGCAGCAAGAGGAAGCTCCAGCACCAGAGATAGCAGATTGCCTTGGGAAGCTGTGGAATCTCTATCACTGGAGGCTTTCAAGAACAGTTTAAACAAATATCTGTCTGAAATGACATACGATATTTTCTTGGGGTAAGGATGGGGCCTGGACAGGCTCTCAAGATCCCTTCTGGCTGTGTTTGCTGATTGCTAGAGATTAGGGTTACAAAGTGAATTGAGATTGGCTAATAGAGAAGGTCTGAGCTAGAATCTGTCATGGAATAGGGAGTAGGAGATTACTAACGTTGAGGGCTGTGTAGCAAGGGAACTAACTGGGGAATTGGGGAAGAGCCCTTCAAGTAAGGCTAGTGAGATGGTCCTAGTATTTTAAACATTCAGCTCTCATGTGATTTGCTCTTCTGAACAAACCATCTCTACAGACCCCAGCAATTGTGGAACCTATGATTTGATGGCTGTGCTGTTACACAGAAATGTGAACCACGGAGTGCTGTTGTCTGAGTTACCATTAGTCTTTGAAGGACCAACAACTTCACAATCTTATCCAGCGAACAAAAGTACTTCCCAAGTTGGTCTCTTGCCTTTATTTCTGAGTAAGGGTATAGCAATTTAATTGTAGGTATATTGTGTGCAGATTCAAGATATTTTAAGTGTGTAGTTCTAGTTCTCAGCTATTGCAGCACTATAATGAAATCTTTGGTGTTGGACAGTCTCCTTCAGCTCTCATTTGTTCTCCCCGTTCTTCCAAAAGGAGACTTTTTTCTCTTAAGAGAAGGTTGTTATGAAAGGCTGTTTTGTATTTCAAAGTATTCACCAACGTTGCATTTTGGGTTGCATAGACATGAAATGGCTTCAAGTGTACATTGCCAAGGAACTGTATTCAGCTGATTGCCATGAAACAATCATGGTCTGATTAACAGAACAAGTGGTGAGTCCTAGAAAGGCTGATTATCTTGCCAGTCCAATGTAATTATGATGTAACTAATAAGTAAGAGTAATCATATTGCTTTTGCTTACTCTGTCCTATGAAGCACAGTCTTCATGTGTTTGTAGATAGTCAGCTGACTATGCAGAAGCTAGCAAAAAGTACATCACACTTGGGATGGTCTTTTCCTAAATTTGCATCATGTTAGTGAGTTGAGAATGCAAAGAACAGTAATATGTGTTTTCATAGAGTCATTTGAGTTAAAAGGGACCCCTAAAGGTCATCGAATCCAACTGCCCTGCAGTGCGCAGGGACACCTGCAGCTCCATCAGTGCTCAGAGCCCATCCCCTGTCCTTGGGTGTCCAGGGATGGGGCATCCACCACTTCTGTGAGCAGCCCGTGCCAGTGCCTCACTGCCCGCATTTTAAAAACTTCCTTGTATCCATTCCAAATCTTCCCTCTTTTAGTTTGAAACAATTTCCTCTTGCTGTGTCACTGCAAACCCTGCAGTCTGTCCCCTTCGTTCTCACAGCCCCTTTGGATACTGGAAGGCTGCTATCAGCTCTCCCCAGAGCCTTCTCTGCTCCATGCTGCACAGCCCCAGCTCTCAGCCTGTCCTTGCAGGGGAGGTGTTCCATCTCGTCCTTCAGAAAACTTTAAAGTGAAAGAGCAGGATCATTGTATTATTCTTTCCCAGTCATTATTTTATGCTAATATTTTGCTGTACTTAAGAATCAGTTACAAAAGTGGAGACTATATTTTCAAGTTTTCTCACGTGTGATTTAACAGAATTAAAACAACTTTCTCAACTTGGTAGTTACTACAGGCAGGGAAAGTAAACAATGAGAACAACTTGTGCTATTTTTCTGATTTACTGATAAGCTGTATTTTAAAATAATTGTAAATAAACCTTCATGGCTTTGGTTTATTTTTCTCTCCTTGCTTCTGACCAACTTGATAAAGTGGATATTGAAGCACCTCCGTGCTGGATATAAATGCTGCTATTTTATAGTCATTTAATTGTGATAACTGTGTGGTTCTTTAGAACTCCTGTAAATTTTGTGCTGTAGCTCTTCTTTCCAACTCTGCATCCCTCTAGCACTCACAATTCACTAAGACCAGGGAAGTAATTAGTGATGAGCTGACCTACACACAAAGAAGCAAACAGAAAGTAGATCTACATACAAGGAGATGGAGAGAGGAAGAAAAAAAAAAAATAAAGCCAGTGAGGTATGCCAAGTATAGCTTAAGCACATAGAACAGGAGTGGGCAGCGAAGAGATTTCATTTTCAAGCCTACAGGTATGTAAGCAATGGAAATAACTTTAAAAGCAACTGCAGTGTGTGGCTGAATATTCCTTCAGATTGCACACTTCTAAGATTAGGAGGTAAATAGTGCAAATCACAGTTTTAACTTGCAGTTAGGTGAGGTCTAACTCTGCTGTGTCCCCGTGGAAAAGATGAAGTTGTGCCTTTAACTTATAGACAAAAAGGCTAATGTATTAGTTTTGTAATTAAGTCCTGTAAATTGTGCATAACAGAGCAATTAACTACTTTAACCAAGCTTTGCAGGGAGAAGAAGAAAAACCTATGTGCACTGGGAATGAGGGTATGGAACATATTCCCTAACTCAAACCTGAAAAACCTGGTGTTAGTCTTGGGTTATTTCCAGTGACCCCTTGACTCCCATCTTCCTGCCCCCTGCACAGATTTGGAACTGGTCAGCCATTTTTGTTTTTGGAAGGGAGAGGAGACAGATATAATGAATGGCTTTTATTGTGCAATATTTCAAAACCTTTTTGACTGCATTCGGATGGGATGGAAAATGTTCTACCCTGTGCTGCAGCCAAAACAAACAAAACATATTCCCTAAACCTGGATGTGTGTTTCACTCAAACTGGCAGTAGTTAGAGCTCTACTCTTAAACAAGAATTCAGTTTGACAATTTTTAGGCCTTGTTCAGCTGAATGTAACAGCCAAAGAAAATACTTGGAAAAAAATTAAATAATACACATATTTACAGCTTGCAGGTGGCATTAATTTTTGCAGTTCGTACTGTTTAGTTTTTTAGAATCCTTGTTGGTTGGGATATATTGTAAATGTTAAAAAATATTCTTGTCTCTTTTTTTTTAAATGAGGGTTTAAAAAAAAAAGAAAATAGTCATTCTGAAGGAAAACACACTTTATGTAGCTCCCTGATGGGTGATAAATAGCTGTGATTCAAGGCTTTAAAAGTTTAGGGTCTACCAAGAAACTGAAAATTCTACAAACATGAGACCCAGCAAACCAGCAGTAAAACCTCCTGACAGAAACCTGCTATGGACTGGCTTCCAACTCCACTAAAGTTTAGTTTAAATACCCTCTTTATGGTGGAGGCTTACTGCTGGTTTTTGGCAGTGCCAATCAGTTCAGTGAAGACCTTGCTGTGTGTTACTGAGATAATTCACGTTGTGCAATGTCTTTTACAGCTTGAGCAACCGTATTTATTATTAATAATAATAATAATTTGAAATTTAGACACCTATGCCCAGAGGCCTTCAGGTATTGTAACAATGAAGAACTGAAAGCGTAAACTATTGAAGCAGACACCGTGCCTGGACAACACCTCCCTGCCAGCCCTGCAAACAAGTCTTCTATTCTTCACAATCCTACCCTCCAAGCAAAAATCCCTTTGTGCAAATGAAATACAAAACTCCAAAGGTTTTTAAGTAGATAAATGACCTCATTTTCAAAATCATTATGATGAAATCACTGAAGATTACAACAAGATATCTCAAAGCCTGAAGAGATTTTGCTGGGACAAATGGTGGTTGAAAGACCTGATGACGTAGTAAATTAAACGAGCTCAGAATTAGGAGATTGGGCTTTTTGGTCCTTCTGAGGTCAGGGTTTGATTTTATGGTGGTTTTGAATTAAGTGTTACTCAGTTTCCTTGCTTTGTTTTTTTTCATTTACTTGCCAGTATTGTAGCATCAGGATGAAAAATAGAAATCTAATATCACCATTACAGCATCTGAGTTGTACTGAAGATACTTTTGAAGTCATGCTTCACTCTGTCATAAATAACTTGTCAATCTTATACAAATATTTGAACAAACAAATGTGCTCAGTGCCATCCTCAGAAGGTCAGTAATACTGAGTTTTGGAATTCTTATTTGAAGTACGACTTGGAAATGTTCAGCGTCTTCACGTGTACTATTGAGAAAAGGAATTACGTGGTTACTAATATTGATTTATGATTAATAAAAAGATCCTTTCACCCTCTCCTCAAGAAAAAAATTGTGAGTACTCATGGCATGTTTGGCAAGGAAAGCTTTGTAAGGTTTATATAACCAGTATGTAACGAACATATAAGGTAATGCTGAGCAGTACGTAATGTAAGCTAGAGAATGTAAACCTTAATGTACTTTGGTCTCTTGCATCATTCCTGCTGCTTGCTTCTCACAGTAGATATACATCTGCTGTACCTTGCTGAGTTTTCCTGTTTCACAGTGCTCTACTGCCCCTGGTTTGGAATGTGACAAGTTGGTTTGCAGAGCAATGGTCCAAAAAGGAAAGCAATGCAGTTGTAGCACAGAGAATGTGTGTATACACGAGATAGCAAATGGAAGCATTGCTTCTAGGAACTCCTAGTGCCTGTAATGTAGTGCCTCCGAGTAGAGCCACAAAAAGTTTAAGGCACAACCAGAGCTTTGGTGTTAAGTGCCTTGGGATTTCACTCTTGTATAGGAGTTAAAGCAAATGATAAGGCCACAGGCAGAATTAATTATGTGGTTTCACACTAACACACAGAATAGCCAAAGCTACAAATTGTTCCTCTTTTATTACAAAGAAAACCTCTGCTCCTGAAAATGTCTTTTTTCTCATTCCGTTAAGGATCAGCAAGAGCTAGGCGCTGGAGGTGGTAGTTGAAGAGAAGTCTTAAACTAAATCCTAAAACTTTCCATTTCCATATTTTTAGTGTGCTTTTCTCTGCTTTCAGCATTGAATGCAGTGCAAGTAGTATGACTGTGCCAAAAGCTGTTTAAACAATATTAAGATGTTTTCTTCAAACTTCTCCCTAGGAAGATACTCTTTTTTGAGAGGAATGTTTTCCCTAGAGCATTACATCATGAATTGGTTCAGTTCTTGGAGTAAGAAATTGGACCAAATGGTGGAGAAGGTCTCCAGGGGAAACATACTTATGCTGTTAAGTATTCCCACCAGAAAGCTTAGAAACCGCTTACATATTACCATTCTGTCCACATTTAGCCTTTCACCTTACTGCAGCTGAACAGAGAGGGTAGGGGGTGGTTAGGCTTTTTTAAAGAAACTTGAAACTTCTTTGTTTTTGTCATTACAGGATTTTATTTTTTTCCCCTTATTGTATCTTGTGAACTGAACTCTGATAAGGGAACGTCTCATTTTTGACAGCAGTGCTGGGTAAAGGAGCTTTTGTCTTGTATGCAAACTGTGAACGAAATCTTAATTATGAAAGTTTCCGTGGAAACTTTGGATTTCGTTTTTGTTTCAGGATTAAAATGAGAGGAACCTCTGAGAAGACTGGAGGACGGAGGGATTTGGGTGGATTTGTGGGAAGGCAGCCTTGTGATCACCGTCTGAGCTGGAGCAGTTTTGTGTTACCTCTTGTGCACGGGATGGTTCTGCATCAAAGATGGAGGCACTTGATACAGTTTGCTTTATCAAACGAAAATAGCAGAAGGAGGAATGTACTCCTCATATTTAGTCATGCAAATCAACAGATTTTTTAAAATATAGCAGTTTTACTCTGTTCTTTGAAACCCGGTAAGCCTGCAGTTTCATAAAGGTCTGCATTTTGTTTTTCAGAGAAATTAAACATCTAAAAGCCTACTCAAGGTGCAAGTTTGATTAGGAAACTTTCAATTTCTTCATCTTTCATTTGTACAGTTGCATTTCAGGGCATGAAAATAGATACTCAAGCAATAAAACTTAGAAGTCAGATATTACCAGAATAACTTCCTAAACAAACATGCCCCAGGGCAGGGCATGCTGGTGGTTCATGAGTGGCCCAAATGGTGCATGGAGCTGAGCAAGAAAGGAGGCAATACTTCCGAGTCAGGTTATCAGGGCAAAACATGTTCTGCTACCCCAGGTTTGGCTGATGGACAGAAAGACAATTTTTGTGTCCTGAGCCTTTTGTCAGACACCTTCAATCACTCCTTAGGAATCAAAAAGGAGCAAAAGCTTGATTAAATTTGTATCCTCCCTCTCAAATGATATGATACTCTATAGCTGTAAGGGGCTAAAGGGAAGGTCAAGCCCTGGAAATGCTTTCTCTGTTCCTGTTTGATATCTGTGCTTTCTAAAAGATGTTTTTTCTCATTAAAACAAAACCCAAAGAAAGGGCAGACTTTTGCTGTTCCTAACAAGGAGGACCATTAAGCTGGTCCAGCTGCTGAGGGTCTGGTAGTAAAACTGATGACTGGAAATTGGCATGGGATTGTAAAATTCTTCTGCCAAAATAGATTGGAATTATGTAATCATACACACACTAATTATTCTGTGTGCTGGATTCCGGTTATGAAGTCATATAGTAGATAATGTATGATTGGAAAAGGAGATAAACTGAAATCAATGGCCGTGCTCATGTTGGCTGCAGCGTGCTCCAGGTGAGCATAGATCAGTGATACTGTATTCTAATATAAAAAGGCTGTGATTTTAGCATCAGTGCTTTGCCCTGTTGTCCCAAACCTTGATGTAAGTTTAGATGACTCATTTCTGCCATATGATGATTGCAGCAAAGTTGATAACGGTGCATACTTCTGACAATGGCAATTCCCACTGCATCCAAGCTCTCTAATGCAGCAGATGGGGGTATTTGGTGTGCAAGACTTATGCCATCTCTGGAGAAAGTGACAAGTCGTGTTAGTGTTCTCTAGTGTGGGTGCTGCTCTGAAAATAGATTTCAGTCCCTTGCACAGCATAAGCAGCCATGAGGTTGGAAGAGAGCTTCTGTACTTCCCCACAAAATCCATGCAAGATAGAGATCCTACAAATGTTTCTGATTGGAAATTACCTTCTTGTGGAGAATGTGTGTCCTTAGGAGTTGGAGTAAAATTATCACCAGTACTGACAGTTAGGCTCTACACTTTAGTTTTAATGCACAAACCCATTCCAATCCAACAACTGTCCTTTGCAGCAGATGCTTCTTTTCCATGTCTCCCAGAAGGAGCCTCTTGATACATCTCCTAGCAATTCTGAACTGCTAGGAATTTTTAGTAGGATGGTCACTTAATCTTCCTGCTGCTGTTAACAAGAAGTGAAAAGATACATTTATTCGTGCTTCCCTTCTCAACCATTTTTTCACTGCAGAAACAAACTTCTTAAAACTGCTTGCACCAGATGATTTAGCAGTATGGCCAAATAGTCCCTGCTTGATTAAGATGGATGGTAGCTGTATTTGGAGCAATAGTAATTAAGACTCCCATGGCAAGCAAAGAAAAATAACAAATTAATCTAATAAGAGCTTATGGGGAAACTCTTAAAATGAAAGGCATACTTAAAATCCAGAACTCCTTAACACAAGTAAAATCTTATTAAAGCTTGAAGAGTTATTAAAAACCAAATTAATTTCCCTGTGTGTATTTCAGTATTTGTACATTTTCCACTCTTTTTAAAATGCATTTTAATAATTTTAATAATTTTTAATTTAAATTTTAAGACTCATAAGACCTGAGTTTTTCAACACAAAATGGATGCTTTCAGTTGGATGACAAGATTTCTTTAAAATGAGATTAACTCTATAGTTATGTTTTAACTCTCTTTTGATCTGATACTTACTTGCATGGGACAAAATGTGCTTCTGTCTCAAAAACAGATCTACATTGCATTTTCTGTCTCAGTCAGGAATACCTTCACTGAAAATAAAGACTGCCTGCTCTGCTCTGCCCCTGTGATAAGCATTACAAGGACTCTGAGTTCTGCTCTTGTTCAGCTCATGGCATTCTGCAGCTCTTTGATACCGGCCAGCTCAATTCATAGGTTTGTGCCTCGGTTTCTACGTGTGTAAAATGAGATGCTCTACACCTCTTGAAGGCTATGGAAAGCGTGCCAGCCACTCAGACGCTATCAGTGAACTGCTGCTGGTTTTAACTATTTCTATCCCAATTCTATCTGTGGGTACAGAGGTGAAGTAGTTAATGTCTGATGGTCAGCAGCATTAACGTTATTGCTGTTCAGGTGTGACTGACAGGAAAAGCCCCAATGATTTAAGGGCGGTGCTGCTTTCAGAAGAGAGGTGGCTTGTTCAGCTTTTTAAAGTCCTTAAGATAATGTCTTTTATATCTATGATTGATTTATTTGATATTTATGCAGTTGGCAGTGGGATTTGAAATATAACATAAGCACTTCCTGAGATGTCAGTACTCCGATGTTAGTGGTCTGAACAAGGATGTAATTCATATCTGCAGGTGCTTACTCTGGTATCAAACACTTCAATAACATCATGCTTGTGGAATCCGGCACTCCCCAGTGTCCCATTTGTATCCTGATATGCCCACGTCTTTCCTATGTGTGTTTTTCTTTCTTAAGGAGCTCTCATTTCCTTCAATAGGATATGTTTTATTTCATCCTTTTTCCTGCATTTACTCATATTAATGTCACCGCATTCACTAGTAATAGCTCGGCTTGGAAATAACCCGTATATCCCTGAAAACACTGGGCCTGAAATTTAATGCCTGGGATACTTTATTAAGAAAGAATAGATGTGTAAGTGAAGGGAGGTAATCACTTCTTTCTGGACTCTGATTTGATCTAACTGGTTTAATGGTGCACCGAGCCACAGCCTCATGGCTGCGCGTTGGTTGTCCTGCGGGCAGTGCATGAGGGCCCTGGGCTGAAAGCTGTCCAATAGGGAAGGGGAAAAATAAACAAAAAGACCATAGACACCTTTTAGTCTTCTCTTACAAGGATTCTGTAGAACGAAAAGAAGTCAGATTAAGGGCTCTCGCTCGCAAGCAACGTCTGAGAAAGGACTGCACCGTGCTGGCTAGATCAGCTGGCACTCTTGGAGCTGCATGTTCACTGATGGGCTGTTCTGCTTGCTCTTTTTGTGCCCTGAAGCATTACTTTATGTAACCCCTTCCCTTAGACACTTTCTCCCATTTTTATTCCATTTATAGGCAGCATGTTTATGTTACAACTTGTTTAATGACAGTTAGTTTGTCTTTTCATTGCTTTGCAAAGCAGGTTTGCGCATTTTGGGGGATCTGAGGATGCTGCATTGTGGGGAAAATTGTGTCCTTTTCCCCATTTCTTTGGAGACATCAGTCTTAACAAGCTTCCTGGCAACAGGGAAAAAGTGTCTGCCATGGAAGGGCATGAGATTTGCACAGGCTACAGAGCTGATTGCTACCTATGACAGCACAGGAGGGGTCCCACTGCACGAACTCCAAAATGCCAGAGCAAATTTTTAGTTACGATGCCATTTTGGCAAAACATTTTGATTAAATATACTGCAGTGTTCAGTGCATGAAATCTTTTTTATTTCCTGCCATTATCTCGCTACAATCACAAGCACTTTTTTATTATTTTTATGGATGTGCTCATCAGCCATAGCTTTTCCCATCCCTGTGGGAATTTCTCTGCCCTGAAATGCTGAACTTCACAATATCTGGTAGGAACTGCATTTTTTTCCCAGCTGGTTAGCAGTGCAGCACCAGAGTCTCTAGTTAACAGTGCTCAACTTGGGGAATTTTACAAGCCATAATCTATTTGAACAACTCACTTGGGCAACAACTCATGCTTCATTGTAAACTCTCATAGGGGACTCATTTGGGGAATAGCAACGAAAAGCAATGCTGCAAAATATAGGATCTTGCTTGCAATCCAAGCTGTGCTCCTTACACAAGGTATGCAGTCTGTATGTGTACATCTTACTGTAATGCCAACCAAAGTTGAATGTTTGTTTGCAGCATGATGCTAAATCTGTTATTAATCTTTAGCTGATGGAATAACTCACATTTAGAATGGGAAAAGACCCATTCACTTTTATTGCAACGTCACAGAGTCGTTGAAACACTTTC
This sequence comes from Meleagris gallopavo, assembly GCF_905368555.1. NCBI lineage: Eukaryota > Metazoa > Chordata > Aves > Galliformes > Phasianidae > Meleagris > Meleagris gallopavo. Next base: position 757,037 of record NC_139427.1, on the reverse strand, counting down.
ATACTAAGCTACATGCAGGCTGGGTTGACTTGAGAGAATCATTGCTGCACTGACTTCACAGGAGGCTGCACTTGGTTTTTATATTGCATTTCTGATATACATGAAGTTACAGAGCATGAATTAGTCCAGGAGAAATAAGCCCTGTAAGCAAGCTGTAGCCATTAGGATTTTATGTCTGATTGTCATTCATTGTTACACTGGTAACAAAGTCAATGCAGAGGAAGCAGAGGTTCCAAAATCCTTGGCTCCCACTAATTGAAACAACGAGAAGGACTTCAGCTTGAGCTCCTCAGGAGCTACGACCCAAAAGATAACTTCTCCAACTTAATACAACGGAAGATAATGGTGCAATTATACTGAACCACAATATGAGTTGGTACAATAAGAGTGCCCTTATAAGATATGAAAAGCAAAATCTACTGGGGGTTATGAGATACATAAAACCCTACAGATGGGGATTGGGAGAGGCATACAGTATGCATGTTATTTCAGTCTCACAGTTTATAAATAGCAAAAATGCAATTTCCTGCTTTCATTCAGGGCAGCTGCAAGTCACTCTGGCCTGTGGAAAATAGCCTGCCTGACTCACGATTAAGCCCAAGTGCCACATGCATCTTACCTGCTTCAGCCAAAGCTGCACTTCAGCAAACTCCTCAGTCTATCTCAAATTTCCCCTTCCTTCACATCACCGTACCGCTTGGTTTTCCATTTCAAACATCTTCTACAGTCCTGCCTAGGAAACACATACTGCTCTGCTACCAGGTGGAGACAAGGAATACACAGCATTTGCCCCCTCATAATGGAGGAAGAACCAAAACAAAGAGGAACAATTTCATTTCCTCTCTTCAGCAAGAGGAAAAAGTCTGCACACCCAAACCATTCCTATTTTCCCTTCCATTTATCATCTTCTAACTCTTCATGGTTTTTTGCTGTTAACTTGCAGGACTTCAGTTATTCTCTCCAGAGAAGTAAGCAAATGTGATCTTTTGTTGCTTTCTTGTTGTTTGTTCCATATAAATACACACACATATATACAGCTTTCAAATATCATAGAGCTTCCAATTCTGGGAGAGCTTTCCTTTCACAATTACTCGCTAAATGTGCTGAAGGCAAAGAAATAAACAAGTGGAGAAATCAGTTTCGTGGCTGCCAAGGGCGTGCGCTTCCTCTAAAGTGCTGCTCAAAAACCACACCTCACTACAGTCGATCTTTGCAAACCAAAGATTCAGCAGGCACAGTGTGCAGAGAGAAGGAAGGCTGGGACACGCTGCCTTGTCCCTTTTGGACATCTAGCACGGTCAAAGAGCAATACTTTGTAAAGGAATGTATACACGTGCATGGGAATCAATGCCACAGTGATTAAATGACTGTGATGAACCCCAAATGGGCTCCAAAAGTTCACAAGCGTTCCCCATCACAAGAAGTGATGGTAACTCCAGATATGCTGAAGTTTAGAAAGCAAAATACCTCTTTCCCTGCACAAACGTTTGTGGGATCAGCCCAAACACACCTGTTTCACAAAGGGAGGGGAACTGCTGAGCTGTGGGCTGAGGAGCCGCCTGTGGGGCTGGCTGGGCTCAGGTGCTGCTGTTGTAGAACAACTTTGAAATTTCACTTACTGCTGAGTGAAAGGACTCAATGTGAAATGCTCATAGATACCAGCCACAACCTTGATGAACTTTAGGGTGTAAATCAGTAGCTCCTGATTGCAATTAGAGCAGAGTACTGGGGGTGTTTGCTCAGTGAAGATAAAAGCCAAGCATGAAATTGGGTTTTGAAGCCCTCAGAGGGTGTAGTTTTGCTTGTGCAGGATGTGCTGCCTGTAAAACAGCCAAAGGAAAGGTGTGGTTTTAGTTTGAGATTTAGACTAAGAACTGTGCAAATAAGGTCATTTCTGTGCGCCCTGCTGGTTTGAGATGGGCTGAATTCAGGCAACCATCTATGGTTCCTTTCTCCTGTTCTGCATGTTAGCAGCTGCAAAAAGGGTCTGGGTCTGTTATCCCTGGTTTAAGATACCTGGGTACATGTTGTTTTGATGGGGGGGGAGGAAGCAGGTTGGTTTACATATTGCAGAGAACGACTGAGGAGGGAAATGCCTTGGCTAAACAGTTATTTATATCTTGGAAGTCAAATAATTAAATAGAAAGTTCAGCAGTAGGCTAATTCAATGTTATGCAATTGTTAACTCTAAGTATAGCCTGCAAATAGTCATTAGTCTGCTCCTCTCTTTAATTTTCTGTGTACGTAGGAGCCAGAAACCAATAAAAAGCAAGCACCCTTTGTTTAAGGAGTGCAATTTAACTCCTTTGCAATACAGTATTTAAGGAACCCCTAACAGCCTGCAGATATCAACGGAGGGAAAGCAGAAAAGGCTTTTATTTCCTAAGTTGACATGAAATGTAAATGTTCCCAGTGCATCAACTTGGAATGCCTCAGTGCTGCTTCCCAGTAGGGAAGGACTTCTTTGAGTATTTAGGCTCCTCTATGTGGGCATAGGCAGCTCGTGCTTAAAGACTGCTTTGTATTCTTTGCAGCACCAGACTCTCCGAGTTAGCTCCTAAGTTATGTTGAATTTGTAGTGGTTGACTTCTTAACATTGTTCCTCTCTACACTGCGATGTTTTGAACAAAAGTTAGTAGATATTTCCTTCGGGTTCATTTTCTTGCCACACTGAGACGTACAGACATAATCCTATGGTGGATTTTACCAGGATGGGTTCACCACAGTTCGTACTGATGTAGAAAAGTAGACACAAAATGAAACACTGAGCAGAAAGGCAGATGATAGAATCTCTCAGGTTGGAAAAGACATTAAAGATCATCGAGTCCAACCACAACCTAATCCTGTTCCTACTGGTGCTCTCTGCGCCCTTAACGAGCATAATCTGATGCTCCTCAGTGACAGCTATTTTGGTTTGGCTTCTAAAGCTGTAGAGCTGTGTTGGCATGATGCTTTGCTGAGACTAATTAGCTCTTATGCCTGGTAGGTATATTAGCCTGAGCAGGCTGCTATGCTAGTGGGACTAAACTGCTTTCTGTAACAGAGTTCAGTCTTTAGAACTAGTTCAGGTGTCTGAGGACAGTTGCTGCGTTATGCCACCTGGATACAGCTTTGATGACATCGGGCAAGTTACTCCACCTTTCTGTGCATCCATTTTCCCTTTCACCCTTTCCCTCCTTCGTTCCTAGTCCTGTAATGACTTAAACACGTGCTTAGCTTTGTGCTCTATGTGTAACCCTATTGGTGTGCATAAATCTTGTGAGAATAGGGCTCACACACGTGTTTCAGTGAATTTATTCAGTGTATAAACTCAAGCACATGGGTAAATGCTCATAGCATCTTGGATGTAGGGCAGGATGGTCTTTTACTGTGTGCCTGGATGCTGCAATTTATCATAATGAAACAAACCCCGTATATAAATGTGTGCAAGGTGTCTGCCAGCACAAATCCAGTTGCCTCAGATTGCAAAGGTGGAAGTAATCTTTGAGGGTGGGGAGGGGCTGGGAGAGAATGAAAAGTTATTAAAAGCAGAAGAGATCTCAAGGAGCCCAACTTCGTTTCATTCTTATGAAGAAGCTTTGAATACAATAGGGAAAAAGCGTTGGGAGTAATTATCCAAAATGGGTGGCATAAATCCGAGCAGAAAGTAATACATCAGTTTTAAAGCTACTCATTTCAAACTGTGAGTTAGATTTATTTGACCTGCATTTGGGAGCAAATATTAATGAAAGGGCGAAGGCAGCTTATGGCTCTTTCAGTTCTTTCATTTCCCACTAGATGTCTCTGGTGTAAAAACTAATTATGAATGTTCTTGATTTAATTTGGAAAAAAAAAAAAATTGGATGAGTCTTTTTTTATTATTTCTTTTAAAGTCTCGTGTTATTGTGCAGCATGCAGCTTAACCCTTGATCTTTCTTCAGTAACTACTTCAGCCTCAAGTATGACAAGAGGCCACTTAGAAAAGATGCAGTTAATGGAATGCTTTTTTTAATAAAGAATTGTCCAAGCATTATGAGAATCCAACCTTTACTCCCACTGATTTTATTTATTTATTTTTGCTGGTGTCTGTAATGTGTAACTTATCTCCCAGCTCTGATGGCAGGTGTTTGGTAGCTACAGAGGACTGGCATGTTTGAAACAAGGAACCACCCATCTCCAGGCTTCATCTTTCCAAGGCAAGGGACCAACCTGAAGTGTTGAAGTGACCTATGGCAAAGCCACTGCTGTAGACCTGCAGTTATACACAGCTCTGACGCTCTGCATGCTTTCTTGTCATTCGTATTTGCTGACTGCCAGAGTCTGTGTTCAGACATCAATGGATTTTGACCTGTAATGATGACTTACATCTTTAGGGATGAGCTCACTGTACCTTGGAAATTCATTGTTGAAATGTTTTCATTAGCACTGGAGGTGCTGTGATTACTGGAGTTGTGTTATCCTTATATCCGTTGTGTTTAAACAGAAGATTCGGGCTGGGGCTATCTCTGCAAGAGCTCATGCTGGTTTCTTTCCTGCACCATTTCAGCCTTTAGTTACCCAACAGTTCATTAATGTCAGAATCAGGGCAGGAGCTCAGATATCACCACGGCCCTTTCCAGGCCCTAGCAGGTTGGTGACAGCTCTTCTAATGGAATGCAGGGATGTACAAATTCAACAGCCATTTTATTGTCCTCTGCAGTCTCCTCTTATGCTTGGCTATGCTCTCCCAAGATAGACATGCCATTAAACACAGTGTAATCACTGGCACAGCAGGTGTATTGAGATACAGACATCTAGTAATGCTTTAAATAAAGGGCATGAGTAATAATAATAATATAAGAAAGCAAACAACAAAAAAAACCCCAACACTGCCAGTCACCATAAGAAAAGGTATCCACTGGGAAATTAATAATTGCCCTCTGTGGACTACATAGCATATGCTGGCTGCATCCTGCTGCCATTTTCATTTTAAAATGTTGAAGTTAAATTATAGCCTTATAAGCTTACACACTTCAAAACCTGTGCTTAAAGGTACACAAGCAACAAAAATCCAAACGGGAATGTCTTCATAGCACTACAGAAATATAAGACTTACGAAGAGTAACAGTGGGAAACAACAAACAAGCGATTCTTCTCCCCACAGAAAGCCACAAATGAGTTTCTCTCGTGACAGTGAACCACGTACAGATGTTTCAGTAGAGCTGATGACATTTTTCTGATTGCTTTATTTTGTCCTGTCCTTTGTGTTGCTGGGATGTTTTGTCATCAGTGAATGTTCTGCAGTTGGTTCTGTTCTAAACATCCCAAAGGTGATGGAGAATGGTTAGGAAAAACTTTGTTGTCCCATCTAACTGCTATGAGGGGAGATACAGAGCAAACAGCATGCAGCCTAAAGCACCACTAGCAGAGACTTGGCCTTGTTTAGCTTTTCTGAAACTTTCCCATTTTTTCCACTTTTTCCAGTTATTCTGCTGTTGTGTTTCAGATTGAACTCCGCTCTTCAGTCTTGCGTTTCAGCCTCATGGTAAGGCAGTCCCAGCTCTCAGCACTTGCATAGTGTGCTGCTGGGAAACCAGAGGTCTGTGTATGCATTTGTTCTCTCCATAGCACCTCACAGAATCCCCAAGCTTGACAGGAGTCTGTGGGCATTATTATAATTAGATAATAGAATAATTTCATATGCAATTGAAAGTGCTGCAGGGAAAGAAGAGGGGTATTTAGGAAAGTGGATTGTAATTACTTGAGCTGGAATTTGGCCAGGATACAGAGGTTAGTCTTGCAAAAAGTACCAAGGGACCTTCAATGAACACAACTAGTTAGGATCTCAGTTAGACTCCTGATTTAAAAGATGCAGCCCTCCCAGCCTGGTGCCCCCAGTGTACTCACTCAGGACTGAATCAGAGCTACCACAAAAAGCCACAAGCAATTTTTCATGATAAAGGTGAAAAGGAAATAGAGGTGACTGGGAATCATTTTTTTCTTTCTGCCCCTAATTGTCCTTGGCATTTTTTCCAACGTTTTCCATGTGAAACAAAAAGTTTGATTCAATGTAAAGTAGTGTGGGAGGGAAACAAGTGGTGCTGTGGGGAGCTGGGATTTTAAGTCTGATGGTTAAAGCGATGATATTGTCTGCTTAGAAACCTCAAAAAATAGGAACTGGATGCTCTTTTCAGGGAATGATGAGCACAAACCCTGCATGGCCTGATAGAAAATCCTAGCATAAAATCTGAGTTTGAATCAGACCCAGCAGCCCAGTAATGATTCTGCTTTCAGACGTGGGGAAGATGCTGGTATCATTGAGGGAGACTCTGATTTGCCCTCTCTGGAAAGGACCCTTCTCATTTTCATCTTTACTGCAAGTCAAAAAGATATATGCTCTCCAAATAATAGCAGTTTCCTTGTGCTGGAGTTATAGTGGCTTTGTGATACAATAAACAGCACCCTGTCATAAGTCTTGTATAAAAAATGGCCTGACATTTCTTTAAAAGTAAAGAGAAACACTGCTGCAGTGATGACCTCTATGCAAGGTCACAGATGTTTTGCATGGTGGGGGAAACTATGGTTACATACTTATAGGCCAGGATATATTGCTTACTTTTCACAAAGCGTTTTCCTGAGAAATTACAGTACATTAAAAAAGTCGGGTGAGCTCCACTCGGCCTTTTAGTGCTCCTTTTTTAAATGATACAAAACAGGATAAATATGGCTGGGTGGGTTTCTAATGTATCGCTCCCCCTTCACATCACTCACTTTGCACTTTAAAAAGGGGGGGGAAAAAGAGTCTCTAAATGCCTCACGCTCCGAACTGGATGAAGCTTAGAGGAATAACAATAGAGCAGGTCTTGCAAAGGTTTTGAACGCAGCGAACGCTTGGAGAACTGCCTAAATGGATGTTTATCAGGACATCTGCAGAAATTGCATTGGAGGTCTCGCCACAGTAGTTTACTTATTAGATTTCTTGTACTCGCCAGCATGTGGGAAGTCAACTGGTGGAACTTATGGCCATCATGCGCTGCTAGAGCTCTGTTTGGTGTGCGTGAACCCCGGGTTAAAGTTTTGAGGTTAATATCCTGCAGCAGCGTCAACTGACTTACCAGATTCAAGCGAGTTACTTCGTTTGATGCTGATGGATCCGGTTGTGCGTTTGACCCCTGTAAATATTGAATGCATCATCAACGAGGAACTCGCTATGGTCAGAAAAAAACATTTCCCTCAGGACGCTTTACTTCGTGGTCTGCTCCCTTGAGATGCTGTGCAGCTGGGTTCCTGCTCCTGTGTCAGCTTAGGCTGAGGGTGACAGAACTCCCTGAGCTCTGGGGGCAATGTGAAAACCTTGCTGATTTACCAGCTGAAAATGTTCCTGGACACTTTAATCACATGGAAATAAGTGTGCCAGGAATGCAATCCTGGCAAAGTGAGGAATCTGACTGATGAATTTAAGTTGAAATATTGGTGGCAATTCCCTTTTCAAACTGTGTAATCTTAAGTGTTAGGGTAATCCAAAATCATCTATATGCGGTGAGCTGAAAACTGCATTGGTTCAACAGCTGCTGTGTGAACAGTTGGAGATCTCTGCAGTAAGACTGGGAACCAGATCTGAACTCAGGAGCCCTTCTAAGAAGTCAGAGCCTGGTTTGCCAAACAAATAACAGCATCTGAAAGGCAAACGAGTATGGGGGAAGATTTGGGTTATTCATCCAGCTCACTGCAGCAGTCTGGGCTCACAGTTCAACTTCCTCCATGGAACACGTGCAGATGTAGGACCACAACACCATTTTTCTGTTTCCAGTTCTCCAGCTGGTGCCTTTGGAGTAGATTCAGTGCTTCTTCCTGAGTCTGTATTTGAAGTTCCATACATTCATTAAGGAGCATTTCTTGCCCAAACAGCTTAGCACCTCAAGACATGATTTGAGGACACAGAAAACACAAAGACTGTTTTATTTATTTTTTCCTTCATCCATCCATCAAAACCAAGAGAAGGACTCAATTCCATAAATTTCTGGAGTCTGCTGGACTGCATTTTCCAGATGCTTTCAGCAAGTAAAAAGGACAGGTAGAGAGGGAAGATGAACAAAACCCAGCTTCTGCTGAACATGGTGCTCTTCGAGTACTCCTTCTGAATTTGATGGCGTATTTGCAGGGTAAGGGACCCAGGTAAGTGTGGATGTTCTTCTGTAAGCCATTCTGAGACTTGATTTCAGCCCAGCAATGAGCAAGGTGTGATTGCTGTTCTCTGAGTCTGCCCCACTGTATGGACAGAACCACAGAATCACCAAGGTTGGAAAAGACCTTCAAGATCATCCAGTCCAACCATCCACCTATCACCAATAGTACTCACTAAACCATGTCTCTCAACACAAAATCCAACCATTTCTGATCTGCTTTTCAGTGGAATAACACCAAAGTTTGGTTACTGTGGGGTTACTAAAAAGTACAAGCATGTAACCCTAAGTAATTTGTTACCACTTAATAGAACCCTTTGTAGCAGGTTGAAAATGATCGCCTCCATTGCCTGGGGACATGGTATAATGGGAAAACATTTTCCCCACTACTTCTATATTGTCCACTGGACGTTAATTTACTTAACTGAAGTTCTGCTTAAGAGACAAGCAGTGTAAGATGTCAATACACTTATTAGAGATCTGTGGGTGTTTGGCTAATAGGTAGTGGTGCTGAGCAGGTCATTTCAAATTAAGGTCTGTCTTTAATGGTTCCACGCTGTGTGTTCCCAGCATGTCGTTTGAGGGTAGTGATGCACTCAGGAAGGGCTTCTCCAGTTTTTATGCTGGTAATCAGAGCCAGAAGTGCTTTAGAAGAATCAAAGCATATGAGCAAATCCTGCTTAGTGTTGCCAGGTAAGAATTAGGGGTTCTGTGCGTTTGTATTCTGAGCAGAGCACGGAGGTGTGGGGCTGATATTCCACTGAAGATCACAGTAACTTTGCAAAATTACTGCTCTGATGTGCTGATGTTTCAGACTTGGGCATGGAATGGTGTTTGCTTCTGTGGGGAAACTGAGGCAGGCTTTTTCTGGATTGCATGGCAAGTGATGCAAATGTATGAGCTGTTGTTATTGGCGGGCTGCTGAGCTCGTCCGATCTCGTGATCTGAGCCAACATGCATAAATCTCAAAGGGTGGGATTAGGAATAACAACTCCTACAGGCAGAGTTCCCGGTTCCCTCTCTTGCTGTTCACTCTTGTGAACCTGTGACTTGAAAAGGGCTGCCAGGCATAAAAAGATCCTGTTTTACAGAGTTAGTCAACATAGTCCCATGGCTTGGCATTGCATAAATCACACTGAGCACTTTCACCTCTGGGTAAACTGTAGGGGAGAGGAAGAGCCAGGAGGTAACTTGAGTCACAGCTGTTAATGACAAAGGAAAACTTCTAGCTGGTTTTCCAACATACATTAATTTAGTACCTTTTTAAACTTCTCGTTGTGTTCATCCTTTTACCACTGCTTGACCCATGAAATTGTAAAGCAGACCCTTTGTTTGCCATGCAATGTCAGAGCTTAATCTGTTTTTCCCCTTCTCTCATCCAGCCTCTTTCAAACAAATCATGGGAAATCTGTATTTGATCCAAGCTGTTCTTTCATTGGATTTTTCAGTCAACAACAGCAAAAACTCATCAGCTTTCAAGCAAACAGCAAGCAGCTAGTGACATGGTGGAGCTGAAGTTCAAAGGTTGTCCAAAGGAAAGATACTGAATTTTCTTGAGGATCCTCACTACTCTGATTTTGGTTTAATTTTTTAAATCCACTAGATGGCAACAGACAGCTGCTTACAGAGCTCTGTCAGAGCAGCAGGCAGTCTCCAGCTTGGGCTCCTTCCCTTTATCTCAGTTACTTTATTTAAGGGTATGGTATACAGTGACCTTTGCTGCCTTGAACTCTATGGAGAAATGTCTGAGACATGTACAATGTGCTTCCTTTGTTTAAATAGACACTGTCAAGGTGTTGTATGCTCTGTCATTCAACCCCCCCCTGGGATGCTCACCAGTAGAACAAATTTTCTTACAGGTATTTTATCCCCTTTGCACATGTAGAATTGTTTGGAAAGGCCTGTCATCTGATGCTTTGAGAGAAAGATGCATTTCCAACTCATTGGCAATTTAAGATATGACCTTGGTGGATGTCTCTTTTCTCCAAATGACTCTTTGTCCATTTCCTACCTGCAAAACAGGATGAAGGTTTTGTGAAAACTCTATAGAAGATCTGGACCATGATGTTGAATGAGTACCATTCCTGAGCAGATGTTGGGATTTTAGCTTGTTTGTAAGCTTGCCTTTTTAGAAGGTCATATACAAAGGGAGCATAAAAACATCAATTCTGGAAAGGTGCTGTGGGGTGGCAAAATGCTATTTTATATTAGTTAATATATAGTTAAATATAAAAATATATTTATATTGGTTAATATTGAGGGATCGAAAGCATGAACAATATGAGAAATACCTTCTCTGTGACTCCTCTGGAAGGCATTTCTCTACTGAGGCATGTTCATCTTCCAAGCTGTTGTTGTGAAGACCAATGGGGTATTTTCATTTTGTATTCAGGTGGACTTCAATGCTGTCCTCTATAGAGCAAACGCTGTCTGTGCAATGCAGGCCTGAGTCCATTGCCTCTTATCCTCCCCAGAAGTGCAGAATAGAAATGGAAAATTCTGACTATTTCCACCTGTACTTTTTCTCTGTTTCAATTGAGCTGTATGCTATCACTTTAAAAGCAATAGATGGAGGGGATGTATAGCCTGGAATAATTAGGCTAGGAAGTGCCAACAGATGTGACAAACAAATCTTCACTGAAAGATTGGCTGAATATTTAAGCTGAATGCATGCAGCTGGTTATCTTGTTCTTCACCACGAGGCCAAAACCTGCTCACCTTATTCACAAAGTCCTACTGACTGGCAGGTGAGGGTTGATCCCAAACTGTGCTCTTAACTGCCTATCTGCTTACATATCATAGAATGGCTTGGGTTGGAAGGGACCTCAAGGATCATCAAGTTCCAACCCTTCTGCCACAGGCTGTGTGTGTGGTTGGGGGGGGATATGAACCATCTTGCTATCAAGATGTCAATTACTTGATTGAGTCTGTCCAGTTTGGGGGACTGTAGTGGTCAGAGAAAGTTATGAGGGACTCTCAAGCCTTTTAGCAGCACCAGTCAGACTCTGGCCAGAGGCCTGATGCCAGGTTTTTCAGCTGTTGATTACAGGTGCTGGATCTGATGCCCTTAGAAAGGCTTGGTGGTCAAAACAAGGAGTGAAGGCAGCCTTAGAGTCAGGCAGCTTTGTTTAGTTTAAGCAACTGATGTATGAAGCTTCACCTTCAGCTGTCTTTAAGCTGAATCACAGCATGCAGAGACTGTGCTCGTGTGGGAGCTGCTTTGGAAGGGCTCAATCCGGACCTGTGTGAATAGAACATCTCCATTTCTCTACCGAGCTCTTGCTGGAAATCTGGAGATGGATGGGTTTAGCTTTCTTGGCTTTTCTACTTTAGATATAATCTTTCACAGAGTTTTGATTACAGGCTGAGTAAGGGAAGCCACCTGCTCTACCTCTAAAGAAGAATATTGTGCCTTCAGGGCCCTTAACAGATGGGTTCCACCATTACAACTGCACTGTCCTTGCAGTCTGTACATATGTTGAAATTAATGGAAGCTCATGGTAATGGTACACTCTGAAACTGCACATTATGAGCAAGTGTGATTTTTTGGCAGATGTGTCTTCTTTTGTTGGGGTATGAAAACAAGAGTATGATGGTACCTTATTTTCTAATGTAGTTAACTTTCCAGTTGCACGAAATAGAGATAATTGCTGAATAAGAGGCACAACTGCCATGTAAGTGCAGAGATACTTCATTGTGATGCTGTTCAGAATTAACCACTATACCCCAATGTTTTCTGTGAAATCAATGATAAAATTTTACCTTGTTTGAAGCCAGTTAGACTTCTTTACTACGTAAGCACTGACAATGTGTTCCTAGGCAAAGAGCAGAGCTAGGCAAATAATTTGCCAGGATGAATCGTTTCAGTCTACAAGCCTCCAAACTCTGGCATGTGTTTACATGTCAAAGTTTTAGGGCTGTCTTTTGTTTGGATGGCTTTTAAGAAGAAATTTGGTTCTTGGGTTCTTTTTTGCTTCAATTTGTGTTTCTGTTGCCTGTGCTCTCAAAAAATAGGCATTGTGTTCCAAGAGAGGAGCAGCCACCTTCTGGGCTGAGAAGTGCCTTGATAGCATCAGAGCTGTACAAATGTTGACTTCACTTAAAAGTTGAGTTTCACAGCTATGATGAAGCTGCCCCCACTGCAAAGAACTGCTCTGACAACTGCAAAGCAGTTACCTTCCATTTAACTCTGTAGATTTTGCCCAAAAGTTTTGTTGTTTTTTTAAAGCATGTTTTATATTTGACAGACAGGCCCAATAATTGCAGCAAGAAGAACGTGACTGTCACAGAAATTCACAGAAAGGGTGCTAAGGTTTAGTTCCATTTTGTTTCTTTTATTTCACATACATACAACTTTCAGGTGAATAAGCACAATGCATTCCTCAGTAGGGCCTCATCTTTCTGTCTCAATGCGAGAAGAAATTCTTGGTATCTTTGCTTTTTTTTTTTTTTTTTTTTTTTTTTTTTTTTTTAGTCTAAAACAATTTGATTTCACCTTTCTGTTGTATTCATGTCTGTTGCCTTCTGCTACAACCGACTCCAAGTGCAAGTGCACTGCTTCGGTGTAGCTCCAGGTGGTGTTGATATTTTAAATGGCGTTGGAGAGACCCCAAAACTGAAGACAGGGCTTGGTGGAGGGGCAAGCGTGTATTTAACCCCCTTTGAAATAATTAAAAAGTACAAAGCAAGTGAGCAAAGGTATCGAAAGCAACCCTTTTCCATGTGGTGAACTCTCTGTAGCACTCGGTGCGAACGTGAGAACCTTCCCTTGGCCCCCTGCACTGCCACACATATGGTCTCACACATAATAATGTGACATGCTGCACACTGAGAAAATATTTTGTTGAAAATATGAGTAAAGCAGCATCTTTGCTTTTCCTGGCTAATTAGTGGTGGGATATGTAGATGATTTGCTTTTCTTGGAGAGGCTTCGTGTGGAAAAAAAAACTACCTTTGTGTTCAATATGGTAAATACAGATTTAATCCAGTCAGTTGCTCAAAGGCTTCGTTTGCTTTGTTTTCTCCATGCTATTACCACCTTTGTTGGGACATGAATTGTATTATTTGTGTTTAGACAGCCTGGTTACTGAGCTGTTGTTGTCTTTTACATTTATTTTCTTTCTACACCTTGTATTACCAGTGGGCATCAGCAAGCTTGCTTAGTGATAATGCCTATTTCTAGAAAAAAAAGCAATGATTTTGTGAAACCAAGAAATGTACTGAATTCTATGGTCTTATGTTTGACATCACATTTGAATTTGTGCTTCAGAAACTCAATTATTATTTTTTGTGTGTGTGTTGTTGTTTTTTTTTAAGGAATTACTTTATATTCATTCCCCTTCTAAAATTCTCTAAAGTGATTTGCAGGTGGAGTGTCGTAAGATTCTCTCTGATCTCAGATCTGAGCGTCCCTTTTGAGAAGGTGGAAGAAACAGATATCTGGCCTGGGTATCTGTTGCACTGTGATGGTGCATGGACTCTGAATTTAGAAATGTCAGGCTTTCAGAAAGGTGTGTTAGTATCCAGACCTTGCAGCCAGGGTCTGGGAGGTGGGGGAATCATGGAAGGGTGCGGATGGAGTATTGGGTCCAACTGATAGAGGCTGTGGTTGCTGTTTAAGGTTCAGCAGCTCAGGAAATGCTTTGGGTGCTCAGCAGGGCAGCAACCCTGTGTTGTAATAACATCTGCACTCAGAATGTCTTCTGATGCCAAGAATGTGGCCTGCAATACTGTTTTAGGGCAGGGAGCAGGGGAGAAACTTAGAAGGGTAGGGTGCCTTCACTTGTACTGAGCGCCTTAAGATTTGGAAAGCAAACTGTTGGTTGGGTCCAGATTTCTCCCCCGCATGCTGCATTGTCTACATGCACAGAAGGGGATTTGTTAGCATGATCGTTTACCTAGGTAGCACTGAGAAGTGTGATATCGTGGAACATATGGGCTGCAATATCATGGCAGAGTAGCCTGTGTGAAGGATGTAGCAGCTCAGAAAATAGTCTTGCTTTTGACAGTTTAAAGACATGCTGTTTAAAACTGAACGGAAGCAAAACACTTGGATTGCTATGGCTTGAAGAAAATGCTTCACAGGGTCTTGAATAGATCACTCCCTTCTCCCCATATTTCAGTGGCTACAACTAAGAACAAAAAAAACCCAGAAGTTTGTTACCCTAAAAGTCATTGCATTGCTCTAGTGCAAGGGAGTAGAGATGATGATGAGTGAAGCTCACAGCCAAGTGAAGCTGATGAGGCTTCCTTTGCTGATATGAATAAAAAGCCAACCAAGGGTCTGGTTCTGGAGACGAGGAGCTCTTGTTTTACAGTCCACAATGCTTGTGAGTGCAAGTGTACCTCACATCACGGGGTAAAGGCACTATCCTTGAACTCTAATATTCATGGCGAAGCTCTGATCCAAATCCTGTTGCTTTGGAGGTTCTCCCGTTTATTTCAATAGGGATTTGATTGCTGCTTTCTCAGCAACAAACAAGAAATTTTCTAGCTTTGAGAGATGTGTTCTCAGCTGTTTTAGGCTCTTATCCCGTATCACTGAAGTCAGTAGAAGTGTGTATTTCCAGCACTGCTCTGCCTGTATTCAGCACCCATCAGCAAAGCCACAATGCAGCTGAACCAAACTCTCTATTGTCACTTCTTTGGAGAATTTGCCTTCACATGCCTTTTGCGTTATTGTTACCGACAAGCCTAAGACACTGTCTAATGTTAATTCTGCTCATTGCTGCCAATTATAATCAGAGCTAGTCAAAATAAACAAATTAAACAAATAAACATGTCAAAATATCTCAGTCGTAGAGAAAATAAGCCAAGTCTGAACTCTATCAGTGCTGCAGTGTAACCAATGTGCTGCATGCTGTAAAATGTTCTATCACGTTTTTCACCTTTTGTGGAGGAGGGAAGGAGAGGTGGGTCAGTTTAGAATTACAGTTTAGTTCTGCCCTGCTAAGGAGTCTGCAACCGAAACCAAATGAAACCCAAATGTTCTTCAGCTCCTTTGCCCAACCTAATGATCATCTGCTGTATGTTTTAAATGTTTTTTTTAAGAACTTTTTTTTTTTTTTCCCCTTGAGTTGATTCTTTGCTGTCAGAGTGCCAAGACACTAAATCATTGTGGGATTTGGACAAGATGCAGGTGAAAATATACTAAACCCGAATATGCACTTCAATATAAAGCATGCTGCTGCTGTGACATAACACCATCCAAAATGGTGAAGCACGATGCAACTTAGATTAGAAAGCACTCGGGTTGAAAAGAGAAATGCACAAAACGCTTTTGTTGTATGGAGGGGACATCTTGGCCTGGATTTGTTAAGAACCAGTGGGAATGGGAGGAGGGGACCACCTATTTATTTATTTATTTTAGTGGTATGCTAACCTTAAAAATATGTTCTGAGGTTAAAGGAAAAAGCTGTCGCTTTAGACAGGTGGTTCTTGTAAAGAGGTGATCTTTTAAAGTGCAGTCTTAGCATGTCAAAGCCGACGTCTCGGCAGAGATAAAGCTATAATGCAGGTGATTGCAGGGACTCTTCTGTTGTCTGTCATAACGCTTTAAAATCTGCTTCAAAAGTTGAGTTTGGAAAGGGAGTTGGTTTTTTAATACAAGACACATGCACTGTGTGTTTGTTTGGAGCAGTCAGCGAGTTGGAAACGGATCCTTGAAACGCAGGGCATGGAAACAACGGGTTTGCAGATCTCAGCGGAGCCCTCGGTAGCGTTGGTAACTTCATGCTGATAACCTGGTGGGCCAGTGCCCGCATGCTGAACAATTGCCTGTTGAAAATTGGTGTGACCCTTACTGAGATGAGGGATGGCAAGCATGACTTGGAGGGAGACGTCCTTAATGTCAAACTAAGAGGAATGCCCCAACAGATGACCATTGGGATGGACACGGCTGCTTAACCGACACTCGCAGGCTCGTCCAGAAGCAATGCTGGAAACACGTAGTGATGCTCTGCTCAGCTATGAAGCAAAACCCAAGCAACTTCCTTGAGGTTGGTGCAATCTTGCAGAGTGTGAATTCCCCACAAAAATATATAGGGCTCTTAACTGCTGAGGTTCTTCCTTCTCTCCTTCCCTTTTCTTCTCCCCACAATGTTTTTAATGTACATAGGGTCTGGGGACAGGAAAGGAACAGTGTGCCTTTGAAATGTTGTTTGCTGAAGACAGTATATAGAATCTTGGTTATTAACAGCCTCTCACAAGACAGTTATTTTTGGAGTGGCCTCTGAGGAGGCAACCTCTTGGAATCGAACTCATTTATTCTGCGTTTCACTGTCCTGCCATTTCCTGCAGAGAGAGGGGAAAAGTGAAACCACATGTTTTGAGGAGCGAGTGTAGGAAACCCCACTGAAGACAAATGACTGCTCCTCTCCCCTGGCAATTAGTCAAGGCCGGGCTGTGTGCCAGCCCAGGTGTTCCCGACTGTGTATAAATTTGCCAAAGAACAATGAAAATAGCATCTGATTGTGCTGACAGATTCTTCTGGTAATTTCCTGTTGTTTGGCATCTTCAGGTTACTTTCCCACAATTATGGATCCTGATGAAGTCTGGGGCCTTCAAACCCACTTTTTAACTGGAAACAAAGATATTGTGTGTGTTTGTGTGTGTGCACACGCATGCCTAGCCCTCTTCTCTCAACCCCCCCAGCCTTTCCCCCTACTTACCAGATGTTTTAATTTAATTTGCTTTGCAAAATACATATTTTAATGAGTCTGAATTAAAAGAAAAAAAAAAAAAAACTATTTGCACCTGCATCATATAGAATTTCTTGGCAGTCCCACCGTGGCTTTTGCCAGGATTCATGCTCATTGTATCGCTTAAACCTACTACTTGGAAGGCTTTCCTCTTGTGCCTTCCACTATCTTCTAAATCAGGGCTGCTCAAGAAACACTCGTTAATGGAACTCAGAGCCCTGAGATGGCCACGGGAGAGGCAGAGCGATTTGACAGCTCGGGATGCTGACAGCAAGGTGCTGTTAAAAGTGAGGGGTGTCTTCAGATGCCAGCCATTGTTTCTGGATCTGGGGGAGCAATGGATGTCCCTGAAGAGCTGCGAGTTTTATCATTTAGAAGGGGAGAGGAGAAGCAGAAGGGAAGGCAGACTGCAGCGAATTTAAACCTTCGTGCAATCCAGTCTATCAGGAAGCTATAAATACTCGTTTGGGTTTTTTAAGCAACTTGAATTTTATATATATATTTTTTCTTTGAGTTGGAACAGAGCTGGATGGGCACCAAGGGACACTTGCCCCGGGTCCATTGTCTCATTTATTTTTGGCATGCACTGCAAGGAGAGGGAAAGCAAAGTGCACAGGGGTGCATTGCTGCGGTGTGTATGAGAAGGAGGAGATGAATGTTGCCCAGCATTTCCTCCAGCATTTCCTGCTTTGGCGTCGTTATTCCTAGATGATCAATTCAAAGAGTAACTCAGAGTTTTGCAGTATTTTGCACTTTGGTGATTTAATTTTATTTTATTTTTGTACTTTAAGTGTGTGTTCTGCAGAGAATTGACTTCTGTGATTTAGAATGAATAATTCCTTCCTTGGCTTGAGAATTTTCTGCCTTTGTCTTGCCCTTAAAAAGTGGACTTTATTATTTATGGAGCACGTGAAGCAGAACCAGGGTTGATCAACAACACCTCACTTCTTAACTCTTTGGAAAGCATCACAGTTTTCACTAACTGAATGTTTCTGCCAAATATCTGCTTTCTCTGGGGAAAAACCAACGCAAATGCAATGGCAACAAAGTTCAGGTAGATTCTTGTAGTCCTACTCTTTGGGAGGAGCAGAAGGACATACATTTCAGCAGGTGGAGGACCTTCTCTTTTTGCCACAGGTAAAGGCAATGGCTGCTCCTCACTGTGCTGTGTTGGGCTGTTCACTAATAGGAAAGGCAAGGTTGTGGTGCTCTGCTTGTGTTTGCTGTCCCCAAAGTTCTCTACTTTGTGGCCACCAGTTTGAACCACTTGCCATGAAAGCAACTTGCAAAGTGTGCTCTGTCTGTGCTGCCTGGCCCACCAGCTTTCTGTTAAACTCTCTGGCAGAGATCTGTATTTGTTCCAGAAGGTCTCTGGTTCGCATTCTGCTGACAGCCTTTGCGGGGACCATCGCAGTTCCCTCAGTGATAATGGCTGTTACCAATGGGTGTCCCGTGTGTATTTCACTGAGCAGGTTAGGAAAAGGAGGGAAATAATGTTGTGAAACTCCCCCTTCGCCCTCTGGTTTTCATCAAAAAATTCTTTTCGGTGGAAATCTTCTCCCAGCTGGAGTGTCGCCTTCTGTTCAAATCCCTAAAATTAGACTGAGAGTCTTCTCTCACTTAAACAAATCCATGCTGTCTGCTTGACGGTAATTATCCTTCTGTAGCAGTGACAAAGACATGCAGGTTTGCAAAATTCTTTGAAGATGAAAATCTCCGTGCAGATCGTCTTGGCGCTCGCACACAGCGGCAAACAGGTAGAACACATGGGAAATGGGTTTGAAATGCTTCTCCCCGTAAGCAAGGATGTGGCTGCAGCAATGCACGAGCCACGCTGGGATTCCACCTTCCAGTGACTATTTCAGGTTTCTGGCTCTGGGGAGCTGCCAGCTCTCTACCTGCTCATCCTGATTCAAAGCCTACTGAAAGCAATTAGAAGCTTGTTGCTAATTAGCAATGAGGTCTGAAGCGGCTCGTGCTGCCCGGGTCCTTCTGTCTGCAGGTCCCACCTTGGAGCACCTCCCTCCCACGTGTCCCAGCCCTCTGTTAGGAGCTGTGGTGGCTCTCAGGGCTTCTGTCCCTGGGAAGGCTGATCCCAATTAGCGGTCTCCCCATGTGCTTCTGTGAGATCAGGCAATAAATACTGCATGAATATGACATCTCTCTAATAGGACCTCGCTGTCTCCTAATCGATTTACAGTGAGTGAGTGACATGGAATCATCCAGCCTCCATAAATCAAGGCTGGTGTTCTAATTTCATACCGTTAATGGCATGTCAGGGGGCTCACTCCTGTCGGGCTGAGCGTTGCTGGCATCGTGATTTGCAGTCTCTTGATAGTCCTATGGAGTGCTGGTAAGCTCTGCAACACGTCAGGTGTGGGAGGTCTGCCCTGTTGCTGGGACAGCTGTGCTGCTCACACCAGCACTGGTGAGGCTCCGTATGTTTGTTTTTTTGGGGGGAAGTTCTTTTTCTTTGCTCTGCATTTTTCTCCTCTTTTTCTTTCTCTTCTCCCCTTTCTGTTTTGTACCCTTGGTAAGTCAGGCAGACCTCAAATTGGACTGTTGCCATTCTGATGGAGCTGTGGATAGGGGAGGTTGCTTTCTGTTCTGCATCTCCTGTACAGCAGTTGCTTTTTGCACCCACTATTTCTTCTGCCTTGGTTTCCCCATTTCCACTCTGTCTGGAGGACGTTTTTCAGGACGAGGACATTCCCTCTCAGCACTTGTTCTGCTCTTGCAATGAGGCCGCATTTCGACTTCAGTGCATCACAGCTCATTTATTGTATTCCAATGGCCATGGGATTCTGTCAACCCAATGGAGAGAGCTGGAATGTGGATCTGTCAGGATCTACTTCTGCTTCTCGAACAGGCTTCCTATATGGCTCTAGGCAAGTCATTATGCAGCTTACTGCCTCAGTTTCCCTATCTGTGACATAAAGACTTGGGCTCTGTCCTACAAACAGTTTTAAAATCTGCAGAAGAGAGAGATTTATTTATTTATTTATTTATTGCCAGAACTGAACACTGGTTTATTAAAATTAAATGAAAGCATGCATGTTTAGGACCTGTTCCTAGTCAGCCTCATTGGTTTCATTCTTTGACTCTCAGCTCTAACAGTGGTGCATAATGGGTCATAAATTTGCCCCCAGATTAACAACCCTAACAGAGATCTTGTGAAAAGAAACCACTGCAGCAGGTGGTTGGCAGGAGTTGAACCGTAGACTTTGGCACCAATAGACTTCAGTGAATGGCACTGGAGGCGTCGTTCTGTTAAGTGGCTGCGAAAGGGAACTTACAGAGCGCTTCAAGCACCCCCAGCAGCTGAGGAGGTGACACGTTCTTTACAAGTATTTTACTTTCACCAACTGGGATTTTTATTCTCGTTATAAGGTGGTGAGAATGTTCCTTTCAGAATGTCCCAGGCCGCCCAAGGAATTTGATCACCCGGTTCCTAATAAAATAAATGCAACTGGAAGCCTAAACCCTCGTGGATGCAGTAAAAATTAGTATTGGTGTTTTGTTCTTTTTAGATAACAGCCTTGCTTAACTGGGAAATGGGGCTGAAGGAGCTAAGTGGGGTCCTTTGTACACATAGACTTGCTGTTTTTGGAGAAGCTTTCTGATTTTAGATCATGCTTGCCATGTAATTCTGAAAGGCATAGGGAAGCGTTCCAGCAAATGTTCTGGGAAACAAAAGGTGCTGCTGCTTTTCAGCAAAGTATTTTAATAGAACCTTCGTTTTTAAAATGGAAAAAAATACATAAAATTAGTATAAAACGCAGCATTTTGGTGTGTAGCTAATTTCTCTGCCTTGGGAGAGGAATATGTGTACACCTTCTGTTATCTAAGTAAGACAACACACCATGCTGCTATACTTTAAAGTTTATGAGAAAAGCAGTTCTAGCTATGGGGAAAAAAATACGGGACGATTCCATTCTTTTCCAAATCATGTTATCATTGGATCAAGCAAAGAACTCTGGAATACATGGGGAAGCGTTGCCCTGCAAAAGCAGGGATGCTATAGGCAAGGAAGAGCAGGGAGGCAGTGTGGGCTGCCAGAAATGGAGGGCCTTGGTTTATTGACAGCTTTATCCATTCACCTGGCTGCTCAAGGCTGTGGAAATGCTGTCTGGCTTTTTTTGTAGGCTACATCAGGCTGTCCCTCTCCCTTAGACGTAGGTGTGTAATTTTCATTGATGTCCTAGGGAAAGGGATAAAAGAATAAATCCAGTGTCTTGGGAATGAGAGGTATTCAAGGTGTGGCCATCAGACATCCTAACTAAATTCTGAACTTCTGAATATCTTGAAGCAGCTTTCATAATGAGGTTAATCTCAAGAATATTGCTGCTAACTCACTGGAGGGATCATTCTAGCTTGATATTACTAAGAAAGATCAGACTCCTTCCCTCTCTGTCTGCATGTGTTAACGTTCTTCCCCTGCCTTTCAACCTCAAGCCTGTGACCTCTGAACACAAGCTCAAAAATTACTGCTTGGTTTTGTTTTTTTCTGCCTGTGTCTGTATTTCTTCAAGTCAGTTATAATGTGTTGCATGACAAATGAGCTTCTAGAACGCTGAAAGTTCTAAGAATATTTTTCTTTTTCACTGCGTTCTGTCTGAAAAACAACTTTTGTTCTCTTAGTCTTTGTGCAGAAAACCCTTCAGTGAGTCTCCTTAACTATGCAATAGCTTTTAGGTGTGCCCCCTCTGATGGATGTGTTCAGCTCCTGGCCAAGAGGGTGAATGTTCCTGCAAACCCAAATGGAAACAAATGGTTAGGTTTGTTTTGGTCTTGTTTGATACACACAGAGCTGATTTTTCTCCAGTCTGATCATAGTCAGCCTTTCACTATCTGTGAAAGGAGCTGATAGTAGTGCTGCCTTGGGTTACTGCAGTGCTGGCTCTACCAATACAAGTGTTGGACCCCCACCAGTAAAACAGGCACCAACCCCTCTCTGGAACTGAAGACCTTCACAAAGCCTTTCGTAAGTACGGATACTGGCCCTGTCATGCTGGTGAAACTCGATGCCAGTTAACGATGCTCTAACTTCTTCGTCTTGCTCTGTGCTTCCACTGAGCTGACACGCTCTGCTCTGCTAAATGGGCTGAGCAGCACTGCTGTGTGCTGCCTGGCAGCTGCTGCTCATCACCCAAGTGGCAGCTGGACTTCACTTGAGCACAGAGGTTCCCTTATGTGCTGGTTCTGAAACACTTTGCGACTCCTTTAGGGATAAAAAAGATTGATGTTATTTTAATGGAAGATCTCAGAGCTCAGATTTTTTCTTTCTTTCTTTTTTTTTTTTTTTCAAAGTGGAAAAAAAAAAAAATTCACTTTAGGTGAATCTGTGCCAGGCAGTCCAATCTGATGTTTCTTAAAGGGAACTGGTTATCAGTCAGGCAGGTGTTTTTCAGTGCATTTCAGTCTAGGTCCCTGAAAATCATCACTCATGACTGGAAATCTTGTTCCTGTGTTTTAAATTTTCCTTCCCCCCTCAATTTTTGAAGCTAAGCAGCCAAATGTTGGGAATTACAATTCTCTTGGAGATGCAGAAGATTTTCAAATGGTTTTCATGTTTTTTGGAACAGCTGAATTTTGGCTCATCTCTTTTAGTAGGAATTCCAGGATTATTATTATTTCTTTTTTTTCCTTCTTCTACAGTTATGAAAAACAGGTTTGCTGTTCTGGGGGAAGGGAAAAGGATGAGGAAGGTGAGGCTGGGAAGAGAAGATGAATTTATTCTGACTTTATCTTTATTTCAGCCTCCCAAGTTAAATTCTACACTCTTTCACTGAGGCCAGCTGGTTTTAATCATTCCAAGAGAACACTATTTATTAAGTGTCTGTTTCAGGCAGTGTCAAATCCTTCAGCTCCTTCTCTATTCTCCATTGTAAGCAAGAACATCGGTAGCCCAGGTGGGCTCTGAATAGCTTCAGAAAGTAGGTAGGTGAGAATCTATTTATTACTTACTGTAGATCTCAGTAGACAGAGACTCCAATTAAGGCAGGAAATTGACACACTTAGCCAACTCTTTCTGAACAGAGGATGCAAAATGAGGGAATAAAAAATTAAATAAGATAATCTAAACTTTCCCTCATTTTCTTATGCAGTCTGGAACCATCATTTCTTTGTGATTCCTCTATGCCTTTCAATATCTTAAGGGACTATAAGAAGGGAGGGCTCTTTAGCAGGGTTGTTGTGATAGAACAAGGGGAAATGATTCTGAGCTAAAAGAGAGGAGGTTTAGATTTGGATATGAGTTAGAAGTCTTTTACAGCAAGGGTGATGAGATGCTGGAACAGTTTGCCAAGAAAGGTGGTAATGTCCCATCCCTGGGTCAGCCAAGGTCAGGCTGGATCAGGCTCTGAGCGCTGATGGAGCTGTGAGTTCCCTATGTCTTGCAGGGGAGTTGGACCACATGGTCCTTTAGGGTCCCTTTCAACCCTAAAGATTCTATGATTCTATGAGGAAGCTTGTTTTGTTAAGCTACACCAAAGCACAGGTGGTGCTAAGTAATGTAGAAGTCCAAGCAGATAACCTTCATGTTCATTTCTATGGGACCTTTCCCCCTTTCGTCCTCATGTCTTAAGTAAATGAACTTACCCTCCTGTAACTGCTACAAATGACACCGTTATAATTTAAGATCAACAGTATCTCAATTTTGGAACCACAAATAGTCTGTATCTATTTACCAGTAACTGTAATCAAATCCATTTCCCTCTCTCTAGAAAAGAAGCTTTAAATGTTGAAAGATAGGTGACTTATTGCAGTAACAAATTATGGTCAATTTTGCACAATTGAGGAGTTGCACACCTAATCCAGAGACAAAATGGTAACTCCTGCTTTCATTCTGGAGAACTGTAATTCAACAGAAGTATCAGCCCAAGGTAGTTATTGGAACCTCATTTAAAAGGCTTGATAGAAATTGGCTTTTGGTGAAATATGTTATTGTTTATGTAACGGCAGATATAGCTGGAATTTCAACATTTAGTGCATCTGCTTTCATGCCAAGACTGGTTAAATAGAAGAGATTCTTTTTTTAGTGTTAATTTCTATTGAAAATTTGACTTTTCCATAACATTTCATGCCCTATTAAATTACTTTGAAAACAATGCAGGAAACAGAAAAGAAAAAAAAAAAGGGGGGGGGAAAAGAGGAAAAGAAAACCACCCATCATCAAAATTTCAAGCTCTGGGTGCTTTCCAGCAAGCTGTTCTTGAATGAAAACACTACTCTGTCTTCAGTTAAATACTGGCTGTAATGTAAACATATTCGTGCATTCGGTTACACTGCAGAAATCTTTAACGGTAGGACAGGGAGAAAGAAAAGAATGATCATGATCATTAGTGTTTATATTTCTGCTCAGCAGGAATATCTGATTGGTAAAGTACAAAATGCAGCTGCTGGTACTTGAGGGGGAAGCAAACTGAAGGTCCTTTCTGATTCTTTTTGTGCAAAACTTGCGGAACTTGGAATTATTTGCATTATGCCTTAATGCTGGCCGAGCAGCAGTGCAGTACAGAATGGTCTGTATTTCTTCCTCTTAAATCCCTGCAGCTCCTCCAAGCAGCGATGTCTTCAATTAAAAATAAATTTAAAGATACTATTTTAAAAAATTGCTCCAAGTGCTTTCCCAGACCTGTTTGGGTGGTTTCTTCCTGCATCTGTTACTCAAATATACATTTTCTGTTTTGAAGATAAGTCTTGGACTTGGGATTTGAATGCTTTCCTAAGCTCTGAAATGTCTGAAATTCAGCTTCAGTTTTCTGCCATTAGCGGTATGCATTGATCTGGGAAATAATGACAGAAAAATCAGGAAAACTGTAGAATCATAAAAGCATAAAATGGCTTGTGCTGGAAGGGACCTCAAGGATCATAGAAAAAGCAGCATAAAATCAAAGAATGGTTTTCAAACAAATGCTGATGGTTTTGGAGACAACTTTTAATACTTGAAATTGGTCTTGATACCACTGAGGATGCTGAAAACACATCAGAGACAATTTTTTAATTTGGGTAGAGATGATCTTCGTTGGAGTCATTTGAGCAGCTACCACTGGGTTTGTACTGCAGCCACTTTGCTTTCTAGAATCAGGTGCAAGGTGTCTTCAGGAATTCAGAGCACTTGTAACTCCCAGCAACTTCCCGAAGAGCTGAAAACGAGCTCAGCAATTTCAACTGGAAGGCCTCCCTCTGACAGGTCCCCATCTGAAATCAGTTTGAGCACCATCTGCGTGCTGGAACCCACGTAAGAGGGTCTAACGTTTGTATGCAACCTGTTTTGTTTTGTTTTAAGGGCTGGCTGGCGTGGTCCAGAAACACAGCAATCCATAAATTACTGAAACGCATCATGTTGAGAGGACTTCATTGTTCATACACATCTCCACTTGACATTTCTGCAACCTTGTGTCATCCTGTAGCATATCTTCTTCATTTTAATAGCAATTTATCATTAATCCATCTGAATAATACTTTTTTTTTTTTCCCCAACAGAAAGAGACAGAAAACATCTGCATATTGAGTAATATTAGCTGCAGTTTGTGTCTCAAGTGAGACTAACTGACAACACTCATTTATTATGACTGTGTAGGCTTAATTGGGTTGACGTAGGATTTGGACTTTGTGAAAGGAGAAGCAGTTTGAGGATCTTTTCAGAGAAAATATTTTTAGGGAGAGGAAAGAGTAGGGAGAAGACCGGGGGAGGAGGGAATAAAAGGATAAATATGTAAAATAATGATGCTGAGATATTCTGTTAAGGCCTCAACATTTAGGAGGTGTTTTAATAATGGTTCTTAAATGAGAGATTAGTTATTAAGCCATATGGTTTGTATTACAGCTCTCATCTTTTGTTTCCTCCTTACGCTGTCAAGCATTAATGTGATTGTTTTGATTCTTAATGTCTTAATGCATCATTCCTCCCGATGCATTAGGCTAATAACTTCGGTCCTCTTAAGGGCAGTGTCGCCATTCATTACTCTTCCTGTTTTGGCTGACTGTAGAAGTTGAGATGGGGGGCTTAAAAACTATCTGCATGTTCCAACGTTTATGAAGCCAGCACATTGAGATCATTGAGAAAATCTGAAGTGCATTAAAGGCTGCTTATTTCCACTGTGCTGATGATATACGTGCAGTCCCTGAGCCTTCCCCTAAGGCAATTTCCAAGCTCTTCTGCTGTAAGTGAATGCATTTGGGTTTGTTGTGCTAACTCTGGACTAGGCTTTGAGTAGTTCTTTGTAAAACTTCAGCAAATGGGGTGTTAAACTTGCTGCCCTTGTTTGGACAAGGGACTGTATCTGTGTATGCAGAACATGGTTTTCTTTTAAAAGATGTCTTCTCTACGTTGGCATAAGAATACCTAAGCAGAGTGAATTGGGATCTTTAGTGCTGATTTAATGAGGAAATGTGTAATTTCTTGATATTCAAGAAGAGCAGTGAAACAAGTGGCTTCACTTTGCAGGGTCCACTGTGAAGACTTGGCTTTAAAATGATGAAACATCCAGGATTTATCAGAATGTTATTCTAATGGCAAAGCTTGATAAAGGTGAAGCGTAGCTTTATGCTAATTGTGGCATATTTTATGTTACACTTGGTCAGGCTAAAGGAGCTCATCAGGCTGCACCACAGGTTGTTGTAGTGCAGCTGTCCTGTTGGCCTGGTGATGCCAGGTGAGGCAATCTATCTCACACCAGCATTTATCCGAAAGCATGCCTGCCTTCTGTCAGACTGTGAAGTTTTGAAATGATATGGAGTCCTCGCAACTCTTACTTGTGGACAATTTTGGCTTACTTTACTGAATGAAACTCAGAAGTTGATGTGGAGGCAGCAATAAGTAAGTATGGAGCTTGCTTGGACAGATTGGCTTCTTTTGTGTGGATTTCCCATGACTGTTTTCATCAACACATTCAGAGTTAACTGTAATTTTTTCAGTGTTCTATGCAAATTCATCATGAAAGGTTCTTTGTGTGTTCCAAGTCTGAGCTACATCTATTTTTTGTAATGGCCAGCAGGAGAATTCAGTTCTTGTCCCATTGCTCTACACAGTTAAGTGCATGAGTTAATATTCATAAAAGTGGATATATTTCTTCACTTGAATGCCTGTGTCTATGTATATATAGGCAGAACATATAGATAAAATAAACCCACGCTAAATAGGCAAGGTGTTCGTATACACATTTCATTATCTGCATTTCCCTCTTCCCAGCTCAAATGCTCTGTCCTCTATGTGCAATGCCAAGAGCATTATTTGCTCTTTATTTATTATTATTTGCTTGAACACGAATCACAAACTATCAAGAGTTGGGATAATTTTAATTCCCGTGTTTTGTTGTTGTTTTTTTTTTTTCTCAGGCATTTTGACTGGTGTGTTTTTCCAGCAGGGTTATTCAAATTCTCTCTTCCTAAAACATAACCTGCAATTTCAAACAGTGATAGCTTCACCTAATCTGAGCTCTGGTTCAGCCTATGTTCTGTCACAGAAATGATGCAGTGAATCATATGTGAAATCTGTAAATCACTTAGGAATCCAGAGGGATGAAAAGTGGTGCATGAATGTGAGATTATTGTCATTCTGCGGTCACCCCAATTTATACAGTAGAAATAGCAAATGCAGCAAGGTGGAAGGAGGATGAAAGGTGTGACGAGCTGTTCACAACATTAAAATGACCAGTGTCCGCTAGGGAGTCTGTTATGTATTCAGTGTGTCACTGAAGCACTTGTGTGATGGCATTGCGTTTGAGAAGTGTCAATATGAAAGACAAGTAAATGATTTAAGTACAGGCTATACCCAGTAGTATTGTCGCACAGACTGAAATTTAAATACACAGCAGATCACACACAGTGGGAAGAGCCAAGACAGAAGCTTTAGGGAGGCACAGCGAGCAGGTGGGGGAAGTGTTTTCTGAGGGGAATGAATTATCCCGGTGGTTGGCTGTTGGTTTGGGTGGTGGTGTTGGTTTTTTTCTTCACGGGTTTCTGGTGTGCCCACAAACAAATTGGGTTTGTTAGATGCAGGAATGCGGCAACTGCCAAAGGGACCGAAGCTGAAGTAGTCAACCTGTTGAGCAGGAGTTGGGTCTTGGATGGATACAACACTTTGTTGGGTCCATCAGTTGGATGTTCCAGTGGGTTCTTGTGCTTTAATTTTGCTCTATCAGTGTTGACATTTCTTGTTGCTTGCCAGAACAGTGCTTTTTAATGCGGAGCAGTGAAAATTCTTATAAGGTGGAGAACTCAGTGAGAGCAGAACTTAGCGCAACATCTCTCCTTCTGCCTGATTTAAAACCCAGCATTCCTTTCCCAGTGAGTGATGTTTCTCTGGATCAGATCCTAGAGTTATTCAAGATCTATGAAGCAAGGGGGCAAAGAAATTATTAAGTGGAATAGTCTCTCCTTTCTATTTTTTCCGTTAATGAAAATAATCCAGCACATTATAATGCAATACAAAAGTTGGGCTCCGTTACCTCCAAAGTAGAAATTGGGAGCTAGGAAGTTGTGTATCAGACAGCATTTACTTGTAATCAGTTCAGACTGCTCAGTATTGCAGGAGGGGAAGGGGAAATCAGATTAAAGAGAGGAGAGGGTTAAGACAGCTCCAGAAGCACAAACTGAAGTGATAGTTTTCCAGGTGGGGATAAGGGCTTGATCTTCTCACCAGCCATCCTCACACAGTTCATCAGTTCTGCAGAGCGTGTCATTTCCCTAAAGCTCTGCACTCCTTTTCACCCACACAATTGAATCTTGCACAGATGTGGGCGGTATGTAGAGGCTTAAAGGCTTGTTTCCCCTAAAACATAGACTTGTCTGTTTAAATGAGTGCCTTCATCCTGCAAGTCCTTGCTGTGTGTGAGACTTTGAGATAGTTTGCTCAAGACAATAGCATTAAGTCATCTCCCACACTGACTCTACGTGGCTGAGGCCCCGGAGAGAAATACTTCAGACTCTAGTGGCTGACGAATTAAACAATGAGGAATATATGCCAGCTCTTTCCATTTGCTTATTAATAGGTTCTGTGTCTTGCACTCCAAGGGGATTGTCCTTTCTTTTGAATTGCTAGCGGGGAGGCATTCAAGCATTCACTCAATGTAAATGGAGAAAAATGAAGAAAGAAAGAAGAGTGTTTCAGGAAAGACTGGAGCATATCTTCAAAAATGTTAAGACTAGGGATCTGACTTGGCAGAAAAACTGATGCTCTTGTTTCCAGAAATTGGGTGCCTGTACTCAGGGCCTTTGAAAATCAAACACTGATCATCTGTGATTTGTGATTTTTCTAATACCCCAACACCATAACAATTGCTTGAGCTAGAAGTTGATTCCAAATCTGTGCATTCATTGGGCACTACAGACTGTGAAATCTCTGCAGTGTAATAACACTTGTCCCGCTGAGCTTGCTCAACTGAACATTTTGTGTGAAAGAAGGACTATATGGCTCCTACGTATTTTATCCTCTTTCTAAATTCTCAACAATCTCTGAAGATGATTGTGAATAACATTGCTTCCTTCATTTAAATTGTTGAAATAATTCACACGAGTGTGGCCGCAGGTCTCCAGATGATTGCTCTAACTTATTAGATAAATAGATAAACATTTAGTTTTTATTGGTTATAGCTGCAAACAAAGTGACTTTAAATCTTGGATTGCTAAGACCTGGTGTGACGAATGCAGGGCTGGATTCTTTGTTTCCCAAAGTGTGCTGGCACAAGACTCTTTGACACAGGGTTTACGAGAAACCCTATGCAGATTCAGCTCTAATGTCATTTGCTCTGGTCTCGTGCAAGTGACAGCAGGGGCACACACAGAACTGAGCTGAAAATATTTGAAGGTTTCATGAGTGAGGGGTGTGTTTTGTTTTATTTATTTTTTTTTTTCTCTGGGTGTTCAAACAACTGTGTAGCTCTGCCTTGCTCTCCTGTGTCTTTGTATCACCTGGTGCCAGGCAGTTGGCCCCATATTTTTTCATTTGCTGTGTTGGGCATCCGTGGGCTAAGCAAACACAAACTAGACTAACCACTCATGTTGTTCTTCGTACCCTATTGGTAAAACAGTGACATTTAACAAAGCAGGAAATCCAATGAGTTAATTATGGAAGAATTGTCTATGATTTCCTCTTACCTTTTATTTCCACCCCCACCCTGTGCAAGTCTATGCAGTGGAGCAGCCTCTTGCCCCCTTGTGCCAGAATGATTAATGGTGGGACCACAATGAGGTCAATTAGCTGGGGTCGGCTTGAAGCTGAAAGGTGGAGTGTGTTTCTTTATTGAACGCTGCATTCACACTCTAAACCGTGACCTGGACTGCAGTGATTTATTACAGGGGCAGTGTTTTGATCACTTACCTTCAGTACCTTACCTTGGCTTCAGAAATCAGGTTTTCACTGTCAATTAAAATCTGGGAGAAGAGATCCATTCAAAAATCTGAAACGTGAACCCCAGGTAGAGGATGGGGAGGATGATGATGCTTTTTGAAACTCTGCAGAGAGATCAGATCACTTTCTGTCTCTGAGAGGAAAAATTTTGACCGTGGCCTTCCTCCTAACTGAGCTGAAACAGAGGAGCCAAATCTGTCCTAACAAATTCTGAAGAGGTGCTACGGAAAAAAAACTCCGCACCTAGTATCTGTGTGGATATGTGGCAGAACAGGCAGGAAAACAGCCTATTATTTTTGGAGAGTTAAATAATTCTCTTGTGCATATAGAAGGTATTTATTAATGAATAATGTTTGGCAGTTGTGGGGCATCTTTCAACAGGATCTTGAATGTGCTGTGTACACTGATGAACCTTTTGATGTTGTGGAACAAATCACTGCTTTGTGCTTGTTGTAATGGTCAAACTAGACATACAGATACAGAAAGACTGCATTACTTGTATATATTTTTGATCCTGAAAGCTGTTGAGCCCCCAGATTGCCTTGAACAGAAGCTGCTTGTGACTTAACCTATGGCCATACAGAACCAGTCCAAAAGAATTTTGTCTGCAGTTCATTCCTTGTAATAACGAATCACAGCTTCCACCTGCTGCTTGAATCTCGTTGGCTGCAAAGCGATACGCAAGGGAGTCAAGCTGAGGAACAGTGCTTGTTTTGAGAAAAGGGGCATTGAGGCACCAGGTGAAATGATTTTTTTTTTTTAATATATTTTATTGTAGCCTCATTAGGGTTTGGTTTCCATTTACTGTTTGCTTATGATTCTCCAACACTCATGTACTTGAGGCTCCAATGTAGTATCTTTCAAAATGTCCTTGGCTGGCATTAGGTTGGGCATTCAGTCAAGGCTTCCTTTGCTGGAGCACAGAACCTCTTGGAAGTGTGGGCAGGTTGAAAGCACAGAACTTAATGCTGGTCAGACAGAGACCTGCTTTGTAAAGATCACAAAATTCTTCTGTAATTGTGTTGAAAACATTCTTAATATTTTCTGAAATGTTTTTGATTTTTTTTTTTTCTGTGTTCTTTTTGTTCCCTTCAATTCCTTGCCCAAGTTTAATTATTAGACATGGAGAACACCTGTTAGATAATCAGGCCATTCCCTCCCACTGATGCAGCAGCACTCCCAGCAGATGATTTTCCAGTGCATCATCCAGAGTTCTTAAATAGCTCTTGCGGCAGACAACAAGCTCTCATGGGAAAGGTATTCCATTTGTGTGGCGTGGTAACTTCTCACAGCACAACGTAGTTTTATCAAACTTCTGGTTGGAAAGGATATGAGCATCTACTGCAGCGCATCCAAACCATTTTACTCACGGTCCTGTTCGTTAATTGTAATGAAACATTAGCATTTTTGTGGGTCTGATGTACCCAATGGTAAACCAGTGCAGAACTGCTTTCGTGTCATTTCCTTCAGAATTTATCAAGAATGGTAGAATACCTGGCAAATTTAAGTGAGGTCAAACTTGAGAATAAAATCCTACTATCTACAGGCAAGCCATGTTTTTTTCAAGACAAGTATAACTTGTCTTGAGCTATATAAGTACTTTTCCAGTATCTTCAACATATTTAATTGTAAATTATTTCCTCTTCTAAACTTATCTTAGGCTTTTATTGTGATTGCAGAGTTTTTAAAATATTGTTATTTAAGAAAATAAAACTCTCAAACTTCATATTTCCTTGTGGATTTTAGAGTAATTTATATGGCACCCTATTCTGTTCCTGTAGACTGCGATTGACTCAGTGCCTATTAATTTTTACAAGACTTTCTCCATGAGGCTTTGTAAGGGAGAGACATATATTTAGTCCCTGGACTGGTAAATTTTAATGACAATTTTGCACGCTTGACTTAATTCCTATTTTTCATGTCCCAGTCATGCATATCCCTCACCTTGTTCTTTTAGGGCTTGCTGCTTGTCTTTTGAGTCTGATCCAATAACTCACATAAGTACATAACTAGTCCCACAGATGTTAATGCAGGGTATTTTTCCAAGGCATGTTAGTCCCCAAATCCAACTGACTTTCAATGGGGCTTGACTCCAAGCTGCCCTTTGCCTCCCATGTCAGTAGTATTTTGACACAGCAGCTAAAAGACCCATAACACTGAGGAAGAGAAGAAATCTCTTAGTGCTAGTTCTGGAGTCCTGCATTAAGGCCTACAGGATGCACAAGAAATAGAGCAAAAGGAAATCATTTTCTATTACTTTCCCCTGCTACAGACAAAAAACTGCTTCTTTTAGGGCTTGGAGACGGGAAGAAAAAGTCAGAAGGTGATCGGAAAGCCAGTGAATGGGATGCTTCTGTTGAACTTGGTCTTTGTGCAGGCAGTGCTGAGGTGGGATTGTCCTACCACCGGTTGTCTCATAGATGTTTTAATTCATATTTCTTGCAGTTTATGTCATGTGGCCTGACATAATGCTATCAGATCAGAGCCTCTCAATAGTACAGCGGTGGAAGACTGAATTCCTAGTAGGACATTGAGGATGGAGTTGAAGTGAAGCCCAAGTAGTAAAATACAGACTTAGGGTCCCAGGTAGGCTTCTGTAGTTGTTCTGCAAAAGTAACTACGAGTTTCTATTTCTAAAGAGTCTTTGGTGGCTTGCATGCCGAAATTTCCATAGGTTTCTGTTGTTGTGAGGCTATTCTGATGACAGCAACCACGATACCTGAACGCTCTTAGCATCTGACCCATCGTGTTTTCCTTGTGTGAATAGTATTATTGGGAACGTTAATGTAAGCAGCAAGTTACATTAACGTTTGTGTGGTTATATGTGATTGCAATGGGAGCAAAACCAACAACCTGCTCTTGGAAATAAAAAGAAGCCTGTATAGCAAATTATATCATAACGAGTTTTCTTTTTTGTAGCTTTCCTATCCAACTTCACTGAGGATTGTCTCCTAACCATTCAGCCTCAACCCTGAGATAACCTATGGAAATGATCTAATGCAAATCCTGTAGGTTTTAGAGGGGTTTTTCTATACCTCCCTTTCGCATTTCTCCCTTGTAATCTGCCTAAGTCTTATCCCAAAGGGAATGTGGTTGTATGTAAACCATACAGTAGGAGCAAGAAAACAAAAATCAATTTAAAAATTTTCAGCAAGTATAAACTGGTTTAACTTTAAACCAAAAACAAGCTGAAGATCTGCTGCTGCAATCAGGAAGGAAAGCTTCTCCCTATTGCAGAGAAAAATGTTGCTTTGGCATTGCAGCTAATGGGTGCTGTCACTTTTTGGTGGTGGTTCCTCTTTTCCAAACAGGCTTGGAGTACTGCTGAACGTCTCTTC
Source organism: Meleagris gallopavo (assembly GCF_905368555.1). Taxonomy (NCBI): domain Eukaryota; kingdom Metazoa; phylum Chordata; class Aves; order Galliformes; family Phasianidae; genus Meleagris; species Meleagris gallopavo. The sequence goes on along the minus strand of NC_139427.1, from coordinate 723,505 downwards.
TGCCTTTGTCTGTGTGGGCATAAAGCACTCTTAGGATAGCTTCTAGTGATCTCTGCATGTATACAGTGGTCTTGGTTTAATATTTAATCGCTAATTGGTGTGATGATCCAGGGACAGACAAGGGAGCTCTCTGACATCTGATCTCTTGAACTGATTACACGCACTTTGCACTACATGTTGTTTATCATGGTCGGGCTAATTTCCTTCACCGAGTGCTGATTTCTTTCTTGTAAAGAAATCTCAATTCGGGACTTGTAAAGAGATTCTTTCCATTTCTGGAGGATTCCAGTATGCATTTGGCTCCTTTTATTGACTAGATTTTCCAATAAAAGCAGGGCAAACTCTGTTGGGTGAACAGAATCGAATATTCTTCTGTGCCTCCCCTCTCTCTTAAGGTTTGTTCTATATTCCCTATCTCTCTGTTTTTATTCATTCCCTTTCTCTATCAGCTTTTTTCTTCTATTTTGTGGTAGATTCTTTAGACTTCAATGCCCCTTTCTATCTTAAAGAAAAAAAATCCACAACCAAATGCAAACTGCCAATCGTAACGCGAGAAGGATTTCTTTCTTTCATTACGATGTTGATGATTACGATTATTATTATTATTTGGAAGAAGGTGGTGAAAAAGAGAGAATTTGTCATTACTGTATAATTTAAAATTGCACAGCCTACAGCCCACAAAACAGAGCATGTAATTACACACTTACTAGAGGTAACAGCAGTGCTGATAATTATTCTTTACACAGGAGAATCTCGCTGATATCCCAGAGTCGGAAAGTGGGAACTACAATATCTTTAATACCATCCTTAGAGACCCTCATAAGCAGAGGAGAAGTATGAGGAGGCACACAGGGTCCAGAGCAATATCTTCATCGCGCCGGAATGTCAGGGGCTTTAGTACAGCAGAAATCAATAGATTCAAGTACATTTTTTTTTAAGGTACAATATTTTTTTATGACCCTACCCAGAGAAAGTACAGCAAAGCCAGAGAAGCAGCAATGGTATGAAACAAACATTTTGAATGGGAGCTATCTTGCTTTAGAAGAATAGGCAGCTCAGTTTTATTCATTTATTTTTTTTTTTTTAAAAAAACGTGTTCTGCCATAAGTGTGCATTAACTATTTCTGGGCTGCAGCCCCAAAATTATTTTGACATTAAATGCCCAGATTATCTACCTCCATTTTTTTCTTAAATGCTGTTATCTCTCTTCTTCCCTTAGCATTTTTTTTTTGGTCTCCTTGATTTAAATAATTATAGTACTTCAGATTTAATCTTCCATTTGTCATTTCATTTGGTGATTCTTAGTGTGAGCTAGAAAACAATCTGATGGAGAATTTTCTCCATCTCTATTTTCTTGGTAGCTCATTTAAATTAGGGTATTATTTCTGGGCCAAGTATCACTCCCTTTGTTTATGCTAGGTGGTATTTTATTTTGTTAGTAATTCAGTTGACTTTTAAGGAGTAAAATGCTATTTAACATGGACAAGAGCAGAGCAAAGCTTTCCATATTCTTCCATTTTACTTTTCCCAGATGATGCAAAGCAGTGAGGCTTTAACCATCAATGGCAGTTATTCACATAGGGGAATTCCAAGTTAGTGTGCTGTTGTACAGGTGTGTGTTATAAAGGACAGAAAATCTGACACCAAATTTTCGTGTGCTGTTGGGTCTCAATCAGACTGATAGCCTGAATGGAGTTGGAGGAACCTCTGGGTTGCTCTAACTTAAGCCATCAAGTTAGGCCTGGTGCGGCTGCCCAGTGTGTCTTTGGGAGGCTCCTCTTGCTTCTCCATGGTCTCAGCTCTGCCTGATCAAATCTCTGCGTCGGTGAGAATCTGGGTCATGGTCACAGGGAGTCAACGTGAGTAATAAAGTACATGGAGCAGTTGAGGAGGAGTCAGGGGACATAAAGTTAATTAAAAAAAAATCTGTTCCTACCGTCCCTTAATAACAAACTTAAAATGACATAAAGATCTCCAAAGTTGGTTTAAAAAGGTAGTCAAATTCTACACTCCTCATCTTTAACATAAACTGCCTGCTGTTATTGCTTGTGTATGTAAGAGTAGGGCTGGTTATTTTGTAAGGAACTTTCTGTTATTCTTTATATTTGTCCTCCTGTGCCTCCAAATGGGGAAGAATAGAATTCAAGCTGAAAAATGGGCATATAGCCCTTGTGCAGGGATGTTCCAGCTGTGCTGTCTGGTTTGGGGTTCTGAGAAAGCAGCAGCGTTTCGAGGTTGAGTCCGAGTTCTGGCTCAGGATGCTCACAAGCCAACGCTAAGTCAGTAACTGCTCCGTGCCTCAGTTTCTCCTTTGTGACCGTCAGTAACTTTGGTGGTGTTCACCATGAAAGTTTTGCGTTTTTTCCTCTTAAAGAAAGCAAAATAAATCAGATGCAAAATGTCTCTAACCAGATTTGAATTCATAAATGATTTAACAGAACAAAACAACAGAGGAAGCCCAGCCTCGTACCAATCAAGGCACAGATGACACTTTTTTTTTTTTATTTTGTCCCAAATCCTTGACATGGATAAAAAATTAAAGCAATTGAAAAGCTCGACTCTATACACTTAACAAAGTAGGATAAATGGTCCTGGTGGTAACTGTAGAAGAGCAACTAATGTCTTGCAAGATTTTAGGACTCTTCTTGAGGTTTATTAATAGTGATAGATCTGAAATGAATCAGTGTAGGAACCTGGAGCTCTCTCTCTATTTTTATATATATATACTTTTATAAGCGTTGAACACCCACCGGAGTCACTCAGATCTGTTTTCTTGGTAGTTGGTTATGTTCCTTTGTTTCATAATTTGCAAGATCAGTCACAGATGAAAAGATATTGACTATGAGAGGTCTGGATGCAGCCTGTGGCTGTGCTACAGATCGCCAGGGTGACCTTGAGTAAATCACAAAGCCTCTTTGTGACTCAATACTTCATTTTCAGAACTCAGAAATTATATTTGCTCTCATTTTTTAATTTTTTTTTAAGCCAAGTTACTTAAAATACTCTGTGGGCTGTGTACATTTTTAATTTAACCTATGCCAGTATAGTGCCTAGCACAGAAGGAGAATAATTAGTAGCAGCTCACAGGTGGTAAAATAATAATAATGGATTATTTCTCCCTCATCATTCTAAAGTCTTTAAAAAAATATCAGCTAAATTTTCACAGTTCTACTTGTTAGAGGCCAAATTATTGTAATTAGCAGGGAAATCAAGCGTCAAGGAATAGCATGGGATTCACTTATGTAGTGCATAGGTCAGTGGAAGGGCCTTCTCTTCCATTTGCCTAAAATACAAATGCAACTCTTAGTAACTTTTGAATCAAAATACATATATAGGCAAAATGTTGAAGTGCCTTTCAAGAAGGAGGTCTGAGGAAGATTTTAATGACAAATACTTGCAACTCTTCCCACACAGAAGTCTTCTTGGGCACCTGGATTTGGTTTCTGTTATTAAGGTCAGTCACAGTCTCATAAAACATCACATGAGAAGATGGGTTGGTGTCCAATTGGGTGATGGGTGCACGTTTGTGATGAGGGCTGTGTGAGGTGTGCTCAGTCCCACCGTGGGAAACGCCACTGGTTTTTGCAGTGTGGAACTGCCCCATCTCTCTTGTTCTGCATCTCCTGGTGCTGGAGCAAGAGATGAAGGCCAGAGGAGTGAGTATCTCAGGCAGGAGATGTGACAGGTCTTTTGTCTTTGACTTCTTTGTGTTTCAGTCACATAAACAGTTCCACCTTGGGTCTGTCCCTTGGTATTTCTTCCCTTATCATCTTGGCCTGTCTGATTCTTCCTTCTTAGACTTTCACTGAAGTCAGTTGCCAAAACTTAAGGTGCTCTTAACATTAAGGCACACATGCACCTATTGTGATAGCTCATCTGATGTTTCTCTTTGCTTTCTCAGCTGGATTGTATTATCGTGTTTTGTGATTCCCATGTTATATCCCTAATTATTATTATTTCACACTTCATAACATTTTGGTAACTAAAATGCTCTAGGGCCCAAAACTTGTCTATTACATTTTTAGCCCAGAGGAAACTTTGCATCCAGTTCCAACTTCCATCCCCAAATATGAATTTATATTGGAAATTCTAATGGATCCTGCTTGGGATTGGTGCAGCTCTGATAGAATATTGTAAAACTGACTTTGTTACACATTGAGATGGGATATTTTCTCCCCCCTTCCTTTCTTTTGTGTAAATCTGTTTTCACCACAGGAGCACATGCTGTCTCTTCTGGCTACAACACTACTTACTAATTCATCAATTCATCTTTAATGAGGCCCCCTGCCAATGTTTAAATAGCATTCGGAACAAAGAAAAAGGCAACATTTCCAAAACAGCTGCTTCTCTCCAATCTTGACATATCAGCCCTTCAGAATTTCAAGTAAATTTTTCCCTTCTAAAGTTAGTAATTTATAATTTAGGTGTAGCTTTATAATTAATTGTTAGCAAGACGGAAGGGAAAAATAGGAAGAGATAGAAATGAAATAAAGAAAAAGTAAAGTTTCCCTCAGGCTGTTATGATACATGAAACCAACACGGTTTCTGTGGATTGCACTAGAATTGCAGATATAACAGTGGGAGAATTCTTTGCAGCCAAAATCATTTGTTGTACAATGCAAGTTGGTACGAGGACATGACAGCAAAGCCTCTCTGCCCATTTCATACAGCTTTACTATGTCAGATAGCTTAACCCTTGCCATGTTTGAGTTGACTTCATCAGCTGCTTTTAAAAGGAATATGTTTTATTGAGGGATGTGGTTTGTTGGGTGTAGTGGTGATGGGCTGGCTGTTGGATGAGATGATCTTGAAGATCTTTCCCAACTCAATGATTCTACCTTGGTCACTACCAGTGGTTTCTATTTTTTTCTGGGAATGGCTGAAAACACTGTAAGACTGGGGGTCTGCAATCAGAAGAACTTGCATCTCACCAAACTGTGACGTTAACTCACAAGCTAAGGCCCTGTTTTGGAATTAGCTTAGACTTCTTGGATGATGTCCATGATAGGAGCACTTAAGTTCAAGTGACTGATGTTGGATAATTCTATTTGGTGCATGCCCCTTGGAGTTGACTGTTCAAATAAAAGGGAAGGTGAGCAGTAGAAGGCAGGAGAGGATTATTATTCATGTCGGATGGAATTGCATGGGGATGAGTGCCCCAGACGCACTAAATTCTCTAATTTGCTAATCGGCAGAATTATGCCAATGTCTTGGGTCAGCATGGTGTCATTGCCACCAGAATCTACAGCAGATCCTCTTAAATATCAGTATTTTAAGGATTTCTTATGGTTGACGCTTACTAGAGACTGATATAGAGGCAGTGGTACAGACTTCTTCTAGGGCTCTATCTTATCGCTAAGAGTTTTAGAAGTAAAACTGACATCAATATCATAATGAAGTATGATTTCTATATGAGCAGCAAGGATATGTTCGTTTCTAGATAATCTTTAAACACTTTGGTTTCAAAGTTTAAGAAATTTATGACAAATTTCGGTTGCATCTGCATTTTTTCAGGTACAAAAAAAAGTCAATTACAGTAACACGTGGGTACACAATATACTATGCATATATTTCTCCCTATACAGAGTATATACCACGAGAGAGCCAGTAAAAATACATGGGGAAGAATTGAAGTTGAAAATATGCAAGCACTAATGCCCTGCAGGGTCCTGTTGTTCTGCTAAGAGCTCTTGTGGAGCAGAGCTCAGGATTTCAGTCTCATATTCTGTTTCAGATTGCCACAGTGTAAACCTGGTTGGTAAATCATGGCTTAGAGCTGGCAGCTTTGCATAGTGATATTGATGGGGAAAAACCTGTACAGGATGGGTAAAGCTGACCCTTATCTCTGCAACCGTGTGACTTGATATGCTCTGCAGCCTTTTCTATGGACTTCTTTCCTCTTAAATTTCTCCTCAGGTGTAAGAGAACCTGCCTGGCTGTAAATCACTGTCAATGTGCATGATATGGCCTCTTTGGGGTTTGATTCAGTATGTGATGCTGATCCTTTCCTACTCCAAGCAGTGGGATCTGCCGTGGCAGCCCAAGCTGCAGACTGTCAAGTTTTCTGTTCCAGTCCAATCCCCAGCACTGACCAAGGTGGTGGAAAGGACATGCCATGTTAAAGGGAGAGGTCAGAGTGAGCTGCAGAGCTTTACCTAGACCTGCCATGGCAGAGATTCCCCTTTTCTTTGATTGCAGCAGAGATCTATGTTTCCTATAGCATGAGAGATGCAGATAAATCTGAGTATTTTAATACTTGCATGCCATCCAAACTGCAAAACCAATATTGGCAAAAAAAGTCCCACTCAGAAGTGGGGAAGTCCTTTAAAAATTGCGATAATATTAGGATGAGTGTAATACGTTACACCTAATTCTGTTTCCAAAAGGGTGTTTCTACATTAAATAGCAGCAGAAGTCCTACAGCCTCAGCATGCATATGTGCACATGCACACACAGGCTTGCCTAGAAACAACAACAAAACAAAATGAAGGCAGTTTGGAGGCATTTCCTAGGAAAAAGATTCATGATTCTGTTTCCATGGAAGCGACAGCACATCCCAAGTGGCAGTGAGAGCTGACAGAGCGCAGCTAGGAGAGTTAAAGTGCCATCTTCTTCTTCCTAGCAGAGCAGGGGGGGCAGAAGTGGGGGGAATTGCTTTTAAAAAAGAATACAGAAAAATTTAAAAGGACAGATGGACATATGGTTAAAATGGAAAGTCTGGAGATTGGGGCTGGCTTCAGCTCTGCCATGAACTTCCCATGTCCCTTTGGGCGGCTCACATAAGACATCTTCCAACGCTTGCTCCAATCAATAATTGATTTCAGTGGGCACTAAATCAGAGCCTTAAGCATTCTGGACAGTGTTCAGACTGCCGTCTTTGGCATCCAAGCAGACTATGACATTTCAAGTTCAAATTCAGCTTAGTTTGCCTGTTGATCTACTCTGCTTAGGAATAAAACACTCTCTTTGTTTTGTGAGGCCCTTGAGCTCCTCAAGAGTAGGGTTTGTACCATGTTCCTTTTCAGATCTTTACATTAAAAAGGTTTGCTAAATCCAGTACAAGCAGCTTCACAGAGCTAAAGATACAGCACCTTGAGAAGTCTATCACTGCCTTCAGGTACTGAAATTTGTCACTGTGTTGCTGCATTTTTTTAACCTTAAATATAGCATGATGAGTTGAAATGTTTAAAGAATGAGAATGGAAAGGATGAGGATTTGGGGGGGGAAAAGGTAACTTCCAGAGTGTGGAAATGATAATGATTGCACTGAAAATTCTTTCTCAGTACTTTCCACAAGCCAGTGATAGGAGAACGTATTGAAAGGACTGCTCTCATGTGTTGGGATACAAAATTAATTGGGTTTTGAAATGAAAGCATCGCATAAAAGGGCAGGAGAATCTCAAACTGCAGCTCATTACAAATAGCATCCATGTTTTTGTCGTGATGCCCTATCATCTGCTTTCTAACTCTGCATTTCTTTCAACCTGAAAGAAGTTTAGTTGGCTCAGAAAGGACTCTAATGTTTTTAGGGTCAGAGAGAGCAGATTGCAACAAAATTCTTTTCTTCTACCAATGAGTTTGTCATCAGTTTGGCTGAAGCTTGGCTTGTCTGCTGTTTAGGCTTCTCCACAGTTTGATGGGTGTCCTTTAATGAACACCAAGTTGGCAAGCTCAGTGCAAGGCTGACTGATGGAATTTCTCTAGGCTGTGCTGTGCTGTACTGGATTGGACAACATGATCTAATGGCACCGACTGGCCTTAAAATCTAAGAAATAATTCCACAAGCTCCTGGGCCCACGCAAAGACTTTCGCAGATCCTATTAATTACAGTGGGTTTGCACAAGGTCTGGCCAGAAGGACTTCCCCACACAATAATAATCAAACCCAGTCTGTCAGCAGCACACATGCTCACTATTCAATGCATTAATTACTATAGCTGTTGAGTTTCAATCCTCTTTCAAAGAGCTGTAAGGACTGCTCCATAGATCTAACTGGAACATGGGGCCATATGCAGCAGGCATGGCAAATAGTGCTCTGGGTTGTATTTTTTTTTTTTTTTTTAATGGATTCTGGCAATGCATTACACTGAGGTAAGTGCTTTGTTTCTCCCTCAAGTGGCACTCACCTCCCTGGGGCTTCCTTATGAATGCTTGAGGAGAACGTCCACTTGGGTTTATTTTAGTTACGTGTGTGCTATACAAGCTTTTGGCTGTCTTTGCCAAGGTTAGGTTACTGCTACTTAAAAGAAATATTTTTAATTGCATAGTATTGATTTTCCTTTTTCTTGCTGGAGCGTATGTTCTGTTGCTGATGGATGTAGTAGAATTCACGGCTGGTTTATGTGGATAGATTAGCACTGAAATAACAATACAATTGAATTAAAAACCCATTCGGTTATTTTGGGGAAAGTCTGCTTGTTTGTCGCACGGAATTTGTCTTTTCTTTGGATTTGTTTAATGAAATGCACATACCAGCACTTCTCTCTTTCTCTGTCATACTTTCTGCATCACTGTAGCATCGCAGCAATCCAGCTCAGCCATCAGTACCTCTGAACTGATACCATGTCTGCATATGGGGCTGTAGTTTGTGCACTGGTTCTTCCTCCTGCTGCACACTGTGGCAGGACTAGGGGAGATAACCCTAAATTTTAACTACCCACTGCAAAATAAAACAAGCTGTAGAGCCCTTAGCATCCCCATGTGCACCTCAAGGGGAAAAGAGCAATTCTGCAAATGCTCAGATCTAAACAGGTTAACACAGAACCGTGGAGTATAACTTTTTCCTTTATCATTACTCGTAGGTGTTATGATAATGTGCAGTTCAGAGCTGGTAAAAGACATATGCATGCATGTTGATACAGGACCAGGGAGTTCTAAAATTGTTTTCACATTTATATGTAAAGCAATTACTGCTGTTTTTTTTTCTTTCTCTTTGCCTCATAACCTGAGAAGCGGTGCAGACGTGCAGGAAGTCTTACTTTTTATTTCCCTCTAGTAGACTTGTAAAGCATGCAGCTCTGGTGTGCAGTGCAACAAGAGTCAAATGAAACCTGAAGTTTTTTTATTGCATGACTTGTAGCCCCATAATGCAGGCAGATACCATCAGAGTAGGGAAAAGGGCAATGCTCACAGATCTGTATGCATGGTGATCAATGCATCAGTCCTAACACACGTATGTTTCTCCCTATCTTGGCTGCTCTAATCTGTCATACTCGGGGCACTGGAGAATCCAATTTAATTTTTTCACCCGTTGTTACTTTGGAATCTGCTCTGTAAGACACCCTTCCCAGCCTTGCATATTCTTTCATGATGTCTAATTAATTCATTTGCAGAGTGTGTGTTTCTCTCTGCGCTCATTCTGCAAAGGTGCTAAGTCTTGTAATGAGAGGGAGAGAACCTGAACAGATTTGTTTTCATGTTCTACATTGCAAAGCTGATTGAATCGGACCCACCAGCTCTGTGGTGGAAAAAGAGGTGTTCCTGTAGACAAACAGCAGCACTAAGGCAGGACTGTGCAGTCGAGCCCTCCTCGTGCCTCACTTCTTTATCCCCAACTCCTGCAACATATGCTTGATGCTGTCAGCAGAGGTAGGCACTCTGTGATGAGCAAAATCGGGACCTGTATGTGCTCAACTTGGTAGCTCGAAGCAGGACGTGCTACGGCACTCTGCCTGCTCAAGGGAAGCGTGCAGTTTTCCACCCAGAAATGGAAATGAGCAGAAACCTACTGGCTACATCTATCAGCCTTAATTAATAACCCATTACTTGCCACCAGTCTCTGGCTCAGGTTTATGCGTAAGCATTTGGCAAATGAATGTGACAGTTTATAGCCTCTGTAAGGAAGGATGGATTACAATTGCTTTGACTACTATTTTTAAGGGCAAAGAGGAGGAGGTTCAGAAAATCCCATTTTCTGGAAGGTATTGGCTGAATACAGAGGCTCTGAGATGCAGATTCATAGCTGGCTCTGCATCCCTCAGCATTCCTTCGTTGGGGAACACCTGTTATTTTTAACATATTAAAATCATTGATGCTGCTATAGCGAAGATACACATAAAGGGATGGTTACAAAAGTGGCTCAAAGGAGAAGAGGAGGAAAATGGTTGGTGGGAAGTATGAGGCTCTGCAGTAACTCCAGAAACTGAGTCCATGTTGTCAGGGTGACAGTTTTAGAGATCTTTCCAATGAGGCAAGTTTAAGTTTTCAAAGCTCAGGGCTTTAAAAAGTAAGGGGAAAAGACTACTATGAACAATAAGATATTGTAGAAAAATATTTACATAGACAAAACATTTCCCTCTGTGTGTTAGGACCAGAAACAAAACCCATCTCTTGTCCTGCATCTCTCATATATTATTCATGCTTGCTGTTTGGCACTTTCATGCAGAGATCTCAAAGCATTTTGCAAATGAAGATGTAAGTTGTTACCCTTATTTTATACAGGAATGGCTTAGAGAGAAATGACTGTGGGCCCACTTGAGACCTGAAACTCAAGCCTGACCCTCCACAGACCCAGCCCAGTGCCTCAGCCATTGGATACCATTTTTGTGAAGATTGAAAAACTTGATGGGATGTATTAGTGAGAAAGAGAAAGCAAGGTGGGGGGATTATTGGCAGGGAAAGAAGAAACCCAGTAGTAAATTTGGAGGGGGTTTAAACAGATGGAGAGAGTTGATCTTGGGTAAGGAGTAAGAGAAGAGATCTTTCTCTGCAATTGGAGTGGACTGATGTCATAGAAGCTGACAGCAACAGAAATTTAAGATGCATATACTCTGATTTTTTCAGTACTTGAATGTTGAGGTAGTTTTCAGGGAGTTGGACAGGACTTCCAATGATTTTGTTTTTCAAAACCATTGCAGGCAGTAACCTGTAGCCCTTTAACGTGCAGGAGAAGGAGGCACCTCACTCGCTCTTGTAGCTCTGTAATTATCAGCAAATATCTGAGCAACTCTGCAAATGGGAGAATTTGCACTTCAGTGCCTTATGAGCCTGCTGTTAAAATGTGACCCCTCGTCCTTGAGCTCATTTGCAAAGCACCCAACATGCACTCCGTGTACCAACGGTGCTAATGGTTCTGCTGCTGCATCTTCAGAACGTGCACACGAGTGACAACATACCTTAAGTTTCTGAGGCTATGGATGTCACTCTGGGCCTAGCAGAATGTTTGATTTCATTCCAGGTGAAAAGGAACAAATCGCCTTTAATGGCAGCAGCACCAGCAATAGGCCTCCCTCGCCTTTTCATGTCACTTTCAAACGCATCGTTGATGTTTTTATGGAATTTTATTACATGGCTTGTTATGCAGCAAGAACAACCATGCCAGGTTCTCGGGGATGAGCAGGCGGAGGAGGCTAAGCTGTAATAAGAACTCGTACGCTCGTAGTTTTAATATCTTTTACTTCAAAGCAAGGACTTGATGTGATCTTTCATCATCTCAGCTGTTGTTTACCAGCTTCCTACAGATGCTGTTTGAACTAACAAACCCCACGTTTCCTGGTTGGAGTGAGTAATTCCCTCGATGGTTGCAATCCATTCACTTGGAGGCTTAGTACTCCTGATTGAATGATGCCACTAACAAGAAGGGGATAAACCATTTAAACGTTCAGTATCACCTTTCAGTCAAATAATAACTGGCCAAATTAGTTTGGCTTAGCTTCTCAGCCCTGCTCCTTATTTACTGCTCCCAGGGAAAACGACCGACGAGTCCAGGGCTGTATTTGGGGTCAATTTGCTCCATGTATCAGAAACAGACAGACGTGTTCCTGATACAAGGACTTCTCTTTGGCGCTGATCTGTGAACACTATTTTGCTTCCTACCTGTCTTTTAAATCAGCTGAAATCTAGAAATTACAGATGAGGAAAGAGCTGCAAGGTCATCTATTCTGAGGAGATCAGAGCAAGTTCTTTAGTGCTCGTGATTATAGTGTGAGTATCTGTAATGGAGAAACTAACCGCAGTCGCAGACAGCTTCCTTTTTTTTTTATTTCTTTCAATTTCCTCTACCTCATCCTTTTGTCTTTAAATTTTTTTCCTCTCTCTCCCTTTTCCTCTCTTTTCCTTCCTCTTTCTCTCTTCTTCTTTGTTGGTCAGCCAACAATAGTAGTGATGCTACAGAAGTTAATGAAATTTACGAATGCACAGATAAGTATATAGTAATAAAAATGGGATGAGACATACATGTGCCACATTAGCTCTGCAAGCTGATACTGTTTTCCTTTTGGCAATTACGATGATGCCACACAGGACTTGTTTCTGTCCCTTATATCTGAAAATCCAGCCGAAGTCTTTGTGTTCTTGTATGCATGTTTACAATGGTAGCAAATCATTTAGCTCCAGAGATAACAAAAGCCACGTTCTGGACAGCCAGTCAGACTTTTAGAAGCAGGGCCTCTTGTTCATCACTGGTGAAAATGCATAGCTAATGGTTGTGGCCGTGCTGAAAAATAGTGTGAATTCTCAGCTACCAAACTATCAAAGTGTTACTGTTCTCTTTGCATCTGCTGTAGTTTCCATGGAAATAAGTAGGAGGCATTACTTTCAGAGCAGCCTACGTATCTATACAATTTTACGTAACGTGAGTGCTGTGAAGTTGTGTGATGCTCTGTGGAGTGCAACCATTGCTGCAGGGCCACAGTTCCCCCTGGTTGTCCCAAGCACACTTCTGCAGGCGCTGCTGACTCCCCTCCTCCTTTCCTGAGCATTTATATGGAAACCTGTAAGCTCAGGAACTGTTTGTGCACAGCCAGACAAAATGCCCCTTTTTGGGTGCTAGCAGGTTACAATCAATACCTCATGTTGGTCGGCTCTTGTCTCCAGCGCAGTTTTGCTGAACAGAAGTTTAATTGACCTGAAAAAGAAACCTAGCTGATTTTCAAAGCCGTCAGCACACCTAGTAAAACAAACATTCTGGAGGGCAACTTCCATGTTATTTCTATGCAGAATTTCTGTTTTTTTCCCTTGCCAAGCAGCCACCTCTCAGAGCAAAAGGCAAAGCCACCTCATCAGACTCTACTTTCCTCTAAATATTACCTAATAAAAAAGCATTCTAAAATGAATCAGAGTTTTGCTAAGAAGCAAGTTTGTGAGGAAAAATGATGGAGAATGCTGTTTCAAACAGATCCAAGAATAATTTTTCCACCAGTCAGGATGCTTGGCTACTTAGTCTGCAGCAGAGGCACGGGACCTTTATCAATCACAGAGCCACTTTGTCATTAAATGGAATCTGTGAGTCGCACTGCGATTGAACTCTGTGCGGAATCTGGGAAATAAGGGTCTGATTCTCAGTTACACTGAGGCTCCTTTGTGCACCTACAGTGGCATAAAACCCCCAAGACTTTATTTTGTATCAGATCTTTCATAAAATCTATTCACCCAAAGTGCTTTAGGGTTAAAATTAATTCAGTTAATGAGTTAAATAACTGCCAAGGGAGAGAGAAATTAAGAGTCGTGGGCAAGGGGGAAAAGAGATGCTTCCAGCTGAGTTTAGAAGAGAGTGTGAATGAGTTGAAGGGAAAAAGAGATGCAAAGAAGATGCACCGGCGGGCAAGAGCTGCAGAGGAGAAAGCTCTTATGCCCCAGGGGTCAAATTATATGAAGGGAGGAGGAAGGGCCCTCTTACTGCAGGAGAACTGCTACCAATGGAAGCTGATTTAACGCAGATTACAGATTTCATTTTCGTTCAGCACAGCTAATTGCTGTAAAGTCTGAACAGGTACTGGTCTTCATTTAAATGTTCTTTTACTTCTCTTTTGTGTCTTGATTACTACATATAAATTACTTCTTGTGAGCTAAAAGTAATTTAAGAATCGAACTGAGCATGTGTAGATTTTCCTCCAAACCATTTAATGGTTATTTCTTAGAAAATAACCATTTTCTAAGAACCAAAAGCCCAGAGCTTAGCTGGGCACAGAAACATGTGGACAGGCATCTAGAAGTAGCTAGAAAAGACTTTAATCATATTGAGCACCACATCTTGAAACTCTACTGGAGGCAGGGAGTTTATTTCTCTCTTTCACGTTATTCCTTTGCTGAAAGCTTGAAAAGCTGCTGAGTAGTGTGGCACTGGAAGCTCTGTGCCAATGGCAGATGTTGGAATGGGCTTGTTTAGCTTCTGTCACCTAGATGGGTCAATTAATCTCCCTACAAGTACGCTCCTCTTGGTATTTAGCAAATAAGCTTCTACGGCATTTTGAATGCTTTTGAAAAATGCCCTCTTCCCTCTCCCAAAGTCCTTTTTAAATTTAATTTTATTTTTTAAAATTTCTCCTCCTCTGAGAAGTCCTTTCAATCTTCTGAGCATATCTGTTGGACTCCTCTGGATCTGAACCTATCACTGATCTAGACAACAAAGAATATTTGAACAGATGTTTTTCAGGTGAGCCATTCTTTCTCAATTTTAATAAAACGTCCAACTTCATGCGAGTCAGGATTTCATCCTGAGTGCCTCTGCACCGATAAGAAGCTGTGCTAAATCAGGCTTTACACAACTCACCGTTCCTAGCACGGTTGGGCTGATGACGTTCTTTACGCCTTAAGAAACCTTTGAGGCTCACAAACAGAAGTCTTACATTTAATAGTATGGATACTCAGCCTTGATTGATTTCCCTTGGTTTTATGTCATTGCTCTGTCATGGTGCTGTTATGGTGCAAGAAGGTGCCTTGGAAGCTTGGAGAATAGTAAAGAGAGGCCTGGCTTTGCTCAGCAGAACTTATTCAGGGCTTTAAAAGAACTTTTCAGACAAACTCATCTGACTAAAGTTGGTTTAAAATAAAATAATAAAAACCCAAGTGCCTGATTTGAGGAATGTAAATAAAACACGTTCTGGATATTCTGTTAACTGGTATATAGTCAGCCTTTGGATGATGTAAGAGGGAATTTGCCCTCATTTAATGCTCTCTCTGTGTGAAGTTTGATGCTATGTCCCGAGTTATTGGGAGCTCTTTAAATCGAGGCGGTGAGAATGGATAGTGAGGGAGAGAGCTGTGAGCTTTATTGATTGTATCTGCACAGCATGGGGCTGAAAAGTACCTCCCTTTATGTGTGGGTGGGTTCTGTGTAAAAGCCCAAAGAGGATTCTCCTGAGGCACATTTCTTCCTGAGTCCTGTTTAGAAATTTGGGGGAAGGATTCCCATGTGTTGCAAGTTTGGCTTGAAAAGGTCCTGTGAAAGAGCTCTGTGTAAGACAGACATCCATGAGGGGTTTCCTGCAGGCCCTAGAGTCTGAAAAGAGTCGTGTTCCTATAAATCCTTCTGTGAAACCAGAGGCAAGATTTGGGTTTAACGTGTTGGGTTTGTGCCACTTTGCCATGTCTAAAACTGGAACTGAGTGCCCATTTTGAAGGAAGTGAACCATTAAGATAACATTTCTAGGCTTATGCACTTATCTTTCTCATATGCTCTTCTTTCTCCTCATGAGTCCAACTCTGCTTCCTGACTATTGGTTTTGGATTCTGGTGCATCCTTTTGCTTGATCTGGGCATGTAAGTCTGAGTGAGTTTCTCTGCAAGACTCATGTTCCTCTTGTCTGCGGAGCAGGATAGATAACTTCTGCCTTGAGGGCATGTAAATTTTAATAGCTTAGTCCCCACTTCAGCAAAGCACTTGAGCACATTCTGTTGGAGTCAATGGGATTTTAGTTCTGTGATTACATTGCTTTTGGTGGTCGTAGTTTACCAAATACTTTAAAATCATTGGAGTCGAGATGCTAAAGTACTCTAAGACTTTCATTGCCTGACTAAGTATATATATTTTTTTATGTGTTAGAAGAAAATGGTTTGGATGAGCACTTTTGTTGTTTTCTTATGCAGTAAGTATCACGGTAGCCAGCTCTTTGTCTCAGTGGCTCAAGTGCTGTCTGTGTTCTGCAACGTCCACAGCTGGCTTGTTTCTAACACCAGAGCTTCCAGCTGCAGAGGAGAGCTGTAGAGAAGAGCACTTACAGAAGAATACAAGAGATTCCCAGGAAAAGAAAGAGGAGGCTGTAAAGGAAAAGGCAGTGCCCAGGCAGCTTGTTTATATCACCTCCGAGAGCTGATGGGGTGCTTATCGCGCACAGCACACAGCTCAGTTGTCCAGACAATCGTCTAATTGTCTTTGCTCGGTAAGTAGCAGCCCTGGTGACATTCCAGACCTTGACCTCTGCCCTGTCCAGCGCCAAAAAAGTGCCGTGAGGAATCATGTAACACTGGGTATTAAAGATTGTTGGAAAAGGCCATGAGGTCAGCCTACTGTGGAGTTTTAGCAACAGTGCTGAATGTAGCCGACTCTCTCCCCTTCCTCTTGAGGTCTGGGCTTATTGTATGAGAGGGGTAGGATGGTTCCTGTGCGTAAACATAGAGATGAGGCTGTGCTAGGACCACCTGGGGGCTATGCTAAGAAGGAGAAATGTATAAAGTCTGGGGTTGCTTAGGCATAAATTGGCCTTTTTTCGATCCTTGGTCAACAGATGTGCTTCTAAATATTGCAGCTGGACGCTGTGCCCTGAGATGTCGGAGGGTAAACCTACAAAGAGTCTGCTCGTTAGAGCAGCAGGGTTGTAGCCCCACTGATAACAGTGGTTGTGGTTGAAGGATTCAGGAGGCAGGAATCAGAGCACCAGCCACGGCTGAGAACAGGACGAAGCAGCTGGTGGGATGGCGAAGGCTTGAAAGCATTTGTTTGTGTTAGGAAATATATGGGCTTTCAGGAAAATTTCTGTATTCAAATCTCACGTCTCAAGAAAGGAACCTATGTAGAACCTTTTTTATCTGAGAATTCTTGTGGCTGCTGCTGTTGAAAAATCCAACTTCTGTGCAACCCTGCTTAATAATAGCTATTGTCATTGTAGGAGTTTGATGTTCTATGAAGTATTCCAGCTAATTGCATCAGTCTTTTAAATAAGGAGAAATGAGGTTTTTGGGGCTTTTAAATGAGGTAAAGATATAGAAATTTGTACCAAACTCCTCAAGTGATGCAAACACGTAACTGCTAAAATCAATGGAGTTACATCAGTTTACATCAGTTACACATCTGACTTTGTATTTCCAGGCACGTTAAAGGTGTTAGTGTGCAAATGACTGCAAAAATTATTGCTGAAAGGTTTTACGCTCAAAGGCAGATCAGGTATCTGGTCCAGGGAGGGTACATCCATTGCTGTTAAAGGAAATAAAGGAGAGAAAATTGTGAAGTGTTAACTGATATTTTTAGAAGCTTTATAATGACAGGTCACATTCCCAAGGACTATAAAGTGGCAAATCTAACACCCATTATTCAAGAGGGGCAAAAAGATACTGCAAGCAATTACGGTTTAACACCAGTTGTGGGAAAAATATTAGAAAGCTTTTTACGAGGGTTTGGGAGTGAACAGCTTGAAAAGTGTAATTTGATTAGAGATGGCCAACGTGGGTTTTTGAAGGAGGTTTTAACTAACTCAGAATTCTTGAAAGGTATTGCTGGCATGGGAGACAATGGACTTTGATTGGATGGCGTGCAGTTGTGCTGCAGTTTTGAAGTGGCAAACTGGGATGCTTCTCTTACTTTCGTTGAGCTGTGCTGCTGAACCTATTTGAAATGTGCTTAAAAGGGAGCGATGAGTCCTTCCAGCCAAGTAAGGGGGTGAAAGCCAGGTTTTGTTTTGAGAACGAAATGAAGTGGATTTGTTTTCTTCCTTCTACTTCCTGCTAGTCTTAAAGATCAGCACGCAGGGCAAAGGGACGGAACGTGGAGGAGCTGAACTCGTGCTAAGCTGTGACCTCATGGCAGTTCTGCAGGGAAGGTTCTCTCAGATGAGCTCTTCTGGGTGCGCTGTGATACCCAGCTGCAACTCTGATGCCTTCTTGAGGTCACCCCTAGTTCAGAACGGTGTGACTGTCAGTGGGCCTTTGCTCAGGTACACAGATCTATTTGTGTGAATGACTTTGGAGGTAAAATGCTGCTGTTCTTTGTGTTGCCTTCTAAATTACAGGCTGAAGCTCAGAGAATGTCTCTTGTGGCTTCCACTCTTGCCTTGGCCACTGAACCCATGAAGCTGGCCAAGTTTTCCTGTGCTCCTGTGTGCTCTCAAACCTCCTCTGTAGTGAGCAGGTGGCTGGGACAGGTTCCTGCCACGTGAAATGCAGTGGTAGCACAGCCTGTCCCTGACCTCAGAGTCCTCAAGGCTTCTTCATGCTACTGGGTAGAAAATGTTAATAATAAAATAGCTTTAAATGAAGAAACAGAGGTATCATATTCCTAAGTTACTGAAAAAGCAGTGTAGGACCTGGAACAAGGTTCAATTTATTCTTTTACTTAGATTTCAGAATAGATTCGCTGGTAATTTCAGGGATGAGGCAGAAGTTAAGATACTAATCTGTGCTTTACACTAAATAATTGTTTGGTTATTTGTTATTGTTGTTTTTTCCCCAAAAATATAAAGCATCGTAATAACGAAATGCTTAGCACTTCAGGCTCTGTAGGCACGGTATTCCAAAAGTTACCTGCATTGCAGATGTTCTTGAGAATTCTTCTGTTTAGTATCGCCTTGTGTATATATAAATGTATACACTTTATTTTATTTTTTTCTGGAAGCAGAGGATTTACTGAGGTAGCACTGCTACCCCCTTTAGAAGGGCTCGACTCTGAGGCCAGTAAATGGAGAATGTAGTTTTAATGCAGATAAATATAAAATGCTAAGTCTTGGGGGCAATGCACCAAAAGTGAGACTACATATTAAATGGAAGAGCCGCACAGCATACTGATCAGGGAGGGGATTTAGGGGCTCTGGTAGAAAAGTCCTTCAAGCCATCGTGCCATCATACTGCAGCAGCTGGAAGAAAATACCAAACAAATGGAAAAGAAAGAAAGAAAGAAAAAAAAAAAGTAGCATTGTGTAAAGCATCAGTAGGAAAGAAGAGGAAAATTAAATGGATGAACATCGCATTGTGCCATTTCTTCCTTGAGGCTTCAAAAATATGCTCGTTCCTCATAGGAAGCAAACAATTTGCTGTAGGGGAGAAGTCAGAAACATGGAGTACGGATTCCTCACCTTTTCCTGGGTTTTGGAACAGAAGACAGTCATGCAGCTGATGTTATTTCACCTAGGGAAACAGGGACCAGAGGCCTTCTGTGGTCAAACAGAAGGAAAATGACCCATGTGCAAAGTAATATGGCTTCTGTGTTTAATCGTCAGCAATTAACATACTGCTAATATCTCTTAATATGCAACTCTGCAATTTCAGATCTTCCGTTTCATTTTAACAAACATATTTCCTATAATGCTAGAAAGTGCCTGGCCCTCTGTATGCAGTAAACAGCAGATATGTGGGGAGGAGGAGGTGTTGGTGTCTAATGAGAGTCTGTAGGACTTGTCCTGCTTAATGAGGTTGTTCTAAGACAAAGGTCTTTACGTTTCAGGTGGTGAAAGATGAATCCTCATTCCTGAAAACAAAAGAGCTAATACAAAATGGAGGGAAGGCTGGAGAAGGCAGTGGGGAATCAATAGAGCTGCTAAGGGGCTGGATTGCTTACATGGGTCAAGTCAGTTAACCTCTTTTTTTTTTTTTTTTTTTTTTTTTTTCTAATTTCTTTATGCTGTTATCAGCACACAAGGAAGAAATAATACCCTTCTTCTTACAAAAATATGCCTTGGGATGCTTCAGTGATATGTGTCATGTTAGGTGTAAAACTACCGACAAGGTTCAGGAATAGGGGAACAGAATGAAGTCTTGGCCCTCGTTTCTGCTTGTGTGCAGCAAACTGATTTCTGATTCTTATTTCATTCAGCCTGCCCCTAAATACCTGCAACAATGGGTGCTGCTTTTGTTTTCATCCGTAGAATTCTAGTACTTGACATGTGTTTATTATTGTTGCCTGGATAGATTCTAATGTCAGGCTTGTTGCTTGTGTTTATCCTATTCTCCTTGAGATCAGACCTTTGCCTGGACGTGATATAGCCAACCCTTGCACCAAGGAATCTGTTATATAAGCAGATGGAACAGCTGTAAGAGGATAAAGAGAAACTGAGGTACATATGGCATTATTAGCCATGTGCAACAGGTCTCGTGGTGGGGTTCAGCACAGAGCCTTGGTCCTTGCACTGCAGTATGTCAGCCTGCGTGCTATCCACCAGGTCAAAAATGTGATTCTTTGTTGTGCAGAGGTACCCATTTGGGGATGGAATAATTGGAATATTGGATCCAGAATCCACAGGTTCCATCTTTAGACTGAAAGTACTTTCTCAATTTGATGGCAAGTTCTTTGGGGCCGATGATTGCCTTCTGCTTTTAGTAATTATAAACACCTTAACACAATGGAGTCATGGTCTGTGGCTGGCTTCCCAGGTGCTGTGCAAATAATGACTGCTGCACTGAATTGCCACGTCCTGCAAGGAAATGGTCAGGAGATGTTGAGAAAGCATTTGCTTATGTTATTGTAAAAACAGAAATGTTTACTCATTATATTTAAATTGGTTTGGATCATTGTGGATGAAAGTGAAACGAGATATAAGCCTGCAATGACATGCATAAATACATAATTAAGTATATTTCCTTTCCATATGGAGGGGATTAGCTTCCCTGCCTCAGCAGGGAGTTGCTTTATTTGGTGTCTGCTTTGGTGTCCCTTTCTTTCTGACAGCTTACAGAGGTACACTGAAAGGGAATTTCACTCGCTGCCTAATGAATGTTGGAATAAGGACTTTGAGGCCATGTGGAAAAGAATAAGTGATTGCCTCAGAAAACAGAAGTTTAGGGACCTTAAGGGCTGTCCTATTATTCTGACTTCTCTTTTTGACCTTAAGTGGGCCCTATGGGATGATACTGCCCACCTTACCAAGACTTATTGCTTAGTCATAAATCGAGACAGAGAGAGAGAGAGATGTGTCTGGTAAATGCTGAAGTGTCAGCAAAAGCTCCTTAACTTGGGTTTCATAACTTGAGAAATATTTTATCACCCTTGTGAGCCAAACCTCTGAAAAATCAATGGAACTTGAGAGTTGCCTGTATTGATCTGAAGGGCTGAGCTGTATTGAAATATTCATGGCTGTGTGTGTGTGTTTGTATATGTGTGGTTGGGGGACCGAAATGTAGGTAGCTTTCAGAGGATGAAACGCGCTCATTTTTCATTTAAGCTAGATTAAGACTATTAGGTGAGTTGCAGAGCAGATATTTAAAAGGGAATGAATTTGTTGGTCTGAAAACAAGGCTTCTGCATTCTCCTTGCTATTATTTTTCTTAAATGACAAAATGCTAGGAGGAAGAAGTCAAGGAGATCTGATAAAATTAGCACCATGTTCTCTTGGGGATCTCCGGGCTTGCTTTGTTTGCAAAGCCAATTTGGACACTGCGTCTTTGATCTTCACTTTCAGTATTTGAGCAGGCATGTTTAGTATCACTCATTTCACAGGAGATTTGGGATCAAGTTTCTTCAACAATCTAAAAAGCAGTACATTAGAAAGGGAATTGTCTGCCAGTCGTCTTAGAATCTCAATACCCTTGATACTAATTTGATGTGATGCATTTCACCAGATGTCTACCTGAACGATGTTTTATGCCCAAGAGGTTTGTGCTACTGTAGGGTATTAAACGTGGCGTTTCTTCCAAGAGCAATCGAATGAAAAGCAACCGTAATTTTTAATCTGCATGTAGGTGTGACAGGGTACAAATATCTGGGAGGAAAAGAGTTCGTCAGGCAGGATTCAAAAGAAGGCTACAACAGAACTGTAAGAAAAATTGCTGCCAATAGTGCTTAAGAAATAAAAAATAATAAACTTGTAAGTGTATTTAATGGTTTGGTATATCAGATCAAACCCTGAGACCTGCCATCTAAATGTTATTCCTTTTTAAAAGAAAAAGTTAAGAAAAATTTCCAAAACTTTCCTCTGAGTAAAATGAAAGGAGGAAAAAACACAGTTGCCGTTCTTTATTTATTTGCATTCCTCAATGGTAAACTGAATGTTTAAGCAACTGACATCAAAGATTTGATTTCTCTGAAGCTAAAAAGCCTATTAATCACAATTTTAAAGCGTTCTTTAATTACTCTGTAATAAAATGACACGCGCAGAGCGGGAGGAAAGATTGTGTACTTTTAGAGTTCCTCGTGCTTGTTTGTGTTTCAAATCTCTCCGGAAATCCTCACTGATCCCTCTTGCTTCTGCTGCTTAATTCCGTTCTACCACCACAGCTATTGTTCAGCACTGAGCTCTGTTAACCATCTGCAACTACTGAGAGTGCAGGTCTGGTTTCCCAGCCAGCCCCCAGATCCACAGCAATGGAAACCTCATCCTTGGAGAGGCTGTGAAGAACCTTGACTGCTGTCAGCCCCCAGCTGTGATGGTGCTAAAGCCCTTTGCTTAGCAAATGGGGTATTTAAGCTGCTGGGACCACTCCTGTAGTTGAAGTTTGAAGAGCATCTTGGTACATTGAGCCTGTATTTTGTTCTGGGAAGACTTTGAATCCCTTTCTAAACAGCAAACTGGGAGATAAAGGACCAGTAGATGGTGCTCAAGATTGCATAGCACAGGGCTTAGTCACCCAGGGCCTCCTCCTTGGCTTTACATGGCTGGGTTTAGCATTGAAAATGACCTCTTAACGTAGGCATTGAAATGAAGAGATAAGTAAGAGACACGAAAGAGTTTAGTTGACACTTGGTGGAATGGGACATGTCAGAGCAAAAGTAGCCATAGGGAAAAAGACAAGGTAAGTCTGTGTTTACTCTCTATAGAGTGTATAAATGTTGTAAATGAAGGAGAATGAAAAATTAAGTCAAGGTGACTACAAGCTCCTACTTCTACGTTGAGTTAAGTGTTGGTGGTGGTGGTAGAGAAAAGTTTGGAGATAAGAAACAAAGCCCAAAGACTAAAAAGTCAGAGGCCTTACTTACTTCATTGAGACCATTCATTAAACTAGAAACATCAATTGAAGGCAAGGAAGCAGACGAGAAAGATGTGAAACCTCTCTGAGCACTGTTAAAGTTTCCTCTTCCTGGTAGGAGATGCAGAGGCAGGTGGATGTCAGGAGCTGATCTGGGCTGGTGTGTTTGGTGCATGAATTGGCTGCTAGTGCAAAATTCAGCCAAGTGGTAACGTTCCAAGTTGATCTGTTTTCAGATCCAGACAGTTGTTAATGAAACAGTTGCAGTTTTGTTGACAGAACATTAATTACTTGATCTTAGGACTTGGTAATTGCACGGGCCCCCTCTGTATACATCACTAATTACATTAGCAATTATATGGCATTTTAAAGACAAAGAAATGACTACAGCAATTGCAGTGTCATAGGGACCCTGCTGGTAAATTTCAATCAAGATCCTACAGCCTCAGTGAAGTGTTGGGATAACTCCTACATCTGAGTCTGGCAGAAGCATCGTCTGGCTGGATGTGTTGCTGCGGCCACTAGAACCTGATGGGCAAAGTAGGGTGCTTGAATTTCTCTTCAGGATGAGTTACATCCTCAACACTGATATGAAGCATTCTCCAAAGCCTACTTGCTGCTGGAAATATTTCTTTATACTGTTGGCTCTACTAATCCTAGAAATAATTATCATATCTTGCAAAATGGTATTGTTTTGTACAGTTCTGATTTATTTATCTTAATCATGGATGCCTTTTTGAAAAGCTTGATAGTGTTTTTAAGGATCCTCCTCTTTAAATTAGCAGACCAGGGAGTTACTTAAGAAGCCGACGTTCCTCTGCCTCCAGAAGTTGGAGATTTACAAAAGACCTTCAAAATCAGAGTAGCCGTAGGCATGAGAATGGACAACACACCATTATTATAGAATATGACGGTAAGTATTTAAGTCAAATTGCTGCAAAGAACCTTAATTCAAATAAGAAGTACTTATGTATGGAAATAATGTAAGGAAAGACACATTTCAGTTATTTCTTCTTCCTGTCCCACCTCCCTGTGCTTTCCATCTCCTGATAACTGTGTTGTCAGCATGAAAAATGATTGTAACGTCCCTGGGTCAGGAATTGGCTTCATTACTTGTTTATATATTGCCCTCCATGGTGGGCATGGATTCTCAACCCCTCATATGCCATTGTCTTGTAAGCAATGAAGGTGACGTATTCACACTGGGTTGCTGTGCTAGAACAAACAGGAATGGGAGAGAAACCCAATGCTTGTATTTATTTTTCTTTTGTTTTGTAGCTGTGCTTCTGGTTTGCAGGCCAGAGGGGAAAGCAATTTTATGGGCAGATCTATCGATGGCACAAATTGGTGGTACTTCACTTGGTCAGGTTTGTGATAGCTGAGGATCTGGCCCACATTTTGTCAAGTTTTCAGCTTGTGAACAGAGCCAGGTGGTATTATTACCTACAGAGAGTTGCTGGCTGATGCTGGCTATTTGTTCCCCAGTTCTTCTCTCTCGTTTTGCCATTCCTCAAGTACTATGGAAGGTTGGCAATTACAAAACAGACAAAAGGCATGCAGTCAGCTGCATTCTACACACCATGCCGTGTGTAGAAACCTACTTCATGAACTGCTGTTCAATAGGAAGTCCTTTATCACAGGACCTAAATGCGGGGTGGTGGCTGTGGCTAAGAACAACTCTTTCCTGAAGTGTGAAAGGTAATTACTTACTTCCTCTGGTCTGTTTTGTGGTCAGCACGCTGTAGTTGAAGTCTGCTGGATATTTTTTTTTCTCACCTCAGTACTGAAGAAAGGGCAGACTTGTTTCATCTCAATAGGAGGAAAATGTTGTGACATTGTTTAACCTGCAGCCAAAGATGTGATCTTATTGGACCAAAATGTGTTTTTCCAGGGAAGAAAAATCCCCATTTCAGACCAGCATCACATTAAAGCTTTGATCCAGGTTTAGTATGGTAGCTTTGAAGCTCCCACTAATTTTAATGGTGTCAGGATTTCACTTTCTCATCACAGACTGACCTACCAACTTTTATTCAAAACTGAGTATTGACAGCTATGTGGGATTGAGCTTAAGGCTACGGACAAGAATGAAGTGGGATGAGTTTCCCCAAGCAGGCATGCTGTAGAACTCACCCAATAATAAAAATAGCATTCTGCATCCATCTACTATCACAGGAGAAGGAGCTGGCAATGGCCAGGCTTGTGTTTTGTCACCATGTCTTTTTCTGTGATTGTTGTAAACAAGAGGTACCTTAGCACAGCCCCAAGGGAAGCGGGGCAGCAGATATGATTTCCCCTTATCTCCTTATCTATCCTCCACTGGATGGTGTTTGGGTGCCTTCCATTTTGGGATGGGGAAGTGTTGGGTTTCCCACTTCCCCCCATCTACACCAATGTTTGCTGAGCGTTTCTCTGCCACGGTGCTCTGTCTGCACCTCTGCTATGGCCGCCAGCTGTCTGTTTAATCCAGTGCTGCAAGTGGAGTTAATGAGACATTCCTCCTTAACTAACCTGGTGCGATTAAAGCTTCAGATCTTTGCACCTCAACAGCTGTGTGTTGTCACTGAGATAAATATTTTAACTGGTCTGGCAATTCCCTAGCTGCCCTCAGTAAGTGGTTGAAGGAGTGGCTTTTGTTTCCCCATTTATTAAAGTGAAATTCAAGTTCTGACAAAACAACCCTCCAGAAAAAACCTGTGAAGGAAAAACAAGGGTGGGAGTGGGGTTGGTTATCTGCAGGGCTTTTCTTAACCAGAGCACCTACAGGGTGGCTACAACCAGCTGCTCACGTGCAAATCTTGCTGTACCTTCAGTGGCAGCTGATGGGAGAGCTTTGCTTTGTCACCAATATTAGGAGAAAAATTCCTTTGGTGTTCCTGATGCTGTACAAGCTAAAGGCTGTTCATATGACTTGCCTTTCAAAATGGCCTTTTTAATGTGGCAAACATCATTAAACTCTTTCCAGAGCAATCTTACAAAGGAAAGATGAACAAATCAGGCAAGATATTGGTATTTACATATGTTCATCGTGATGATCCTTGACGTTGGGTTTGTTTGTGTTTAACAGGGATTCTCTTTAAGCACAGATATTCTTTGATGATGCCATCTAGGTTACTTGGGGTTGGGGGGAGCTGTGCATATGCTTTTTGAGTTTAGTAGCTAGTATCTTTTCTGACACTCTTTTGCTGGGGTTCTTCATGCATCTCCTTCCCCCATGTAGTGTTTTATTAGGAAACTGCTCACAGGAAATCTGCTCAGACTACAGGACAGCTCCAAAGTGACAGCAATAACCCATCCCAGGCAAGACAATGCAGTACACTGTATTATACAGCATCGGGAGGCAACAGATCGGCAGAGCACAGGAGATCTCCAGGCTTCCATCTGCATAATAAACTTCCTTGCCTGAATACAAAAGTAGGTCGTTGGTACAGACCAAGGCTCTTTCAAAGGAGCTGTTTGTTTTATGGCTGCAGTCGTCACTGAGTGCACTGCTGGGAGTTCACAGGGAGGAAAAAAAGCTGAATCAGGTCTTAAGTAGAATGGGCTCTGTTGAAGGGTGTTGCAGTACAGCAGTGGGCAACTTTGGCATCACTGCCGGGAAGAAGGTCATCTACTAATTGCTTTTATCCCCGTATGACTAATTGAAGCAGATGACCAAAAAAAACCTGTTTTCTTCTCTGCATTTAGTCGATAGTGCCTTACAATTTCAGTTCCTTTCATGGGCATCTGCAGTAGTTTAAAGACTGACACGTATTCTGTCACTTGTTAGGCAAAAAAAGGTCAGTAAAAGGGGCTTTTGTCATTGAACCAAATCTTTATTCTTTCCTGTGATTTCACAGAAGAAAACTAAATATTCCTGGCTTTGGCAGTTGGCTATCATTTCCCAAGGTACTTCTCAGCAGTCCAGTTTTTTGGCATTTTATTTTCCCCTGATAAAATAAAGCCATTTTGCCTTTCTGACCAGCATTCATAGAAAGGGAACACAAATTCCCTGTTTTACACGTGCTTCAGCTGGGATTCGGCAGCCAGGTGTGGTAAAGGGAGAGGTCAGATGAAACCATTACTGCCTTATTCTGTGAATACTATAACCTACAGCTGTCTCTCCCAATTGTGGATGGGCATCCTACAGACCAGCATGAAGGCTTGATCTGAAAAACTGCTGCACAGCACAAAATCCTTATTTTTAAAGAGTTATTGCCATAACAGAGCCTTGAGTGACTCACGAAGATGACAAAGACGAAGAATAAAGCAGACTGGATACTCTGAAATTAAGATAATTCCCCCCCCTTGTTTACAGTACAAAAATTTTATTTTTTTTGTTAGGATAATTTAAAGTTTAAAACGGAAGTAGACATATTCATTTTACAAACAAGATATTCTTCCATAAGTAGGACCATTAAAAACAGTAAACAAAACAAAAAAAATGCTATCTTTACAAAAGCTCTGTGCATAGCAACTTCATACTGAGTGTAACTGACAAAGCAAAAAACAAACAAAACCAAACCAAAAAACTCAACCAGCCAACCCCAAACAAACCCCAAAACTATACAGTAGGGAGAAGTGAGGCCTTAATTTACAGAAGGGAGAAAACGGTCTTTAAAAAACCATGCATATTGGAAGTGTGCAAAGAAATAGGGAGAGTAAGATGCTATACCAAGATAAATAATGAAATAAAATGTACTCTTTCAAAGTTATGATAGGATCTGTAATTACCTATTGCAACACTTTCATCTTTCTAGTGGCAAAAAGGAAAGTCATATGGGAATATTAAACAGCGATAACTAAAAGAGGACAGATTTGCTTCTTACATTGGAAAAAATCCTTACATATATATCTTTTTTTACATTGCCTTTTCCTTTTTGCTGGGTGTTTTTCTACTGCCAATGTCCTCCATTCACGTTCAAGGATTTTTTGATTGTATTTATTTACACATCGTTTCTCTTTGTAAAGCTACTGGTAACTTCTACGCTCATTTCAATACAAGGATTTACACACGAGAGCAAAATTTGTGTTCTAAATCACTCCTATGTTGACTTCTTTCATTCTTTTGGCTCATATCAAACCCCAACAAATTATATCTCAGGCAGCCAGACTTGGTTCTTGTCCCATGAAGAGCACTGGAGGTACCTTCCTGGGGAGGTTTTCTTTTTCATTTTCACAGCTCCCCCAGTTGTGGGACTGACGGAGCTAATGAAAGTGACTGAGATGTGAAGGGAACGTGTTTGTTAAACATGTGAGGGATCAAGGAAGCAAGGTGCTGCATTTCAGCCTGTGTTCTAGAAGTTTGTATCTGGAGTGTTTCCTGCGCATGGAATTTTGAGTATAATTAGGATAAAATTAGAAAGTAGCCTGAAGAGAGAGGGAGACTGGTGGAAAAATGCAATACTTCTATGCACTGGAGCTGCTTGAAAATTTTTTACTACATCAGAGTGGGGTGAACGGAGATGGTCTACTGGAAACAAGTCTGGTAAGACTCATTCTTTTGTATTTCAGGAGTTCTTGGCTTCAGTGCTGGTTGTGTTGCTGACCTCCAGTGGTTGCTCCTTCCTTGATGGCACGAAGGACATGCACAGAACCTGCAGTGTCAATGAACTTGCAACCACGATTAACGGTGAGTGATTTTGTTTCATCTTTTCTGGAATGAGACACTTTTTTTTAGTATCCTGGCTGTAAGACTCTGACTAACTGTATCTGTGCTTCTTAAAAGCACATTATTCCCAGCAAATTTCTTTTTAAAGCTGCTTTAAATTGCTACTTTTTCTGATAAATTGGGCCATGAGTTTTAGAAGACAGTACCCTCTCTCTTCCCTTTCTAAAACATGACATGAGAAGACACCTAACAAATTCCCTCCTGAAATATCAGAGCAGTCAGGAGCAGCACAGAGCTGCTTCCCAATATGTGGATCACCATTAGGAACACAGGAATAGCTCAGTTCCGTTGTCTTTGCAGTCCACTGGCTTCCCTGCTGTGCTGCATTCTGGTTTAGAAACACATCCTGTAAACATGTCTGTATACTAAATACATTTCTCAGAAGGTGACCTGTATGCTTCACCAAATTAAGCTTTGAGGAGGCCCCATTTTTTAGCAGTTTGAACCAGAAGTGCAGTCACAAGAAGTCAGCTTCCCTCCACCAGGCTGTTTACAGGAATGATTTTACACGTTTGCAGAATGCAGTCCTATGCCAAAACCCTGTCTGTAAGGTGGGAGCCTATAACAGTCATACCACACAACACCGAGCCTTAGTCACTAATCGTTGCAGCTGGCTTTGAACCACAGAGACCTTCTAATCTATTACTAATCCAAATTTGCTCCAAATGGCCTCAGCCATTGCTGTCCCAGCCATCCAGTTCAGGATGGACTCAAGATGGAGAACATCTTCTACCATAAATTGTTGAATCACAAAAATACTATTTAACATATTGGTAAAAATACTGGGCATTGGACAAGTAATTCTAGGGACCATATAATAAGGATTTATTTATCAACAGAAAGATGCTATCATAGGAACAACTATTCATGCAGCTTGAATGGTGTTTTAGTAGGGAGTAAATAGTGTAGCTGACTTTTATTTTCCTCAAAAAATGGCTTTCCAACAAAATCAATTTCTTTTTAGTGGTCTCTGCTTTATCAGATAAGTTGTGATTGCTTTCCTTGCATTCTCACCTTCCAACTTCAGGAAGGGATAAGCAAAGGAGAACTAAATGTCAGTTTTAGGCCAAAATGCAGAAAAAAATCACACTGAATACTTCTACAAACTTTAGTATATAAAAGGAAAATACTTACCGCTTGTAATGACTCAAGATAAAAGTGCATAAGTTATTCAAAAACATATTTTCCCTTTATAAATGCGCCCTTAACATGAAGTATAACTGAATGAAAGGTGTTCCAACTGCACAGAAGAACAATGTTTGAGAGAACTCTTTCTCTCCCCAGTTCATACACTGAGTGTATAAAGTAAACTCAGTACCTCATGAAAACTCCAAATGGTTCAAATCCCTACGTGTGCCACTCATCTGCCAATAGGGTCTTTGAAACTTACCAGTTCATCTTAGTACCTGAATATCTTAATTGAAACAAAACACAGGAAGTGGGGGGGAAGATGAGGAGGATGAAAATTTATACATGAATCTGTGTTCTGTATATCATCACGTGTATATCAGTTTCTGACGATTTTGTTAATTGATTAGAAAGAATCCTATGATATCCTTGCACATGAATTCACTAAGAGGGAAGAAGTGAGGAGCGACCGCAGCAGTAATAATATATCTTGAACTTGTCACTACATTTTTGCATCATTTTTCTTCATTGTACAACTGGAGGAAAAAATCCAAAAAAGGTTTAATTTCTACCTCTACATACAATAAGTTACAAGTTTATTTATTTAAATAATTGTAAAACATCTTACATTTTTAAAGAGGTTAAACTATAAGCAAATACACACATACACC
Source organism: Meleagris gallopavo (assembly GCF_905368555.1). Classification (NCBI taxonomy): domain Eukaryota; kingdom Metazoa; phylum Chordata; class Aves; order Galliformes; family Phasianidae; genus Meleagris; species Meleagris gallopavo. The sequence continues at coordinate 693,240 of NC_139427.1, read as the reverse complement.
AAAGTTCCATCACTCGTGTCAGTTTGTCCTAGAAATTCTTTCATGCTGGTACCCTGTTTTGTTGATTTTTTTTTTTTTTTTCTGCATAAACTAAATTGATATCTGAAAGGCTCCATATAAAATAGAAACTTCAACTTTTTTCCCCTACAAAGTAAAACAAATTGTATCCAAAATATCAAGCTTGAATCATTTTTGCCAATTTCTTTTTCCTTTTAATATTTTACAAATCTTAGGAAGGTTTCGCGTCTTTCAAGAAAGACTTTGCATTTCTGATCCCATTCTGCCAACTGTTGTTTGTCCTCTGGCTCTTGGCTGATTCTCGTTCGCAGTGTTCTAGGAGTTGACGTGGTTGTGTCAGAAATATCAAACAGGTAAAAGATGCAGCCTTCTATCTTGTCCAATCCATAAAAAATGTTCCTTTTATTTCCTGGGCCTGGCTTTCCCCCCAAAAAGAGCTTGTAGTGCTATTTTTTTTTTTTCTTTTTAGTGGTCCATCACAATAAGTAGTTTTGTGCTGTAAAAGAAAAATGAAAAAAAAGAGGAAAAAAGGGAAGAGGGAGAGGAGCAAAGCTGCCTCTTCCTTACATCGGGGGAACGACAAGACCAGTCATGGCTGAAAAAGAAAATTGACAAAGATGAAATGCTGGCATATTTTTATGGAACAAAGTTTATTTGAGCCCTTCACCCTTCTGTGTGCAGTCACACATTGCAGCAGTGCATCTATTTGCAGGTTAAATGATGATATTAAAAGACCTTCAATGTCTCTGAACGTTTTTATGCTTGATTTGTGCTTTAGTGAGAAGAACCAACAGTGCAAGCCTGACAGCAGCCACAGAAATTGGACAATGTGCAACTTCACTGTAGGTTCCACAAGGCCAGGCCCATGGTGGCTTTTAAGTCAATAAAGGAGAGAATGGATTAACTGAAGCCTTAGTATGTGAACTTTCAGAAATGCCTAATAATTTTTTGGTGCACGTGTCCTAAGACTTCTTGGAAATGGACACTGAATTTTTTGGGACAGTTCCTAGCAGATTTCTCATGCTTTCTCAAGTTGAGCACTCAAAATCATTCTTGAACTGTCAGGACCAAGTGGGGTCCTTGTTTCTCATTCAACCTGCTAATTTGCTTGCAAGAAAAGGTTATGGTGTGAGTGAGGAAGGATAATGTGAAAGCAAATGGGAATTTACCCAGGAACCACTTATGGGACCTCGCCATGGAACTGTGAGTGCTGATTCATTGGAGAATGACCAGAGCTGAGGTTTACTAATTTAGTTTCAGTGGAAATAATGGACCAGCCTCTCTTTCTCGCTTGGTTTACCCCATATGTCTGAATCACTGTAGTCTTACCTGGCACATTCCCAGAACACCGGGCTTATGTAAATTATTTATTAGTCACTCTCACTGCCTTTAATTGCAGTTATATTCTTCATAACTGACAACAGCAACATTTGAAGCTGCCTGGAACTGGTGCTGTTCCCAAAGGTTTTGAGGGGTAAGTTAAGTTTATATGTATTTATATAACAAATGAGTGAGTCATATTTTCAAAGGGGCCTCAGTGTAGTGCAAGGTCCTAATCCTGTGAAGATTTACGTTCATTGAAATTTGTGGGATTATTCATGTGTTTAAAGCCCTGTCCTCCGAGAATTAATTTCACCCTTATGTTCACAGTGTTTAAAAAAAAATGCTCAGGGCAAGATCCTCAGCTAACATGACTCTTTTATTGGAGCTCTGTTGATTTTAAACAACTGTGGACATGGTCTGTGATTTAATACAATAGGAAAACAAATATTTTCATATTTTCCAAGTGACTAGGGCTAAAATTTCCTGCCAATCTTGACAGCTGAAAAAGAAAGTGAAACTGAACAATCTTGACGCAAATATCTGCTGTTCTTAATGGCGTACAAATTTGTTGGTGTTTTTTCAAATGGAAATTTTTTTCAAACAGGCAATTGATATAACCCTAAATGAGGAAGGTAAACATTTGCATGCCTACTGAAGGTCAAGGGGGAAGAGAGTGCATCTGAAGAAGAGAGGTTTTCTGGTCAGATGAGGGGCTGCTCCTCTCCTCTTCCTCACTCCCCCAAACTGAAAAATGACCTTAATTTCCTGGAGGGCTGGGACACTGAAGAGTTAACCACTGACCTGCCTTTCTCCCCTCTAGAAAACTGGATTTAAGCCTTGGGTTGATGCCCTTGTCTGGATTCTGCAGAGCTGGTGGAAGAGGTACGCACTCCCTCGGCTGCTCACCGCCATCCACAGGTTTCCCAGTGAAGCAATCTGTGCGAGCACTTCCTAATCTGCTTCGGGCAAAATCATCCAAGTTAGCTCAAAGAATTTAAGTTGTTTGTCTGAAGTATCCTGGCTGGGTCTTTTGCCTGAAGCAAAGAAAGCAGCGCTTGCACAGACTGTGCCTGGTCGGTCCATACATCCAGTCTCCTCTCCGCTCTGCACGCGGCTGTTTGGATGACTCTGCAGAGAAGCAGCAGTCCCTGTTACAGCTAACATGGCTTAATTTGAGACATGCAGAGTCTGCTATCAGTGTAGTTTAAACTCTGTTCCTAAGTGGGAGAGATCACACTGGCATAAGAGCCACTTCTGATACTCTTACCAACGTTATTGTCGTTCTTTTAATCAAGTTAAATTTCCAGCAGATCAAAACAAGGATCAAGTCTGAGTTTCTTCCAGGAGTCTTCAACAATATTTTAGGAATGCTTGCAGAGGCAGCATTTTGTAAAGCCCCTTACAGTGAGGGAAGAGCACATTTTCACGGCGTAATTAAAGAGGTGACGTTTAGATCCAGCAGTCCTGGACTCAGACTGCTGCCAGCAACAACAAAACTGCCATCTGCAACCCACTGTGTTATTACTTCTGGGGCTCTGATCCCTCTTTTGCCACCTTTTCCCCTGAGGAAGTCTTTCTATCCTCTCCTTTTGCCCCCCTCAAAAAGTTTGGTTTGTCATTGCAGGCTGTAAATGCTCTGGAGTGGTGAGATAGCCCTTGGAAGCTGTTAGGATGGAATCTGCCCGTGGAGAAATCGAGGTGGAACTGTAAGATAATAAGGACAGGCAACGAGCTTTATTGCTGCCCTGGTGTTTCATCTGAAAGTTGCAGCTTCACCTCTTTCTGCAACAAAAAACAAGTAGGTTGAGAACTGTTGGCTGGGATTCTCACCTGTTCTTCCCCAGCTCACATAAATGCCTTTGCTCTGTGGTTCTCTCTTTCTGCCTACCCTTTTCTGTCCATTTCCACCCCACCTCCACTCCCCTTTGGGGCTGCACTGTCAAAAGCCTATTCCCAGCCTGTATCGCTTTTTATTGAATGTTTGTGAGGTTTGGATTAAGGTCTTACACTGCTAGCAAAGCTGTAATTATTTTTGCCTGTATTACTATATATTGAATCGATGTAACTTTTCAATAAAGGTGGTTCAATGCAGGACACTCCCTGATGAGTTGGGAATATAGAAACCACAGTCATTATCCCAGAGGGTGGGTTTTTTTTTTTTTTTTTTCTTGGAGGGAAATGGAAAAAGAATTAGAGATGAGCCTTATTGTATTAACCTTGACAGCTTGCAATTATCAACTGAAACACTTGATTAAAATTGTCACAAGGTTGGAGAATTTTTTTATAAATAAATAATCAAACATGGATAGTACCCAGATGCTATGGTGATAGGCACCTTTAATGGGTGTAATTAATAATGATCATAAGCCTAGTGTACACGAGTGGCTCCTGAAAATGCCATCTTGCTCTGCAGTGGAAAGAACTCTGCAGTTCACACAACCATTTGGTAAGAACTGGGGATGGGCTCTGCACTGCTTATGCATTCTTCAGATAGCACAGGTGCTTTGGTGGCTAAATTATGACCTGTTTTACAAACTCCACTTTCTAAAGAAGGGTGTCGAGCGTTTTCAGCCACTGTGTCTTGCTCTGTCCTTTGGTTGTATGACTCTTTGTTTTCCTCTTTTGCCACTGTTTTCAGTGAACTGCAATCTTACATTTCTACGGCTCTTCACAGAGGTGAACAAAGTCTGTGGTGGTGCAATTTTGAGCATCTTAAATGAAGGCTGCTATCCTGCAACGTCAGAAATACCTCTATGCATGAGGTGTCCTGCACACAGAGAGGTAGGTTTGTAATTGCAAAGGCCACCAAGCTGTTGGTACCAGATGCAGCTGGTAGGTGCAAGCTTTACCCTATTGCTATCTTTGCTTCCCATCATGGCTACCACTAGAAAATGCATAGTTTCACTTTTAATATTAAGACTGGGGAGCTATTTGTAAAACAATGCACTGTTTTACAAATGAGCAATAGGCTGGGAAGGATAGCAAAAAGGAGTGTTTTCCTCCAGAAATCATAGCTGACTCATTTAAACATCAGTAGTTTGGATGAAGGGCACCATTGTCCTTCATTCTAGAATATAAGCAAACTAAACTGCAGTTTTTGTGAAGGACCCGTGAGGATAGTTCCAACAAAGACACTAAAAAGTCACTAAATACTTGTTTTTCCTGAATAATTTATTTTTATATTTTCCTCCATAGGAAATTGATGTCATTCTGGGGGCAAAAATTTGCCTGTACCTGGATGGAAGATTTTCATTCTCCCATTTGTGATGTGCTAACCACAAGCAGGTAAAATATTATCAATGAAGTCATGGTTTTGTCTCTTTTAGATGATAAGCAGGTTAAGTCATATTTTAAAACCATAAAATGTTTCTAAAAATGTAGACAAAGCCTTTGCCAGGTAGGTGACACAGAAGTTAACTTGGTCTCACCCACGGAGTTGTACTGTTGTGGTTAAAGATCTCAGTGTTGTACTAAGTTGTAGATGTGCAAAAGGCTGCCTGAACACTGATTTAGTTCAACACAGTTAGGAACAGTGTTAGAAATCAAAATCTGTTTGCAAAGTGATATGCATTAGTTTAATTGTTAAAGAGCACAGGAATGTAATAAACCCCTCTGCAGTTATGGTTCCAGATGGGCTGGGAAGTGCTAGTTTTCCTACCTGTAAAGTAGAGGTCAATATTATATCTCTTTCTTTGGTGACTCATAAGAGTCTCGAATCCATCCTTCTATAAGTAAAAGGCAGATTTTTATGTTCTCCCATTAAAAATGGAGCTCTTGTCTAGCTTGAGTAAGTTGTGACATATAATGAGCTACTATAATTAACATCCCATCAAATGAAGGATAAGTAAATAATAGGATTTGTGTTCAGCTGACTTCTAACAAGAAATTTGAAATATCTTTTACGACTGACTTTATTTTGAAACAGTTTGTGTCCCATACGTCTCTGCTAATAAGCTGCAGAGAAAAATGTACTTTATCCTTATATATCAAATTTAATTAAATGACATATATATAGGTTTCTTATATGTTGACATCATGAATATATCATTTACGGTCTGAAAGGTACTTAAAGCACTGTCTAGGCTCTGGAATCACTCTGATTCAGCAGCATATCACTGAAGGTTCCTAGCAAGGAAATGCCCACTTTTATTTTCACCCGGTTATGGCTGCTAAGAGTTGGTTTGAAGAGCTGTGTTGTAAGTGCTGACTGGAGCTAAGATTCCAGCAGGCAGGTCAGGCACTGCACTGGTAGCAGTCAGGAACAGTGCTCTGTAAATGTGAGCCAGTCGTTCCATCTGAATCCCACCCTCTACAAACTTCTGAGCAACTTTTCTCTCATTACCCGTTTGTGCAAATGTTCAATGCAAGAATCCCTCGTGTTAGCACCTCTGACTTTGTCAAGACAAGATATGAATAATTACGGTCTTCAACTCAAATACCTCTATTTCCTTGGGAAATAGCACAGATGTCCCTTTTGCTAAATTGGGACTGTTCCTATGGGTATCAGACTTCAATACTTTTTGGGTTGGCTAGGATCCTGATGGTTAATGGAACACCTGACCTTCTGGGGCTTGCCTGCTATTCCTTGTAACTGAGCTTGCATTTTTATGTTGAGATGTGCTGAGCTGGCCAAAGGTAATCTAGGCAGTCAGCGGTCCATGCTGTTCCAGCAGTTTCCAATTTGCTTACTTTTCCCCATCAGCTGTCCTCCATCTGAAATGAGTTGATTAGGCATTTGTGTACTAATCATGCCGTGTTGCATCACGTCACATTATATCTTCCCAATGCCTTTTTTAAACTCCCTTGACATCTGACATGAATGGAGAATACAATTGTTCTGATCAGGATCACCTGCTCTCAATTTGGGTAACATATAGAACTGAGTGGCATCCAGTATGGATTGCTGCTTGTTCTCTACCTATCATGTCCTATAACAGTGTAAGAATGTATAGCAGATGGTAGGTGGAAGGGGTAAGCAAGAACACATGGCACAGGATGGGGTTATCAGAGGGCATTCCACAGGTCTTGGCTGAATTGTGCAGCCCAAAGCTGAAAGCCAGTAGATAGGCACATCTCATGCTTACCTCATAGTTTTGATTCACAATGTATTTTCCTCAAGCTGTCCTATTATTTCCAGCACAAGATTGTCCCTCAAAAATACATCTTTGCATCTCTAAATGGCCAGGAATAATGAGAGTGCTAATCTGAGGATTAAGCTCCTAAGGCTTCTCCTGTTTAGACTAGTTTTTATCCAGGCTTAAACACTGCTGTAGTTAACGTACACAGAAGCTGCATTCAAGATTTCTGTTGCTGCTTGTAAGCAGAGTGACATGCCCTGGGGGCCAGGTAGTATTTTTGATACTATCACTGCAACAGGATGTGATAAGTAGGATGGAGGTTGTATCCCTAGGAAACTTTTTGCCTTTCGACAATAGATGTAGGCAAAGTACAACACTGCAGATGTTACAATAGAGCTTAAAAAAATCCCAGCTGGAAGGATGTTTTTGCTGTATTATGGGTAGGGAAACTGGGAGGTGATGTCAAAACAACTGCGTGATGTGCTTTCAGTTGGAGCCTGAATATACTTACAGCTTGTTCTGTGCTTTTGCTGATGCCCGTGTTAAAAATAAAATAAAAAAATATATATTAACAGTGTGCCTGTTCTTAGCTTATATATTACAGGGCAATGGCATAGCAATGGAGATTAACAGTGTCCCATTACTGCAGCACAGTAAGTCCATTCAGGAAGCCTATTTGGGACCCTCCTGTTGACTTTCTGGCCACATCTGTCTGTCAGCACTGTGGGAACATTAATTTGGATATCAGGCTGTGCGTAGCTGGATCCTTTCCAAATTATGTGCTCCTCAGCATCAATTTAAGCAGTTCAGTTGGAAAAAAAACCTTTCCATCTCTGGCTGAAATAGTTAAATAGCTACGAAAACCTGACATAATGAACCGGGGGCAGAGTGGTCTGTGAATCAACTGCTGTCTTTGCTGCGAGTCAGAGCTGTGGTTTGCTGTCGCAGCCTGACTGACAAGTCTCACTGTGCAGGTCCTGTATCTGCTGAAGTCACTTGTGGCTTTATTACTGTTATTATGTAGTGCAGTGCTGAAGTATAAGATTTCCCACAGTGAAGGAGATACAGTGGACTTCTATCAGTGAAAAATGCAAAGATGTGAGTGCTGGGTTTTCAGTTGTAAGATTTTATGTTATATTGAAGTTCCATTACTAGAATCTCTTATTTCCAATTAATAGATTGAATAAAAGACGTTGTAAACATTAAATGGCATTAATAGCACAAAATGAACTCTGTTACTTCACTTGTTTACAAAAGGGGTTAAAGAAAAATAAAAAACTCTTGCTAAGCAGCATCTTAAGCAGATGGGACAGACACAGTAAATTGAGGGCCAGTATTAACTAAAGTTCATAAATAGTCGGTGTGGTTTTTATTACCTGATCTTTTCCTTTCTCCCAGGAAGTGTCTTGAAAATGATTTTTCCCTGAACTGACCTGCAGTTAGCACTACCTTTGGTAATTTCTTAAAATTAGCCCTTCTAGCCTGGTGGGTACACAAGTTTAAATTTAAATCCAATTTAAATCTACTCTGAACACACAGCTGCCCTTGAGTGATTTCTCTTTAGATTATGTCCAACTGCTTCAAGCTAAAGAACCAAACTACTCCTGAGCTTGACAGGCCTTCCTAGTTCGATGTTCAAACCTGTTTACAATCACGTGGCCTTGGAACAGTTCCCCAAAACGGCTAAAATCTCACCATGGGTTTTGTTTGCTTTTATATATACAGTGAAATCAATACGTTCCACTATTAGCTGATAGAACTCAAAAAAAAACAAAGGTAACTGCAGACCAGGTAGTGATGATAACTCTTCAGAGTCCATGATCATACCTGACACAAAGATAAATTTGCCTGTAAACAGCTTAGATAAATAGCCCCAGCTGTTGGGTCAACAAAGCTTTCTTTATGTACAAATCTGTACACAAAAATTGCTTCAAATACTCCTGCCCTTCTCCTTTAAACAGAGTGGGAAAGAAATTGTGTTCCTTGTCAACATGGTGCCTGTGCATTTACATGGATGGGGCAATGTGTTTCATTAATGGGGAGGAGATGATCTTAAAGAGGCACAAAGTTTCAGGTAATTGCAGCATGGGAAGAAGCTGTTTCACATATATAGCAGAATTCTGCATGCTAGCTTTTAAAAATGTAATTATTTTTGTTCAACACACCTAAAATTTCCTTATTATATAAAATAATCACAGCTTATGTAGGTCCCTGTGGCCTAGCTAAGGATTTATAATGCACCCAAATCAACAGGTGCGGTTTGTAGGACTCATTTTTAGAATTACCACTGGCTCTTGGCATGGCTGAGTTCCCAGATTTGTTTTTTTTCTATGATATCTCTAGTGAAGTCTGAAGGAGCCAGATGACTTCTAAGGCCCTATAAAAGCTTTCTTTTATGGAGACTTGGAGTGTATTTATGTGCTGCACAACCCCCCCCCCCTCCCACAGCCTGTTAAAGCAAAGAATTTAATACAGGTTTCCATTCTTATCTTAATACTCACATTTGTTTTGCAGATCACCTTTAAAAAGGCTGTAAATGTACTATAGGGCTTAATTCCCTGCATGAGCCTAAACCTTGCAGCAGGTTTCAAGACATTGGCCATTGTGTGCAGAGCTGTCTATTAACTCTGCAGGGCAGACATTTGTTTTACAAGTCCCTGCAGCTTAAGGAGAAGCCATTGCTCACAAAAGAGCTGGTATTTAAAAGAAGCATGGGTGAAATCCTTCTTGGTATAAATGAGTATCTGTCCCTCATTGCTTTAACATGAAAAAGACAAAACATGGAGCAATGCTTTAATCCAGCTGAGTTGGGTCAGACTTTCACTATAGAGTCCTCTAACGGCGTAATGGCCTTTCAGGTGATTATTGTATTGGCTATAGGCTAACACAGTGTGCTTTGTATATGCCAGCTGAATATGAATTGTACATTTCTTACCTCTAAACCCATTTCCATTGCCACTGGAGCAGGCAGGAGAAGGAGACCCTTGGGGTCTGATGACGGGAGCAAAGGCACTCTTCTGTTTGACAGCAGGAAAGACGGAAGAGGAGAACGGAAGGATGGAAGAAGTGCTGGAGGAGCCAACTGTTGGACTTGAAGACATTACTGCAAGAGAAGAAAAAGTTATTCCTCGTCAGAGATACAGTAAGACATGTTTGGTATTGCTTTATATGTCTGTCCCGTTGGCTTGGCTGAGTTAAGTCTAAAGTAAAAAGGTAGGTAGTTATATTGAACAGCTAGGTCAAAGAAAATATGTCTAATCAGCCTAAACTGTAAGAAGAATTAACCAATATTTCTTGTGTTTTCAAATGAATCCCCAAGTCTCCTTTAAGTATTAGTTAGAAAGAAGAATAACAATATGCTGCAGACTTGGTCCTTTCCTTAATGAAATCCTACAGAGGGAAATCAAGTCATGGAAGGAAGAGTGACTTGCCTGTGGTCACTCTCGTAACTGGAAGTGCAATAATACTTACTTTATCAAAGTAAAAATAATTTCACACGAAATTAATCCAAAGTTCAGCTCTTAGTTATTGCTAATGTAGTTCATGCACTTCTTCCTGGACACAGAACTCATTTCAGAATGCCTTTTACTAAGGATATTCAATTCACAGGTAGGGTTCAATATTCCTCTGTTATTCTTGAGAGGGGAATGTTTCTAGGTATACTAGAACACAAATTCTAAGCCTCTTACAGAATTTTCACTGAATCTCAAAAACTTTTTTTGAAAGATATTGCTCTATTATTTGATGCAGTAAATGAAATTAAACGGGACCAGGCACAAAGCTAAAAGAAGCAAAGCACTTACTTCCATAAGGGGATCCTGTTGGAGAGCCGTTAATGAAACCGGGGGAGCCTGGAACACCCAGGTTTGACATGGGGACGTTGCTGTAGCCGTTCATGCTATTGCTGGAAGTGCTGTAATTGGACTGTTGAGGTGTGGAACTGGATGAGTAACCGCGGGGTGAGATGCTGCTTGTATTACGAATGTAACCTACAAATAAAACATATTTCATGGAATGCCAAGGAATTTAGCTTAAAACTTTCTCCCGTATAAATAAATAATAATAAAAAAAAAAACCATCCCTGCCTCGTGGTTAAATTATTTATTTAAATCCAGCTTAAATAAAACAGTCAAGTAAGTGTAATTAAACTGTGAGGGGGAAAGAACAAAGTGAGTAAATAAAAGCCATTTGGTGTCTTTCATGTTTGGTTGCAAAAAATTTGTGGTATTTTTCTTAGCCTTCTTTTCCTCCAGAAAGAGATTTGAAGAATACTACAACTATCATCATTGAAGTACCAGGCTATTATTACATCCGCAAAAGGATTTTTCCACTGAAAAGACTTCATTAGAAGGGTGTGATCCAGTACTCTTAACATTGGTTACCGTTTAGATACCAAATCAAATTATTTCTGCCCATTGTTATTTTGAAGCTCTAACTCAGGATCAGTAAGATCTTATTTAAAAAAAAAAAAAAAATCTAGTAAAAATATCTATATTATAACTTTTAAGTGTGATATATTTAATGTTAACTGTAAGGCAGTAAAACCATATCATATAGTGTTAAACAACACAGCTACCTGTGCAGTCAGATATTACAGATTTGTATGTTAGATAAATTAATTATTGAGAAATTAGTTATTCAAGTTTCAGAAACTGCCCAAAGTTTACATATTCCCATGATGCTAGTAGTGCTATTAATAAGTCACCTAAAAATCAATACTGTAAGTAAGTGTAGTATGTACAACCTATGCAAACTGGTAAAATTAACATTAAGAAACCTTTATATTTATATACATATATATATATATAAATATGTATGTGTGTGTGTGTGTGTGTATATATATGCCTCTTGAACTATGAGTTATTTCCAGTTGTTATTCTTGTCTTTTATAAGAACAGAGATCTATCTAAAAAATACATTGAGTGGAGCAGAGAGAGAATTTAGCATTAAGCTGATTTCAAACAGTACTCAAGAATTGCTTTAGCCATAGCTAGTCTGGTAACCAAAACTTGGCATATTATCCAAAACAGAACCACACATCCACTTCTGATGCCAACAGTTTAAAGCAATCTTCCTGTTCTTAATGTGGCAGGTAAAGAATCAGAGTTGCAAGGCTCAAGTGATCGAGTCCAACCCCCTTGCTAAAGCAGGTTCCCTACAACAGGTCACAGAGGTAGACATCCAGATGGGTCTTTAGTATCTCCATCGAAGGAGACTCAAGTTGAGGCACTGCTATTGAAATAATTGAAATTCAATTTCTCACTGTGTGAATTAACACTGTACCGCTTGCACTGCTCACCTTGGTTGTTTCCCTGTGTTGACTCTGAGATGCTGACCCCCAGCTGGCTGCCGTAGGAGTTAATACCCATCATACTGCTGTGCGCCGGGGAGCTGGACAGCGCAGGGATCTGCGCGGGATTCCGCGGTACGCTGTAGAGAGCTTCTGCGATGTCTGCAGCTCGTTTCAGAATGATGTCCTGCAGAATGAAGGGCACAACTTCAGCAAAGTGCTGGGAGAAAATCTCAAGGTATCCCACTACCCTGCCCAGAGTAGTTACTCTGACCTGGTTGTTATGCGGCGTTCCGTACAGTGCTTCAACTAGGTCAGCAGCTCGTTTCAACAGCATTTCCTAGGGAAGGACCAGATAGAGAAATACATAAAACAGTTGGAAAGGAAAGGAGCCCCGTGCAAGGGAAGCGGTGCGGTGCGGTGCGGGCGCTGGACGGCAGCGGGCGGTGGCTGCGCGGCGTGCCGGGCCCGGAGCTCTCCAGCGTCCTGAAGCCGTTCGGCCATCCCCTATTCCCAACAGCGACTCGGCTTCCTGCTGGATTTCAGTACATCTTTTTGCATAGACACATCAGACAAGAACGCAGAACCCGATCGCTTATCATCACGCAGAGATAGATAATAATAGTTAGTCTTCTACTGAACTGAAATAGAGGAGTAAAGTCATTAATGCCGCTCTTGTAGCACTAGGCACTGCATCAACACGCTGTAAGATTACAGATACAGCAATTTCAACACATGCATGCTGCAGTTGTGGCTGCAGAAAGCTGACTTTCAAGTGATTTTTAATGAAAGATTCCCTTCAGACTAAACCTCTGCAACAATACCTTTTTGCTTATCATATTTAGGTTCAGAGATCTGCCAGCGTGGATGAAGACAAACAGAATATGAATATGAATTGAGAAGATATCTGCAGTCAATGCACATTTTAGCAGTAAAAGAAGTTCACAGACAGTGCTTGAGCTCTAACAGGTAAAACTTACTGGTAGCTATAGAGTCAACATGATCAAATTGTTGTTTGGATCTACAATCAATTAGTGAACTTTTACTTATGTTTAGATATAATCGTTAGTTAAGGTACAATTTTCCATCTTTATGAGTTATTTAAAAGTGAAAGAAAATACTTACTGGGCTTGGTTGGAACGCTTAAAAATGTTTTTACCTTAGCTAATCTTTCAGGGTCCCCAGGATGTCTTGGGATGACCTTTTGCAGTCTTTGGAAACCGTAATCTATAGTAGGTTCATTTAAAGCTGAAAGGAAAACAAAAAACAATGTATTACACGATTATGTATTTCAGGCAAGACAGACTTAAAGTCTTGCAAAGAAAGATGAGTTTCACAGCTTCTCCATTGCCACAAGTTACGGCCAAAAAAATAAAAATAAAAAAAAAATCACATACGGTATTGATTATACAGTCAGAAATCAAGAGTACCATATTTGGTCATCTAATAAACTCGTCACCCACCCTGCATACACTCTGCTGTCACAAACTAGGGCGCAGCTATTCATTAGACACATTAAATTCTTTAACTGTATGTGGCTATTATGCATACATAACCACTTCACTGTAACAATGTTAATCTCTAATGGACAAACCAAGATATCCTTAGTACAAGCTGGTGGAGCCTTGATGGTATCGTTGATAATTTCATAAAACTTCAGACATGCTGATAATATCTACTTTGACAGTAGTCATGTAGTTTCTGATTATTCAAAATTAAAATCTGTTTAAAATTAATATAGAAACCAACATCAGCTCTTTAGAATTTTGCACGCTGGTAGGATTCGCCTCTAATAGTTAGGATTATTAGTGATTAGTAATAAATATATACATGTTTAGAATTTCTTTATACTTCAGAATGTGCATTGTAATGTAAACAACACATTCATGCAATCTTATGCAAAGAATCTTGCTTAGAATACCATGAGCCATTTAATAAGTGACGCATGTAACTCCTGTAGCAATATCCTCATTCAGTGCTTCTTTCTCCGTTTTGCACAATTTTTCCTTCTTCCACAACTTTATTTTTTTTTAAGAACTGGTGACATCAGCACAGCTGAAAAAATACCTGATTCCAAGAAATGCAGATGGCATTTACTGAATCCTCTGAAATATTCTCAGCATCTTTCAGGATAACCATTTCAAACACCGGGAGAATTAAACTATCAAGTGAGACAGACGATTATACCGATCCAAATTCTCTGTTTATCTGTGTCTATCTTTGGTATAACAACATGAAGGTAAAAGGTCATATTCCCCACCGAGATACACTTTATATTTACTTTTTATTAAATAATTATGGCATGGCATGAAGTTTAAATATTACAGGAGATAATCAAGTGGGAATTGTGAAGAGAAAACCCAGACCTGAGAATTTAGTCTTGGCTATACTTAGAATGTCTTTGCTCTCCACTGGGAGACATTCTGGTTTGCTTAAGGAGTTTAATAATACACATTTCAACTGCCACAGAATCTACATCCCATTTGGGAAGAGGTTTTTTTGAGGGGGTGGGTTGTTTTTGTTGGGGTTTTTTTTTGCCAATAATCCTGAGAATTATAGGCCAATTCTCTCACGAGCCTATACATCATTGTGTGCCATTTCTCTTCTTGATTACAAGCCTAATGAGTTATGTTGCATTTTTTTAGATATAAGCAAAAGCAATGTAAAATATACAAGAATTATAACATATATCTATATATAGTTAAATAAAATTAGCTAACGGAAATATACAGCATTCTAATTCAGGAAAAAGAAATAGGCTGTTATTCAACAAACATTTTTCCAAAATACTGACATGGATTTTTTTAAATTCTATTCAGACAAATAAATAGCAACAAATAAATTCTCAACAATGTTGAACTGTCTAAGAAGAACTCAACCATTTATAGTTAATGCAGATATTATGCCTCTTGGCACAAAAGGCTTTCTGTATGATCTGTAGTAAAAAAGATTACTGCTTATTTTACTCATTAATGAAACAAAACTATCTCTGTCATGAAATCCTGCAAAGGAACAACATATGACATTTTTGGAAATAGATGGTACCTTTTCAACTGAAGCTGCAACAGGAGAGGTGAGATGTAGACTCCACCAGCAAGTTTAAACAGCTTCACCACAATACCACTTCCACGGAGAAAAGAACTATTGGATCAGCAGTGATTTATCTATGTGTTACATAGACCATATGTCAAAATTATATCCAAATGCTTTTTGGTTTCTGGATTTTGAGACCACAAAGAGATAGGTATCCAAAATGAAACCCCTCAGAAACTGACTGAGGCATAGCAAAATCCCTTTGACCACCCACAGATCCAATGTTTCAGGCACTAAGGATCTCTTGAATTTCCCAAAAAGTAACTTAAAAAATTGTTCATGACATAAGACGGTACGAGCAAAAAAGAGCACTCATCTAGAAAATAAACTATATTGTTGGTTAGTTTATAAACTGCACTCTGACATAATTGTTAGAATTATGTTACAGAATTGTCACAGTCAGCAGCAGGGAGAGGCCTGAATGCCCCACAGCCTGCCTGGCAATTTATGACAAGACCCAAACAGAGTATGGCATAATGCTGCCTCTTTTCTATCATTACTTATCCTATATGAACCACAGTTCCATTTTAAATACAAGCCTCCAGTTACTATGACTCACTGGAATATGAAAAAAATCTCTTACACTTGAACACAACTGATGCCACGACACCTGTCTGCATTTGCACAACCTGAAACAACAGCTCAGTCCCATTCATCTCAATGGGGACTAACTCAGATACCCAATGATAACAGTGCTGACATTTAAAGTATTAATTATTTCACCACACATCAAAGCACATAAGACTGCTGAAGGAGGAGGATGTTTTGAAGATCTGCACAATTTACCATGAGTGACAGCTCGCTCTGATATCACAGTGATGTCCTGGGAGATCCGTGTTCTCCCTCTCAGCCAGTCAAAAAAGGGCCTCAGTCAAAGCCCTTGGCAAAGTTCTGCAGCTCGCCTTTGCCTTACTCCATGACACAGAGCAAATGCCAACAAGCCCACTGTTTGCAAAGCATAAATGAGAGGAAACAAGGTATACATACTTCTAGACGTATCTGGAGCATAGAAAGCTGACCTAGGGAGCATATTTAATATTTAGAGCATGACACCTAACCTTCAAGAGCTTAACGTACAGAAAACAAAGCACCCGTGGTCTTAAAGTCTTGGATTCCAGCTTTGCTCTGAGGACAACCATCACTCAAACCTACAGTGAAGAGATGCTTAGTATTCACCCTACAGAATAAAATATTTATTTTCACATTGCTGACTACAGAAGATCTTTGCTTACAGTCAACAGCAATCCTGTGCATTGGGAAGTATGTGCATCTGGTCAGTCTACTCAGACTATTAGGACCTAGAGATCTAGAATTGGAAGGATGCTACCAGAAGTACACACCTGTGCTATATTTGCTGTTTCAGTAACAGCTTTCTCAAACATCACCCTCCCAACACAGCAATGTCTTCAATAGGCTGAAGGAGCACAGTAGATGCTCTGTGCAAATGCTTACAGATCACATCAGCTGTGTTCGGGCCAACTGAACTCACTTTTCCAATTTCTAGAACTCATTGTATCCTTGTAAGCCTTGCTTTCCACAAGCAGATAACAAGACCTTCTCAAATCTACTTACAAGCTTTAGCAAAACAGTACCTCCTATCCTTGGTACCTGGCACAGAAAGTGAAACACCACAGCCTGGGAGACCAACATATCCTACAGATTAGTTTATATTGCATTGCTCTGACAAGTTAACTCCGGAAGGATTTTTGCTCAGCAAGGAGAATTATGTTCAAAATCTCCCTGAAATACACATTTCCAGGTTAGAAACTGTACGACAAAGTGAATGCAGAGCTGTGATCAAACTTAAGATATGAAAGCCTACGAGACATATCTGCAGCTGGCGTAAACTGAGGTAAGCGTTATTAAAGTCAATGGAGCTATAATGGCACTACTTAAAGGAGCAGAGAATGTGAATTTCTGCAGTATTAAAGCAGAATATGAGGCTACTGCTGGATTAGCAGCAGGGAACAAATGCCCTGTTCTAGGAACAACTGATGATAGAGAAGTAATACAGAACATGGAGGTGTATGTGTAACCTGTATTCACACCGGTTTAAGGTTTATATGGAGGATAAATATTTAATTATAGTGATTTAAAAACAGACTTATCACCCTTATTATACTAACTACTGATGTAAGTTGGTTCAGCAACTGCCATTGCTAGTAACAAGCCATTCCACTAGATTTTTGCCATACTCCAGGACACTGTTAGACACCCACAGAATCCTACTGGCTTCACTCTTAGAAGGGTTTTCCATCTGGCATCTGTAGGGAAAAGTCCACACATAACATTTTGGTGATGAGAGGAATTTGATGGGTGAGATGCAGCACCCTGAATGATAGCACTTAAGAGTGGAAATGCTGACAGAACCATAACTACAGCAATGCTAGCACAGCACACTTTGCAAGGAGCCCATTATAAATACACATTACAGGATGCATATGAGCTCCCATAACAGCTCTGCTGTGGCATTTAGATTTACCCTTGAAATTTATATCTAATTTTTATACTCATCTTTTTAACACTTTACCATTTTCTTCTTCCAATAACCTGTATTGTTACTAAAAAAAAAAAAAAAAGACCAAGTATAATCAGGTCAAACATTAATATTTGATGGTATACTAAATATTGAGGTCACAAACAGAAACACGCTTCACAATACTAAGATCACTGCTTTTCTGCTTCCACATTGTAGGAAAGTATTGGTAGCCTGGTGACAAAAGGATCTGCCTAGGACCTGGGA
The DNA here is from genome assembly GCF_905368555.1 of Meleagris gallopavo. NCBI lineage: Eukaryota > Metazoa > Chordata > Aves > Galliformes > Phasianidae > Meleagris > Meleagris gallopavo. The sequence continues at coordinate 675,695 of NC_139427.1, read as the reverse complement.
GATCTGTTCCCCTGTCTATCTTCAGCCTTCCTGCACAACCACAGGCAGTGGTTAATCCTTCTTCTTCCCGTGGCAGTTCCTCATGTATAGAATGGAAGCACGTGTCTGACGCAGTGGGGCCCTGATGAACCTTTCAAGGTCTGGTTTTCTATGAATAATTATCCTTGCTATACCTGTGATGTGCCTATAGCCAGCTGCTCAGTAGTTTTAAATGACTTGACCCTTCGTACTTTCCATCTGAGGTTATCTCAGCACTTAATAATTATTAAGGACTTAATATGACATGACCCTGCTGGTAGTGGAGCTGCTCGTTGGTGCTGCTGTTATTAATTCTGACAGAAGTACATCTTCCCATGCTTTCACTTTGCAGAATTTCACACTCCTCAGTCTCCTGGGCTAGATATTAATGTCTCCACATTTCTTCAGCTTTTGCCAAGCGCAGGTTGGATATAAAGGGGATATATTTAGAGGAGAAATTCCTGTTTATAGAGACAACCACAGTTCAAGGGAGAAGTGGTCTCATTTGTATCTCCAAGCTGCCCCATTCTCTGATGTTTGTCAGACAGAAGCTGTGTTACAGCTACATCGCAATATAAAGTACTAAGAGTAACACAAAAATAATAAGCTTCAATTCTCACAAGAAAATAGATTTTCATTGTGATGCACTGGGCTACCTCCTCAATAATAGAAAATATATTGAACTTTCCTGTTCAATACTTAATATATTTTGTCTGCTCTATTCTTCCCAGCAAAGACCTGCACTTCTGTGGTGCTACTCAGTATATTTGCCAGAGTGCTATGGACACATACATGTTCTCTGCCATTTAGATAACCTGGTTTCCTGGGGTTGGTAGCTTCTCTCCTGTCCTACAATATAATTGGAGCTCTGCAGCCTTTCCTTCAGTAGAGGACTGATTCAGATCTCTCCTATGAATTCCCATTTCTATAAAGCATGCTAGAGCTGTGCATCTTTGATGCCTCCACCTTTCTGGCAGAAATTGATGGTTCAAAAGTTTTGGGAGGGTCCTAAAAGGACTCACAAGTGGAAGGACCTTGACTGCATGAGCACAGCTTGCCTGGGGTTAAGGACTGGTGTTTGTTCACAGCAGTTTTCTGATCTCACAATTGTGGAAAGAAAAAAATAAATAAAAAGCCACCATGTTATTTTCATAGCTAAGAAGTTGTTTTTATTGCTATTAGCAGCAACGACCTGGGGGAATTGATTACACAGGTGAGCCTCTACCTAATAGCTGTGTTTATCATTTTGCCTGCCATGGTGGGAGAGCTGCAGGTTCCCATACAGACAGATTGAAATGTTGTCTATTCTACCCTCACTCGGCATCTTTCATGAAGTGATGTTTTGTAACATATGGCAGTGAGCACCCACTCACTCCTCAGAGAATGCTAACAGATATCCCTATGCCAGCAACAGCAGTAACACAGGGATAGTAGATTTAACTTTCCTCTCTTCCGCCAGCTCCTACATACGTCTTCATGTCCCTTTTAATGGAAGCACACTAATTAATATGTCAAAGAACTGCACTACAGTCTGACTCCAGTCCCCTAGCTGGTACAGGTAAGTCTTGCAATCAAGACAGCTTCACAATAAGAATATTGTATTTTCATAGACAGATGCACATTTCTATTTTACACGTCTCTGCATCACTCTGTTCCTAAAGCTCTTTCAGCACTGGTATCAACAGCACTCAGAGAATGGCCCTCACTTTGTGTTGAAGAACTGCACAACCCAGGCCTAAACAAGCAAAAAAAAGTATAGGAAAACTTGACATTTTCTATCTGTAATAATAACTAAATAATTAACACTCTCTGAGGTGAATGTATGGCACTAAACAAGTTGATAATCCATTTAAGAATAAAAAAAAAACAAACAATTGTACTTATTTCCTACTCAGTTCATTGGCTTCTCTCAATAGAAGACACTCCTTGTCCTCTGGGATTACATTGAGAATGAAAGGTTACCCTCAGAGAGGAAGAAATGTAAAATAAATACTGCTATAAATAAAACATCTTCTGATACACAGAGCAATGCTGTTGTGTCACTGTACATCCAATATATGTACGGGCAGACCCAAAACACAACAGCATGAGCTCTATTCTCTATTCTAGAAAAACTGTTAACTGTAGTAACAGTTGCTTAACACCTCTGCACAGCAATGAAGCTACCCTATCCAAATGTCACAAGTGGCAGAGTGGCCCTCAAACAGCAAGAGGCAGAACAAACAAACAAACAAGGAAAGCACAGAGTTGTCAGTGCTTACCAAAACAAAGAGGCTCAGAGCTCGAGCTCCTCCAGTGCAAATCACAAGCACCTACCTGTGTAAATAAACCTGCCTGGGGCGCCTTTGCAAAACTGTTTGGATTTGTATGATAATGTCACTTCAACCACTCCGGGAATGTGACGTGGAGGCGTCTGAACTCGAATGGCATGAGGCGTGATAAGCTGGGAAACAACAAAAGGAGAGACACAATTACACGGCTGTGTTATTCCCCCTGCTTACCTGCAACCTCCAAATGTGCTTTATGAGTAAGTGCATTGCTTAATGCTGTGTAGCAGATGCTACAGATCAGGCAACTGATACATCTCGTGTAGTTTCTTACCTCCAGGAAAGGAAAGCGCATTTTAGGATAAATCGTCATCAAGGAAAAATAGTGTTACTTATACCCATTATTTCTGGACCCAGAACAGTTTATAAACTGTTCCTATGTTCACTCCCTCTTTCTTTCCTTCTATACCTTTACCTGTCTCCAGACCCCGAGAGTTACTCAGTCCTACCCTGGATATTACTGAGCAGTTGGCCTCAATAGTATCACAGAGCAAGTAGTTCCCCAGAGTAGATTTCTATGAATCACCTTCCTGGAGTTTTACACGGCCCATCTTACACACCACCATTTTTGTAGCATTACTGGAATGGGAAATAATGTGCTCCCTCTCTACTTTCCAAAGAACAGCAGTGCTCCTTCAGCTTGGGAGGTGCTTCTACCTACCTCACTCCACACAAGCATGGTTCCAAACACTACTTGAAGCCCATCAAAGAAGTTGTCTCCAATAATGATCACCATTGCTCCTCCCGTTGTCCACCCTTCGCTTGGGCTGATTGCTTTGATGCAAGGTGTGGCTGAACAAAACCAAAAGAAGAGCAGAGCGTCAGATAAGGGATTTAACATGCTGGGTGTAAACCCTTGCAGAAGTGCAAGTGACCTCTATGCACGTTAAGCAGTCCTAAGTCATACTGGGGCAAACTGTAGCTTCACCTGTCTGCTCCTGGGACTTTCTGCACTGCTGCAGATTCACACTGCCATGAATTCCCCAGTGCTGACAGAGGCCCAGGACAAGTCCCTCCAGCCAGTCACCCGTGAAGGCTGCTTTTCCATTTCAGAAAGCCAAAGAAGGGAGTAAATAAATAAATAAATACGAATAAATGCATGTTTTCTGCCTTGCTAGTGTTAATTACTTGCCTATTCATTACCAGCACTTAACACTGTGTCATTAAAGCCCTAATAGGCCAACTGTAGTGGGTGTAAAAATGAAATGCTTAAATGATCATGCAGAGGTGTTTTTTAAAAAAAAAAAAAAACAACAAAAAACACCCACACTCATTAGCATATGATCATACAAAAGCTAAACTCTGTGCAAAGAGACGTAGATTAAGATTTATTAGGTTTATCAATGGGTAAGAGAGATACGGAAATATCAAATGTTTCCTCCAATTCTTATCAGGAGACAATTTCTAACAATTTTCTTGGTTTTGTGGAATAGATTTTTTTTCCTTCTCTCTTCCATATGTTCAAGGCCTCTGGACTATACATCCCATCAGGAACCCAATATGGTTTCCAGGCCATAACCAAAGTCAATCCATCACTCCATTCCCAATGTTGACAGGGTCAGAGGTGGAGGGGAACTTTGGCAGGGCTCCAAAAACATGAGACTCCTTTGAACAGCCAGTCAATCACATCCAATCAGTCAAGGAAAAACTGGATGGCTTCCTAGGCTAGGAATCCTGGGATTTTCCTTCTACCATTTCACTGCCCGCTGGGGGAGAATTAACACCACTCCGAATTCTTTACTGATTCAATCATTTTCTTCCAGTTCATTAATTCTTCTTATAGGTTGATATAGGGCACATTTAAGGAGTGGGGCAGCAAAACATTATAATGAAATAATATCCCTGCTTGTCTTTTCTGCTAACATCACTAGCTCTTCTCACTTTCACTAGCTGCAGGGGAGGGAAAAGTAGACACATAGAGCATTTGCTAGTAATTTGGAGTACTGTCTGCATGAGAGGGCAGAACACATTGGTAATGAATGCACGAGAAGAGGGAGAGGAGGGGCCAACCACTCTGAAACGTAACAGACACAAGTATTTGTAATTAATATAGTCCAAAACCATCCTGTAGACGGCCGTGAGCCTTGGTTAGCCAAACAAACTAAAATCAATTAGTGTCAGTTTCCTTCTGTGCATTGTTATGCTTTGCACATAGTTTGTTTAAGGGAACCAGTGACACTTTTTCATACACATCTTGTGCTATAACAGTGCTGTTTAACTAAGATGTCATGTTGCCTAATTTGCCTGAAATCAAATCAATCCCAGCTGAAAAAGAAGTCCAAATTTTAGATAATACTCAGTTTTTTTTGCGTTTTTCATCTCTTCAGGACAAACTAGTAAATGAACTGGGAGGGGGAGGAGGGAAGCCAGCATCTTATATGTGAAGAGGACGATATTTTGCATGCAGTAGACTGTTCCTGCCTTTTCCTTCTCTAAGCCCCCTGAGGTTCTGTAGTTCCCTCTTAGCTCTCCTTTCCTCCTGAAAATAAACAGAAATTGAAGAATGGGTAACATGCTTTTGCACTCATTTGTGTACCACTCTTCATACAGCATCCTACCTTCAGAGGGGTCGAGTCTCCTTGCTCTCCGTCCATGCTTGGAGTTGTTGTGAACAAACATGTTGTCAGACACTGCCAGCACGTGCCCATCAACATTCACTGTTGTGGATAGCACAACCTAGATATTTTCAAAGGGAAGAAAAAGGAGGCAGGTAAACAGCTTAGTTGGATATTCAGCTTATAATGTATTAATTATTCAGTTTAGTTAAAATCTTATTCTGTTTGTAAAATGAAATCATGTCCTGCAGGGTTTACTCCCTAGCAAGAATGGGAGAAAATATTCTCAGCCTTTACTCTGTGCATTAATTCCATTTAACACAGCATCCTAAGGGCCATATAAAGTCCTTCATGTATAATGAACCAGCTACTGCAGATGGCCCTAAATTTCGTTTCCTATGATGCACTGTAGCATAGCTGATGGCAAAGAGGTCTGTATACAGCAACCAGGAGGACAGGCTGCAGAGCACCGCAGCAATTTGCCCTCTGATACATACATGCAGATTCAGAGCCATCTGCTGTACTGCACACACATGCAAATGCATCTGCATCTGCTTCAGAAATAAAGGTCTCCATTGACCGAGCAAAAGAGAAACTCCTGCGACGTGAAAAAAGTACCTAATACGATGGCTGGTTTTTACATGTACAGACTGAGTGCCTCTCAGAAAACACCTGAGCCTGAGCACACAGAGTCAAGCACCAGATTTGAAAGCCTTGGCCTCCGTGGCTTCGCTGCTGGGCTCTGAAGGCATAGGAATTCTTAGAGTAATTGAATATGTAAATGAATCCTGCTTCACTCTCCCTTTCAAACACAACGTCTTTAAACCACAAACTTTAAAGAAAAAAAAATAAAATAAAAAAAAACAATCCTGCATTTTAACAACTGAAAAAAGATGCATCTTGTTGAAACCTTGGGGTTATGGCCATTAGTTGGTGTCAATCAGCACAGCCCCACGCAGCAATAGAAACTCGCAGCCATTGAGGATTTGACCCTGGACGCGTTCAAGAATTTTCACAGACACAGCTGGCGTGGCCCAGGTAAGAGAACAGGCTCTAATTGCTGATGAAGCAATACTCATCATACACCATGAGAAACCTTGCCCTCCGGCAGGATTCTGCGAGTTTAAAGAATACTTTCTTTCTCGAGACAAGTTTAATTCATTCCAAAAGGCTCTTGTCATACCGTGCTCTTATATTTCCCAAGCATTCTTGTCACAAAATGTGTTGCTTTCCGTGTGCCAACGGATTTCATCATTGCACATTTGGGTGGAGTGAGACTCCTATCCAGGGTGAACGCTTCCCGCATGACATAGCTGAACCCACTCAGATGCACTTCATTATTTTCCGTTAAACAATGGAAATAAATTTTAATCTCTCACTGGCCAGCACAGAGCGCACTGTGGCAACAGGGGAATAGGCCTGAATTATTCCAGTGTCTGAAATATTTACGACAAGTGTTTAAATTGCAACCAAATGTAAATCAGAAGTATATCATATATATACAGTTACATTATATAATATATACATACCTGACCTCACATACACAAGGTGCGTATGTGATAAATGCACACCCATGTGCCCTCGGTATGGGATTTTTTATAGTATCTGCAGACTGCAAGTATGCACACTCCCTGTTTGAAAACCCACTTGGGTGTCAATGTTGCACAAAAAAATGAGTCCTATTTCAAGAGTAATAGCAAGAAAATAGTCCTGCGTTTAGAAGCTGAGTGTCGAGCATCCTCTATCCCAGCTGAAGACCTCTCTCCATGAATGGCTCCATTTCTATTTACCTCTCCTGTTTATCACAGGAGAGTCAAACCCAGTTGGCATTGCATCAGCTGGGCCTTATGGTAAATAACTGCAATCCTCAGGGATAGGACAAAAGCAAAGTGCAGATCTGGACCAGAACCTTCTCAAAGTTTTAGACCTTCTTTGCAGTAATCTTTAAGGTACTACTGAAATTCAGCGCACATCTTTGTCATCATTATTACGGCACAGCAAACCAACTCATTACCAGTGCTGTGGAGTAAGAATATGCAAGATTATGGACGTAACAACTCCTGAGCTTCTCTACTTTGGTTTGGTCATTCCTTCTTGGCTGGTGAAGATGGCAACCCAATTGTTTTATACTGAAGATTAAAAAACAATGTTTTATGGATAAAGGGAAGAGGAATGCGCATTCCGCTCTGGTCTCTAACTCCCAGGCCCTTCCCTTTCACAAGCCAACTGCTTTCCCCCAGTGAGTATTTCCTGGGTCATGAAGGGTGACCCTTTCCATCTGGAATCAATCAGTCAACTCCTGACAACTTCCTGAAACACCTCACTCCATTTCCTGTTCTCTCCCCCTTCTCCCTTTCCCCCTGGTTTGCTTCACTCTTCAAAACTGCAGGCCACAGCAGCTTAATGTTAGAGGGTCAGACACAGTTAGACTCCAAAACACTACACAAGAACACCTTTGACCTTCAAAAATCTTTACATCTTAGCTAAACAAATCAAGGTCAACGCTTCTTACCATTACCTTGTTAACCATTTCTAGGCTTTTTTTTTTTTTTTTTTTTTTTTGCCAATACCTTTCTGAACACATATTTATCAATAACACTTGTTCTCCTAACATCATAAAACATCCCAGGCCTTTTTGTAAACCTGTGTTTTGTGCTGCTGAAAGGCAATGTGCAAACTTCTCTGGAGATTTAAGTTCTCAGATTTGCCCACAGCACTGGCAAATTATTGACAAATGTTTTGGGGTTTCTGTTTCCAGATCTGATGGCACTACTTCTAATGTGTGGAAATTCAGCTTCTACACCAATTCCATTTGAGATCTTCTTACTAAAATCAGTAGTTAATGCAAAACACAATTCTGAGGAAACGACCTGAGAACATCAAAATATGCCAGCTAGAAAATGCATTCTGGTAATTGTAGCTTAAGGCCAAATTTGACGTAGATGGCATAAATAAAGACGACGTTATGCTCCTAAACAGCTGGATCAACCAGTCACCTCCAGTGGAGCTTCAGAGGACAACCACCTGAGCAAGAAACCAACACAGCAAAGTGCTGCAGCCACCAAACGTGGGTTCCATCCACAGCAACACCAAGGGAGGTGCCAGCTTTTCAGCAGGGTTTCCAGCAGTTCTCCAGAATCTCTTTGCACATCTGCAAGGGTCTCAGAACCAGCTATGAAGCCACAGGCCTGGAGCAATGATTCTGCAGCAGTGCTGAAGAAATGCGTGGTTGCTTTTGTTTCCCAGGTGGATTTCTGTAATGTGCTCCCTCCTCAAAAGCCACAGTGAGGGCTCATCACCTCCTGTGACATTCAGTCAGACCGGGTTTAGCACATGGCACTCAGGTTCCCCGAGCTGGATTGCGCCTCTTCCATTTCCCTGCGCAGTTCAAAGTGTTGGTATTACTTTACCTTAAAGATTACCTCTCTGACTCGCCAGTACTGACAGCACCAATCAGTCTAACAGTTCACATTACCCGTTTTCAGACTAAAATCTTCAGCTCTGGCAGCAGCCGTTCTTCGTTAATGACTGCGTCCCCTGCAGAAGCCCACTGAAGGGTGGGTAGTGGGGAAGGCACGTTCTACACCTACCTAATGGTATCTTGATGAAAAGTCCAGAAATACTACAAATTCTTGGTCAGAGGCACTACAATCGTTTCTCCCCCATCTATACATTATATTGATACTTCATTAATATAAAGCCTGCTCCTCTTCAAATCGCATACGCGCAAGGAAATACCCAGCATCTACGTACAAAAGCTGCATCACTCAGAGACACCTATTTAGACATATGGTACAAACATTCTAGGCATAGAGACGTTTATTTACATGTAACATATCTCATCACTGTGTAAATGATCTCTCTCAAAAAATTCCTGTTACCATTCCAAGTGTGGAAAAAATTCTTATGACATTGTACATCTGGAAACAATATTACATTCCTGATGCACTTTCCCTTACATCTCTCTAGTCACAGCACCATGTTATTTTAACTTTTCAGAAGAATAACTACTAGGAGGATTTTAAAAATTATTAGCGTTATTATTATTTTCCAGCTGGGTGGAAGAAAAGATGTCAGGCCTCATCCTGCTGTCTTCACTTGGATGGGGCTCCCATTGATGTCAACAGGCGTTTGGGTCGAGTAATACAGGAGTAGATGCTATAATATGTGTTTGCTTCATAGCTGGATTAGGAATAAGATAAACAGAGAGGAAAATGCCAGCAGCTTCTCTCTGCTCAAAACTTCCATCAGATTCTTCAGGAAATCCCCTCTGAAACCCTAAGCCTGCTGAAAACTGGGAGCTGATAGGAGCTCTGCACATGGCCTTCATTTTGGGAGTGGGGCCTCCTGCCATTTTAGGGGCACTGGGTAGGAGATAACTCCTGGGTCACGGCCATCCCATCTCCTGCTATTACAGACAACTAAACAATGCAGCCACTTCTAAACAATTGTCTTAAACCAGTCGATCTGGTGCCTTTGGATCTCATCCTGTTTTAAAGCCTACATCTCCTGATGGTGAGGGACCTAATGGTTTACAGCCTAAGTTTATTTGTAGTCAGTTCACACACAGCACTGGCTCTGAGATCACTATTTTCCATTCCGACCTACCTCAGGATATTTTCAGAGAGCAGTTATGCCCTTTCTCAGTGCGTGTTCCTGAAGTATGAGAGCTAAGTAGCCCTCCTATCCACAATGCTCCAGTCCTGCACCTGCACCAATTCCATTTCCATTCTGTTTAAAATCGGTTAAACCAGCACACTGTATTCCTGACACAAACACGTCCTTCTTTCTGTCAGCAGAGTTTACCTGAGATCCAGTAGGATCTCATTTATGGTTTGCTTTAATGGATGATACACAAGTGTGGCAACCCATGGTTGGCCCAATTTGGAGGATTTGGCCTCCAATCTGAGCACATTAAGCAACTTGAGTGGTTCACTTGCAATCAGTACCACCCTTACATATATAGACTCTAAAATAACATCACCTCCAGTGAAGAATTCTGCCAGCAGTAGCTGGACTCTGCTGGTAGAAGTTCTCATTTTGCGAGCTATAGCTGGGAAATGAATCTCCCGTAATGACATCAGTTCCTGTAGTATTCATCTCTCTAACAGAGATCTCTGTCCACATCCAGATCTGACTGTGGGGGTCCTTAGCACGTTCTCTCACCATCAGTCTGAAAGTGATTTTGATTTAGACCAGTTCTGCTTTCCTCCTGCCATCCCTTTCTGTTTCTTCACAGAGTACAGCATTCCTAAGCCTCAGCACCATCCAACTGCTCTGACCCGTTTTATTCCTTCCCAAACAATACAGATCCTTCTGTGCTTCATACTGAGCCGAGCTGGGTGAATTCTCAAACACAGCCAGCTTGGCTCAGGTGCCTGATGATGAACTGATCCAACCACTCCGAGGTCAGGAAGGAAATCTCCCCAGGGACATACCTTGTTATTTTTCCTTTCTCTTTCTCCCTAGAGCACCTAGAGGGGAATACTTGCCAGGAAACATTCCATGTCATGATTTCTACAGAAAATAGAGGACAGTTGCCAACCTTTCTCTTTTCTCTTACTAAAAAATGATGTTGATTCAAAGATGACCATCATTAGCTGTTCTGTTGCCTGGTCCCATTCACAACCACAGCACTGTAGGATCTGTTCAACACTGTGAGTGTATGCAGCAGAATTCCCAATCAACAGGAGGCTAATGCTCTAGCACCAGGTCTCAGCTGAAGCATTTTAGCTGAAGTGCCTCATCTTAATTCCACAGAATTATTGTCCCCCATTACACACCGGTCGTTCCCATTAAGTGTCACTGGGCTTCAATCAAGTTCTCCAGGAGAAGTCCTCATTAAGTGGAGGGCATCACCATTTCTTTTTTAATTCTGTTTCAGGGACATCGCCCACTGAGAGTGCAGCAGTGACAGTAATGACAATACACATGAAAGCTCAGATTTGCAGATTAGTTGAACTCAAATAGCACTGTGTTTAAGCAGGTAACTTAAACATTCCTTTTTTGGTTGTTTGTTTGTTTCATTTTTCACCTTTCCCTTTCATTCAGAAATGTTTTAACTGATAAATAATCAATATTTGCTTCAGCTGAATTGGCAAGAATGTGTTCATGTGTGCATGTGGGCAGCCAACAAGTAACCATGAAAACATCCATTGGCAATAGAAAGATTTCCCATCCTTACTGAGTCACAGTAAAATTACATTATTACTGGGGAGGGAACATTAAAATAATGATCACATGTCCTTTAACTTCTGAGGTGCAACACATTTCAACAGTAGAAAAATATTAGGTGTATAAGGTCTGTAAAAGTTGAGAGATCTTCATTTCATCTGCGAAGCTCTAATTAATATCAAAGCAAATTTCAAACAGTTAACGTGATCACAAAGCAGCTGGTGTTGCTTCCAAACCAAAGAATTATTCTTAAAAACAAACAAAAAACAAAAACTAAAAAAATCCCAACCACAACTCTTCAGGCATCTGGAGCTATATTAAAATTACAATGTAGTGTTAATGTAACCTTTCCACCCTTTTTTCTCCCCACCTCCAGGTTGTGTTTTTTTTTTTTTTAAGTGGGTGTGATATAAATGAAATTTAACATTTAATTTAGTTTAACAAACTGTAACTATGCTACATGAGAGCACGAGAGCTAAATCTTGTATCTAGAAATACAGAGGCCGAGGCCAGGATCTGCATCCCAGTTCCCTGGAACCAAAACGAGCAGCTTCACATCCATCTCTAATCAGAAGCATTGACTTGACACTCTTCCAGACATGAGTAACCATTCTTCCCTGCTTGGAGAACTCAGAAAGCTGTGTTGTACTGCATAATTTCCATGTCTCTTATTTACATTTCTGTCTCAACAACAAAGCCAGAGCTTTGGGCTTTCATTCCATCTCCATTAAAGAGCAGAAACGTTTTGATGAGACCCTTTCAATTCCAGATTTCAGTAGCAATGGGAACTTGGAGACTGGGATTCTCTCTTCTGTGTTTGTTTGATTTTTTTAATAATGAGCTAAATAATAAAATCAGTAAAGCAGTCACCTGTACTGGACTTTTTGACCTTGCTTTTACACTGATTGTACATTCCTGGACAAACATCCATCCTTTCAAACCCAAGAAGCAATTCTGCCCATTAATTACAAATACAAATCTTAAAAACTAAAATGAACACGACCATACTCATGGTGCACAAGTGTATACTGCTAATATTTGGAACAACGCCTCTTTTTCCACTTAAGACTTCAAAGGTAGCTGACACAGCAAGAATCAGGCAAAAAAAGTGTTTGCCTAAATTAAAAACAATAATAATAAATTGGAGGAGGATCCTGACGACACAGCAGACCACTCAAGAGTGCTTTTTTTTACATCACAACCATGGAAGTCATGCAATAATCCTTAGAAGCAATCCAGCAGACTGAAAACAAGCTCTCTCTGCAGTCCATCCTGGCTAATTTCCATTGGAACACTGAACTTTTTACTCTGAATGCATACAATTTTAGCAATGGAACTACCTTTTTTTTTTTTTTTTTGGTAACTTTATTCATACATTCTGAGCTCCACAGCCCAGAACCAAGCTCATCAACCAACGCGCCCCATGCTGAAGGTGCCTGAACAAAGATTCTGCTTTCCCTCAAAACCTCAAGCATTTGACAATTTGCTTCAAAGGGCTCATTCTCATAACACCCAAACAAAGTCTTGTGAACGTTTTGGATTTCGACAGACAGATGAATGTAGAAGCTTTGTCTAATCTTGATTAATGTTGAGGTTTGAACTTAAATCTCACAACAAAACTGGAAAGGATACGAATCCACATTGACTGCAAGTGCAAGAAGAGTTTAAGCAATCTCTGCAAAATAGAACCAGAATTTTACTTGGCTCTTTTCTTCAGGCTTGGTTGTTGTAAGGCAGAAAATCCAGATCAGGAGGAGTCTGCCCCAGCTCACTTTCGTCTCCAGTAAGCTGCTGATTTTGGTACAAAGATCAAAAGCAAGTCAATGCTTCCCCATGTACAAGAGGAATGCCAGGTGGATGGGCTGAAGGCATTCCATTGGTACATGTGCATGCTGTAAAGCTCCTTTTAGTTTCACTTTTCTATGTCCCACTAAAAATGTGAAGCTGCTTAGATCCTTAATAAAATAGCTATTTTTACCCTGGAGACGTGGAGGTCAAACAAAGAGTAAAGCTGAGAGTAGAGAGAGATCTCCACCAGAAAAAAAAAAAAAGAACCCAAAATCCTCATGCAATTCAGCATTCACCTGAAATCTACAATTTGCTTCAATCACAATATAAAGTTCATTTTTTTCACTCTTGTAACTCTATTACTGGTATTACGGCAATGCTTACCAGGATGCCCTTATGCACGATTTCCTACAAACTCATAACCAAATGAAGAGTCTCTGGATTCATGCTTCATTATACTCTGCCCTCAGCCATCCTAACCAGCCCTAAGATCTAACAAGACCTGTTCACATGCTATCATTTGAGTTTTCCTTTACTCTCCTTTTTGGCATTCATGGAAGATGATAATGGCATTTTTTTTCTTGATGGAAATTACCGATTGAAATAAAAACCAGTACAATTTGCTAACAATTGCCACCTCTATTTTTTTAAATTACTACTATTAAATTTTTTCATATCTTATCATCTCAAAAAAACACGAGGAGAAACTACAGTCTCGTCAAACCACTGGTGCCAAAAAAACAACGTTGGGTTGGACTTTTTTTTTTTTTTTATTTCCACTGAAAACCAAAAAATAACTATTTTTATATCTTTAGCCAACACTCTTCTAAAATTTTTAGAGCTTTCAGAGATACCAGAGTGGATTTTTGTTTTCATCAACACGAGCTTTTTCTTTTTCTTTGAGAAAAAAACATCCCTCTTGTGAAACTGTATTCTCACTAAAAATATAAACCAAAATGCATCATTTCGTGGAAAGTTTGACATGGGGCTGTAGATTTCTATGGAGTTTTACTTGGTTTCTAAATGAGGAAACTGAGGCAAGAGCCCAATAACCAACCATGAGCTGGCAGACCTCAGGATGTCACTGCCCTCCACAGACCTGATGGGTCTACAGGAAGGCCATGCATCCCCCTGCAGCTAAAACCCACTTTGTGTCACGGATGGGTAGCAATGAGGGCACGATAAAAATGGCAACAAGCAGTAAAACCATTTTACCCTTTTACAGGTAAAATACTAAACTATTAGACATAGCTGCTTAAAGATTGGAGTGTGGAAGAAGAGGGACTGCGTCAGCCCTTCCCTTCTCTGCTTCTAACCTGACACACTTCACCTCCTTCTGTGTTTTTATTAGCTGGTGTTCACAATACATCAGCGACAGCTATGATGAAACCAGTGGCAGATTTTACTGCAAAGCAGCTGGGTCATCGTCCCCTGGGTCTTGTTGCTTTCCTGAGTGAGATCTTAAAGTGACCATCGCTATTCGGGCTATTATTCTTTTTTTAAGAAGCTGAAAGGAGGGCGTGAATGAGTTAAAAGGCAAAAGAGATGGGAAGAGAGAGTGGAGGGAAATAGGGAGATGCTTCTGTACCACGTACAGAGCTACTTTGAAAAATTCTGAGGCATCTAAGTATCACAAACACGATCCCTGCTGTGGGCAGCTGTATGTGCGAGTGCTTTGCCCGAGGGTGTCAAATCAAATATCCACTGCTGGTTGGTACAGTACATCACTTCCCCTTGGGGATTCGGAGTGGGAAAAGAGAGAGGAGAGGGGAAAAAAAAGGTTTAACCACAACAAATGGAGAAAAACTTTAACAATATCCGATATGGCTTATCATAGACCGTCATCATATTTATTACGAGCAATGTAGGGGAGAGGAGAAAAAGAGAACGAAAGAGACAGCTTAATGCTGAGACTTACCTGGAACCGCCTCATATCTCGGGGGTTTCCTGCTGTTTTCAAACAATTCTGATTGCACTTGAGAAAAAATTTTAAGAAGAATCTGTAACGGTAAAGAATTGTGCCACTGTTATTAACCATAACGAAACGCGCTCTCGTGTTCTGATTTACATGGAGGTATGTCAGCCATCCAGGACTGGGAGAACTCAGAAAAAAAACCCACACAGCCAACCCCAACAAACAAAAAAACACACAAAAATTTGGAAAAATTGTGTGAACTGCACTCAACTGACTATAATCAGCTCTGAGATGGGCTTTTAGTTGATACGAGTCAACGCAACTACTTTTATCTATGCCCATTTCTCCACTGCACATTTGACCACACGATTTGAGTCTGTTCCTTTATCTCTCTTGTGCATGCAAGGGCTTTCTTTCGCTGTCTGAATGGGTTTTCCATGAAACAATATAGAAGGATAATGTTATTGTGATAACCACAAAAACCGACAGGGCAACTCTGCGGCTGATAAGCCTTGAGACTACTAAGAACATATAAAAAAACGTGGAGACAAACAGAGCTCCCAGAAGAAGCTGATGAGATTTCATCCTGATGATGTTTTTAGCTGTTAAGATTTCGGTAACTAAAGCAAAAAAAAGAGCCCAGATCGGAATCTTACGCTGATTTTGAGAGAGGATAACAAAAACACAAATGGAAGTAATAGGTGACAGCTCACGCTGTCCAAGCAGATAAACCCATTAACATCATACAATGTGTCCGTGCCAATTATTTTTGCCCTGTCACATATATCTATCTTTATACATTATTCTCCCATCAAGTTCAGCTTGTTGTGGATGTAAGTTGAACCTTCAGGATGCTGATGGGCTCACCCAGCACCATGTGTTATAACACACAGATCTCACATTTCAGCAATGTTAGGAGGCATTTATCAAATTTGGGTACTCCACAAAATCTTTCATTAGGATTCATCCCTTTATTATCTGATTCATCTGATTACATTTCGAATTTCCGAGGTAAAGAAGCCAATTTTACATGAAAGATCACAGTTGTTGGATTAAAAACATGCAAATCTTCACAATTCAGACAAAACAGGCAAAAAAAATCTCACAGATTCTTCAGTCTACCATAAGCAAAAATATTTTCTGTGTTTCCATTTGTAGAACAAAATGGGTTTAGCAGCAACAATTAAAAAAAAATAATAATCAGAGATTTTAGGATAGGTTTGAACGGAAAAGGTACAGATATGAGGAAAAAAAAGGTACAGTTGAAGAATTGGTTCAGAATACAAAGAACTTATTTATTTATTTCTCTTACTGAGTGCTTTTCTTAAAAAAAAAAAAAAAAAAAAAATCAGCTTTTGCAGTAAGTTAAAGTCCCAGGTGAGCCAGGCCTATTTCCCTTTCTGTTACTATGACAACGATTTTTTACCGCAGTCCCTAAGTCCCTTCAGAACTCACACATTCATGCCTTGAATTAGAACTTTAAAGGAGAAAGATGTATATTTCCTAGGGTTTACCAACAACAACTGCCAAAATAGTCCTAATGCAACACACAAAAAAGCAGAAATTCACTTCTCCTTGTTATTGCTACTTCTTTGCATCACTTACGGTGTGGTATTTCTCTTCCTTCTGCCCCAAGAATACAAAGAAATACCGAAGGATCTGATCCATTTAAGTGTGGCTTGAACAAACAAAACCCTTCACAGACCTCCCTACAACCAAACCCACAAAAACGACCCAGGGAACGTCACATACAATGACTGTCACAAAACACATCCTTCTAGCGAGCATTTGTTTGCTTTAAATCTGTCACAAACACTTTAAACATATCTAAAATGTTTATTTGCTGTGTGAGTGCATTTTGCAGACCAGTATTTTTGTCTCCATTATCCCTTCTTGGTTACGACTTAGCAGCTCTGAGTGCATGGGCTGCGATGGGAGCCCAACATCCTCACTGACCCCATTGGGATCCAGGTGTTGGGAGCCCAACATCAAAACTGATCTCATTGGGACCCAGATGTCCCCACTGATCCCACTGGGATCCAGGTGTTGGGAGCCCAAGTTGGGATCCAGGAGCAATGGGAGGTGGGTCCAGCTCCCTTGGGCAGCTCCTGGGATCCCAGCCCTGGTCACTCACACCCTGAGCTGAAGTCACACAGATCTTCATGCCTCAGGAGCATGCTGCATGTATTCTATCAAACAAGTTGTATCGATTCCTCATGCTGAAACTGTGACTTCTTTAATTTGAATGATCAGCAAGCAAGATTTTATCTGTAAGAACGTTTTCAGAACGAACAATATTATGCATACTGGCACACTCAGACATTCACAGGAGAATTCCAGCCAGAGATGTTGCTCACAAACTCCTTGTTATCCTGCCCTCTTCTTACAGATATCAAAAAATATTTGCAGATACATAAACTGCTTATGTTGCTGAGATCTTGCTGTGCAGGGAGAAACTACAGAATGACACCAAACTGTGTAATGAAACCAAGGCAAGCAACTTCTGCATGGAACTCAGTGAGCCCATGGATATCTGCTTGTTTGGGAGAAAAAATGCAAACAAAAATCCACAAGATTGATGGCCTGTTGTTGTTTTCAAGGAAAAATAAAAGATCGAATTAATCAGGGAAATGTTCTGTTTGCTTTGTAATTTTTTAAAAATTCTTGTATGCCTTTCAGATCAGAGAAACGAGGCAAGCTAAGGGACAAAGATCAGAGCACAGACGAATCCAACATCGCCGTGCCAGTGGAGCTGCCCTGGGAAGAGCTGAGTCCCACAGCATCAAGTGCTGCTCCAAACCCTACAGCACAGGCACAAGAGATAAAAATTCCACGCTAATCTGCGTTTAACAGCACCCAGGACTGAACTCTGTAACATCACATGGCAATTAATGAAATTCATATTTTCTGTTAAGTATCTCTAGAATATTTGGGTGTGGATGCCCAGCTAGCGTAAATCAGAGCCATATGTGGAAATTAACGTGCATTTCAATTAGATCTGCACTGATTCATCCCACTGGGTGTACTGACCATTAAAACTACACAGAGAACAGAACTCTCCTTCTCTAAGAGCTGGATGCCTCCTTGGAGGAGCAGAGCATCACAGCCTTTCCCAGTGGTTGGGGACAAATATTCAGCATCGAAGCACTCAGCCAGGATTTGTAACCAGGAGCAATTTCCACATGCAGCAAGTGCAAGATGCCTGGTTTAGTGGAGTTCTTGAGCCCCTCAAGCTGCTGAAAATTGTGCACCTCTAAGATATCACAAGGTGGGCATCAGTAATCCCTCACCTCACTTTTCAAAGTGCTGCCTCAGCTCTGAGGTTGCAGCATTGGAGCAGAATCCATCCATCGCCGTGCCAACTTATCCACGGTTTCTTTAGCATATCACTGGATGTGCTTTATTTCTGTTTCTCCTTTCAGAGTTTTTCCAGTCAAATTTTAGCTGCAGCTGGGCACTCACATCAAGTATTTGCTAGGTCGTTAGATATACATATATATTTTTAAGTGGTTGCATCTGGGAAAGGTATTAATATTTATTGCAGCATTAGAATAAAAATGACTTGGGGGGAGCAGAGAGAAGGATTAGCACTAAATGAAGCTGATTTAGGGGTAACAGGAGAATTGCAGAAGGGCTGTATTAATTTTTTTAGCCAGTTTTTGGCATGGACTTATACATACATCAAAAAATAAAAATAATTTTTAAAAAGTTAAACAATGCTGATTTTCATGCTTCTCAGCTGACCTTTGTTCCTTCCAAAGGACAGCACCAGCTACGGGTTTAGCAGACTGCAGCCAAGAAGAGGGAGTGCGGCACGGTCCTCCCATAGATCAACACTGAAGGGCAATGAGGGAAAACTTGAACACTTTGAATAACTACCACAAAGAACCTCTGGCATCTCTATAGAAAGCCTGATTAACTTCATGTGTAGATGTAAAATTAATTAAGACATGCTACAGACATTCACTTCAATATGGCCAAGCCTTCCATCCACAGACTGATACACTTGCAGAGGTCTCCAAAACACCGCCTTAAAAACATTCCCTCTTCTAGGATTTCAAGGGAGCTCTTCTAAAAGTTTCTGCTCCTCCTATTGGGAGTTGTCACCATGCTGGGGAGTCCGGCTGATGAATCATTTAAGTGCCCCTTTTTCACTTCAGTGCAGAGACAGCTGTGTTATCTCTGCAGTGCTGCAGGGCAGCCTGCCTGGCCGCATGGGTAGCGGGGTGGGAGTGCTCAGACATCCCATAATGCTCAGAGTAGAGGGACAAATTCCCCCGCAGGTGGGGTCAATGGACAGAGAGGAAGGGTGAGGGCAGAGCAGGTGAGGTCTTGTATCTATCAGGCTGTTCCCTGTGATGCTGGCCCATGCTGTCACTTTGTGTCCGTATACCCACCTTACAAGGCTCTGAAACAGAGGCAACTTTAGGATGTGTAATCTGCCCCAGGGAACTGCTTTAGCAAGGGGGGTGGATTGCATGACCTCCGAGGAGCCCTTCCAACCCCCTGTGCTTCTAGGTGGCTGGAACTCCAACTTTGAGGATGTTCATCCTCCATCTGAGCTGACTGAGAAGAACCTTAATCAAATCCTGTTGGAGTCAGAATAGCGTTCCTCATGACTTCAACAGGACGAGGCAGAGGCCCTAAAGAGCACTCCCATGTGCAAGAGGAAGTGTAGGTTTCTTTTAAAAAAAAATCCATTACTGTTTTTCAAAACCCTGCCACAGGACCTGGGACTGATTAGTCTCCCCTCATGGAGACGCAGCACTAGATAATGTGCCTTGTGCTTTTGCAGCACCATTCTGTGGGACTTCAGCTTCAATTAACTCAGCCTCACCAAAGCCCTTTGCAGCAGGTGGTGTCACTAAGCACCGTGCAACAAGGAAGTCGGGACCTGGGAGCTGGAAGGGAATTGCTCATCGCAGGCCTGCGGCTGGGACACAGTCTCTTAATTCCCGCTTCTACATCTTAACTAAGCTTCCTATCCACCTTGTGTGCTTTCTTAAAGTACAGGTACAGAATCAAGAGATACAACTTGTTGTAATCTCCTGAGCAGCCTCTGGAGACAAGAAAAACATCCCTTGTAAAGCAAACACTGGTAGTCCTGTCTTGTTTGGGTTGCTGTAGAAGTTGGATTCCCGGCCCCAGCAATTCTATGGCACCAGAATACGCTTTTCATCAGTGTGATTTATCAGTAAGTCTGTGATGCTAAAACCTAATGAGAATATAAAGATATCGTAGCAATCTGACTTAGTAACTGAAGTGCTTTCAAGAAGTCACAAAGTGAATTAAAATGAAAAACTGGAAGTTTTTATAAGAATATCTTTCCTCCAGTTGGACAGTACCAAGAGCGACCATGCTATGAACCACAAAACCATCGTTACATTGAAGGCAGCAACACCAACGCAAGTAAATTCTGAGATCAGAGTCTCCCATTGTCTCCTGGACTCACTCATGTGCGTCTTGGCACTGTGAACTCTGAGATAAGTGTGACAAGGGACCATACCATGCCACGATGCATGACAGAGCAAAAGGCTTCACTTGGAAACCCTTCCTTCCAAAGGGACCAGATCAGATTTTGCACATACATTTGAAGGTTCATATTTAAAATCTATTAATTGCATTTATCTGAAATCATCGTTTTGACTTTAATGACTATCACAGTAGAAGGCTTCTTTATAATCTGAATATTTATCTCTGGAGTCATTCTGCTCTATTATGTCAGGGTATATTATTAGAGTCCTGATGAGAAAATTTCCTACTCATTTCAGCAGTTATGGTCAATGTGGGATCAGGCATTGCACAAAAGCATTCTACATGAACACACACCATATAATGTCTGAGAAATGATTGAAGTTATTACAATAATCCAGAGTATTTATATGATACTCCACAAACAGCAGCTAATTAATCTTCACAAAACTCCTGTGCATAAGTCGTGAACCCAGTTTAACAAATATGAAAGCCAACATATGTAGGTCAGAAGACTTCTGAGTTTGTCAGGGACTTGCTGTGAGAGAAGAGAGTGGAACTCAGACAGTAGCAGGTCCCCAGCCTGGGCCTGGCTGCTCATTTGGCACTCATTTTTCAGTAGAGCAGTAGTACCAAGAAACACACACAAATATTATGCCTTCCATTCCTGCCCCAACAATGAAAAAGGACAAACACTTCCCTACCTTCCTGCCTTCATCCAAAGTAATTTCTTCAGCTCTGGGAGCACTAGACTGGTTAGTCTTTTCTCCAGTCTATGCAAGAGCTCCTCAGCTGTGCACAAGATGAGCACTGAACCACCAAAGGAACTTTGCAGAGTACGATCCCATGTCCTCACTTGCTTCTAAAGAATGCCATGTTCCCAAATCACTTGTTTTTCTTTAAACTAATGCTTCAGTTATCAGGCTCACGTATTTCCTAACCTCTTTTTGCCCTTTGCTACCCAGTCAGTCTCCTATCCATTCTTTGTACCTTCTCCACAGCTGGGCTGGAAGAAGGTATAGAGTGAACACTATTGGTACATGCAAAGCCTAAGGGAACTGGGCTAAGCGATGGCTTGAAGTCCCTTCCTTATCAATTTCTCTGATTCTTCCTTCTTTTCTGCTCTGCTACACTCAGCCCCTTACATCGCCATTACGTCTTTCTCCTCAGCTCACCTCTCTGACTGCCTCTCAGCTTCTAGGCATGGATCCCAATTCCTTTCTATGGGAACTTCTTCCTGTGCTCTGCATTCCTTTGGAACAGAAGCCTGCCAAGGTAAGGTCTGCAGAGGTCTGAAAAATGTAGCTCAGGAGTAACTGCACTGATGCTAGCAGAGCTGCAATAGCAAACATGAAGCTGGCTTTAAGATGTGAGGCTTTTGTGTATTCATATTTGTATTATTAAATCAAGGTGCTTTGGACCAAAATCTATAGGACTAAATATCCTTTGCACTGACGGAAGTCTACATCAGAAGTTTTCTGTTTTGGCCCATCTTTATTATTAAGTCAGTATCCAATCAATCAATAACATCATGCTCATTCCAAGATGCTTGCAATGCAAAGCATATGAGAACATGCAGATCAGATAAGTGTAATAGAGAACAGGTGGAATTACTGTTCCTATTTTAAAAGGGAGAAAAATTCAAAAAGAAGACTTTCAAATACCTCAAGGCACTGTATCCCACAAATAAATCAGAAACATCCAAAAATGTTATTTATCAAAACAGCTCTGTTTTACAAATCTAATGGTCCAACATTAGGTGGGCACGAAAGCGAAACAAAACGATTATAAGGGAAGCCAACAGAGGAGCCTACCTTAAAATTACAGGTTGGCAGCACCCATCTTAAACCTGCTTCTGATTGTCATGCCAGGCTCTGAACCACACTGTGGTGAATAACACTCTGTGCAATGTATTAACCAAAAGTATGGGATGAAAGTGATCCATCTGAAGGACAGGATGCCACCGAGTGAGAACAGCGTGCCCAGAGGCCATAGCAAAGACTGGACTTGAACTCATGTCCTCTTCATAGTGCCGTGCCCAAACCACTGAACCATTCCTTCAGAAATATCCCATCTCTCTGCAGCCTAGAACACCATACTTCTCACCACCCACATCTAATGGGCTTTTGCTTTGGAAGAGCTTAGTTTCCAAACTAATCGTGTCTGAACATAAGCTGCAATATGTCATCCAAACCCAGAACATGTCTGTAAACTCGATGTTTATATTCTGTACATTTTCCACCTTCTGCACAATTTCCATCTCTGAAGCAGATTCTGCTCCTCCTGAGCAGCAGCAGGCACACACATCCACAACTACAATTCACGCTCATTTGGTAAATGCTCATTCTGTCTTGCAAAGTGATTCCAAGGGCTGGAGGAGAGTGCACTGCCAGTTATAGAGACAGTCATTTCTCGGCGCTGAATGCAGTTATTTGGCAAGGCCACATTTGCTAGAGAAAAAAAAATCTCCAAGGAGAACCTCCTTGTTTGTGCGCTCTGATGAAAACCTGACACCATTAATGAAAATAATAATTGAACTCCATGGGTTCGAATTGAAAATGAAACACAACACTAACAGCACGTTTGTAATTGCAATTATTCTCCAAAAAACCTTTGGAGAACTCTCTGCAACCTGAGCAGTTTCCCTTTTCCTTTGGGTTTTCCTTCTTCCCCTCGCACCAAAACTTTCCAGTAGGTTACAAGACAACGGCTAAAAGCTGATTTACACTGTAAGATCCATATTATTCATGCCACTTGGCACACAACCAAATACCATAGCATAATCAAAAGTCAATAGACAGGGAGGTAATATAGCAGAGGATTGGGCTAGTGGGCTGTTGAAAGGGACGTTCCGATAATATTCCCTGGTTCATTACAGTGTCTACGGGCTCCACCTGTGCTAAGCATGGCACAGTCCCGTTGAGAAATTGTTATGGGAGACAAGACACACCAAGGACAGGAGGAAAGAAAGGCTTTTAGACTCATTCCACTGCTGAGGAAGTCAAGGCACCTGGAAATTAGGCGACTTACTCCATAGGCGGATCAAGCTGTTCCTTCAGCCAAAAACCACACAGCATTCCCACAGGCCCACGGTTGGGATTGCTATAGCTCTACGCAGGTGCCAAGTTAACCCGCGTTTGACTCTGCCAGTCACAGAATCAAAGAACCATTTGAGTTGGAAGGGACCATTAAAGGTCACCCGATCCAACTCCCCTGCAATGAATAGGGAGAGTGCTACGGCCCACAAAGCAGACACATATAGATATCAGGCAAGCACAAAGTCTGATCCCCACTTATTTTTCTCCGTATCTGGGGAAACCTATGCCCACTTTATCTTCTGGTTCCCCTCTCCTCATTTCTCACTGCTCTTGGAATGCCTGTGCTGAACCATGCTAGGCTGAACAGTGAGCACCAATTACACCTCCAGCCTTTTTGCTGCTGATGGGTCTGCTGGTTTTTACTATTCCTGCCAGATGGTAGAGGCCAGCACATAAAAGCTCTTTACCCTGCAGTTAATGTGGAACTTGATAACAACTTCCCTGTGACTCTGAGAGATCAGAAAGCAGCACCGATGCGAACACTAGCGACGGAACCAAGGTTAGGCACCTATTTTACACCTGCCAGAGTGGATATTGCTCAGCTGAAAGCTCTCACTCATTGACTAGGTGGGGAGTATTGCCTGTCCCTAAACGGTTTTTGTATGGAATAAGAAAGCATTCATTTGCTAAAGAGGCAAATTGACATCTGAGCAACTTGCCTCCGCGCACATCCGTCTCCTCCCTCCTCCAAGGGCTGCTCAGCCAGCAGGTTTGCACCCGTTGTGCTTCTGGGTCTACTCACAGATGACCTTGAGCCTGAACATTGGTGTAACATTATATTCCTATGACAGATTTATAGATTGGCAGATAGGGGTGCATTCAGAGCATTCCTTCCCTAAGACAGGACAGCATCCAATGTTTGTTAGCATCATTAAACTAAAACTGACTTTTCACCTGCTCCCATACCATATGCAGCTGCAAATTTTTAAATTAAACTATGAAGCCATGCATAAATTTACATATATTACAGACTAGCCTCTCCATTTAACATGCAAATGTACTCCAATGTTTCAGAACACCTTCTGTCGCTAATTAATTTGCTGAATTATAATTAGACTAATCCTGCATAATTAATAAGCACAGATTTTTTTTTAATTTCTAAGCAGCTTGATGAGATCATTCACTTCCTTCTATAAACTGCTAAGTAACTGTTAAAAAAAATCTGGAAAGAACATATGTGAAAAGGTATGTTTGATGTCGCATACAAATTCAAACTAGCGGGCAAGCTTCAAGAAAGTCAAGATTAATATAGGGACACGGCTGGAGCAAAGGGATCGGCAACGCTTTATTTCCAGGGGCAAAGAGCACGACTTCCCTGGTCTGTTTTATTCCTTCTGCTTCGCCCATCGGATCTTCCAAGATCACAGAGCGAGGCAGAGAAGGATTACAGAGCCGTGTGCAGTGTTAGGAGATGTTATGATATTAACACACCGTTGTATATCAAAACACTCTCCCTGTACATGCTGTTTGTGGATAAGCTCCTTTGATGGTATTTGGAATTGTTTTCATTTCAGCTGCCAAAGCCAACGGAGATCATTCTAGCGAAACAATTAAGTGCTATTAGCACTGGATTCATTCTGTAATGATTAAAATGAAGGGTCGCGCTTTAATGTTGAAGAGCTTGGATTCAGAGAAATATGCGTGCCAGTATGGTTTGTAAAATGCCTCGTGTTACACCCCCTGTGCAGGGAGGCCACTCCTGGTGCACAAAGCAATGTTCCACATCGAGCAGACGGGTCCTCAGACCTCATCCAGTCACATAACCATGCAGATAAGAGGAGAGAGCATCTCAAAATATCACGGGATGTTTTGCAAATGAGAACGCAAACAGTACTACAGGGGAATTACACACAGGCACTGTTTGTAATCCCATTTGATAACTGTTGTATTGATTCATTTACTTTTGGATATGTACTTCAGCTCCGTCACCAGCATTGTTAATTAGTCTCCATTCAATCCTTCTCAAAGGCAGCACACAGTAACTTCACCGGGTGAATGCTGCCACGCAAAATCCAAAGCACGACTTCATGAGCTGACCCAAATTAAAAAGCAAGATGAAAAGAAAAAAAAAGATTCCTACACTAAGAGAATACTGGACCACTTGCAGCCTGCAAAGGTCTGCAGCGAATGATACGGGCAAAATACTTATCAGCCACTCCTGCCTGAAAACTCTTCCTTTCTTTTTATTCTTAAAAATCAGATGAATGCCCTTGTTCATATAAATATATCTTCTAAATTGACGAGGGTTTTGCATGCCATACATAAATAGAAAACTCAAAAGGGACTCAGCTTGCACAGGACAAGTTCTTGGCACTGGGTGCCAATCAAACCGCTTCCTAGTATTTCCTATTGGACAGACAGAGGGAAATCTCTCCCTTTTTTAAAACAAACAAGCAAACAAACAATTTTTGCCTAAGGAAGACTGGATGTGGTCCTTTAGCTGTCCTTTAGCTCACTGTTGACCTTATCAGGAAAGGTAAGTGCTTGCAAATGGCACTTGTTTAAGAAAGACAAATTTAGGAGAAGAATCAATATCTAGAAATTAAATACAGAACAACTGCAAACTCCAGAAGCACAGCAATACCATGGGATGCATCCATTGTGGCAGATTACTGTGGGAGTGAAGGACTCCAAAGAGGGAACAGCTTCTGTGCTTTGTGTGCTTCGTTCACTTTGGACAGCCCCAGTACACATTGTTTTTCTAGTGGCCACTGAACGTACAACAAAGGAAGCTAAAGACGAAGGCAATAAATAATATAAACAGAAAACATTCTGCTTTCTGTCTTATTTGTCTCTATTTCTTATCTTCTCATAACCCAGCCTAGCAGAAAGAGACAGCGTAATGAGTAAAACAAAAATAAAGACTGAAGGATTAGGTCGGTTGCTTTCTCCCCTCATTTCTGCCTGCTCCTCAATTTAGACTGTGAATGAATTGGCCCAAAGATATCTGGGTCATTGAATAAACTCAGAAATAGAATTTGTCTCTCCAGAGCCACACGAGCACATCACTGAAATTCTGATTTTGTTTCAAGCTATTCTTGTTTTGCCAGAATAAGACGTTTCTAAGACCTTTTCCAGCCATATTATATTGCCACAACCGAATGTCAGCATCCACATCTTTCAGGAGACTTCTGATAGCCAGGACTTACTACTACCTTCCAGTTCATTAGCTGTGGATTTTTCCACAGCTGATATTTACTTTGCATCATACGCTTTATGCAGTTCGTTATTATTTCAACTCAAAGAAAAAAAAAAACAAACATTTGTGCATACATACAGAGAGAAAATTCTGCTTTACAAGGAAAATTATGGCCTCTGAAACTCACCTCGTCCTGTTTTTTACTGTTCTCAGAAATCAACTGATTTTCCATTGGAAAATAGCAGACAGCCTTGGATTTGTGAGCAATACAAAAATTTCCAGCATGTAGTAAATAAATTAATACATTTAAAGTCATTCTAAATTTCACTAAAAACATTTAATTCACCCCTGCTTACTAGCCTCCAAATTTAATTAATCTTTTCAGTACTCTTTCATATGCACATACATACGAAGAAGCAGCAGAATTTTGGGGTAGGGACTCAAATGAGAGATCACCAGGGTAAACTGCTAATTGGCAACTGAACTTTGCCTTGAACTGAGTTTTGATGTGAAGAAACACATCGTTCCTGTGCCTTTCCAAGGACCAAATTGCGAGGCTGAAGTGAAAAGAAATAAGGGAGGAAGGGAGAAAGGGAAATCCTTCATTCCCACCTCTGCTGGGGTGACACTCAATAGGTGTCAACAGCGATAGGATTAGAGGGAAGTTGCAACAGGGAGGATTCAGGTTGGACATTAAGAAAAATTTCTTCTCCAAAAGAGTGGCCAGACACTGAAATGGGCTGCCCAGGGAAGTGGTGGAGTCACCATCCATGGAGACGTTCAAGAAACGTTTAGGTGTGGTACTAAGGGACGTGGTTTAGAGGGGAAATATTGGTGATGGATGGTTGGACTGGATGATCTAGGATTTGAGTGGAACTTGACGTCCCCTGTTGTGACTCCCTCAGTTGTTTCTGAGCAACTGTCTCATCCTAAGAAGTTACAAAGATTATGAGGATGCATAGCACCAGTTTTCAGCAGGCTCAGTGTGAGGCTCCTCAGAAATGACATAAAGTCATGGTCTCCAAAAGTGCAAAGCCCTGGAGTGGAAGGAGTCAAAACACCAGCCTGCAATTTCTGAGCGCATACAGAACACTGTGATTGTACATCCACGCCTCCCCCCAGCTCACAACTCAGGTTTCATGCAAAAGAAGCCACTCTGTGCCACTGCATATAGCACTCAAAACATCAGTATTCAAAAGAAGCCTGGATTTCCACAAAACACGTCATGAAACCATACTTCTTCATATTGGGCACGCAGGCGTCAAGATAAAGCAAGATTCAAACACCTGGGCAATTAGTTTGCTATAAACTCAAAGCAGCAGCAAGTTATTTTGCCTCTGGCAAATACTTCATGCTATAGGAGAAATTGCTTCTCTTCACTCCATCCCTCTCTCTCACACAGACAACCCCAAGTTCGCACAGCAATGTTAACAGGAGAGGAAAATTGCTTCCTGACCTTCCCAGTGATCAATTTACACCCTGAAGCATGAGATTGGTTTCATTTTAGTGTATATATGTAATACTTTTTCCCACATCGCTTTAGACAATGCAAAATCTGCTGCTCACTTGAATGGGTGCACATGTTTGGTTGTGTTTAGCTGGGCCTCCTTCGTGACAGCTATCTGGTGACCGAGTTCTTTCCAGAGTGCAGCCATAGGTGCCAGTGAATGCGACAGTGTTATTTCCCCTTGATCCATGTATATATTCATAGAGTTGCTACAGAGCTTTGTTTCCAGCTATGCAGCCTCAGAGGCTAAAGCAAAACACATTCCTGGGGCTTCTGTGAGAGATCCTGAGTGAATGCTCAGCAATTGCAGCTCCTGACCTTCCACCTATGGAAGCTGAACAACGGCTGGGAAATGTACTGAAGGCAAAACCAAACACCTTACCCTGGGCCTCTCCCTTGGGCAGACAGAGCCCTGGTTTGGACCACATTACCCCAAGAGGAATTGCAGAATGCTGACAGCCTGGGACCAGCCTGGATTCCCCACTTCCCATCCTAACCCCAGCTTCCATTACACCCCTCCAGCTTAACACCGTTTCCATCCAGTGCCACCAGCAGCTCCCTGTGCCTCGCCGAAGCGGTCATTCCCATGCTGGGCTGTTTGCTTAAGCTCATCGGGGTAAGACCCCTGCAGTGCTGTGCTTTATGACCGGGCTAATAAGCCTGTGGGAGGGCTCCAGATGTTGGCAGCTGCAGCAACTGAGAGCTGTGTTCCTCCTTCCCTTCAAATTCCACCAGTCCCTGATCTGTGGGGATCATAGGGACAGATGCACAGGTACTGCAGAGGCTGGAGCTGGGGCTCTTCCAAGAGTTTGGCAGTGTGAGAGCTGGACGCAAACCCTACACATGGCTGACTTTAAAAGACTTCTCGGGAAGTAAATCCAGCCCACATTATCTCTTGAAGACGTACAACACGTTTCTACGCCTATGTGTGACATGTTCCACATACTCCCAACTGCAGCCATACTCAAATACATGCAGAGCACAGGTTTTATGCCTGCAGTTGGCTTACTGATTGGAAAATATTCATCTTTTGAGCCTCTGACTAACAGGGCATCATTCCACGTGCATCATCACAATGTGCTCTACTGAAAAAAATCTCTTGGCAGTCCCCAACTTCCAGACTTCCTGCCCTTGTCTCCGCTGCACTAAGAAGTTGATGCATGCAGTGAAATCTAATTTTTTTCCTTCTCAAGTTCTCCTGCAGTTGTAATTTCTGGAAAGAAGCTTTAGAACGCATGCAACATTCACCGAACGTTTTCTTCATTTATTTAATCCAGATGTTTGCATTTTAAATAATTGAAAAGCTGCTATGGCAAATAGACATCAAGGGAGGCTAATGGGAGTAGCACTGTCATTAGGAAGAACTTGTATGATGAGGCATTAGACTAAGGAGTCAGCCCTGCAATGTCAGGACGGGTTACAGGAACAGAAGAGCGCAGTTTGTTGGAAAGCATCACCCATCACTGTGAGACCATGATGATGCAGAGACTGCTGAGCAAGGCTGAACACAGACCTTACACGGTGCTGAGAATCTGCATCCTCACCCTTTGGTTGTCCTAATTTTTGTCTCTGTCATTCAACTGCTCTGTTTTCAGTTGAACCCCTTAAAAATCAACATTAGGCACCGTGAAATCAAGTCATTGTCTGCTGAACTCTGCAGGACTTCTTACAGTTATTTCCAGTGGTTTAAATACCTGCAGCCCTACCTCAGCTCTGTAACCGGACACAAAAATTGCAAGTTACAATAATAAAATGAACCAGGTAAAAACTTGTTCCTTGGGAGCAGCTACTGCAAATTCACTCCCTCCACCCATGGCATAAGTGCGTTTTCCCCCAGCTTGAAAAATGCAGTTTTGTTGGGGACCTCTTGGAAAAATGCTGTTAGAACTCTTTTTAGAAGTCCACCATTTGCTAGAGAGGCCAGTTAGAAGGCTTGCACATCTTAATACACATGCTAAAAGGATGTGCCATAGCTTAAAGCTCATGGGGCTTAAGCCTACTAATCACAGTCATAAGGAACCATCAAACCAATGAATGTCAAGGCAGAAAGTCTGATCCCTGCCAGGAGATCTTTATAAGATTAATCAGTCCCCCCAGTAATAGATCTGTCCCTTCTCTATTTCCCCTTCCCTTCAAAAAATTAAATAAATCAGCCAACAGTTCAGTCTGAATTCTGTTTTTCCAGTAATTCACGAAACAACAACATAATGTTTGTTGCTTCATTAGACAGCCAATGCAATTTGCAGGATTGTTTAGGAAAACATTCGCTACAACTCCTGAAGTAAGACATTATAAACCTTTTAATCCATCCTACATAATTACTTTGTATTTGTCTGTCAGGACATAAAACAGGCAGGGAAAAATTAAGCATCTCTAACGCACAACACAGTGCCACACAACACTGCTCAGTTTTTAACTTGATGAGTAAGCTCATGCTCCCAAACAAGGAAAAAAAAAACAAAAACAAAAAACAGTGCAACTATTATTTTTGGCAATGCTTTTACCTTAGCTTCAGAAACAAGATGACTTTGAAAAGAAATGAAATTGTTTTCCTAAGGGGTCTTTCCTCCACCGCCGCTCCGGATAGCGCTGCAGTGTGCCAGGCTGGCGAGAGGCACTGGCTCATGCATAGCAACTTGTGAACATCGGTCCCTCCTCTGGCAGGATTTGTTTTTACTAAGAGGCTGTGCAAAAGCTTTAGAGTGGGATCAGGGCTCGCTGCTACAGCAGTCAGAACAGAGCAGGAGGCTCTGACCCCTTCCTGAGCCTCCAAGAATGCAACGATGAGGAGAAATTGTTCCCAAACCTGTCTTAGATACAACAACAGTTTGGGTTTACAGACAAGTGTTCCCATCTCTGAGATTCGCAGCTCAGTCACCGCAACCTTGAGGTGAAGTCAGAAGTGGGAAGTGAAGCTGATCCTTCCCTGTGTTTATTAAGCTCCTGGTTTCTCAGAGCCATCCTCTCACCAGTTGCTCTCTGTTCATTTTGGGGTGGGATGGTGATTTTTGTTTCCAGAAGGCTTTCTGGACAGAACTCCCTGCTTGGGCTGAACGCTGCCAACTGCCCACCTCAAGCTGTGTGCACCCAGCCCTTCCATCAGCATCCCCAGCAGGAGTTAACAGCTGTGTTGCAAAAGCTGTTTGCAAGAACAAATCCGACTCTAAGAAACACCACCCCTTAGCCTTGATTTCCAGCAGTCTTACTCAATAGGATTCTTTGATGAATACAGTAAGACTCCAGATCCTGGTGCAACCAGGATTACACAAACCCCATGTATCTGTGAGCTCCAGTGCATACACCCTGCCAACATAATGGCTGTCCAAAATCTTGCTCTGCCTGATGTTCTTCCCTATAAATCACAGGAAAATCAAAGATCTGACCAGAGAACAGCAGCACTCAAAAGAAAATTGGGTGGTGTTCAGAATTTGAGGAGTTTAGTAACTTATTGGATGCTACTGGAGATGAAGGATGTGTAAACATCCTAAGAATGATCACTGAGCAGTTCAGCATGGGATGAAGTCCCCAGCCTCACTCACTCCACCTATCCTCAGTTCTTTCTTTAGCTGAAGGACAACCTCTCCTTCCCCCTTTGTATGCACTCCTACAGCTGCTCATTGACCAGCCCTTGCCAACACTGCTCAGCAGACACCAATCTTACAGCAGGGGAAGACAAAACCCAGGCAAAAAGGACTTGGGATGAGGTGGGTAACAGCAACCGCATCCACAAAGACAGAGCTGACCCCAAAAGGGAGAGGCTGTCTGATCTGGAGAATCCTCCTGGCTGTACACCACCAATACAGACATGCAGGAGTGCATTTTTGTTTAGGGAGAGCTCGGCATACCTGCAACCTTGCAGCCGAGCGGGGAACCCCGTGCCAAGGGCCAGGAACATCTGCAGCACAGCCTAATTTTCTCCAGGTGCTGAGCATCAGCCTCTGCAGTGCCCAAAGTTTACAGCTCAGCATTCCAGACACTTTTCCCTGCACTTTCACGGCCGTTACCAGAAGAGCTCGTTTTATTACTTGGAGACACTGGATTTGTGTCTGCGTGCGTGTGTGTATGTACAAAGAGAGGCTTAGAGAGTTAAGGGGCATAAATCACTTCAAATTGCTACCGTAATAAATGTGGACGAAAGAATAAAATTTGTCACCAGCCTAATATTACCATCAATGTTTTGTCTAGCTACATTCCTTCCAATTTAAAAACAGTTCGATACCCCTTTTACCTTCAAGTAGCAGCACTTAATAAACAGTGATGGATGCTTTTTATTCCCTTTCCCCCCTTCCTCCTGTTCCAGGCTTCCCTATGTCTGTTACAAGGGGATTGTTTAGCTTGGGGGAGATGTAGATCCTCCATCCTTCTTGCATTGACATGCATCCCTCAAGGAATGACGACCATATTTAATTCATAACCCCCGTTGGCTACACAAACATACAACTTCCCATCAATTAGGCAACACAGAGACGCTGTTAAAAATCAATGAGCTTATTATTAAATATATTTTCTTTTCGTGTAACAATAATAGTTATTGCCTCTCCATTGTGGGAGCTGCGCTATCGGCGGGTGAAGCCGCTCTCCAAAAAGGGGCTGATTGCTTTTTGATCAGTGATAGCAGAGAGCATCACAGCAGCACTGCCCTCACTGCACGGCTCGACGGGATGCTGAAGGGATAAAGGTGATAAGAAGTGACCAAACGGATGCTGCCTGGATAACATCACCTGAATATTCACCCAATTTCCATGGACTCATGGAACTACGATGCGCCGAATGCTCCTCACACACCAAAGCCATGGCAACACGGATGGGCTCCTATTTGTGTTTTCACTGCGGCGTGTTTATTAGAAATTATTTGGATATTTTGACACATGCCACTACTGAGGGAGCTCCCTGCCTACAAACAGAGACGTAAAGCCTGTGCCAGCTCATGCAAAGGTGAAAAAAAGCTCCGCACACCCGCGAGAACCCACAGTGCACAGATTTTGGCAAGTACATCACATGCTGTCTGGCCACAGCTGATCTGAAGCGAGGCCCCTGTAATTATGGGAGAAGGTGGAACAGGTTTCCTGCTAATTGGAAAATTCTGCAAATGGCACCACTGAAGTAAATTGACAGTCGTTAGAATATTAGCAAAACGAGGGAACTGATTAGGAAAAAGCTCAGATGTGGACTTCTTCCTTTTCTTCCCTTCTTTTTTTTTTTTTTTTTTTCTTTTTAACAGTGCCTGAATCCATCGACAAATTGATTATAAAAGCTGAGCTTAATCATAACAGCTGTTATTTGGTCTGGATGCAAATACATTTGCGCACATATACACATACAAATATTATATATATGTTCCCCACATACACACATATTAAGTGCGTTTCCATATTACTCTCATCACTCTTCTCACATTAAGACAAATACACAGAATGTTTGCTAACTTCTAAGAAAATAAATGTCTCCCCAGCACATACACACAGAGCACAGGGGGGAAGCTGTCTTGAAGAACACCATCAAGAGGGCTCTCCTAACGAAGCCTCACTTCATGCTTCAAACGCATCTCACAAGATATTTGTTTACGTCTTTAAACCTTTAAGTGATTTGTTCCTAGGGGGAGCAGCATTTCTGTCATGGATTTGTTCCTGACTGACTGCTGCTGAGGATTCTGGTCGCCACTTCTCTTTGTGTTTCAGTTGAAGCGGTGCAGGAAGCAAAGAGGGATTTGGCCACGACTTCGGCCATCCATCAACGCTTCGGTGTTTGAGCTCGATGCTTTTCAGCTACCAGAGGTAAGGGAAAAGCAGACGTGAGGGGAAAAATAAGACATTCTAATTAGCCACACTCCCGCTCTAACTTCACTAGGAGCCCCTCCATACAATCCTCTGTTCAGCCTCAGCAGAACGAGGGCCTGATCCTTTTTCTGGGGTGTCACTGGGATCTCCACCTCCTCCAAAGCCAACAGCTCCAACCCAGATGGAGCTCTGGGTGCAGAGCTTTCCCTGCTGGCCACTGGCTTTACTGGGAGAATTGTTGCTTCATCTTTTTGCTTTAAACATGCTTTGAAATTTACTCCCTTCCTCACAGACAAGTCCAGAAGATGATAACGCAACTTAGCCAAAGAAGCCAAAAAGAAATTCCTCGAAAATCCTCTAAAATTTACATATACATATAAATGAGATGCTATCCATAGATTAGCAACATTTTTAAAGCAGACCAGCAGAATAACAGAATAAATACACAATTCCCAGTGAAATCCTGTAAGCAGCCCACTAAGGTTTCCCACTATCGATGCAATAAGACCTTCCTTTGACACAACTCCCACCGAAATGCTTCTTCCATTGAACCAATGCAGCCTCCGAATGAGTTGGGGATCACTTTGCTCATCCCATACAATAAACCTGATAACAACCCTACTCTGGATCATCATATCACACGTAGAACACAAATCGCTGCAGAGTGTTCTCTGAGCCAAACAGTGAAATGATTTTAACTGTAACATCATCAGGTCTGGGAGACAGCACTTGTTCCTCTCATATATTTCTGTCATTTTATTTCCTTCTATGTAATTTTTATTGTCGTCTCTTTTATTGCTCTTAATTTTTTGGGGGTGTTTCTATACTGTATCCAGCAGCCGAAATGTTTGTACCCAACCTATAATTTCACCTAGAAGAATAAAGAACACAGAAGGAATTTTAACAAAGAATGAGGAGTTTATGGGCCAGATTAGCTAATTTCAATACGCATATGCTTGTGTGCATGGTAGAACCTCAGCTGTACTTCCAAAATCAGACCCATTGGCTTCATGGAGCAATTTCAACGCAATAATATTAGTTTACATCCTGCTAAATTTCTAAAGGATTTTCATAATCTGTGGTTTTCTGTATATTTTCGGTGGATCTGATGAGCAGACAGCCCGCTGTTTGCACTTCAAGTATCCATGTTTATTTTCATACATTTATTTAAACAAATCAGGGAGTCAAAATAATGCCAGCTCTAGTCTCTTCGTAGCGGTCCCTAGATGGCAAGAACACACAGCAATTCCCAGTCCTCATGCTATTTTGGCCACTTCAGCATCTAATATCCTGCCCCAAAGCCAATTCAAATCAATGGACTGATTCTCATCAGCTGCTATGGATTTTGGATCAGCTCCTTTGGTGCCAAAACTTGGCTGAATGTTTTTTGCAGGAGCAGATCTGCATTCTCATAGGGCCAAGCCTGGCAACCCATACAACACAGCATGTGGGCTGGGAACAGGTAGGATTTCTTTATAAGTAGGAAAGGAACATAAAGGTGCTTTGGCTCAGGATGTTGTCCCCCTGCCTTGCATTGCTGTCCCAGTTCAGAACCACAGAAGGAATCCTCCATAGGTCCAGGAGGCACAAAGACCTCCGAGCTGCCAGCCCTAAGGGTGGGTGGGCTCCAACAGCTTTTAGAGAGGTAATCAGACCCTGTGCCATACAAACCTGGGTTTCCTTCCCACCTCCCCGTGGCTTTTTCTAGTTTTGGCTTTGTTTTCCATTTTTGGTGTATTTCATCTCCTAGTTTTCATCCTTCCTGACAATTCCGTTTCACAAAAACAAAAGGCAGGAGGAGGGGGAGAAAGGAAAGGGAGGAGGAGGAATCCCACAAAAAAAAAAAAAAAAAAAAAAGAAAGAAAGAAAAAAGAGAAGAGTCCAACGCAGTGCCAAATACATTTAAGAGTGGTTGGGGAGCGTGGGGGAGGGAAAAAAAAAAATCAAGTTACTTTCAATCAAGTGTCACACCTTTAAATAGTGGTTAAATCTTTGCATTATGCAGCTCATCCCTTTTACAACATGGGGTTCCCGTAGAGAATTCCCTGTTTACACTGGGAATTCCTCCAGGAGAGCATCAATAAAGCTGAACAGATGTCAGGGTGGAATGCCAGCGGCAGTGGCTGTTGTCAGGGGTGGTGGGGAGAGGCTGGGGAACAATACGAGGCGGCATCTGCTGCACAAAGCCTGGCGTGTGGGTCGGGGGCTGCCAGCGAGCCGAGATCCCACCCTCTCCTTTGTCTGGGCACATTGCCTCCCTTGTTCCTGGATGACAGGGGTTGACACATGTCACCCAACCCTATCAGAAAGGCTATTTGTTTGGCTCTTGCATATGCACCAGTGTTTTTGACCTCTTCTGCTTGGAATACATTGAGCAACCCTGGAAAGGGAGGCTGGGAAACCTGGAGGGGAAAAAAACAACAACAACGACGACGACAAAAAACCTACAAAACTCACAGGTCCTCCCCGATGCACAGTTTCATTACACACTTTGTCTGATGTGAGGATGGTGATGCCCTTATCCTTAATTAAAAGTGCGATTGATGAAACGTAACCACCAGGAAAACCCAGGATTTGAAATATTTCCTAAAGAGGAC
Source organism: Meleagris gallopavo (assembly GCF_905368555.1). NCBI lineage: Eukaryota > Metazoa > Chordata > Aves > Galliformes > Phasianidae > Meleagris > Meleagris gallopavo. Next base: position 639,328 of record NC_139427.1, on the reverse strand, counting down.
TTCAACCAAATGTTTGGATTGGGTTTTGTTTTATAATGAATGGATAAAATGAAAGCCAGCAGTCTATAAGGAAAAAACCCTCAAGTCCGGCTTAAGGAGGCAACGACTCTTGAGACCCATTCTGATACAAACAGCATCACAACCTCAATGCAGGCAGGCAAGTCTGAGCCAAAGCAAAAGCAGAATCTGAACCTCATATTCAGATCATCTGATAGCTGATGATAATAATAAAAAAATAGATAATTATGCAATAGTATAAAAAAAAAACACATATTAAGTGAGTAAGGAGAGCTCATACTGATGGTAAAAGAGAAAACAGGATCACCGCTGCCATACAGTGGGCAGAGGTCCCACTCCAAATGGGTGAGTGCACATTTGGAGGCCCAAAATGAAATGCTGGTAAAGCCTATGGATTTCATCTTCAGAAAAAAAGAAAATAAGAAATATTTGGTTAGCTTCTCTTCTTTATGAAGATTTTCTTTACAGTCATTCCCTGCACTTAATATAAAATCATAGAATCGCCAAGGTTGGAAAAGACCTCCAAGATCATCCAGTCCAACCATTCACCTACCAGCAGTAATTCCCACTAAACCACGTATCTAAGTACAACATCTAAATGTTTCTTGAACACCTTCAGGGATGGTGACTCCACCACCACCCAGTTCCAGCATCTGGCACCAATAGAATATATTTCATAAGTAAAAACTGAAGGAGGCAGTGCATGAAGCCTTCGCTGCCAAGTGACCCCTTGGAAGTAACCCCCAGTTTTGGTTTGACGTTGCCAGGTATGGGGCAGAGAACAAAGTCCAAAGGCCAAACCTGGGAGCAGTCATTCCATCACTGCTCTGTGGATCTGCCACTCATGGCCCCAACCTGACTGCTACGCGCCAACTTACATCCCAGCAGGGACTGTCAGACAGTCTGGGTTTTTTTAGCAAAAATAAAATAAAATTTGACGAGACGAGATTTTCACGTCATCTTTTGTCTCCTACTAACATCCTAGCTGTGAAAGGGATATTTTTTAGCAAACAGCATCTCAAGTTACAGGGCAGGAAAGCCCAATCTTTCATCTGAAGGAATTTAGAGATACGTTCCAGGCTGGCACTCTGTGCAGAGTCAAACCTTTGAACTTTCTTCGCTCCCAATTTCTTCACTACTTTCACAAGTCCAAGAGAGAAATCCATACATGCAGAGTTTAGGATTTCTCTCTGATTGCAAAAAAAACAAGAAATCCCACTTTTTCTTTTTTTTTTCCCCCCCCAATATTTATATGCTACAGAAGTTCAGTGTTTGGGGTTTTTCTTCCCCCCTCATTTGACAATTAGAAATTATTTTTGGCTGCTACGTAGCTAGCAAAGGTTAATTGGCCTTACTGCTGTAAAATACTGAATCCTGATCACTTGATTAATGAGGTGTCAGAGGCCACGAGTAACCAACGCTTTTTTTTTTTTTTTTTTTGGAAGGAAAAACACTGACATAAAATGTACCTTTAGAGATTTCACATTTCTCTCACTCCTCTTCCCATCACTGCTTCAAATGCAGTTTCACTGTTCAGCGTGGCCAAGAAAGAAAGAAAGAAATCCCTCCATCCAAGCACCCCAAAAAGGCTCTTGGTGCCGTGTTTGACCCCTGAGGACATGGGATGGGAAGACGCCCAAAGGAAAGTGATGGAGTTGAATGCAGACATATAAAATCCCCACTCTGCTCCCCCTGCACTGATAACAACAAGGGATGCAGGTACAAGGATGGCTCCTCAGCTAAATGCCTTCTTTGGAGAATTTAAATAGACTCCATGCAATTTTAAGGAACATACGTTTCATGTAGATCTGCCTTACGTCGGCACTGAAAAAAAATACCCATGGTAAATAGCGTTCTGCTCCCATTTGACTCCACTCAAGAGCAAGCTGATCTCTCCCTATTAGCGGCATCGATGCACTTTGTCACAATAAACCACTGTATATTATGTTTATATATGTCCTTCAGGCATGTCACAACAGTTTGGCGTTCTGAGCCGCTCTACCACTGTGTACATTAAATAGTCATGTAGTTACATTAAACAGTGGGGAGTTCACACTTCACAACCACTCAGTGTTTTAAAACAGATGTGGGCTGTCTGCTGTCAGGCTGTAATAGAAAGACTTAGGAGGATCTTGGTGAGAATTTAATCTCCGGGTGACGGAGTGCTCTCCTTCCACCAGCCCCGAACCCCAACTTTTGGGATAGGATGGAGAGGAAGGAAGAGAGGGAGCTGCGATCCCAGTGCTGAGAGCAGAGCTGGAGCGCAGAGCATTTTGTGCTGCGGAATATTTCCTTGTTGGGGGGGCTGGGGGGGCTGCCAGGAGTGCCCAGGGATTTACTGACAGGAGAATTTCTGACAGTTGATGGACAGATGAATTCCGTCATGGAAGCGTTAGTCGAAAGCGGCAAGGCCAGATGGAAACTCACAGCTTGTCTTTAATATTAATTTTCTCTCTCCCCCTCCTTTTTTTTTTCTTTTTTTTTTTTTCACTCTTTTTTTTTTTTTTCTTTTTTTTTCCTTTTTTTTTTTTATTTTGCAGGAGATCAGAATTCCCTAATTCCCTAAAATGTTTCAATGCATCTCGAGGTATTATTTTTCCAGTGCCTCAACCCACCTACTCTTAATAAGAAGTGCTTCTTTGTGTTAATGTTATTTTTTTCCTCTTCCCTCTCTGCCTATTCCCCCGCCTGTCCAAAAGTCAAAAGAAATCAAGGAGAAAGGGAAAAAAAATAATAAATCTGTAAAGCTCCACAGCTGCTGAGTCTCTGCCTGGGTTAAAACACACAGAGATGAGTCATATCTCAGCCCCGCGTAATATTTTAGAGATGCAGATGAATCCATCACAGCCAGCACGGTTGGGCTGCGGTGACACAGAACCAAACCCACACCTGAAAAGCACGAGGCACCAGGAAGGAAGACCTAATGACATCAGCTGTATTTCGAGAGAAAAAAGCAGAGGAGTGGGAGTGCAGCGGTATGTCACGTTGCTGAGGTTTCCAGCAGCTGCTCAGAGAGTTTGCTTTCAATAAAAGCAATTTTTTGCTGTGACAGAGAATCAGAATATCAGCCCAAAGTCACACATTTATAGACTTTTTTCCTTATTTGTTTATAAGCTCGACCGCCAGAATGTCTCTGTTCCTAAATCGAAAGTGACCCCCCAAAATCCCAGTGATCCTTAAAAAAAAAAAAGAAAAAGAAAGAAAAACAGCTTAATTTCCCCCCCAATATCCACTCGTGAGACAATTATGGTTATGCAGAAAAAAAAAAAAAAAAAAATTGATGCAACCATCCTCCTTTTCAAAAGTCCTATATTCAGCTGGGAATAAACCATATGGCCCCATCATAATTTAGCACACAGGATCCTATGGATATTTACTCTGCAGAATTCCAAGAGGGAAGGAATAAATATTTTTCCCAGCGACTCTCATGAATTCAACCACAAAATTAATAACACAGAACTCAACGATACACAAATGGAAGATCTGAAAGCCCCATAGAAAGGGTCTCCCTCCCCAGGTAACTCAATGGACAACTCTCAGCATTGCTAACAAAAGGAGCTCAGCCTGAGCTTTGCCATCTTAGGGAGATTCCTTGATAACAGCGTTGCTCCAAACTCGCTGCATATTAACAGGCTCGAAGATGATTATTTCACATTGAAGTTAGAACATATGCATGTTTGGTCTATTTGTTTTCTTCTCAATCTTGGTTATGTGCAAACATTTGCAATGCAAGATGATTGATGTGCAGTATGAAGCCCTGCTGTAATCGCAGTAATTAAACATTTGGCCAAACTGCTAAAATCAGGGGTGTAGGCAGCAGTTTAGGGGACAAACAGAATGGCACTGCCTGCTGCAGGCACACTCACTTCCAGAGAGCTCTCTGAAGCACGGCTCAAACAGGAATAATTGTTTGCACAGAACTTCAATTCCATGTCACCAAAACTGCAATCTGCACATTACAATCCAAAACCGGGGAAACGTGCAAGGATCACACGTATGCGATGCAATAAACAATTATTCCAATGTAATGGAAGCACCGTGCCTCGTCAAAGGCATTCTTGCACATCTAACCCATGATTGTTTCATCATGCATGCAATAGCTCTGCATTTTTGCAAGCCAGACCCCTCCTAACAGCAGCTACGTGCACTGGCTGTGGCTCCCCATCCCAATTCTGCACCCGCTGACAATGCACTCCAAATCCAAGAGCTCTGCAAACCTTCACGAACTTACACTGAGTCTAAGGGAACAAAACAAGCTAGAAAAGAAAACACAACAACCTCAACTGGATGGGGACCAAGGAGCAGCTCAGACTGCAATATCACATCCCAACGCCCATGACTGTGAAACTGGAATTGCATCCAAGCCTCGTGGCTCAGACATATCCTTACTCACAGCTGCAGTTTTTGCATAATTTTACACAAAAACAGCACCATTAGCCACCCACACAGGTCAGGAAGTCCTCTCAACCTCATTAGCAAATCTGCTCCTATTTTTGAGTCTGGAAAAGTACCACCTTCCTTCCCCAGCCACTGCCACATCAATCTCCCCAGGCAAACTTAAAGGTGAAGATATAAATATGCATCTGTGTAACTTAGCACAAAAACTGGTGAGGACTGACCTTCCTCCACTGTTAATACAGCACAACCATCGAGAACCTCAGCTAGAGGTGACCCCACTGTGTTACAACACTTACCCTGCGGGCCAAAAGCTCCCAGAGGCGTTTAAATCAGTAACCTGGGATGTCCCTCCCAAACCAGTGAATGAGTTAAATGGGAATCACACCCAGGCTGTCCTTCCCTCAGAGCTAGCTTTCACCAACAAGCTAGGTCAGAGCTAAGTCTGCGTGCTAACATCTGCAGTTTTAAGGCTGGGACCAATTGTGTCACAGTCAGAATTTCACATGTCTTCATAACAGAGTGAGGATCTCAGCTGTGGAAACGTTTCTGATCCTGGTTGGTGACATCACCTTCGAGTCACTGATATAGATACCACGCAGCATTAACTTTGCATCCTAAAGTAAGCAACTGCTTCTCAACAAACCACTGCTTCTTTGTCAGCAAAAGATTTTTTAAGATCATGCATTGGGTGATTAAGATGCACGACTCACCTCCAGCAGTGAACACCACTCTTAGTGCATTATGGGGCTCTCAGTTAAAACCTTTACACTTGCATAAGGTTTTATGGTCAGTCCACGCATTCCCTTTTGCTGCAGGGCAAGGAGCTGGCCCTGTTATGCTGCTATGCTGAGTTCTTTCCATGGGTGCACAGCACACTCCACCAAACTGCTGTGCTGTGTTGCAGAGGTGGCTGCATTCTGCACATTCATGTATATGGGAACTGAAATACGGCTTTGCAATTAAAAGGTGCTCTATGCAGCAACAAACTTACTATCAATATGCACCAGACAGACCTCCTGATGATCTTAGACGTCTTTCCCAAGGTAATGATTCTATGACATCAACCCTCTGCACCTCTGCAAGGCAACCAGGAGCATCTCCCCCCTCCCCCCATCTGTCCCCCCCGTGGCCCTGCTGGTACTGAAAGGTACAAGTGAGACAGAGTTTTTTCTCTATTTTCTGGTTACCTTATGGGAAATTGGGTCTCTCAAGTCCGAAGTTCTGCCACCACTTTTGTAGGAAGGAAAAGGTCCTGCTCTGAGAAGCAGTAAGAGTTTTTCCATCTTTGGTCTCTCTTCTAATTTCACACAAGCCAGATGTCAAACTCCTTGATGCCAGCACCCCCAAGTATTTGGGAGAGCTCAGATCAAAATATGAATCTCTCTGTGTTTTTAAATGAAGTAAACAAGCCCTTTCAGTCAGATACCTGCTAGCTACAGCACTCCTTAGCGAGAAGGAGATGGTCAGAAAGGGTGGAGGGGGTGCAAAGACAGCAAAACTTGAGAGTTCACATGAGAATGGAGCATTAAGAGCCTAGCTTTGAAACTAAGAGCCCTGTGCCAAATTACAAAGAACCCACAGATGCAAGCATTATATAGAGCTGAACGCGATAAGCCCATGTCTGGGCACGCAGGATGGGGAGGAGCAAAGCACAGAGCATCAGCCCACCAACCACTGCAGTGCCAAGCTGTGCAAAGGTGCACTGCTGAACAGCAACAGGTTGGATCTCCCCATGCAAACCAATGCTCCCACTGCCAGAAATTCCCCATCTCTAGCTCTGCAAGCCCCCCGGTCCCAGGCTCCACCACCGCCTCTCCTGCCCCAGCATGCAGAGCTCAGCACTGCTGCAGTTCTCCTTCATGCTGCCCCATGAGCAGGGGAAGAGGTGATGAGTTCAGGCTCCTGACGTGGTGATAGTGCTGTCCGTGTGTACGTCTCACCGCCACGCATCTGGTCAGCATTTACAGGGGGCTGTGCTGGTAGTTTTACAGCTGTTTAGGCATGTAAGTAGCATCTATACTTAAAAGACTCCAGAAGGGAAGGGTGGGAGGGAAAGGGAATGAGGGATGAAGCAGAAATGGAAAAATAGAAAAAGGAAGGTGGCCAGATGCTGCTTTAAAAGCAGGGATAACAATCCTTTTCATGACCAGGATTTGTGCCCCTTTAAAAATGTATTCCATTTTGTAGTTTATTGCCTTGTTTATTGATGTCATCCAGGATCTGACATAGGAAAAGGCAAGAGCTCTCAGCAAGTATCCGGGCCACCTAACAATGGTTTCACAGAGGAGTTTGAGGGAGTTCAACTGCAAAATCCTTAGCATTGCCATCCATTCACGTTTGCATTTGTGCACTTGGCCAAAGTCTTGAAACTCAGGGCAGAGAATACACAGTGCTTTGCAGGACTGCCCCTAAGTAAAGGAATGTAATCAATATAACACCTTATTCTAACATGCCAGGGGCCCCCAAATTTGCGCAGGAGTTGGGCACACAAAAGTCGCCAGACACCTTAATGGTAAATCCTATAACAACCCATTAATTGAGAGCCAAAGCCACGTGAACACTGAGGCTGGGAAGGGGTTGTTATTGCAGGATGGGGAAGCCTTCCCCACCCTCCAATTCCTAGTTTTAGAGTTCTCCAGGGTTCCAGGATGATGGTTCTGGCAGAAACGAGTAGTAAAATTCATAATAGACAATAGCATAAGAAAAATATTTATTTCTGTACTTTTTGTTTCTGTTGTTTTGTTGTTGTTGCTTTTTTTTAATAATACCCTGAAATATAAAGGAGATGTTGTGCAACAACTACTTGTGGTTAAGAGCAAAACAACAGCTGTGAAAAAGCACTACAATTCCTTCAAGAGTTTAAAAGACAATAAAGAGTTTCTGGATTCAAAACATTTTATACTTGAGCAAATTATTAAATGATACTCAGACACCAGAACATCCTTTATTTTCTGTCTTATTTGTACAGAATTAGATGTCCAAGTCCTAAAATGCTGCAATTAGAATAAAATAGTAAACAAGCCTACAATGATTTACCTAATTGCTGAAAATTAAATTATTTTAAGTAATATGATTGATATATTACTGTCTTTTTAAGTCTGTTTCTTCCATTAAACTCCATTATTTCTGCCTTCTGTTCAACCTCTGCACATTTTCTCCTTCCACATCGATTTTGTAAGCATCACAACAGTGCATGAAGTTCTGTTTGTGAGCTTTACATTGAACTCTGAAGGAAAATAACCAGCAGGTTACCCACCTGAATGCCTAATCCATCAGTGAGTGCCATCCTTTGCAACTGCCTTGGGTTGGCTCCCAGTGCAGTAAAACAATTTCATTCGGACAGGCTGGTGCACACTGAGTTAGAAAGGAGGATTTCACAGTATGGATCCATAACCAATCTGTGAATGGGCCAAATACAACCCAAAGGCCGCCATTCATTTTTCCTGATGTTTTCAGAGGGCTGAGGTCCTGTGCTGGCTCTCCTACTTAGCACACAATGCACAAGACAAGGGGTAAGGGAGAAGCAGGCCCTCCAGAAAGCCACCATGACACTGTAATTAACACATAGTTAAATAAATAACTATAATGTTGTGATGTGAATGCCAGGTAGGTAGGGGAGACCACATGGACACAGCTTCATCCCCATCCCAAAGCTACAGCTCCGTGAGCACAGAACTGGCAGAGAACTGCACAACGGACCCAGACAAAACACGTAGATCCAGATCCTAATCTGAGCTCTGCTGCAGCTTATGAGAACATTTGGCGACTCACAGAGAGCATCTCTCTTGTTTTATGCGCTCAAACCAGTAGGAGACAATGGCTCAATGCCTTCAAAGCTCGCAGTGTTTTGGTTTACCAAGCGTGCAGCAGTGCAACACGGATGGCAGGACTTCCCTCTGTCACTGCAGCAGTCTGAAGCCAGATGTACAGAGGAGCACTCAGAAGCAATTGCAATGTGTGCCATAAAAGGACTTTAGGGAAAGAATACAACAGCATTACTCATCAGATGAGCTGCAGAAACGGAAACAAAACTGCAATTAGCCTGCCCAACTGCAGGGAAAAATGGGTTCATATTCACAACAGTTTAAGAAAATAAGCCTGCTTTGTAATTAGGAAGAAAATACCCACTGTCAATTGCCATAGTGAGGCTTTATTTAAATAATACATGATAAATTTTGATTGTTGGCCATATGCTGGATTTAGGCATAGACGCTATACAGAAAAGAGGCAGAGAGGAGCAAAAAACAATTGAGGAAAACAGCGACAGCAAAAAGCCTGTAAACGAGACTGTGACATCCTGCAACCTCTACAAGAAGCAGAAACACTGTTGTTCCTGCAATGACATCACCTTCTTTTCCTACAGATACAGCCAGAGGAGAAGCGAGCAGCTCCTCAGCCACAGCACACCTGGGTGCTGCCGCTGCACGATGCAAAAGAACATGGGGCAAGAGCAAGTTATAGGCAGCAAGGTGCTCCCTGCAGAGCACAGCAATGCAAACACGACCCAGAGCTGCTGTTCTCTGCACAACCCAAGAAAAAATCACTTCAGAAAACCACTAAACATGAAGGTGCTGACTTGCAGCATTATTTCTCCTCCATTTTCTCCTTTTTCCTTGTCTTTATTCCACTCCCCCCCTCCATCAACTCCCCTACATTCTACATCTGCACTTTATTCAATGAACACATCTGCATTCTTTCTCTCTGTTTTTGGCCAGAAACTCTATCCAACCTTTATCACTGACACCTCTCTGCAGTTTCAAATTCCAACCTTGTGCCAAATCCCCATTTCCTGCTGCTTAATTTCCATTCATTTACTCTTGTTTTTGCTTCTTCTGCCATTCCCAGCATGGACCAGCTCCAACCCAGCTTCTTCTAATTTTTTAAGGAAGGCTCCCTATTGAGTGCTATTGGAACTTGATCCTCTGCTCCAAGCCAATGGCTGGCTATTGTTTATACTACCTAACAACAGTTGCCAATATGACTGCTTTTTTCCTTTTCTTTATTTCACTCTTTAAGTGTATATCCTAAGACCCAAGAGAACTCCTCTCCACATATGGTGACCCATTAGGTCTGGTTTTATTATTACTTCTGCAGAATCTGAAGTAGCCTCTTTTATGTACGTACACGTGAATATGTGTATGTATGCACGTATATATACATATATATGTACAGGTATATAAAACTTAAAAGAAGAGTTCAAAAAAGAGTCTGTGGTGTCTTCTTTACACCAGTCAGTCGATCTGGCTCTGTTCCTACCTGTGGAATAAAGTGGGATTAAGATATTAAGATTGTGGTCTTTCAAGGAAAACCATCCTCCTAGCGGTTCGACAAGAGTTATGTTTCATGCAGGTGAAGCCCAAAAGCTACAGCAGAACTTAAGCCCTCGCTGCAGCTGCTGAGAGCACAGGAACTCCCCAGGTTCTAAATTACACAGAACTATTCTGGTGGGTTTGCAAAGCTTCCCTCTTCATCTCAGACGTAGGGAAATACTTGGAATAAATGGTAACTGGAGTTTTGGTGCTCACCCTACGCAGAGGGAAGCTACCAACAGATGAGCAGAGGAGCAGGTGAAGGATTGCAATGCTGAGGCAAAAGCTGCCCATCTCAGCTGCTGGGAAAGCTCAGGATGTCCCCCAAATCAGCTGTCCTACCCTCAAGTGAAGGCTTCTCCCTTAGGAAGAGAACCTAAGCGTTCTATCCCACTCCTGCAGGAGCTGATGGTTGCACAAACATCTTCATTCATTGACCTCACTGTGAGCGAATACCAGAGGGCTCCAGCAATGCCTATGTTAAAAACACAGCCAGGCACAGATGAAAATATCAGGCCCATGGTGTGAGGGTGCCCAAAACGTGCTCCAACACTTTCCCCTGTCGCTGGCTCGCACAGAAATGGTTTTATATCTCAGGCTTTCAAAGGGAGTTTGCCTCCTTGTAAGGTTTTATGACACAGATGTGTTGCACACTTGGCTGGGCTGCGATCTCCTTTCATTTAATTATTCTGTTCAGAGTTTTAGAAGCAGCACCTTTGCAACGTTGGTCCCGTTTCCATGTTTCCTAGCAGCCTCGTGACTAACAGCACAGCTCACAGCTCCTTCCCATTCTACCCAAGGACAATGACACCATAACATAACACTTCAGTCTCCACTTCGGTCTCCAGCCAGACAAACTCCATCAAGGTGAGTAAAAGGCTTTCACTGCCATCAGTGGCCTTTAGACTTCATTTTTTGAACCATACATTAAGCCTCCCTAGGAGCCAACTGTTACACAGCCATGACAGGCCAATGCTAAGCAATCAAAGCCAAAACCTTCAGATTTGGTTTTGTCTTTCAGCCTTCATCAACTGAAGAATGTTATATTAGCATAGGAAAAAAATGCATTAAAGCAAAAGCAGTCATGGAGGTCCCAGGTTTTGACAGGCTCAGATAATGCCATCACTTCTTCTGAGATACAGAGGATGATGGAAGTTCAGCTTTTTCCCCCCCCCCCCCCCCCCCCCCCCCAGAAAAGTAGCAAAATAGCTGATAAATGCACTCTTACCCCACATTAATTAACTCAAAGGTAATGTAAGATCCTAGCAAAGATGATGCAAATCAAGTCTGAATAGTCTCATCTCTGCAGTTATCCTGACCTGCCAGCACGTGCAGACATTCAACCCAAGTTTCTCTTCGCTCAGGATTTACTCTGCCACTCCAAATTCATGCATCTGTCTCCCATTTATTTTTATGAAGATATTCTTCTCGGTTTTGAACATTCCACAAACATGAGGGATTTTCTCTAAACCCATTCTTAATATTTCTTACGCATGCTTCATTTGTTACACAGCACGGCTGGGTTCGGAGCAAACCCCACCCCGGGAGCAGATATTTCCCCATCGCACACTCCTTGAGGTGCTGGGTGCAAACACAACCACTCTTTTGTTGCTTTCTTTCCATTGCCAATGTGTTCGTGGCAATGAAAGCACAGCCAGTGCCTGGTGTCACACTGCAACAGCCAGGCAGGGAGAAGAAAAGTAGACACACGTTGATGTGACAAAGGTTAAAGTGATTTACTGACAGATCAACAGAATACATAAACTGGCATCTCTTACAACACCAGGAGCCTTAATAAAATAAGTCTCAGTCATTGCAGGATACCATTTTTTCCTCATCAGAAGACTCTACCTGACGCAGAAGGAAATGCGATAAAAGCCATGCAGTAGTTATTGCTGAATGTTTTGTGGTTCGTACCTGAGCGATGGTCCCCAACGGCTTCAAAAATATAAAATGCCATCCTAACAATCAATAGTATCTTAACAATAAACTACATATATCAAGAGAAAAAGCAAAAACGCTAGGTAGGGTAGCGACACCTGCAATTTGTTCTATTTTTCATAGAGGGCAGAAGTATCAAATGCACAAAAGTCTTTGTGACCAGGGTGGATGGGGCCCTGGGCAGCCTGATCTGGTGCTTGGTCTGGTGGTTGGCAAATCAGCCACGGCAGGAGGTTGGAACCTGATGACCCTTGAGATCCCTTCCAACCCAAGCCATTCTATGATTCAATAAAAGTAAGAGCTTTGATCTTAAAATGAGATTGTTTTTAACTTTAAAACAAACACAAACTCCATTCTAAGCCAGCCTGAAATTTCGACTTCACGCTATTCCATTCCTGAAATTTTTCATGTGGGATCTCAAAAACATTAACCGACAAACCCTTAACGACAGTCTTTTCCAAACAGTTGCGTTCTGCTTAATGTAACAACCGTAAACCAAATCAGAAAACTTCGCTGTCAGATGGGAAACAGACCGAAGAGAATGAGACTTGCACAAGAGAATCTGCAGCAGATTTAACAAATGACTCAGACCTTCCACACCCTTTCGTTTACCCACGAAGCCAACCGTTTCCCTGTAAACCTTGTGCAGGATGATATATGAAGACCAAAACAGCAGGTATCGAGATTTTGGCAAAGGCTCAGCCAGTTTGAGAAGCCGTCACTGTTGGCTTCGTAGTTACAGATGTTGGATTATTCACTCAGAGACAACTGACACATCCTGAAGTCAACGCCTTACCCAAACTCAACCTGAAGGACTGGATTTTGTCCTTAACGCGGAGCCGCTGTGACGGACCTGACTGACCACTTCATACCTCAGTTTCCCCATTAAAAATAAGTAAATAAATACATAAAAATCCACGGGGCAATGCTCTCATAGCAGAGGTTGGGATTTCAGGGCTCTGCGCTAATCCTCGCGCTGCCGCTGCCCCGCTGTGAAATCCTAAGGAAGTTGTTTCACATGCCGATGTGGTTTCTGGGCTCAGCACCCCGTGTTTATACAATCTGGTTTGAATGCAAACTCCCCCTGGCAGGAGCTGTGCCTGGTGATGGGAGCGGTACCCGGAGCTGACAGACCTGATGGCAGCTCAGCTTTGGGCACAACTGAAACACCACTGAATGCTGCACATTTCGATGGAAAGTTTGCAAATGAGGGAGGGAAGGGGTAACGATCCAGACACTAAGCTAATAACTGTCCTAAACCCAGGCACAGAGATGTCACATATTTGCTTGATGACTTGTCAGTCGGTACAAATCCCATTCTGTAAGAGCCCTCTCACTTATGACATCACCCCAGAAGCATTTGTGTTCTGCTCTGCTCCTCTCCTGGCAGCTCTGCCCCTAAATCTCACCGAAGATCCAAAATAGGGGCATCAATGCAGGTATGCATCCCCTCTGTGCTTCTAAACCCTTCTTAAACCTCAGAAAGGAAACAGCTTTCAGCTCACCACAGCGCACAACTGCAACACGGGATGTTTTTCCAGCTCACTGATATTTCATAAATACCATTTGTTGTCATGTGGTTAAATTAAAAACTCAGGATATCAAACATCAAACAGTATGTTAATGTCAAGTATGCTTGAATAAATACTAAAGAGTTCAACTGACTGAAATATGTGCACTACTAGCTAATTAAGAAAGAAGCAGGTGTGAAAAAAAACCTAATTCAAGCCTTTTTTTTTTTTTATAATTAATAATGTTTACTTGTAGTTCCCCCTATAATAAGGCTCCAGTTTAACCTCCAGAGAATTCCTAGCTGTAATCCAGCTTTTTAAAGAATAATAATTGAACGCGACGTTGTTAAAAAGCAGATCGGTTTTCAAACCTGAGTGATCTGCCCAGCATTACGTGCAGGGAGGGGCTTTGTTTTATTAACGATGAACATTTGTGTCCATTGGATCCGCTATCAAATGATCCCAGCAAATATAAAACCCAACCGAGCCCAGCGTCCGTCACACCAATACCTGCAGGGATGGGAGAAGTAATGGAGATGGGGAGGGACGTGGGTTGGTGGGATGGCTGCAAAAACCATTAACACAACAAACAGCAAGATAAGGTGGTTTCCTAATTCTGAGGCTGTTTTCTGGTGGGTCTAAAACTTCTCGGAGGAGCAGCGCCTCTATGACATTATAGTCCAGTTTCACGCCGGCAAGCAAAAAATAAAAGAAAAACAACATTAAGATTTTTATTTGGACGCTTTTGGCAGCAAGCACATGGTCAATCAACTGATCCAAAACTGTATTTAACGTAGAATTTCTTTCCAAGGAGGCAAATGGAAGTAAAGGAGGAGAAAATGGCTACAGATGTAAAAACAGACCTGGGATATTTCATTGACATGACATATCTACTGCATTTAATTAAAAGAAGAATGTATGGGAACAATGCATCCTACTCAATCCGGGTCGGGGGAACAAAATAGGACTGGATTAGATAGGACAACTCCAATCCCCAGAGAGATTCCCATATTTAATGGGAGCGCCACATGTTTGATATGTAGGGAAGCAAGTGGGTGTTCCTGGATTTGATCCACTATTCATCATAATACCGCAGCCTTGTTCATTCCCAGTGAGGAGGCTTAAAACCATGAAACCATATGTAGAATATTAAAAATCATTTAAAGCTAAAACGAACATTATGAAACCATGCACTCCGGTTGAGGCTGCAGTCCAACAGCCCTCCGAGTGCTCACTGTTCCTGTTGATATGCAGGGAGTAAACGAAATCACACGCACACATGGGCACACACACACACACCCCTTCGGTGCAGATGATGGCTGTGTGCTAACACTGCAGCGAGCTCGTTATCAATAATTGATGGGGCTTTAATACCTACAGCATCAGAGCTTTAATTTATAATTAAAGATCAGAAACTCCTGCTCTATTTTTCCCCTCCTACTATTTGGTGTTTTGACTTTCTTCTTCTTTCTGACGTTAAATTGTTTCTCAGACACAGTCAATAACTTTACTATATTCTCATTGCCATTGAATTAATCATAGCTCTGCCCTAACCACATGGAATTTAATTTCCCATAAGAGAAATGTTTACTTTGGTTTACTTTGTTGGAACTCAACGTACTTATACAGTCTATAAAGATTTACTGTAACATATTTTGTTAAGCAACATTAAAGCCTGTGCTGACAGATCTTGTCTTACATTACTTCACTTACATTCAGACCCTTAATGCTTTTGCTGTACACCAGTGCAGCAATAAGGCAGCAGGACTGGCTTAGATATACATGTTTCAGAAGTCCATGAAATGCAAAAATCTTGGGGCTATATTTTTTTCTCCAGTTTATTCGTGGTCAACTGCTCTGTATTTTGCATTAATTTTTACTGCCAGTCATTATAACCATTGGGGTGAATGAATGCCATGAACAGAAGAAAAGAATTGTACCTAATTCCTTGCTACACATTCATTTGATCTAAACTGATTGCACAGGAGAAGCTAAAGGAAGTTTCAGCTAAGGATTACTTCCCATAAAACAGTCCAGGGACAGGAATGGAAAGTTTGAGGCTTGTATCACAGAATGGCTTCGGTTGGAAGGGACCTTAAGGATCATCCACTTCCAACCCTGCTATGGCCTGGTTGCCACCCACCAGATCTGGCTGCCCAGAGCCCCATCCCTGGGCCTCTCCAGGGATGGGGCATTCACTTTTCTCTGGACAGCCTAGCTTAATTGTCTGCTCATTCCACCATGCCTCAGTTTCCCTGGTCTTGCTTTGCATCAGTCTGGTCCATTCACACTACAAGCACCCCGATGTGCAAACCTCTCACCTCCATGTGTGCACACCCTCAGCAGGGTGTGATCGTGGAGCTGCACCGTGCTCTGTATGAACATAATGTCCTGGCAGAATCCCTGCCCTCCAATGCTTCAATGCATTGGGAGCTTCTGTGCTGGAAGTGCCACTGAAGCCCGTGGGAATCCTGATAGATCTGTGCCAGGGAACACTGGATTTGAGATCTCAGAAGCAGAAAATTCCCATAAATATCCAAGCACTGGAAAGCAGAACTACACATATACATTAGGCAATCCCATGACAGACTGCATTCAAGCATGTTTTTCAATGTTCAGCAACAAGAACTAAAATATTTACTGTAGCACTGAGCAAATTTGGGTAGGGAATTCCATGTGGTGCTGACAGGGTTTCTCCAAAGATTCAGCTGCCTGCTGGGAGCAAGGACTTTGTCATCCTGGTCTGCCCTTCTCTAGGTCACGCTCTCCCCAGATCTGAGCTGCCCAAAGGACGTGGAGGGGAAAATTATGGAAAGCAGCATGATTGTGTTTGGTTCTGGTGAAATCAGACCTACTGCTGGCTGCGGATGTGAATTCAGCTCACATGCATACGCACATGGATGGGGGTGGGAGTTGGCAGCCGGGTGCAGGAGAAAGGAAAAAGTGATTTTTTAAACTATATTTATTAAATCACTGCTGAGAACAGAGGGGGGAAAGAAGAGCCTGGGAATCTGCAGCTGAGGCTCAGCTGGGGAGAAGACAAAGGGAGACCACAGTGCGTGCACACTACAGGAAAGTCATGTAAAAAAACAAAAATATCCCCAAATTTTCACGTTTCACCTCCAAGAAACAGCACGATTTGATTTAAAGAGATAGCACAGGAATCAGCCAGACAGCGCAACTTTCGGATGCTACCCTACAAATTCCTTCCAGAGAACCAGCACATGGGATGTCCCGCCCGTTTCCAACAGGACAACTCCCTTTAATTAGCTTTTGCAGTACTCATTACCCAGGAACATGCTAATGCAGCCCTTGGCATATCCATGGGAGCAGCTGCCTGCAGGCACTGGGGCACGGACCACAAGCCCTCTTCTCCAGGGACTGTGCCCAGTGCAACTGAGCCATGGCTCCAAGATGGCCACAAATGAGTCCCTCCTCACCTGTAGGTCCTTTGGGAAGCCTGGGCTCTAACCCTGACCTCAACACAACCTTTTTCCTTCCTGCTGTTAACCAAGACCCCAGGGAGCGATGCCAAACCCTCAGTCTGCATCCCACCCAGCAGGGGAAGAGCGGCATTCCCTTCAAGGAAAAAGTCCTGGCTTTCTGATGGGCACCTGGATGCTAACGATTGGGATCACAGAAGTGCAATACCTCAGCATCACACAAGGTGGCTTCCAAAATCTGCTCCAGATATTCCTGGACCCAGTGACACACCGGGTTGTGGCTTCTCTCTGTTTAAGCTTCCATTCCAAGCATGCAAACGCCGACGAGGCAGAGGAACGCTTGAACACTGCAAGGTGTGATGGCAAAGCCATCATCCTTCAGCTTCCTTGTTTGTAAAGGAGAACAGAAGCAGCAATCCCACAGGAAATCCCTTCAGCAGAAAGCACTCTTTAAGGATACGATTCATTTTGAGGGCAGCACTTTAACATTTCACTTTTCACATGCAATTTCTCTCATCGGTCATTACATGCACTTTATGACAGGTGGAATGTGACCATAACGAGCACTTTGCATAGAGCACAGTTTACTTCTTACTCGATGCTCCCTCATTTGCAACACGGTGGTGAAATCCTGTTCAGCTGTCCAAGGAGAAACCACTGCAATACCTCTCACCAGTTCCTATTTTACAAACTACGTGAATAAAATGAAAAGCTTCATAAGAGGTGGTTGGTGGGGTTTTATTTTTCAGATTTTTTTAACCTGCAGAATTTGCCACTATTTGTTCCTTTCCCCTTAGAGGTGAAGCTTCCCTTTTTTCCCTTCCATTGTGCAAACATTTGGGCCCAGACATACGAGCCTGAGACGCACAGCCCGGCTGCAGGAAAACAACCCGCAGTGGGACTCCCCACTCCTTCCCCCATCTGCCTCAGCCTTCTGGGAACAGGAGCCTCTCAGAGCACCACAGAAGCAGGTGTGGGTGTATTTTAAGCAACAGAAAAATCAGTTTAATTAAACTCTCCTCGGACTTGCAAACGGCGAGTGTTGCTTTCCTCTCCCCAATAAAACAGCCCACAACAAACAGGGCTGCTCCTGGGTCAGCTCACCCTGGTTTCACACCTTTGGAAGAAAGAACGCACTGCTTAAGCAGGGAGTGCTGGTGACAGCATTGCTCTTATTGGTAAAGAGAGCACCTGAAGTTCTGCACTATGGGAGAGAAGCGCTGTGATTCTTACGGGTGGGAAACCGAGGCCACGGTGGCTCTGGGTACTGATTTATAGACCCAGAATGGTACTGCAGGAAAGTCCAGAAGGAGTAGTTCACAAAGCAAATTATTGCAGGGAAATGGAGGGCAGGGTTTTAAATCACTCACTAAAACTGATAAGTTCATGTGTGTCACAC
Source organism: Meleagris gallopavo (assembly GCF_905368555.1). NCBI lineage: Eukaryota > Metazoa > Chordata > Aves > Galliformes > Phasianidae > Meleagris > Meleagris gallopavo. The sequence goes on along the minus strand of NC_139427.1, from coordinate 621,309 downwards.
TCAGTGGAGGTTCATGAACCAAGAAACCCTCCTGTTCTGTTCGGCACTGCCTGTAAGCCAACGCACACACAGAGATGGATTTCAGAGTTATATCTGAAAAGCCATAAACAGACAGCAGAGCTACTTTGCCTTCCCAGGTCTCCCCTTTTTCTACTTGGGTTAAGGGGTAAAAATTCAGCATTTCTCAACTCACCTTTGTCTCAAGCAACTGAAAAAATAGCTTTAGCCTCCAGTGTTGCTGCTCGAGCCAAATCTTTTTCTTTTTGCCACATTTGTCCCTTGAGAAAACCCTACAAAAAGTTGAACAACGCAAAATGTTTTTGAATAGGGGTAAACATCTGCCCTAAGCTGACAAAATGCAGGGAATTGGAAGTGAAGGCTGATAGTAACAAATTGAGGCTCTCACAAACGATAAAAGGCAAAGACAAAAATGGTCTGAGCCAAAAATAACGCCTGCCAAAACTTCTCACCTTTAGGATCAAGCCCTCTTGGACACGGATGGAAATGCAAGCACAAACACACGATCCTAGTCCTGTTATTTAAATGCTGTTTTGTGTACTTAATTCTTACCTGGTTCATAAAGCAGATAATTTACACCAGGGAGCAGCGCTGTATCAGGGCTGAGTGCGCTAACGAAGCGCCTTTATTAAGTGTTCCTTATTTACCTGGAAGACCAGAAAACCACCAGTGGAGGCGTTCGGTCTCTCAGGTAAACACGGGTTAGGTCTGCAAGAATTTAAACACCTTTTTTAAAGGCTCCTTTGGAAAAATACTGCATAGAAATGACACGGTTATTTCTCCAACGGAGCGCGATAAGCCCGGCTTTTCTTTCTTTTGGGGCTCCTTGCATTGTTTGGATGATGTTAAAGCGGTTGGAAGCCAGAAGCAGCCGTGATTTACACCTTCAGAGTGGTGTAAAGGGATCGTGGTAATGGGAGAAACCCTCTGCCTTTCCTGCGTGCCTTAAAACAGCACAACCCCTCTGGCAGCCTCCGCGCCGTTTAACCCTCAAGTAGCAAAGTTTAGTTCATAAAAATGATTCCTGTTTCAAGTGGGAACGGCAGAGAGAGAACAGGATCTCCTGCACCCAACGCACGTGTTTTAAAACTCTATTATTTATGTCCGTTGATTTCTTCAGTTAATTAAGGACTGGGGGTTTTCTCCACGTCTCACTGATTGCACCTCATTACGGAGTAGCATCTTACAAACAAAAACCCAACGTCATCCATACCAGAAACACTCACATGAACATACAACTGTATGTCCTCAGCAAGACGCACTGAGCTCCACTAATGAAGTCACTCCAAGAATGCTGGCACTCGTTTGGCAAATAGACTATCTATGCTGAGATAGCACCGTTTTCTATAAGAGAAAAACATTCAGGCTCCTGCAAAAATCAGGTCCCAGTTCCTCCAAGAATCCTTTTTTTTTTTTTTTGTCTCCTCCAATTGACAAACCAAGGCAAACACAATCAAAAATAATTTGCTCAAGCCTAATATTAAGTTTTACTCTCAAAGTGCACAGACAGCATTACATATCACACGTCAGAACACAGGAGAGGGTATCTGTGCAGAGCATAATAGAAAGGGCAGGTGTGCTGACAGCATGAATGGGGAGCAAGGAAAAACACAACCAAACCCCATAGAGGTACCCTGTACAAACTTTCAATCAAATACACCCTTCTCTCCTCAAAAGGGGAGAAAAAATAAAAATCTTGGCTCGCTGACTGAAATCTTAAACTGTTGACTAAACTTTCTGTGAGTTGTATGCTCACCATACACATTTCTGGATATTGGCAAAAAATAATAATCTGGAAGTGCTTATAAATCCTAAATTGCAACATCAGTCACAAACAGCTAGCCTGCAATCAGCTCTGTTATTGTACAGTCTCAGGCTGTGCTTTACTACGCCGAACAAAGCTTGGGAATTCGGAGAAGCAAGTGTATGATCCATAACCTCCTATGTGTCCAAATGAAAAAACTGTTGCCAAGGAAACACCCAAATATCAGAATTGAAATATAGCTTGGCCCTTAATGAGCCCAAAAGGAGCTGTAGGAAGTTTACTCAAGTTCAGCGGAGATTTTGGCTAAATGTGGGGAAGACATTATTAAAAGAGATCTCAGCTCCGTGGCAGAGGCAGAAGAAGAAACACAATGCAATCTTGCAATGTAACTGTGTTTAAAATCTTCTATTGCATTTTTTTTTCTCCTGGGACAACTGCAAACACCCTAAATGCCATAAAAACGGGAACGTTACTGAAAGGATGTGAGAAAGGGAAAGCACACATTTGGGGAGAAAACAAAACAAAAAGAAGGAAAACTTGTAATGTTAGCACAATGATGCAACCTTAAAAAAGAAAGAAAAAAAAAAAAAAAAAGGTACAGTTTTCCAAGAACTGCATTTTTCTGACATCTTGTGCATATTGAGGTCCATGGAGACCTCGCGTTTTCCACACTCAGCACTTTGAGGGTCAGGGAGGTCAAGGTACCAGTATTCCCGGTGGGTCGCTGGTAGTTCATCCAGAACAATCGTGCTCCCGCCCGGTCCTCCCCCCTCGTTACCAACTGACACCGGGGTAGAGAAATAGCCGCAGCACCAGGAGTGAGAAATCCAAGAGATTAATCTGAGCCGCGTCTCTTTCAGCGGTTTTGTTCTTTTCAGACCCACTTCTATCAAAAAATACAAACGCAAGTTGCGACCGATCCCCGCCTGAAAGTAACCCCATCCCCAGGCACCTCCGGCTCCGAGGGACGAACTGCTCCATTTCGTACAGCCCCATCTGATGGAAGATTAGGATCTCCCATAAGCACTACAAGTCTGTTTTCTGGACTATCCCTTCATATCTTAACTATGAATCCATACTACAGTTTCCATCTCTGATACATATATTTGTGTGTTCCATCAATGTGATCAACAACTAATTAAATCTATATCATAAATACCCCATCTGACCCACCTCTGAAAGAACATTCATCTCTGCGTGCAAAATAAGGGAGAAGAAGAACCGAATGCACGCACGTGTTTTTCTATTCACCTACATAATTTTCACAATACATTCCACAAGAATTCCCAACGGAGCCAAAAAGAACCATCAACCTCTTGTGAGCTCCTTGATGTCAACGCCGACTTCCAAAAGAAAAAGCTTGGGCACCATCCAAATGTGCACCTAAATACCAGCAGGCTGTGCATTTCTGTCATTTTCAGTAATGCTGGTTTCTCATGGAGGTTGGTTGGAGATTAACGGCTAGCAACAAAATCCAAAAAAACAAAATCCAAAAAAATAAATAGCATCAAAAATATAAATAATTACATTAAAAGTTACATCAAATCCAAAAACAATTATATATAAAAAAACAAAAATTACATAAATTAAAAAAATTACATAAAATCCAAAAAAGGAATGGATGCTTCTGCTTTAAATCTGTGAGTCCTAATTAATTTTCATACGAACACCCAAATAAAAAAAAATAGACACCCATGCACACATAAACAGTATTTATTAGGAGTCACTTCTGATTCGTTCTTTCTGGTTCTAATGAATAAACTACTTCTCAGAAGGTAAATCACGCTGCATCACGTGTTTCATAAAATAAATTAATTTTTTTTCTGAATAGGATGTGGTTAAAATTATTAAATCATTATTGAATATAATTCTCAAAAACCACATACACTTTTTCCATGTTCTTTCCCCACTTCAGAATCAAACTCGGTGCCGTTGAGCCAATTTGGCAATCTCCCACCATAGGCTGCTATTAAACACTATTCAAGTGCTAAGCTTTCTGACTTCCATAAAGGTTTGTAGGCCCCAATAGATGCCGAATGGCAGTTTGACATCTTTAGAAGCACTCATAACATTCTGGGCAAGAGACTTAGGAAAATGACATAAAGAGGGAGTTTGCTGAAAAAATATACAGCCTGCTTCAGCTGAACGTGGTATTATTTGGGTCTGATTCCTCACATTTTCTTTTATTTATTAGTTATTCTGATCTATTTTCCACTGCTTGGGAATTCCAAGGTTTTGTATAGTTTAAAAAAAAAAAAAGTTTACAAATATATTAATTCTCACTTAGGAAACATCCTTACTGAAAACATAATGCCTGATTTCTAGTTCTTACAGTTCTATGGTGATAAGAAGCAGTTTTAAGAAGGAAGAAGGAACAACAAAAAAAAAGATGGTTGTTGCATTCTCTGCAGATACTGTAAATATTTTATGAACGGATACCTCAGAGCAAAGTATCAAGACAAAAATTCCCTGTAATTATTGGTCTAACATGCTGGGTGAGGATTTGGACTTTGCCACAAGACCTTAATGCAAAGGACTTGTCGACATCAGCTTGTTGGGCCATTAGGAGGATTTCTTGGGGTGCCACCTTTTAAACTTGGGTATTAAGCCACAGCTTCTGGTAAATTTACCCCATGATAAGCAATTCCAGATGAGCTCCAGTGACAGGCTTCAGTCTCAAGGTACTCATTCACTGCACATTAAAATCTCGTGTTCCCAGGACTGGGTTGTTTTCTGACTGATATCCAATTAGGAAATAGGGAAAAGAGGCATTTCCAAGGCTGGAGTAGAACAAAGTAAGGCAGAGCAGTACCAAACTGACAGCCACCATCACAGCCAGCACTTTCTATTTACTAACCAGATAGGCTGGGAAGGGTTTGGGTTGAAAACAGAATAACTCAGGTTCTCTTAAATAGCCACAGAGTAAAGCAGGACCAGGATTTCATTCATGTAACTGCTTCAGAACAAACTATGCAAAATATTGTGTGCACTGAGCATTGAACTTTTAGTCCATTTGGGATCTTTCTTACCAAGCCATACATTAAATTGCACCAGCACAGAACCTCAGCAACCCAAACACACTGCTGAGAAAAGCACCATAATGACCATTTCATAGACTGGAAAGATAAAGAGCTTCCAGAAGTGATGTGAATAACCCCAAGTCACTGAGGAAGCTCATGACAAAATACTGAGTTGAAACCAGGCCACATGAGCACTGAATTTTAAATTAAGACAGAGAATAACTCCTCCTCTTCCCCACCAGATAAAATTGCCAGTACCAACAACCCATGTACCGACCTCTGACAAACTCCAGTGTCTTGTGGCCCCTTCATAGGGCCACAGAATGGTTGAGTTGGAAGGGGCCATTAGAGGCCATCTGGTCCAACTCTGCAATGCACAGGGACAGCCACAGCCCCATCAGTGCTCAGAGCCCTGTCAGCCTGACTGTGGGTGTCTCAAGGGATGGGGCATCCACCACCTCTCTGGGCAACATCATCAACAATTTCTTCCTTATATCCAGTCTAAATCTCCCCGCTTTGAGTTTGAAACCATTTCCTCTTGTCCTGTGACAATAAACCCTGCTAAAGAGTCTGTCTCCTTTATCTTTTTAACTCCCCCATGAGCTTTGGCACTGGCTAAGGAGGAAGCAGACCAGGATGCTGAACAGAAAGAAGGAACGGGAGTAAATCTGCACCTCTCCTCTCGCTCCTATTCACCTGCCCTTCTCTCTCCATAAAGAGAAAGCTTGATACAGACAGACAGACATGCCAGAGAGAAACCGAGACACATTTGCCTGAAGCTAAACAAGAGTCAGGCCTGCAGGAGCTTTAAAGCACACAAAGCAGTGCTCCTTTCAAGCAGCAGCAGCAGGCCACATTTCCTTTTTATGACTGCTAAATGCCTGGCTTTCTCCCTAAGCAATTTACAGTGCAGCCACATGTCAAGATGGCTGGTGGGAACCAAGATGCTTCAAGTTACTCAAAATAGATCAGGGATTCTACTGACAGATGCCTTTGGTATTTGCCTGGCTAATTCGCTTTTATTACGGTGAACAAGGTTGCTGTTAAATGTTTGCTGACTACTTCGCATTTATAATGATGGGGAAGCTTCTATAGGTGTTTGCAGATCTGTGTCTACCTTTGTGACAGTGGGGGATCTTATCCTTGTTTGTATTAGACTACTTTCATCAGGATAGGGGTGAATGTTTTTAATCCTACTTCACTTGAATTACAGCAGATGCTTTATTTAAGAGTTCCTCACTGCCTACAGGTAACACATTTGCATGAAGCCTTTTGTATTCAGCTGCTTTCATTAGGCAGAAAAGTTGTTGCACGTATCTCCGCTCATACTTAAAGCTTTCTACATCCATAGACCATTCCCAACAAGAACTCAATGCAAAGCAACCCTTTGCAAATATTTGCAAAGCACTGGTAGAAATTTACGTGCAGCTGGCAATATGCTGCACAAACACCGGCTGTCCGCTGGGCTTCATATTCATACTCATAAGCTAGCAGTACCAAGGAAGAAAGAAGGAAGAGGAAGTCAACCCATGCAGTATCAAGATGGCAGGGTGGCTCATCACAGAGGTTGGTGTTAAAGGTTATTTTGATAAAAAGGCTGAAAGAACTTTGCTAAGTTCCCATGGGGGTTTAAAAGCTGGGAACGGGAAACAAGGATTAAAGAAAAAGCCCATAGAGGGCACTGAAATGGATAACAGCAGTGAATGGTAAGAAACAGCTCTGGATGCAGCAAAAGGGCATGGTGAAATGGAAGAGGCACTGCACAAGAGTCACACAGAGGGAGGAATGGTTTTCAAACCCAGAATGAAGCAAAGTTACAATGATGGGAATGGTTTCGTTGTCTATGGAGGACAAAAAGCTGTACCAAGGGCCATGACTGAAAATGGGAAAGAAAGAGCTCTGTTTTAAAGAGGGATCAGCAACAACAGTGAGAGAGCAGCATGCAGTGCAAAACAAGGGTGAAAAGAGAAAACCTGAAGATTAAATTGAGAGAATGGGCACACAGGACCAAGGGAAGAATATTGCCTGGAGTCACTGAGAACCAAGAAGCCAAGATTTGCCTGCTCTTCTTTAAGGTAAGCAAGCAACAAAAAAACATCTCAGGAAAGAACATAGAATAAAGTCATATGGTCAGATTTATCTTGCACAGCTGCATCTATGTGCATTAAAAGCTATGGCAACAAATGTTGTCAACTAGCATAGGTAAGAAACAGAAAGAAGGAATACTTGAAAAAAAATACAGAAGAGGATTGGGTAAGTTGAAAGCAAATGTTGGAACAAAGTCAAACTCTGGAAGACCACTCTAAGAAATGAAGAGTAAAAAAAAAAAAATTGGCAAAACATAATGAGGACACAGATTATGCAGGGGGAAACTGTTGGAGAACATAGCATCTACCAAGTTTGATCACACAGCACGTAGCAGGTGGAATCAACAAGCGGCCAAACAACTGAATCCATTAACTCTTACACCCTGCTGGGAGGCAGAGAAAGTTTCTTAATCCGTATTTAACAGATGGGGAAACCTAAGCCAAAGATCCAGCCCTCTCCTTCTCTCTCTCAAGTCACAAACTGAGACGAGATTGAGTCACAGCAGACCTGTCTGTTCCCTTATGTTCTTTCCTTGAACGCAATACTTGACCCTCAGTGAAACACAGCATGCTGAGAGTCCTAATTTCCAGATTTCTGCCGTACCAGTGCAACAACAGGCAGCAGCTTCCTTCCCAGCACAACCCATGGCAGCAGAGCCGAGCACGTGTCTTACAAGTCTGCAGGATCAAGGCTCAGTCAGTAATTGCCCTTTTTCACAAATACTGCTGTACATGTTAATCAATAGGAAAACCCCAACGCATTACAGATGTTAGACACGCTACCTCCCTCATCCAAAGTAAAAATCTCTTAATGGTCTCAAAGTCTCAATTCCCTGCAGACGTTTGGAGTTCTCTGTCTGAGCGCAGCAATGCCTGCACCACCCTGCACTGCAAAGGAGGCTCAAGCCATCACAGCGTGCAAAGCTTTGACAAAAGGGCTTTCCAACATCATTTTACATCACCTTTGAGGTTTCATAGTTCATAGAGAGCAGGTCTTACTCTCATTTAAGGGGGAGGAAAGTGGCTAAGGTTTCTGGGGGCAGATCCAGCTAAGAACATTTAAATGGTATGTCCAGGCAAGCACAAAACTGCATCTCAGGGCAGGAAAGGGTGAACATGAGTATCCGAGGAACACCAATTAAATAAATACAGAAATTGTCATGATAAACTAGAGAGATCATCACTAGTCCTATCCAAAAAGAGCTTATTTATTCTTAACGTTTGATCTAACATTAGAATAATGCCAGGAACAGAAGAATATTATGGTGTGTCATACTTAGCCCCAAGAAAACCACGTGGCAGGGGGAGGTCATGGGTTAACTATGCATTCAGCTCAGAAAAAGGTCTACCTACCAACGTGTTGAATCCAAACTTCTTCTGTCCAACACCCTCCCTTGGAAGATGGGATGAGAGATGGGGAAACATGATTGACAAACTGCCCTCAGAGCTAAAACAAAATCTGACTTAGAATGTGAAGCAAACCCAAGGCTTGTATTCCAAGCTCATGACAGAGGCACAGCACCCTGCATTCACACTGACAGCAAAGGAGGTGGTGCTGTGCCTGCAGGAGGTTACTCAGACCCGGCCCTGCATCTCTCATTGCCATTCATCACAGACACTTATTTTCACAGCAGTAAAGGGAGCACATCAATATTTGGCCTGAAGGTGACAGTGCAAAGCCCACTGACTTCAGCTAGCCACAAGACACCCCATGGCTACTTTATTACTGTTTGCAATGCATGAGCTGCTGGAGCCAAAGGCAGGGAGCTGCCTGGATGGGGCACTTGGACCACAGACACCCCAAAAATCTGCACAGCTGAAGCAGACACACACATACACCACTACTCAAAAATCAAAGTTATCCTTCCCCCACAAAAATCCCTTCTGAACACCAGGGTTGCCATTTCCTTTCTTCCCCCAGACCAAACCCTCGCCCTACTGATGGCACATCTGCAGGGTTTGACCCTTTCCTGATGTTCTCTTGCAAATATTAAACGCTGGTGGGTCCTCTCCCTTTACTCTGTGGTGACCTGTACATCAGCCAAAGAAAAAGGAAAGGACAACTAAATTATGGAAAAGAAATGCCACAATAGAAAAATACAAGGAAGTAGATTTATTTATGCAAAGCTTCGTTTACACTTTAAAAACAACGATTGCAAACACCATTCTCTGATGGAAACTGTGGTTAAAGTCATGGAAGTGGATACTTCACTCACAAAGAGAAAGCAGGGGTGTACACTTGTTTGTGTGCATGATTAGAAGAAGAAAAATTACAGCTATGAGTAATGTGCACTGATATGTGCTAAGTAAAAGCAAAACCCTCATTTCCTCCTCTGCACTGAAATAAAGTCAGACGCTCCCAGTCCCTGGGGTGCCACCCCCATGGACCACCAAAAGAAAGCAGAACAAAGGAGGCTCACTTAGACCTTGTTCAAGGAAAATATCTTGTTTACAGATCATCAGGATTCTGAGAGGAAGGCAGCAGCTGAAAAAAAAAAAAAAAATCTATGTATTGCTGAGGATTTGCGGAGGGGGAGATGTTTGTTTCTGTGGTCTTGCTTTGTAGGCGAGAATGGGGCAAGGGAGGAGAAGGAAAATTCAGACAACTTCATCCAGCAAACGCAATCAGAGAGGCTGCTCATAATGTTGCTAAAAAGAAGAAAATATTAACATTTCACGAGTTCCCCTCGTGGCCTCCCTTGCTCCTCCTCCCCCATCAAAAATTCATAAAGGGAATCAGCATTCTTTACCGAATGGGTCCCTGAGGTGCCATAGACCTTGTTGGAGAGAAAGGCTATAAATATCGAATTATACACCTCATGGGAAGAAAGGGTTGAAGATTCAGCTTCAAACCCACTGCGCTGTTCCCGGGGGAACTCCCTCCAGACTCGAGGTCCAGCGGGGCAAGGAAATGGGTCAAGTGTGTCAGTTTTGGGATCACCGACCTCCAACACCTCTAATGATGCCCGCAGTCCACCTCCTTGACGTCCTGCTGCCCCCTGCACCCCAAAATTTCCAAAGTTCCTTCAGGTACGAAATGAATAATGGAGTCAAGCAGCACAGGGAGGCTGTGCTGAAGCTTTGGCCCATGGAAGTGGGTGCAGCGTGCAAATATTCACATCTCCACTCATCTCTACACACTGCAATACAGCAGAACTAAGGGACAACTGTGTTCTTGCCATCAACTCCTCTGCATAGGTTCTGATCTAAAGCCCATGCTATTTGACCATGCAGTGCCCAAAACCAAGCAGCTGCCATTTCCAATGCCTAACACAGATGGATGTTAAACAGTTATCAAGCTAAAATGTTCCCTGTTGATATGCAGGAGGTTGGAAGAGCTGCGTAGAGCTCAGCAATGGGCACCTCCACAACCTGCCCTCTCCCCACACTCTTCCCATCTCCAGCTCACGCTGGTGGTAGCAATAGCTGCCCACTTCCAGCAGAAAACACAGAGGCCATGCCCAGGGCAAAACAACTTGTATCACTGCAGTTCATCACATCTTTAGGTATTTTTAGGAAAACGTGGGTGAAGGAGTATCTTCAAGTAGCGCCAGTAGGAGCAGGAATTACTTTGCCTCTGATGGAAATGCAGTTACTTCTGGAGTGGAATGCATTTAAAACAGTTTAGGTCATACCATGCAGGACAGATGTTATTCAATAATCTCATAAGGAATCATAGGTAGGAAAATGCAGTGACCCAGTTCCTAAATTGGGATCTGGCTAGAGCATCAGCGCCAACATTTCCTCTTCCAAAACAAACCATCATAAGATCATAATGCCACAATGTATTTTCAGCATAAAATAAAAATATAACAGAGCTTAGCAAATTTCGGTCCCTGGAAACATATTTAAAAAAAAAAACAGTCTACATGAAACCTGTCTTCCACCAAGCCAACCACCACCCAGTTAAGCAGTGGGTGTCAGATGTTGGGTTTGTTTCCTTGGTCTCTGACCCCAGGATTTTCTGAAGAAATGGCACAAGGTTCAGGTTCTGTGGCCATGTAAAGACACCACTGAAAACTGGGTTCCATTCCCAGTGGTGCTATAGAGTCCGAGCACAGACAGGTGAATTAAACCCACGGCTCTAGTTCAGATCCTCAAAGCCTAGTCCTAATAACAGCTGGACTTCCTCAATGCTAGCCTGACATAAGTAATCAAGACTAACAAGCAACAGCCTTTTGTCGCTGTAATACATAAATATACATGTGCCTATGCTTAAAAAAAGAATAAAGTCTGTTTGTTACTCTTTAAGATCTTCCGCAGTGCAGCTCTCCTCCTGTGAATTGATTTATCCCTTGAGCAAGAAAAGTTCTGAGCCCTCAGACGAAGTATTCCTGTGCTGCTGAAAGGAAATTTGCCTCTATACTGGGGTACATTGAGTTACAGGAGGGCAGACTTGACTTCCCAAGAAAGATGAATTCCAATTATAGAGGTAAAAATCATTCTAAGCCCCCAAGAAATACACCGAGCTAGAAAGGGCTTCTTGCCCTCGCAGCCCTCCATCCCCAATTTGGACAGACTGTCTCATTAGATTCCGCTGAAACCTCTCAGCTAAGCTGGCCCATTTATCCCCTGCCTCGAGGGAAACCAGGTTCCTTTGGATAAGCAGGGTTAGAAGAGATGGGAATTGCAAGGCTCCCAGCACAGAAAAGGCCATGGTCCAGGTCTCCACCTCTGAGGCCCAGTACAGAGAAGACCAAGAGACTGCTGACTAGCCAGATTTTAGACTCTGCTCTAAGGAGGAAAAGAATTTGTGGGCACACAGACTTGCAAGCACACAGCGATCCCAAGGTTACAGCTAAAAACCCGTTAACCCCCTTGCTTCCAATTTTAGCGAAACGCTGAGGAAAATCAGATGACATTTGGTCCTGTCGTAAGCTGTTTATTCCCAAAGTGGGCACAAGAGATGCTGTAGGCAGACAAATATATTGGCTCACCTCAAGGCTACCTCTAGCAACCTCTCATCATTCTCAGACCACCAGCAATACCTTCCTTACTTCTATGGCAACTGCTACTGCCTTCATGCACTCGGATGGATGGCTCTACACGCAGTTTCTGAGGTTACTCAGTTTTTTCTTTTTGTAAAGAAACGCTGTGAGGAGAATGGCTTATGCAGTTGAAAGCATCAGGTTATTAGCACATCTGTGGGGGAACTGTTCTCTCAACACCAGAAGGAAAAAGCTTACCGAATTCATCACCATCACTTCTCCTGTCATTTCCCAGCCCAAAAGCACTAAAATTTTTATCCCACGTCCAATATTTACATCCGAGTCCCATATAACATATAACTATGCCTTGGTGCAACCCCCACCCCAAGGGAAAAAAGCACTTTATGGCACCCGTCAGCATTCACAGGTCACAAAGAGCCCTGTGCACTCACCTGCATGGCAGCTATTTGTGCTCAAGTGATCCAAATCCAATGTCCCACGTGTCACTCACACAGCCTAGATGTGGGACAAGGCATATTTTTGATGCCTCAACTCATCCCGCTTACAACACGAAACCACTCACCCCATTCCTTAATTTATAAAGAAATGTCTAAATACCATAGGTCAGAGCTTTAATGAGACACTTTGTCACAAAGCCCCTTCTCAGACCTCCAGCCACAAATCCATGGCCTGGCACCCAATCAGATCTACTTGTAACCTCATCATCTACCAACGCAGAGCAACGGAACAATGATATTCACCCAAAGATTGTGGAGAGCTTTTCTTACCATTTGTTTTGCCTGTGATCAGAGCCCCATTTTAAGAACAACATTTACGTAAACTCATCTTGCCGTGGACAATTCATAACTGCCCTGTTTTCTTCTCTCTTGCTTGTAACACTTCCCATGTTGCATTTTCAGACTGTCATTAAATGTCCTTTTTATTGCTCCCTCATTGTAAGTACCTGAGTATTAACCAGGGCTTTGAGATTTACAGCCTATTTTAAACTCAGATAACGATGTTTAATTTGTTATTGGCTGTGTAAAGGTTAACAAAGAAATAACTCAAACTATTAGCAAAGGAATAACGCATTACGACAGGGCAATTAAGAGCTATATCTGGCACTGCATGAGAAGATTGATCTCATTTCAAATGGAGCCTGATGATCTGGATTCACACCCCATGAAGCATGAGGGTGGCCTGGAAGCTCATCCCTTACCTACTTTATGTATCACCAAGTTGGTTTTCAGCAAGGATCTCACACGAGTAAAATGCTGTCAGCCAAACGCTCCCAACTCCACCTGTATGGTTGGAAATAAGTTCCTGCTTGGTGCAGTTCAGACTGCTTGCTTCCTTCTTTGAGGCTTACCTATCCCCAAGCACAGCTGGGAGAGTGCAATAAGCAGCACTAACCTGGGCTGCCTGCCTGTGAAAGCTGCCTTGCTTGGCTGAAACACATCTTCAGCAGCACAGCCTTCACCCATAACAGAGCAGCGCAGGCACGCATCTCACACCACCACCTCCGCAGTGAAAAAGAGGCACCATCTGAAATTAATGTACCAGAAACAAACACAAATCAAAGCCCTAAGTGAGAAGGCTTAAATTGATTTTATAGTATTGCTGCAACTGTACTCTAAGGTCTTGCTTTTAAATGTCACGGTTGTGGACCTCTGCTCATCATGCAGTGTTTTATTTTTGTTGCTGTGGAGGTTTTGGTGGCAGTGGTTTTATTGCATTCGAAGTTGCTGCACGCTTGCAATTGTTCTCATGTAGTTAAATCCCTTTTTTGCCTCATTCAGGCTGTTGGGCAATCACCGGAAACACTTTTTGGAAGAGTTGAGGAGAAGTTGTTGGATGTGGCCCAACGCTTTTGGAAAAACAGAGAAGAAAATATGCAAAATTCATGGAAGAAAGACAAGCAGATGCTGCTTGAAAAGATGGTTTTATTCTTGTGTCAACAAATTAGTACTTGAGCAGCCAAAAAGCCCACACAGAGGTAACATAAGCAAATGTGTCCTTAAGACATTCAAGAGAAAACACAAACACTCCCTGTAGGATCTACACTAGCAGGCACACCATTAAGACCCTACTTAGCAATGCACTTGAGACCAATTTCTATAAACCTTGGACCAATGCAGTGGAAAGGCAGAGTATAAAGCAAAGCCAGGCTTGAACTTTTGCAGCTGATCTATATTTTTTAACAAATCCATGCATTTAGAAGAAATTCCAAGCCACCTTCCACGGGGCTGAAACAACTTTGGCTTGAAGAACACTCACTTCACTTATTTCAATACTTATTCAACATTGCAGTCAAGAGCAAATTCATTTAGTCTTCCTCACAGCTGTCTGGGAGGGGAATGGACCTCCAGGTGACATTAAATGGAATGCAACCTCCACAACTCTATTTCCACCAAACACAGGGTCTAACGTTCTTTTTTAAAATCCCTTTATTCATTTTATTTTCCTACCTGCGAGCCCCATCTCTGAATCTCCTCCGACACCTCCGCCCAAATTTTACATTTCTTGGCTCAAGATTTTCACAAACATCCAGGTTGGATGCTTTTCCTGTATGATTTTAATATCAGTTCTATGCAGTCCTATTAAGCACTATGGAACCTTCCCATCCTACGCTTAACAACTTTCTTGCTTTTTTTCCCCCCCCCCTCCTCCTAACTCTTACCACATGTTGTAAAGGCCAGGCATGAATCAGACAAAGCTCCTTAAGCAGCAGGGAGAGGAGGGAGGAGGTAAGCAGGGTTCCTTTATCAGCTAAAAGAGGGGAAATCTCTCTGACTGCCCATTCCATATTCCAGTGCTACATCCCATAGCACCAGAGAATGGCAGTGATACACTACACCCATTAAATAAAAGTCCTGCCAAGAGGCTGAAAACTGAGGGCCGACAAGAAGCTCATAAAAGCAGTCCAAAAAAAAAAAAAATGGAGAACTTGCTCATTTATTGTCAATAAATTTCTAGTGGGTCATATCCCAAATGACAAACAGCTGATGGGTTTAGATGCAGGGGGTCCTGGATGCTCTCCAATCAGTGCCATACATGAAGAGTGAGGATGAGGAAGGTCTTACAAACCACATGACGCTCCTATACTGAAACATGGCTTAAGGCCATGGAGTGGGTTCTGTCTGCTCCCTCCCCTCACATTTATTGTTTTGTTTGCTTAACTTGGTCCTGCATTCTGTTGTGCACAGGACACCTTTCAGAAGCAGTGCAAATAACAAAGGCTTTGGTTGTATCCAACAGGATATTTGGCCTTTCAAATCCTACCTTGCCCTGGGTGATGGGCTCTCCTAGAAAGTCCTGCAGTGAATGACTACAGAGCTATTGATCAGTATCAGGACTCACCAGGCAGTTGGCTCTGCCCTTCCGGAAACAAAGGTCTCTATTCTCAATATAGCATGCATACAAAATACTTGAAAACATTGATAATCTCATGTAATCTGCAATACCAACTGGGAAGGAATGCCAGAGGCCAACCACACCTCAAATAACACTATTTCATCCTGTCTTTTTCTGAGGTCTTTACATTTGATTTAGTATCCCTCTTTGCTACAAGTATGATAAAGCATGTTCCTACTTCACAGTATGCATTATTTTCTTATTCTTTTATGTTACTTTTCCTATTTATTTTTACACTGCTCCCTCTTGGATGAAACCCACAGTCCGTTATGCAACAGGCGTCTATCAAAAGCTTCAGGCTAGAGAGGATTTTTGTCCCACTCATTTCCCCCCCACATAAACGTATTTCAACTCTCAGAAACACTTTTCAGCTATGCCTTCATATATTTGTGTATATTCCATACATAAAGTTATTGGCCTCTAATTTTAGCCAACATCTAGCCCATTCAAGTCTGCACCATTGAGGTAAACGTACAGCTCAAAGGTCCACAGTTTAAGTGCAAGTAATGATTTTTGGACTATGAAATGTAACTCAGGTGATATAAGTTACCACGGTGGTCAGAAAATCCCCAGGAAATAGAATCATCTGGATGGATTTCCTGCAGAGCCAGCTCGAATATCTCTGCATCATATTTGCAAGCGCTGATGGATCCAGGAGGACTTGCTAACTCAGTTGCGTACCACACAGAAGACA
Source organism: Meleagris gallopavo (assembly GCF_905368555.1). NCBI lineage: Eukaryota > Metazoa > Chordata > Aves > Galliformes > Phasianidae > Meleagris > Meleagris gallopavo. The sequence continues at coordinate 605,383 of NC_139427.1, read as the reverse complement.
CAGGGCGGGCTTAGGTCCAAATGCTGGACTGTCACATCCTGCCAACCCCATATCCAAGGCAGTACATCCTTTCTGATCTGGAAGAGCTGGAAATTATGATGCAGAAAAACACGAAGCTCTGCCTGGAACCAGTGCAGACGTGTAAGCAATGCGTTTAACGCCGCTTCCAGCTCACTGCAATCCTTGGCCCAGCAGGGTTTCTGAGCTCTGCGCTAATGGAACGGCTTACAAACAATCCAGATAACCTCCCTCCCGGATCCGAGAAAGAACCACAGACAGCACTGAATTAAAAAGACAAACTGCCAATCCCTTGATTAAAGGAGAACACAAAACATGGCACTGAAACGCATCCAGCAGCAGGAGCTGCCCCAACAGCTGGCTCTGCTGAGTACCACGTTCCTCTCCAAGGCTGCAGGCTGCACAAGAAGAGCACAAAAAAGGGTTTTTTTTTTTTTGCTGCTTCTAGGACATGGATGTTTAAAAAATATATATCTATCTATTGATGAACTACTTTGTCACTGTTAACAGCACTGCTGACAAACTCACAGCAGGCCCACTGAGAGGAAGACAGCAGCACGTCTACTGAATGCCTCTTGTAGCTGAGACATGTGCTCTGAATTAGGCAAGGTGTGTAAATTATGACAGCCGGAGCTCTTCAGAGAGTGCCCAGGTCTGAAGGACCCCAGCAGACTTTTGTTGTTGCTGCTGCATTTCCCCCTCGTCCTTCTCTCAAAAGAAATCTCGGCTCCTTGGAGAGAGCATTAACGGGCTCCAGCTCCTCAAGTGTCATTTGACAGAAATAAAATTGAAACGCTAAAAAGAAACTCCGGTTTCCTTTCTTTCTTGCATTCATTATTTTATTCTCTTTAACTACAAAGAACCTCAGAGGAGAAACAACAACGGCTCTGGGCTGCGGGAGGAGAAAGGATGAGATAGGCAGCCAAAATATATGGTTTCCTTGAAAGAAAATCACAGGTGAAAGCAGCAGCCTGGGAAGAGCTCACCTGCAACACCAGGTGGGTGCAGGGATGCCCCTACCAGCACAGCATCACTCAATGTCCATCACCATCATCACTGCAAGGACGTTGGGTTATGCTGCACTCAGCCACTAAAAACATAACGCTGGAAGACACCTGGAGAGGATTTGGGTTCCTCCTCCTGCCATCATGCCTGATGCACTCAGAGCAGTGGTATTTGCAGAGATGTGCCAGCCCTCAGGAGCAGGAGGAGTAAGACACAAAGCTGTAGGCTGGTTGTTTACCCATGTAAAACAACCTAAAAGAACCACAGCATTCTGCTGACAACACACAGCAAACAGATGGGGTAAATGGAAGCAGGCTAATTGTTGTAAGAAAGGCAGATTGGTCTGAGCAAACCCGCAGACGTCAGCTGTGTTGATCCATTTCAGCCCTTGGGCCACACATAGCTGTCAAAATAAAGACTGGCAGCCTGGAGAAGGAACCCAGGCTGTAACACAGCAGTGAAGAACCAGGGTTAAACCCACATTTCTTGTCACAACGTCCTTCAGGATGGGACCATTCCTTGAATGCTCAGCATGTTCTCCTGTTGTACAGACTTTACATTCCAAAGGCACAGATCAAAGCCCGAATGGCAGATCAACCTTGGCACTCTGATATTGGCCACTTTACACATTCAAAAGCAAAAGCCATTAACCTAATTCAAAGGTGGTAAATAAAAAGGTTCTTAATTAAGATGCCCTGAAAGCAGCACGCAGCCAGCCACTCACGAAAGAAAAAAAAAATACACTTTTCAGATTTATTTTTTAAAGCTCTGAAAGATGCTAATTAAATTCACTGCAGAAACACTGTTAATCAATCCCACCCCATCTCCCACAGTTCTGTCTTCTTTTTGTCTGTGGATCTCAAGACCTTTTCAGATATTCTACCCTAAAAAAAAAGATCTGAAACTGTTATCACAGTTATCTCCATTATTAGTTATGCTCCTTCCAGGAAATATTTTGACCTCAAGTACTGTAATACAAATGTTCATCATCATCTAAGCATTTCTTGGCAGAGAAAAAAGTGTTGTGTTTTTTTTTCCTTCCAATAATTGAAAATACACTTTCCAGTCTCAAGAGCTTCTCGTTGAGAAAGGAAACTTTGCATATAGAGTCTAAAAATTAATGGTTGCAAAAAAAAAAAAAAAAAAAAAAGAAAAAGAAAAAAAAAAAGAAAAAAAGCAGCAACTAACTTTCCAATCATTGCTAATTACTATAATTACGATGCATTTGAAGTTTGCCCCACAACAGCCCAACTATAGGGATATTATTTCTTGAAAAGACTTAATGAAAGATTTAACAAAACAAAACATCATTTCCTCCTTCTGTTGAGCTAGACCTCATGTTTTTTGGCTCTGGGAATATTTGTGCCTCTGCTCCTTTCAGTGTGGCAGTGTGTGGGAGCACGGGGGGGGTTTTGTGTGCAGTGCTGTAATCACGGTCATTCAGTCCCATTCTGCTGCAACGCTCAGAAATGTCCTCATTTTGAAAATAATTAGTCCTTTATTGCAGGGAAAATTAACCAAATGAAACTTTATCAGCTGTTTAATTAATACTCAGCTTGCCAGTGCTTTTTGCCAGAGAGCACTGTGTTGGATTTGTTCATCCTTTGCTGCCGTGAGCAGCGAGCTCCAAGCACCCGCTCGTGTCCAGCGAGGTGCATCAGCTCACACTGAGACGTCCTTGGAGGAGGAGAGAAGGAGGTGATCTGTAGCTGAGGGGCTAACACTCATCAATCGAGATTGCTGGCATCGACCCCACCGATTCACCTGCTGAAGGAGTCCCCACTCCTGCCTCAGCCCTCGGGCATCAGCTGAGTCACAGGGACCTGGAGATCTCCCCAGACCAGTGACTCAGACACAGAGCACTCCTTGCAATATGGCACCATCTTATTTACAACCTTCTCTGTTCCAGGCTTGAATACATCAGGTACGCCCACCTGGGAACTCTGAGTCACTCCTCCTTTGGGATGGAACTGCAGAGCACTGAGGTCTGACAGCAGAGAGGTGTGAACCAGCCCTGATGCACATCCCTGCTTCCCAGGCACAGTCAGATTTGGGGGTTGACTTCTTACAGCAGGGGTCACAGTGCATTCACATCCTTCCTTCTGAAATCATATCCTGCCTTCCCAGACACAACAGATGGGCTATGGCATTCCTACCTGCTCACCAGCACAGTTTGCAAGCCCCCAGTAACATCCCCAGAACATTTCCAGTGGCTTCCTATGCTCTGGGACCTAAAGCCATTGTGATTTACCAACCTCAGCTGTCCCATGAAACAAGATCAAGTTGTTCATACGTTCAAATTGCAATTAAAAAAACACTTCCATATTGTTTTTATTTCACATCTTCCTTCCTCTTTGTTAACTGAACGCTTCCAATGGAACACAATCAACATTGGCTACTGCAACTGAAATAAAGACCTGAGACATTAAATAACTGGGTAAGATTAGAAGGGGAAGCTGCAAGAGATACGAAGATGACAGCAGAACTGTTCCTGGCTTCTCCTCCTCCATTTATTCCAAAGCTTCCCTGCTAAACAGTGACCAGGACTCCCATCTCTCAGAGAGCACAGCCACATCCTACAGAATAAGACTTATTAACAGCCAGACCTTTAACATTTACCTATTGAGTCTGTCTGCACTGCAGCCACCTTCATGCTAAGAGGAAAAACACAGAAACTGACACCAGAAATGCTGCAATGCCAAGTAACTGGTCAATGGGCTTGTGCAGGAGGAGGCCAAGCTGCAGCTTCACAGGGGGAGCTGAAAAGAGCTCGGCTCAGCACTTCTTGCTGGCACTGGTTCATGAATCACAAGAAGGCTGCTGAGAACCAGCACTGAATATTATTGGCATTACACAGCCGGGAGGAAGGGAGAGGGGGGTAGAGAGAGGGTTTAGAAAGAGAAATGGGAATGAGAGCCCATTCAACAGATGGATTATCTGTGCAAAGGGGAGAAAAGTCATCAGGCAGGGATTCCTCAATGCGAGTGGTCAAAATCAGGGGTCAAGAGACAGAACTTGGCAATCCAAAGTCCTTATAAAGAGAGAGAGCCCAAAAAGCAGCACAGCACGTGGGTACGATGACAAAGGAGAACGCCGGGCTCTGGGAAAACTCAGGCACCATCCAACTCACCAGGCTGCTACAGAAGGTGAAGGGAAATGCAGTTTCACTATTGTCTAGCCATAACTCCATAAACACAACCCGACTTCACAAATTCTTGAAGGAAGGGGGGGGGGGAAGCAAGTGCCTGCTGTTATTGGTCTAATGAGCTAACTCTGAAATATGAGCTAAAGACAGCTCCCTAGCGGCTGCTGACTACTCCAGGAACTGAGAGGAAACCTCCTTCAGAGTCCATCAGTGCAAAGCGTTGCTGACAGCTTGGGACTACACAACACACAGATTTATTTCACAGACAGGAATTTAGCACCCCGAGCCGGCCTCCTGCTTAGCAGAGAAGGTGTTAAAATCCAACCACGCAGAGCCTCCCCCCATTTTCTTCCCTGACCCCCTCCTTCCACTCCCCCCCAAACAAATCGTGCATTGGGTCACCTGCTCCAGGCTGCAGAACAGCACAGATTTCCCCTTTTTCCACACACAGTCCCTCCCTCCCCAAAAAATAATTACACAGCAGCAACCCAGAAAGGAAAGCAGCAGCCAAGCAGCTGCTCCCGGTGCCAACCGAGTTCAGCTGCAGAGCCTCCAAAACTCCCAAATATTTTGTGTGGCCTTTCCTCTTACAAATTAATTTGCTTCCAGACGGCAGCCAGCTCCTTCTGTACCTGACGGCTCCGAATGGCTGAACTCGTCCAAAAAGATTTAAAAGGAGGAGAAACAGAGACGCTGTACATGCTCCTGGTATTACTGAACCAGAGCGATTTCTTTCTTCTTTAAACTCTGGTTTCAACTTTTAAAATAAGCCATTTTTATTACCCTTCTCCCCTCCACCTCCCCCCCCAAATTGGCTTTTTATACATCAGAAAAGGATCAGCACTTTCCCCATTGTTTCAGTTTAGTAACATTAATAAACGGGGGCTTGAAAAACAAAATCAGGTCAAACTGATCACTGGAGGCTCTCAGACAAACTTACACGTTCACATAGAGGAATTTCATCGCTATAAACGCAACTGTAGTCACTGACAGATCCCCAAAAACTCAAGGACTCTTTACACAGCTGGCAGCATAGCTGTGCGGATTAGACATACAAACTGTGCCCCCTCACACACCATGCTCCTGTTTTTAGGTAACAAGAAGCCCTTACTAGTGGCTATCTGCTTGATTGGGAAAAAGGGAAGGAATAATTCAGGTTATATTTCTCAATCAGCCTGCTGGCTTGCACACAAAGCACTGAAGCAATTACACCGG